>NC_090446.1:803582045-804308584 GCF_031143425.1 Pleurodeles waltl
AGGACCAGGTGTCCTTGTCTTCCCAAGTAGAGGAGAAGCTTCAAATGGCAAACCTGCAGCATTGATTCTGGGAAGCATGCCACCAAGGCACAATGGCGGAGTCACACAGGGCTGAGCAGCAGTCTAGCAGGATTGAGGGATCAAGTCAAGTTCCAAATCAAGAGACGGCCCTGCCAAATTCTAACAGTAAGCCCTCAGTATCACTCACAAGGCCCCCACAGTATTTTAAATAAAGGGGATATTCTCAGGCTGTTAAAGTCTATCCTGGAACTGAGTAGCTTGGAATCAAATGACACTATAGCAATTTGTTCCTCCCCCCAAAAGGGTATCAACCCTTCGCATCCACATGAGCAACATTCGCCTCAACAACCATTGTCCAGGCAATATTATCCAGATCAGAGTTATTCAATACAATAGGCATCCAGATTAGTCCGTTTAGAGGTACAGGTCATCCCACAGTGCTGGCAAAATCATCAGGCCAGCTAGAACCTGGTAGAAGGAAGCTATTCTCAATCCTGATAAAGTGCTTGTGGCTGCGTTTCCCCAAAGTATAGTGAACAAAGGGAACAAAGTTTGCATATCATATGAGGAGATTCGGACTGGTTGCCCACAGTGCTATCCAGTAGAAGCTCTGACTGAACCAATCTTCATGTATCGACCTGCTCCAAGCTGCCACCACTCTCCTTCTGCTCCTGGAACATTAGTGGTCTTACACAGAAACTCCAGCTGATAGATGTCCCTGCATTTTTAAAGACACATGAAATTATAGCCCTGCAGGAGATCTGGGCAGAGATACGCTATCCAATAATAGGTTACATCGAGCACTGGATTCAAGCTTCCAGAAAGCACAAGTATGGCAGATCTAAAGGTGGGCTATCTATTCATACTTCAGTCAAGATAAAAGGGAGTGTAGAGATGCTGTCATTTGAGGAGAACTGGCTGTCAGGGATTAAGATCACTAATCTGATATCTCATCAAATTATTTTATTGACTAATGTATGCATCAGCCCCAATGTAAAGGAGGAAACTTTATCTTGCTCTCTTGCAAGAGATTACCCACAAGCAGCATATTTAATTACTGGGGATTTTAATACAAATCTAATTCAGTATTTTACTGATGGCCATGAGGATTCCAATCAGAGGGACGCCTGGAATGTCAGTGATCAGGTTAAGCCAAGTAAATGCCCACACAGCACCCTAGGCAAATATATGGTCTTGCAGTTCAGCTGCGTGGGTTATATAATATTAAATGGCTTCTTCCCACAAGATGTGCCGCCCAAATGGACAAGATATGATGGGAAAACCAGCTCCTACCATGACTATATAATCTGCAATGCTGAAATGTATCCCTTGTAGAGTCTTTTCAAATCTCTTAACAGGATGAGAGTGACCATAATTCACAGGTCATTACACTGTCATTCTACCTGCTGTAACACTCACAGGCACAGGTGACACACTGTGGAACCTGCACAGAGAATCTCAGACAACTTCAATGGAACAGTTCAGTTAGTGGTGAAATTATGGCCGTATGCAAAGAGTCCTTAGTGGGAAATCATCCTCATAGTGCTTTTCAGATCACAGAATGGATGAATTGTATCTCCAGCTTCTTATAAAATTCCTCCAATCTATCTTGTCTGCCAACACAGAGTAGTGTCACCTCTAAATCATCTATGATCAAAAATCATAAGAGAACCCATAATAGTGGGCCTCCTTTCTAACTAAGCATTTTCAGGCCACAGAAGAGAAAGATAGCCATAAGGGCAATAGTGTGAAAATTGTTGCTTACACCCCCCCACCTCAAAGCTTGGCCTTTTCTAACCCTGATGATTGGTATTTGGCTTCTCTCACAACTCGTAGAAGATCGGATGGGCCCCAGGACTAAATGGCCTATGTAAGGCTCTCTATAAACATAATATTCCTTTTTGGGCTGGGTATTTTACTAGTCTCTTCTACCATTGCCTGAAGGCTTGTTGATTCCTGACACAAGGTGTAGTGCTATAATACAACCAATCCATAAAGGAGGCTCCAGAGCTGACCCAAATAGCTAAAGATTAATAGCTCTTCTGGATAATGAGGCAAAGTACTATGCCAGTCTGCTCCTGGAAGACCTACAGCTTTGGGCAGAACAAGAGCAGCTAGCCCCTTTCAAACAAACATGGGTTACAGCAAAATAAGGCACTTTATCCAATTTAATGGCCATAACTGTCCTGATGGATAAAGTAAATGTCTCAAAAACGTTGATGTACTGCTGTTGTGTCAATTTCAGGCCAGCATTTGACCGAGTTCCAAGGGGAGCCCTCTGGTCCAAATTACAGAGTTGGGGAATACCCAGAATCTTCTGGATGGATGATACATACAGGCTTGTGGGTATGGATTAAGCTGAGGGTAGGTACACACTTGTCCAGCAAAATGTTGATGTTATGAGGAGTAAAGCAGGGGTGTGTTTGTTGTTTAATTTGTTCTTATCAGATTTACCATAGCTACTCAACACCATCAATAGCCATCCTCCTAAAATAGGTGACGTGTGTATCAGCAACGTGCCTTATTCAGTCATATTAGAGTGGGACGCAATGCTTACTTGACCAGCTGCACGTTTATACAGTCACTAATAATTTAAAGGTGAACCTGAAGACAAAGGTTATAATATTTGGCAGGAAAAAATACAGAGGTGGAGGCTTCTACTACAACAGTAATAAAACCACAGTGGATCGAGTCCATAAATACTAAGAGGTTTCCCACAAAGTCAGAGGCTCCTTCGTGAAGCATAGGAAAGAGGTCGAAGGTAAAGCCCAGCCTCTATTGGTGACACTGTCAAAATCATCAAAGCTACTACTGGGTCCAAGCCTCTTGCCATCATTAAAAGTTATGAGGGCTAAGATTTCTCCTTCTTTATCTTACGACAGGGAAATCTTGTTAGGTGTAGACAATAGCTCACTGATGAAACTCATTGTGAAAATTTATAAGCAAGTATTGCACCCCCTGAGGTACTCATCCGCTGCTCAGATTAGGCTTGAATTTGGCTTACCAGACCAACGGGCTGTCAGCGCTGGTGCCTACCTTAATCTGTGTCATAAACTACAGAGGGCCCGGGTTGGCAGCTTAGAGGCACTACTATGGTTCGAAATCAGCAGCAGCAGCTCTTGCAAAGCACATCATAATTTATTTGAAGAATGTAAGTGATTGTTGGATGCAGATGATCTTTGGATGAGTGACCTCTGTGACTTCAACTTTAAAATGAGTATGAAAATTCTATCCGCCTTTCTATCCGCCTTTTCTATCCGTCATTTCATTCAGATAGAGCCTTACCTGCAAAACTCAGTCACAACTGGGCAGTTATGAGCAGTTACCAGCCAGCAACCCCAGCATTATGTTTCTTGCACATATTCCATCAAGCTGAAGGCAAGATGTATGTGCCTCAGGCTAGGGGAGTGGCCATTTATGAAACATTTAGATAGCTGACGGCGCTCAAGTGAGGATCCTGTATGAAGGGGCTGTGTTGGCAGTGATGAATCCCTCAAACATGTTGTATGCCTCTGTCCAGCATCACTGAATGAACGCAGGACTAGACTGCAGTAGAGTGGAACAGTCAGGGAGTACAGACATTCCAGCGGAGAATCAATGGCTCCTTAAACCCAGATAACACAGTTTTTAACATTTTGTGAACAAAATATGTTCTCACTGCATCTTATAAGTACAATCGCTAGGGGCCAGGCCGGTGGCCTCATAGACACCCGTTAATCATTGGTCAATTATCTGCCAATAGCTTTTGCTTACTTCTTTTTGTAATCAGGTCATCAGCATTACCTTGTTGATTACTGATCAATTATGAGATAATACATTACATTAATGTTGGGTTAAGTGAGGCAATTCACTAGCACTAGCACTTTATTTAATTACTGCACCACCACTACTTTCTGAGTGACAATTTATGCCTAACTCTGTGGCAGCTAGCCGAGTGGGCCCATGAGGTTATTTAAGTGACTTTGGCCCTCATTCTGACCTTGGCGGTCTTTTCGCGAGACCGCCGAGTTACCGCCGCGGTGAAGACCGCCGACCGCGGCGGTATGCCGCTGTGCGCATTCCGACCGCTGGGAGCGTTCCGCCGGGAAACCGCCAGCAGCCACACTGGCGGCCGGCGGAAAAGTGGAGACTGGTCAACCTCCACCGCCACGCCAGCAGAACACCGCCCACAGAATTACGACCCACATATCTGTGTGGCGGTCTTCTGTTGGCGGTGTTCTGTTGGCGGTCACCTCCCCATGGCTCCCGTCGCCTCCCGGAGGACCAACGCACAAGGTAAGTTGACCGTCCGTGAGGGGAGGGGGAGGGGGGGTGTTGTGTGATGTGGGCGTGCATGGGGGTGTGCGTGTGAGTGTGTAGAGGGGGTGTGTGAGTGCGTGTATGCGGGCGGGGGGTGCTGCTGTGTCTATGGGTAATGTGTGCTGTTCGGCAGGTGCGCATGTCTGCATGTATGTGTGTGGGTATGTGTCCCCGTTGTGTATGTGTGTGTAGGGGGTGTGTATATGTGCATGTTGGGGGTGTGTGCATGTCGGGGTGCATGTATGTGCATGTCGGGGTGGGGGTGGGGAGGGGGTTCGTACCACCTCTGGGGGGTGGCAGGGGGGTGGAGGGTGTGGGGGGAGGACTCGGGTGGGTAGTGGGGGGTGGGGGAGACCCCTATCAGTGCCAGGGAAGGAATTCCCTGGCCCCGATAGTGCTTACCGCCATGGTTCGCATGGCGGTTTCCGACCGCCAGAAACCGCGGCGGTAGGCAGGGTCATGATACCGTTGGCGGTCTTGGGACGACCGCCGGGCCGGAGTGCGCAAACTCCAGCCCGGCGGTCATGACCGCCGTGGCGGTCGGAGTGGGGAAGCGGCGGTCGATCGCGGCGGTGACCGCCGCGGTCAGAATGCCATTTTTCTGACCGCCGGTCTGTTCGCGGTCCGACCGCCGCCTCTCCGCCGACCGCCAAGGTCAGAATGAGGGCCTTTGTGTGTAGAATGATGCTCTAAGGATTTACATTCTTTATTGTTTGATGTTGTACTAGCACTTTATTAATCAATGCTCTACTACCTTTTGAGGTTACCTCGTCGCTGCTAGCCGAGGGGATCCCTGAGGTTAACCAAATTGACTTTATGTGCAGAATGGCTGCTCTAAGGATTTACATTTTTATTATGCTGTTTGATGTTGCACTATTACTTTATTATTCATTGCACTATTACCTTTTGATTGTCTGCCCCAATTAACTTTTTAATTACACAGCCTGCTGCAATACTTGAGGAAAAACTGTTTATCTTACTGTTTATTTACTTTCTATTGATAATTCTGTTGCTATTTTACTTCTTTTTAACTCTGTGGTGTATTTTTAGAGGATATGATATTGCTATTCTTTGTTTAATCATTGGATTTCTTCTTTTAGCATGAATACTTATAGTTAACGCTGCATCATGCACCCAGTTCGCTTTGTTAATTGTAATGGTTCTAAATTTTCATAAACAAAAAAGATATGATAGTCTACACACACACATATATTACAATAAGGTTAAATGGACTTTATAATTTGGCCTTTTAAAACAATAAAAACTATTGTTTTAAAACAAAAAAGTCACAAAAATTCACTAGTTGTTGTTTACTGAGTTAACTATACCTTGCGCATGCGCCATGAATATGTCAGGTCATGAGCTGGGAATAGTGGGGGCTCCAAATTATAGTTAATATAGTAAACAAACTTTCGATGGTTATTTCTTACGGTGAATTAAATAACCATAGCTAACTATAATGTCTCTATAAACTTTATTTTTTCAGTTAATTTCTTTGTTTTTTTAAACATTAAGCAACATATTATTACCATACTGTTATGCTATTAATTGTGTTTGACCAATGACTTTGTGTTTCACCACTGCGCGTATTAGTTGCTCAATGTTCATCAGGAGCACATTACATTCTGTATTCAGTTTAGCTGCCTATTGGCTTTAACGTGGCATTAGACATTACATTCTGTATTCAGCTTAGCTTCCTATTGGCTTTAACATGGCATTAGACATTACATTTGGTATTTAGGTTAGCTGCCTATTGGTTTTAACGTGGAGTTAGACATTGCAATTGAGATATTGCAGATGAGCTGTGTTTTTCCACATGGTAGACCAAGCTGTGTTTTTCAAATTGAATTCACACGAACCCTAACGTGAGAAGAGACCGTATATTTTGTGTTTTCCTTTCTACTCAGCCTTGGGAAGAGGAGAGGCTTAGGAGATCTGGCCAATCTACAATGGCTTGTTTATTTCCCAACTCTGAGATGAAGGGGCCAGGCTTTTTAACAGTGTCCCTGGGCAGCAGCGAGGGAAATTTTCCAGGACGTCAGTAATGGAGCGGACATCAGCTGCCTGGCCTCCCGTTTGGGTGGAAAATCTCTCGCAGTTGAACAAGAGTCATCAACTTGCAGGCATGAGAAGGATGACAAGCAGGGATAGGCCCTACGGTGATGACATTTTGACTTTTATTCTTTGCTTTGAAGTTATGCTATAATATAATCACATGTATTTGCTGTGTACATTGCAATTGAGAAGTACTTTGATATATTTTGCTTTCATTGCTGCGACTACTTTTAAACGTGTGCTTCCAACCTACTAATCTTGTTTTTCAGGAACCTTGTGGTGAAGTAATAATAATAAATGTCTTCTTTAAACTAAGAAGTGCATTCCAGAGAAGTTTTGTCAGCTTGGTCAGAAGATAAGGAAAGCAAAACACATACATAACTATAAATTTTGGTTTTCTCACAGAATTTCTTTGTTTTTGTAATGTAAAGTAAGATCTTATTACCACATGCATAGCCTGCGACCAGGCCCTGTGTCCAAAGTATACAGATAGACACCCTGCTATAGCATATGGGTCAACTTTGCTCCTGTGGCAGTCCTGTGAAACCACACAGAGTTGCTTCCCTGGATCCTGCAGGAATCCTGCTGGAGCTGTAAAATTTTCCAAAAGAAAACAGGAGGACAGGTGAGCCCAAAAAAGTAAATATTTGGGACTCATCCATAAGGGCCTGGGGTCATGTTTTGTGCTAATTTATCAAATGGCTCCAAAGTTATTAGCAAAGCGAAAAATGCTCTTGCAATGAAAAGTCTGGCCTAACTATAACTACACAACAGCAACTGCCACGGTTTGATATGTATATATATTTAACACATTAGCTGGTGTAAAAAGATGTAATTGGTAAAAATAGTAATCACATATTCATGAAATGAGCACAGTTAGTTTGGACCACTTGTACGTGATTCATCCATATATTATACATTCTTCAACTATGTATACTATCTCAGAATTTTCCCAGAACGTTTGGAAATAAATATCTGCAACTTACAGATTGACTGAAGTTACATTTTATATAGAAATTGTTGTAAGCACTCTATAAAGTCAGTATATGCACAGAAATCCAGAGGTGAATAATGTACTGATAGGATAAGCTTTAGTTGTCCTCGTATATTTTGGTAACAGGACTTTGATTTAGGCCTCAACAAATTTGTAATGTACATCTGCAAACTTATACTATTTGTGCTCAGTATTTACCTTTTTTTTAAATTAAGTGCTGTTTGCACTTAAACGTTTTCTGGTAGTTGAACGTTGCATCATATAACTTTTACAATAGTGATCCAAACTTGTCTCTACTACTGCGCCATGGATACATAGGGCATACATGTAGTTAATTTATGCTGTATATGTATGTGAATCCTTTACTACCTATTTTGTTTTCTAAAATACTAAAATTAACCAGAAGTTTATAGAGTAGTTTCTGGAGTAGTAGCTTGAATTATGTCATCCGTGATGTCATCAATAATGTAATTAGAGAGGCCATCAGTGATGCAATCAATGATGTCATATTGCACTAAATCATTTGTGAGGTCATAAGCAGGGCATGGCAAGGGAGCAAGTTATAGTTTGTATACTGAACTATAACTGGGGATTTTCAATATCTTTTAGTTTCTAGACATTAGTTTGTAACCCATTTCAACATCTAACTATAACGTAACACATATATATGTATGTGTGTTTATATATAGGTGTGTGTGTATATATATATGTGTATTTACATATGTTTGTATTGATAGATAGATAGATAGATAGATAGATAGATAGATAGATAGATAGATAGATAGATAGATAGATAGATTTATACCACATCCCTATTCTTCACCACAAAGGTGCGGCGCACTCCAACAACCATAAATAACTTCCCATCAAAAATTGTACGGGTGGAAAGTTGGCAAAGTTTATCCTGGCATACTCTTACATAAAAATTTTAAAAAAGCATTTCAGCAAGAAAATTGCCTTGATCACAGCAATGTTCATGTATACTTATAAACATGTGTATATATATATATATATATATATATATATATATATATATATGTATGTGTGTGTATATATATATATATTTATTCACTAAAAAAACAAAGGTTACAGAGACATTTTACTTAGGTTCAGATTCAGATTTTGTACACACAAAAACATAGAAACTCAGCACGTATAGTTAGGGTTAACTAACTATAACTCATTCCCTTAGGTAACTATAGCTCGCACCCTTGTCATGCACAGTTTTCTCCTTAATTATTTTACTACAAATGTTTCAATGATATTATCAATGATGTCATAGAAGATGTCATAAGTGATGTAACATATAGAATATTTAGCAGTGCATGGCGAAGGCAGAAGTTATAGTTACCTTAGGACACGAGTTACAGTTACTTGAAATAACTCCAACTATGAAAGATGAATTTCACCCTTCCCCATGCACTGCTAATTACCCCAGAGATTACAGCACTCATGACACCTTTTAAAACATCATTGATCATATCACTGTAACATTTGCAGTAACAATATTGATGAGAAAACTGTGCATAGTGGGGTTGCGAGTTATAGTTGCTTGAGATAACCATACCTATAACTGCTGAATTTCTATGGTATTGTGTGAGTAAATGCAAAACCTAGCTATAACATCCCGGTAAACCACCTTCAGCACCTACAATATTTTCTGTCCTCTCCTTGTGTTACAAAGAGACCGGCACTCAGGAAATCCTTCATATATTATTTACTATCAAGGCGTAACAAAAATACTCCCGCATCCCCACAAGCTGAAAACTGCCCACAGTCTCCTACCTCAGATTTTTGTTAATATTTATGCTTTTTTCTGTGGTGTGCCTCAGGAGTCAAACCAGACAACACATAAAGGGTCACGCTGGCTCCAACCAGAGCGACACAGGACTATGAAGACCCCCAAAAATATATTTTTTCCTTTTAATCCCTCAATTAGAATCAGTTTGTCAAGAATGGGTCTTTCTTTAAAATCAAATCAATCTAGTAGCACCTAGGTCATCTAACTCTGTTACATCCTCACATGTACAAAAAACATTACAGAGTAATGCTCCCAAAATTAATAACATGACAGGAGGAAGGTAAGAAGAAAATCCACCACTGAGTTTGATTCATGCACCTATGCATGAGGAATTTGATAAAGACCCACATATAATCCATGGTTTTATCGTGCAATATCAGCTTTTTTGTTGGACAATCTGCAACAGTTTTCAGATGATGCGTAAGAGAGTAGGATACTGCACTTTCATTGGTGAGGTCCAAGGAATTAGTCTGGTGGGACCATGAAAGAAGGGAAGGGAACTGCAGTCTGTGGGGTGATTTCGTGATGTGCTGGTGATGAGAACTATATATGTGGGCTGTGATGTGGGTTTAATCACAAACCTTAGAACAAAATACCTCTCACAATAGCCATTGTGTCCTAAGGATAGTGCTTGTAAGCACTATTCATATAATTTATTGACTTGGTAGTAATCAGATTGGTGACCCTCACACCAATACTTTACTAAAATGAAGATTGATTTGTTGCATTATTTTCTCCATTTCCTAAAAGAATACAACAGGTTTTCCTAGAGCTTCACCAAAGCAAGACTAATGAGAAGAAATTCATGAGTGTACCTTTGACTTCTTTATGAAGACCCATTAATCTTCAAAGTAGATGTGCAGCACTATCCACTTCACTAAACTACATACCATCTGCATTCAATAACAACTGATGTTTGATTTCTTCTGTTTACAACCTTGAGTAAGGCACATTGCTGATACAGACCTGTCTACTCTTGAGCAATGTAGGGTGCTTTGAACTTACCCTAGTCACACTTCATCTATGTGAGGGAGATGAGGCAAACGATGTTTGCATCTGCTACAAACAAACTAAAAAAAAAACTAAAGACTATCATACACAACACTTTTGCATCTGAAATGGATTATAAATGTACATAACATCAAAAGATATTTGTGAGTGGAACTCTGAACAGTAAAAAAAAGTAGTCAGAAAAATGTTGCACATTTGATGGCACACTTCTCAATGAGTGAAAGTTCTTAAATATAAGAAGTTCTAGGATTTTTTTCCTAAAATGGAGAATGACCATTCCTCTTACCTTTAGGAGTTTTGTATGTAGCAGAAGAGTGTAGGCAGCTTCAGTGAAGTTCTCGCAGTCTAAATGAAGGTCTCTCAATTTATACAGGTATCTATTAGATAAAAGGTATATCAGTGTTGAAAATATAAAATATTAACAATGCACTCACATAGCAATGTAAAACAAATTCACATAATAGATGTGAAAAGAAAGCCTAAAATGAATTGCAATAAATTACACAAAGGTGGCCTTCCATCTTTGCAGTTAAGGGTGACACACTCTGAACGTTCTTGCTCATAACTTTGACCCCATTTGACAAACGTACAATGAACCAGTTGAAAACAGCTAAAACATCTGGAACTCATCCAAAATTGGGGCACTTCAGTCAACCAAATAATAATACAGGGGACCCCAGTGTAAGTTAAAAAAAAAAAATAACATTGGACTTCCAATTGAAAGGTTTCTGTTTGAGAATAAGAAAAACAGACATATGTCACTATATCAGGACATCAGGGTTCACAGACATATGGCAATATTTTGTGCATTTGTGAAAAGGGTGCATTTTCATTCAGCTATTTAGAATGTAAAAGGCAAAATTGTGTATACATTGGCTGCGAATATATACATTAGATGTTTATTAAGATTGTGAAAAATTTTAAAAGTATAACAGCACAACAACTGGATGAATGTTCCCAATGTTTGTGAATATCAAAACATCACACAATGTTTTTGGGTTAAATACCCCTGAAAAATGCATAAGTCAACCATCTTATTTCCCTTGCAAAATGAAAATATTAGTCAATCACTCAAATGTACTCTAAGGAAAAGGAAAACCTCAACATAACATGCTCATCCATGGCGTAAAGGGAAACATAATGTAGTATATAATTTTGGTGTCTGGAAATAGCTTTAATTCTCGGGCCTCTGGAGGTCCTCTGCAAACCAGGTGCCGCCTTCTATGGTGGTATTCCTTTGTTGTCTTCTGACATCACAATTTCCCATGAGGTATTTGATTTTCAATGGGTCCCAACATTTAACTAATTATTGTCACTTGCGTCCCTATTTTCCAGTGCAAATTGCGGTAATGAGTGACTGTGCAATTCATATGGCTCCTTTTTAGTAAGGCAGGGAAGGACATCTGAGGGTTTACTACTGCAGGTGATTTATCAAAAAAAGACTAGCGAAGGCAGCTATTTGAAAGCTAAGATGCCCTGGCCCCTAAATCCTTTATCTTCCTGTTCTAGGGTAAGGTGGGGTGGACAAAGAGAATTATTCCCTGACCTTTGGAAACATGAAACCAAAATAAGCATGATTTACCTATTCTTTGGCATTCGGAAGGTAAGAGCTATTTATATGTAGCACCATCATCCTTGAGCAGGGACTGGACGAACCAAGAGCTTTGGCTGGAGAGATTCTTGATGCGTAGAAGCTTGCCCTAAAGGCTGTTAGGAGCGGTGGAATGTTTCCCAGCAGTTGGACAAAAGTGTTATTTTACCCACCTCCAGTGGAAAGAGACAAGGGTTTGGATATTCCCCAGGGAGTCTGCACCCTTAGTGAGCAAGACCACTAGTTTCATCTGACTCCGAGCTTTTGCCATGCTTTAACTATTTCAGCTCAATCTTCCAGTAAATATATCTGGATTTGTAAAGCACTGTTTGTGTACCACTTACAGCTTTGTCCACTTGTAGATTCAAAACCCCCCAAAAGGCTGGAAGGTAATGTCTTGGAATATGGAGAGGTTTTCAATCTATATCAGAGATGAGGCAACCTCAGCATCTCCATAATTCAGTTTTGTCCTGCTCTGCGATTTTTGCTCCAAAACGAATGGATTCAGTAAGAGTTTTACAACATTATATTTGATCTAATGGACTTTTGCTAGTTTCAATCTTGGACCTTGCCCCAGTGGAAGATCTTGACCTTCAAAAAGCAGACTAATGTGCAAGGTAAAATAAAAACTTTGATCGGGATGACCTCCTTGGTGTACCTGACCTCTCGATTGGACTGAAATTGCATTTAAGTCTGTTTCAACCACAAATGTATATTTTTAATTGTTGCTCCACTTTCTGATGGCTGTTTTTAACCCTACACTTAAAAAGTATGTTTATCTTATTCCATTGACTCAATTTAAAGCATTTTGGAGTATTTGTGCTTACTATGATTGTATTTTTCTAAGTAAGTTTGAGGATTTTATTGTGCTGTTTTCTTGACTTTAATATTGTTGGTACTGCTTGTATTAACACTTTCACTTTGCCTGAGGATTGTGAACCAGATTCTATAGGCTGAGGAGACATTTACTGGGAACTCTGTTGAGACGGGAGCTCCATCTTTGAATGAACAACCCATGTTTTTGACAAGTTGGCTCCTCAAACATCTGCTGTCTCCCCGCCTGTTCATTTTTTCAGTTTAAATAGTTCCTTATAATTTCTCCTCACAGTCTTGCTTCTTAAGGAAGTATTTCAGTAGTTACTCCCATTATAGGATCATAGATGGATTATGGAAATATTGTTAATCAAGACCTTGCAAAGTCTCATTGCTGGGTGGTTTAGAGTTGTCAAATGACTATTTTGGCCAAGCGAAAGTTACGTAGCCCCTTAAATTTCAGTTTTACACCCTTTGTATAATTTGAATGATAAAATAATACATTTGCTTTTTACAAGGCAGTCAACACTCTATGGGGTTCATGCTGAAACAAATGTCATTAACAATTCATGCATATAAAAATGATGTAGGGGTGGACAGCAGTATGGCACTATGGGGGTCATTACAACATTGGCGGTAAAAGCCGCTTACCGCCATGCAGAAGACTGCCAACACAGCGCCGCGGAATTCCGCCACGGTAATTATGACCCACAGCCCGGAATCCGCCAAAATCCAGACACCCACACAAGTCCGCCACACCAAAGGTCAGTGTTTAACTGGCGATAACAAAACCTCCACTGTCACTCCAACAGGAATACGCCCACACTATCACGATCCACGCAGCTGTCTTTCAACAGCGGTATTCCATTGGCGGTACACACCGCCGCGCTCAATATACACACACTCTTACAAAACACATCCACATTGGACTATTCCAAATACACACACCTGATACACATACACACACCACTCCCACACATCCAATACAATATAAAACACACACCCACATCACCCACAAACCCTTATGACCAGAATTGTGACTGAAGGCCAGTGAGAGACACCACCAGAACCAACACTAGCATTCACAGTCACTCAACACCATCACGCACACAACATCCAAGCACCTCACACAACACACCTCTAAATATCACCCCACACATCACAACACACACCACCCCACACATCACCCACACCACCCCATGGCACCGCAAGACACCCCAGGTTCCCTGAGGAGGAGCTCAGGGTCATGATGGAGGAAATCATCTGGGTAGACCCACAGCTATTCGGATCACAGGTGCAGCACACCACCATAGCTAGGAAGATGGAGCTATGGCGAAGAATTGTGGACAGGGTCAACGCAGTGGGACAGCACCCAAAAACTAGGGATGACATCAGGAAGAGGTGGAACGACATACGGGGGAAGGTGCGTTCCGTGGTCTCAAGACATCACATTGCGGTTCAGAGGACTGGCGGCGGACCCCCACATCCTCCACCACAACTAACAACATGGGAGAAGCAGGTCTTGGCTATACTGCATCCTGTGGGCCTCGCAGGAGTAGCTGGAGGAATGGTCTCTGGTAAGTCACTCTTCACTACTTTCACCCCCCTACCTGCATGCCATCACATACCCCCACCCTCGCCCTCACCCCCATCACTCCAACTCCTCACAGATGTCCCAATATTACAAACCACACTTTCCAAACCCAAGCCCTGCATGCAACAACAAAGCATGGACACCCATCACCAACGCATGGCCACTGCACATACCCATACACCCCCCTAAACCATCATCACACAAGGTCCTACACAGGAATGCAAGCTCTGGGGTACACGGTCACCCACCCATTGCACACCATGGCACACACAGATGCAATAATCATGCCTTTACACCACTGCAGGACCCCTACCCAACGTCACCGGACAGGAGGGTCCAGATATGTCCACTCCACCCACAGAAGAGGCCCACAGTGATGACAGCAGCTCTGTCCAACTGGATCAAGATGACCAGCCCGGCCCATCTGGGATCTCGGGACAGTCGGTTCCCCTCACACCGGCAAAGGCCACTACAGAGCTTCCCCCCTCTGGAAACACCAGCACAGCACCCACCCAGCGGGCCCATAGCTCTGTCCTCAGGACACGTCAATCAGCAGTGTGTCCACTACTACAGGGAACCCAGGCTAACCCACCACCCAACAACACCAGTGACCTGGGGAAGTGGTAGTGGGCACACGGTTCAGGGGACAGAGGTCCAGGAACACAGGGGAACTGGGAGGGCTGCTGTGCGACAGGAGGAGGACAGGCCCAGGGAACCCAGGAGACGATGGCAACGGTACTGGCCAAGTTCCAGGAGACCCAGCGGCTGCAGGAGGAACAGTATTTGGGCTTCATGGAGGAACTCAAATCCATCAATTCCACCCTGGGCCACATTGTAGGGGTGCTCAAGGAACTTGGTACCACCAGCAGGGACACTGTGGCACAACAAGGGGCCCCTGACACTAGCCTGGACGATGAACTGCCCACCACCTCTGCCGGCGCTAGTGGACAGGAGGCACCACCACAGGACCACCACACCAGCACCCCACCCCCTGCAGATGGAGAATCACCCCGCAAGCGGTCCCTGAGATCCAGGACATAGACAGAGAACAATGCCAAGACCCCCGCCAAGAAATGAGACCACACTGAATGTCATCCTTCTGTCCCACTTTGTCACCCTGTCCATCCTTAAACTGCCCCAGCTCCACTTCCTATGTCCCTTTGGACAATGCACCTGTGAGACTGATAGACTGGACTCTGCCATGGACATTCCTCCACCATCACCCCTGACCATTTTACAACACCCTCCAATATTGAGCACTTAAAAAAAACACCCTTAAATCACAAAACAATCAGGAGTCTGTCTGTGATTTCGAAATTGTGTATTAGCAATGAGAGTGGCAAAATGCTATATCAAATGTAATGTCAACATAGCTATGTCACACAGCTCTAGTCCATGCGGAAACAAAGCAGATGTCACACAGTGGGACCCACATCTGTGAAATCGTAAGGGAAAGTGACAACTCAGTGACCATAAATGACAGACAGATGAGAGGTAGTAGAATTAAATCAGATGTAGCAGGCAGTGTTGTCTTCTTACCTGTGTCTCACTGGAAGTATTGCAGGATCACCGTGCTCCTGTTGTCTATGTCCTCTTCTTCTGCTTCCTCGTCTTCACTGTCCACAGGCTCCACAGCTGCCACAACACCTCCATATGGACCATCCTCCTGCAGAAAAGGCACCTGTCGTCGCAAAGCCAAGTTTTGAAGCATACAGCAGGCCACAATGATCTGGCATACCTTCTTTGGTGAGTAGAATAGGGAAACACCTGTCATATGGAGGCACCAGAACCTGGCTTTCAGGAGGCCGAAGGTCCGCTCTATAATCCTCCTAGTTCGCCCATGGGTGTCATTGTAGCGTTCCTCTGCCCTTGTCCTGTGATTTCTCACTGGGGTCAGTAGCCATGACAGGTTGGGGTAACCAGAGTCACCTGCAAATGTCGAGGGACAACTGTTAGACGCACACTAACTCATAGGGACATCCCCAGACCTAGACAACTATCCACACTGTATTGGGTCCATGTCCTCACCTAATAGCCACACACTGTGCCTCTGGAGTTGCCCCATCACATAAGGGATGCTGCTATACCTCAGAATATAAGCGTCATGCACTGAGCCAGGGAATTTGGCATTCACATGGGAGGTGTACTGGTCTGCCAAACACACCATCTGCACATTCATCGAATGGTAAGTCTTCCGGTTTCTGTACACCTGTTCACTCCTGCGGGGGGAGACCAAGGCCACATGTGTCCCATCAATGGCATTGATGATGTTGGGGATTTGTCCCAGGGCATAGAAATCACCTTTCACTGTAGGCAAATCCTCCACCTGAGGGAAAACGATGTAGCTCCACATGTGTTTCAGCAGGGCAGACAACACTCTGGACAACAAGTTGGAAAACATATGCTGGGACATCCCTGATGCCATGGCCACTGTAGCTGTAGTTTGAAATGACCCACTTGCTAGGAAATGGAGTACTGATAGCACCTGCACTTGAGGGGGGATTCCTGTGGGATGGCGGATAGCTGACATCAGGTCTGGCTCCAACTGGGCACACAGTTCCTGGATTGTGGCACGATCAAGTCTGTAGGTGATGATCACATGTCGCTCCTCCATTGTCAACAGGTCCACCAGCGGTCTGTACACCGGAGGATGCCGCCATATCCTCAAATGCCCCAGCGGACGGTGCCTATGGAGGAGAACAGCGAGCAGAGAGTCAACCAACTCTGAGGTACGTAAACACATCTTACTCTGAAAATATTAGCAAATCGACATATGCCTGTATGAGTGTTTAGGCAAGGCATAGATCTGTGTGACGCAGTCCAAAATAATGCCATGTGGGCCCATGAAATGGCAGCTTCCTGACCTGTAAAGTGGGACAAGGGGATATGATGTAACTGCGCTGGCGTTGTACACCGTCGCGGTAAGCGGTCGAAGACTGCGGCGCAATCCTGCATTGGTTAACATTGGACCCTATGGGTCCCAGGAGCCAATGACGATGTACGCCGGCGGTGACGGTAGGCACCGCCACGGACGTGACCGCCATTTTCTCCCTGTTCAATCACTTGATACCTGATCTTCGACAGGAGAGGACCTACACTGCAAGTGCTACTGTGACCTCAGTCTGGAAGATACCATGGCTCGTTTATCTGGGGAAAGGGCCCCTGCCCTCAGCATGGAGGAGTTGGAGAAACTCGTGGATGGGGTCCTCCCCCAGTACACTCTACTCTACGGTCCTCCAGACAAACAGGTAAGTACACTGTGAGCATGCTGTATGGGCAATGCCTGTGTGGAGTGGTGTGAAAAATAGGGGGGGTGAGAATGAGGCGTGCATGAAACGACGGTGAGTGCATGTGCGTCATGGCAAGGATGCGGGCCAATGACTGTGACGGTGCGGACGGTAATAGCTTCTAGTTTTCCCCTGTACTATTCATGTAGGTCAGTGCCCACCAGAAGAAGGACATTTGGGGTGCCATTGCCAAGGAAGTCCGGACCCTGGGGGTCTACCACAGATGGAGCACCCACTGCCGGAAAAGATGGGAGGACATTCGCCGCTGGAGCAAGAAGATGACAGAGGCCCAGCTGGGGATGGCCTCCCAACGTGGGAGGGGTGCCCGTCGCACCATGACCCCCCTGATGTTCAGGATACTGGCGGTGGCCTACCCGGAGTTGGATGGCCCCTTGAGGGCATCACAGCAGCCACAAGGGGGTGAGTAAACTCTCATTCTGCTGATTCAGCCGCATTGTAGGTGTCTGGGTGGGGGAGGTGGGCTGTGGGTTTCCCTAGGCCAGGGCGAGGACTCTTCTTAAGGCAGGCCCTGTGGCACCCCACCCCACCTGTGTACAGTGCCAACTACACCTAGTCAGGCTCCTGTGACATCCATGTGTGCAGCAATCGGGCATAGCCTTGTAAGCCATGTCCCTGGGATTGAATAGGGAACTCCAAGTGCGCGGCATAGTGCAAGGGCTTCTGTGTCTGTAGTGTCCGCCAACGGTAGCGGTATTGCATGCACTCAACATGTCTTTCTTCTGTTTCCCCCCCCCTCTTTGTGGTCTCCCTGTTCTTGTGTGCATTAGCATCATCAGGTGGAGGAGCAGTGTCACCGGAGCAGGAGGGAGCTGCATCCCACATGGCCCTGGAGGGCGACACTACGGAGTCTGAATTCACCAGTGGGACGGAGGGCGAGGGGAGCTCCACGGCAGGGACAGATGCTGACACCATTGATACGGACTCCTCCTCTGATGGGAGCTCCCTTACGGTGGTGGGCCCAACTGTGCCCCCGCATCTACAGGTACAGCTGCCACCCCCCCTACCAGCACCGCCCTCCTAGCAGCCCCTCAGCGTGTGTCCCGTGCCCGCTCACTCAGGAGGGTGGGCATCTCCTTCACCCCAGGCACCTCAGCCCCTGCCTCTGTCACCCCTGCTGCCCTCAGTGAGGAGGCCATTGACCTCCTCAAGTCCCTCACTGTTGGGCAGTCTACCATTTTGAATGCCATCCAGGGTGTAGAGAGGCAGTTGCAACAAACCAATGCATACCTTGAGGGCATTCACTCTGGTCAGGCAGCCCATCAGAGAGCTTTTCAGACTCAGCACTGATGGCAGCCATTGTCCCTGTCTCTAGCCTCCCCCCTCCAACTTCCTCCACCCAGACCCAAACCCCTGTACCTCAGCCTATCCCAAGCACACCATCAGACCAGCATGCACACACCTCAACACACAAGGGAAGCTCTGGCAAACATAAGCACCGCACATCCCACAGGCACTCACGCAAGCATCAGACACATGCTGACACACCAACATCCACTGGTTCACTGTGTCCCCCTCCTCCTCGTCTCCCTCCTCCCTCCCTGTCTCATCTCCACTCACACCTGCATGCACTACATCCTCAGCCACTACGTCCATCACCAGCACACCCACCACCACACCCCGCTCATGTGCAGTCACCACCCCCACTACCATTCACACGTCCCCTGTGTCCTCTCCCTGTGTGTCTGTGAGGCCACTTCCCAAGGTACACAAACGCAGCCACACACCCACCCAACAGCCATCCACCTCACAACAGCCTCCAGCACTTGCACCTTCACCCAAAGTCACCAAACGTACACCTCCTACAACCACTACCTCTTCCTCCACTGCCAAACCCCCGCCATCTACCCGTCCCAGTGTTCCTAAGAAACTTTTCCTGTCCAACCTTGACCTCTGTTGCTCACCTCCCCCACCCCTTCTATCTCCTAGGGTCAGACTCTCCAGGTCCCAACCCAGGACTATACCCCAGCTCCCTTTCTGTCACTGTCTAGTGTGAGGTGCAACCAGCCCAACTGTCAAACTGACCCAGACAGGGAATCAACAAACAGTCACAGAAACGGTATAAGCAAGAAAATGCTCACTTTCTAAAAGTGGCATTTTCAAACACACAATCTTAAAATCAACTTTACTAAAAGATGTATTTTTAAATTGTGAGCTCAGAGACCCCAAACTCCACTTGTCCATCCACTCTTAAAGGGAATCTACACTTTAATCAGATTTAAAGGTAGCCCCAAATGTTAACCTGTGAGAGGGACAGGCCTTGCAACAGTGAAAAATTAATTTAGCAATATTTCACTGTCAGGACATATAAAACACATTACTATATGTCCCACCTTAATCATACACTGCAGCATGCTCTTGGGGCTACTTATGGCCTACTTTAGGGGTGCCTTACATGTAAGAAAAGGGAAGGTTTAGGCCTAGCAAGTGGGTACACTTGCCAAGTCGAATTTACAGTTAAAAGTGCACACAAAGACACTGCAATTACAGAGCTACTTATGTGGGTGGCACAACCAGTGCTACAGGCCCACTAGTAGCATGTGATTTAGCAGGCCCTGGCACCTCTAGTGCTCTTAACTGGGGACTTACTAGTAAATCAAATATGCCAATCATGAATAAACCAATTACATACAATTTTACACAGAGAGCATATGCACTTTAGCACAGTTTAGCAGTGGTAAAGTGCTCAGAGTTCAAAAGCCAACCGCAACAGGTCAGAAAATATTAGAAAGCAGGAAGCAAAAAGATTGGGGATGACCCTGCAGAAGAAACAAAAGTCCAACAGTGATTGCCAAACTTTGCTCATGGACACTGGAGACCCAAAACCTACATCATAGGGATCAGGAGCAGCAGGAGATATTTAGTTCACTGTTGGAATATGTGTGTTCTTTGAACAGAATGTCGCAGGCAAAGGAATTGAAAAAACATATGACTATCTCAGGGCTATTTGTGTGAGAATTTAGAAGGATGATATTTTACCTACGAAAATCTATGGGAAATTTGGAACACACTCCAGAATAGCTATGTTACTGAAGCACTCACACTCTGTCATCTCTACCAGGAACGGATTAAAAAACTGGCAGTAGCTGTACCACAGAACATGCCCGAAAAAGCTTGAATTTGTTATGGTAGGAGGCAGAAATATAAAAGAAACCATGGGGCTGTAAGTCTCCTGTCACTGGTGGTCATTCCTTCAAAGCAAGATATTTTATTTTATTTGTTGTGTTTTTGCAGTGCTAGTGCAGACTGGTAGCTGTTTCAGACTGTATTCAAGGGGTAGAAGGTAACAAGTAAAAACACCCCGCACAGAAGAGAAATACATGCAAAAAGTGTTTTTTGAAGTGTTTAATGTTAGCTGAGGTTTGACCTGTAGGGTAATTGCAGATATGTTTCTTCAGGACCTCACAGGACTGGATGATCTACTCTTCAGTAGTTTAGTTTATCCACTCTAGGTGCACTGAGCATTTTCACTTACTGAAGTGTTTTAACCTTCCATTCAATAAAGAAGTCAAAAGTTACCTTCTTTTCTATCAAGGTCAAAGGGGTATAGCGAGCTGAAATAGGAGGATAATAATAGTCATGATCAATAGGCTTGCTTAAATATTCTCCAACACAGCTACAGGCTTGGAAAGGGTGTATGGCACCACCATTAAGGCAATATTTAAAAGCAGAAATAGTATCAAGAGGCTTGGGGTTGTGCACATTTTCAATTACTGCTGATTTGAATGTAGAAAAAATCTTTAGATGGGGAAATACATTGAAAAAACTACTGCAGCTTTAATGAAAATGATTGTAGAACAAGCAGAAGAAACAATGGAGTGGGTGTAGACAAAATTGAAAATTAGAAGTTAAATTGGATGTTGACGATCTGACAAAGAAAAACTATGCGATCCTAGATCAAGTACTGATCAATTTCAGAAGGAATAGAATTCCAAAATGAAAAGCATGTTCCAAATAGACAAAAGGAAAAAAAGAGGCTTTACACACTTGCCAAAAGCTATAATGAGCAATATTTAAAAATGCTAAAAATCAAATCAGTGAAGGAAAACACATGTGATGTAGAAAACCCCACTAACAGTGACTCAGACACAGACCCTAGCAGGCAGTATACATTATGGATCTAGTAGCTCTTCTTTAACTTTTTCTCGTAAAAGGGATTTTATAGAAAAGAACGAAAAAGAAAATATAAGATTGTCAGGGAAGGGAAAGAAATCCCTAGACAGGACACTCACAAAAAAATCAAACAACTTGACAAGGAACAGACGAGGTGGAACAAAAAGAAGGCGGGAAAAGAATAAAAGTTATAACAAGATTGAAGGGAAAGCAGAATGTGAACAAGTAAACAATATGACGCCAAGGCTAATATCATAAACAGAAATAGCAATACTGATTAAAGGCATGTTGTTGGCAATTTGAGAAAATGTTGACAAACTAAATTTGAAAATAGATGTATTTATATTCACACAGAAATTAAACTCAACAAATATTTTTAGTTATGCCTCTCAAACACAGGCCTGATATCATGAAAATAATACCTTCTTAACTCAGCAATAAAGATCCCAGAGACACTTAACTACTGTTAAATATTGAGAAGGCTGGATTTGAAGACATAGATGACCTAGCATTGTAATTAACACAGACATGTGAAAGTGTCCTAAATCTAATGCTCTTTTTTAATATAACCACAAGTGATTTGAGAAGAAGATTATGATTGCTTTTCCTTATGCACTGCTGTTTGTAGAAAAATAATTGGATTTCTTATGAAAAACAGAATGCAAAATAAAGAAGTTGGAAACTTGAAATCAGAAGGGATGTACTTTAAATTTAGAGGCCCTTAAAACTGTTTGAAGCTTTTTTAATACATGCTTTAATGTTGCCAATATTGTGTATATGTCTCTAAAAAATGCTTTAATTCCCTCACATTAGGTACTGTATTTCCCCTCTTCTTTTTGAAATACAGTGGCAATCACCTTTTTAGTATCCTTTTTCCTGGCTAAAATTCCTGTCTTCACCAAAACATTTCCTTAAAAATGTGTAAGTGGCCATCACTGTAAGCATTCCATGAGGAATTTTAGATTCAGTAAAAGATTAATACATTTAAAAAAATATTTCTAATATATATATGCACTGGTAAATTTGACTGCCACACAATCCATTGGTGAGCAGACAGTAAGTGGATGATACCAACCATTAAGTAAATATTAGGGCAGATTTCATAGGTTCACTTCTGAGATAAAAGGGATCTCGATCTTATAGCTCAGTTCAGTCCAACTGGTCATATATGGGGTATCAAAGCTACAATTTAGGTCAATGGGAGGTCTATTTATAACAGAGGTGAGATGAAAAAGTTATAGGATGATGACAGCTCCTGTGGAAGGCAATTAGGCAATATGGCTGTTGGAATTGCACACTCAGTTTTTTATGGTTGGTTCTTTTGTCTATAGTTTCTCAAATAGAAGTGTTCTGGAAGTGAAATCGTATAGGTGCAGTCTAAAGATAATTCTGTGTCCTCAGATAAAGTTGGAGTGTCTATATGTAGACATAAAAATGCTTGTAGTGAACACTAAGTGTAAGATCTGACATCCTTTGGGTGGCCTTCCCCTCAGCTTTCTGCATTCTCACTTTATGTTTTGCTGAAATTCGTTTTTGTTTCCCTTAGGGCTCTATGCACTTTACCACTGTTTACCAGTGCTCAAGTGCCTGTAACACTTAAATCCATTTTTCACTACTGCAAGCTAATTCTCCCATGGGATAACATTAGGTTACTGTTAGAAATTGGGTTGTTGGTTGACAAGGGTGTGAGCCCTGATGAAGGAGCAACCACCATCCTAGTCAGGGTAAGGCACAAGCAAACCCAAATTTAACCTGTGATCTAACCGCTGGTAGCTTGGCACAGAGCAGTTAGGCTTAACTTAGAGGCAATGTGTAAAGTATTTATGCAACACTTTAAACAACAAAAAACACCACACAAAAAGGATCCCACACCAGGTTAGAATTTTTTTGCAGAATCTATTAAATAAAACAAGACCAACATAACAAAAATCCAATCAGTAGAACTAGAACCAGAGTTCTGAATTTCTAAAGAATAAAATGCAATATAGGCCCTCATTACAACATTGGCGGGTGAAGTTGTAACCGCTGTACGGCTGCCAATGCGGCCGCACTCCCGCAGTGGCCATTACGACATCCCCGCTGGGCCGGCGGGCGGAAACTCGAGTTTCCGCCCGCCGGCCAAGCGGGGATGTCGGCCGCAACACAGGAGCCGGCTCCAGATGGAGCCAGCGGTGTTGCGGCGGTGTGACGGGTGCAGTTGCACCTGTCACGCTTTTCACTGTCTGCTATGCAGACAGTGAAAAGCTTCATGGGGCTGTGCCAGGGGGTCTAGAAGCTGTAGGGAGCCTCTTATGTCCCTAGGCTCAGATTAGGAGGCAATCGCTTTGAGTCCCCTTGGGGTCCTGGGTTCAAGATGAAGTTGCAGGTCCAGTTCTTCTTCCCCAGGCAAGAGGGCAACAGGTCAGCACAGCAGGACAGCAGTTCCTTCAGAGCAGCAGTGCAGCAGTCCAGCATAGTGACAGTCCTTGTAGCAGCACAGCAGTCCTTCTTCCTGGCAGAATATCCACAGGTCCAGAAATGTACTGAAGTGGTGGTGTCTGAGGTCCTTCTTTTCAAACACAATTGTGCTTGTGAATGGGGAAGAATCTTTCAAAGGCATACATTTGAAGTGCACAGTTACCCTGCTGGCCTGGCTCCAGACTAACTACAGGGGATAAGCACCCATTGTGTGGAGGCAGGATACAGCCTATTCATTTGTAACTGAGGCTGATCCCTGCTCCTTCCTCCTTTCCTGCCAGTGAAAGCCCACACAGTCACACCTAAACTCCCCTTGCTTGGCTCTCTAGGAGGAATACACAAAGCCTAACGGCCAACTACACCCAGCCATGTGACAAGAAAAAGGCTGCAGGCATCAAATTGCTAAGGCAAGAAAATCACATTTTCAGAATTTTAATTTAAAATCCGGCTTCACTATAAATTAGGATTTCAAATACACTAAACATGAACTAGGTATCTCTTCCTCTTTGAAAATTAAATTTATGAAAGATAATAAGGTAGCTCCAATGTTATCCTATGGGAGAAATAGGCTTTGGAGCAGTGAAAAAAGAATTTGACAGTTGTTCACTGCAGAGAAATGTAAAAGTTAAAAGTACATGTCCGGCTTTTTACTCTATTTTTCAAGGTTGACATTGCAGTCATACTGCACGCAAAGGCTCTGCAATGGCAGGCCTGAGACATTTTTAAAGGTATATTTAAGTGGTTGCCACACTCAGTCCTGCCGTTCCACATAGCAGTAGCAATTCATTTGCAGGCCCTGGGTACATATAATGCATTTTGCTAGGGGCATCTGAGTACATTAAATAAACCTATTTGGTATAAGCCAATGTTACAATGTTTTAAGTAGAGAGCACAAGCACTGTAGCAGAATCCTAAGGCCAAACCAAAAACAGGGTGAGCAAAAACAGGAGGTCTGAAGGTAAAATATTAGGGGGGAACCATGCCAAGGATGCCAGAACTAATAGGTACCTTATTACAGAAAATAATTAAAAACATTTGCTTGGGAACAGGCACAAGTATAAGGTTTGGTCTCTAAAACGTTGTAACTTAAAACCCTGTCTGACAGGATGGATGGGGGCAGAGCTCACCTACCACACATGAACTTCAATATGGGCTGTCCTCTTCATTCACAAAGAACTTCACACTGGCATTTTGTCACTTCGCATACTTTGGGGTCTTGGCAGTGGAAGGAAGGAAGGAAATGATAGAACAAGATGTAGCAGAAATATAAATATTTCTCCCACTTCAAAGATGGTACCAGGTATAAAAATAGGACCATCCGGCCCAATATTCAGAACACTCCCGGTCCTGTGAACTCTACTAGAAGAAGGTCTGCCAAACTGCTGAGAATTGCCCTGCTGCCTGAGAACTGCCCAGCTGTTTTAGGATTGCCCATCATTTAGAGAACTGCCCTGCTGCCCAGAGCATGCCTTGATGCTGGAACCCAGGACTACCAAAATGTCTCCAAGAGAGCTCTGTATCTGAGCTACAGGGACACAACTGTGTCAGAAATAATGGGGTGCAATGCATTTTGACGCAAGCCCTCATATTGCCAGCCCCAGGGAGGTGGCTTAATTGGAATTGATGCAGCAAGCTGCATGTTGATGCGAAACCTCACATTGCAGCTCCTGATTGGCAGCTTAATGAACAACGACCCTGCACAATGCATCTTGAGCTATGTCTCCACAATCTAGTCCCACACAGGTGGCTTCAACTACTCCACGCTGTGCGATGCATTTCTACGCCTGCATCACAGCTCCTGATCGATGGCTTCAACAGCACTGCTACAACGCAATGCATCTTGACACAAGCCCACACATAGCAGCTCCTGCTCAATGGCTGCTTTACGAAGCGTGGTGCAGGCCAATGTGGATTAGGCATCTTGATTTAAATGCACAAGGTGCAACATCAGCAGGCCAAACTTAGTCCAGTGCTTAGACTGTGCCTCATCATTCTCGATCTGAATTTGTGACTTTGACCCGTCCAGCACAACCAGTTAACTGTTATTGGCACTATTTGCTTCTAATAGTTCTTTCTTTAAAATCTTTTAAATTGCATGAATCCGGATCTACCATTTGGATTTTTATTTATTAAAGGTGACTCTATTTTTTAAATTAATATGGTATATTGCTTGTGTTTTGTATTCACTTTAATGCTGTTTGAGTGCTGCATTGGCCACCGGAGATTTAAGCACAGGTTAAGTTAGTGACTTTAGTGGTTCACCATGACAGGGATTGTGGTTGTTGCTTGAGAAGGGTTTTCACCCCTCCGCCATAAAAAAACGTATTTCTAATGTTAGTGTTCAATGGTAAGATTCAGTACTTGTGTTTGTGCAGTGCCATTCACTGATTTTGTATTACACCAATATCCCATTATACATATACGATACCAGATTCAACCTTTGTAAATCCTCCTTGATTGACCTCTTTTGCTTTTAAATTTGTTTCTGTTCCACCTGACTTTGTGCATTTGTAACTCTGTCTGCAGCAAGCACGGAGTTTGAGCTCAAGAACTTGGAGAGCTAACTGTGGCTGAGCTTAAGGGATTCTGCAGGGAGAAGGAGTTCCCAGTGACCAAAGGCTCCAAGCAGCAGGAGCAACAGAAGACCCTCATTGGCTGGTGGGAGGCCCATCAGCTACAGGCAATAGCACAGGAGGCAGATGAGGAGGTCTACTTGAAGGAGGATGAAGACTCGGAAGAGGATCATGGCAGCCATCTGATTGTGGCCCCAGAGAAGAGAGGAGGACCCACAGGAGGACAGGGTCCTGCCAGATCCAGGGCCATCAGCATCATCTCAGCCCACAACCTGTCCGTAGAGGAACTAGAAGATAGAAGGGCAAAAGGTGAGTTCAGGTTGTAGATGGTCAAATTAAAGGAAATGTAGCTGGCTCATGTGATGAGTCTGAACGAGCTGGACCTGAAAGGTGAGCAAACAGCTGGGTCCAGCAACAATGGTGGCAGAAATCAGTGTCCTGTGGAGAGGTGAGTGTCGCCATACCCCAAGACCTGGTCCCCAAGACCTGGTGCCCACCTATGTGGTGTGGAATAACATAGATAAATAGTTTACTGTATATTTCATAGCTTTGAGGATGCACAGGGTCTCAGAGGAGGATTAGAGAGTTTGCATGTGGAAACACAAGCCCTGAATGGGGAGAAATACCCTTCTTACATTAGAGTTAGAGGATCAGATGAGGTACACTACCATGAAGGAGAAGTTACTTCTTTCAATAACGCCTTATCTAGTAGAGACAATATCTAGTTGTAGATTCCTTACCTTAGAATTTCCCCCGGCGTCAATCTGGATCCAGAACTTTTTCTCAAGCAGTATGCCTGCATACCGTTAGGATGTGTTAATCGGCTCCACATCCATCATCCGTCATATGACTTTGCAGCTCCTGTATAGGCGCCACCCGGACGCACTGATCTCACTTTCTTTTCACGACATTCCATGCCAGAGGCGCAGAGCCATGAAAAACACTGATCACTGGTGCGTCACAACTAGGGCCCCAAAATGGAGTCTCTCTCCCTTGAAATTAGCTTATAGAGTGGGATGGATGGGTGGGTCAGTGAGGAATTTGAAACTCAATATTGTCTCTACCAGATAAGGCGTTCCCAAAGGTAAGCCATTTGTCCATCTGAAAGAAATGCCCATATTGCCACCTGACAGATGTCAAGGAATGGAACTCCCTGTGCTAATGCAGTGGTTGCAGCTTTAGCTCTGATAGAATGAGAACGTAAGCCCTCAGGGGGTTGCTTCTTAGCCAGTGTGCAGCACATTTTAGAACAGAGTTTGACCCATCAGAAGAGGGTTCTCTTCTGCACTGCCTGACCTTTGTTTATACCCACATAACCAACAAAGAGTTGATCATCCACCTGGAACTCTTTGGTACAATCATGGTAGAAGCCAGCACTTTTTTTGGGTCCAGGCATTGGAGTCTCTTGTCTTTCTTAGAATGATGTGGAAGTGTGTAAAAAGTAGGCAAGGTGATGGATTGGCCTACATGGAACAGTGTAACCACTTTTGGCAGAAAGGAGACCCTAGTGAGAAGGACCACTTTGTCAGGATAGATGGAAAGGTAGGATGGCTTAGATGACAATGCTTGCAGCTCACTCACCCTGCGGGAAGATCTAATCGCCAAAAGGAAGGCTGTTTTCAAAATGAGAAGCCTGAGAGGACAATCGTGCAGAGGCTCGAAAAGAGCGCACATTAGAAATGTGAAAACTACATTCAAATCCTATTGAGGCATAATGAAAGGAGGTGTAGGATATATGTGAGAAAGGCCCTCAAGAAACATATTTACAATAGGAGACTTAATCAAGGATGGTATATGAAGCAGCCGCAACAAAAAAGCTGAAATGGCAGACAGATCACCTTTGAGAGTGTCTGCTGCAGAGCCCTGCTGGGCCAGAGAAAGGATAAACAACAAATCCCCAGAAAGAGCAGAATGGGGGTCAACAGACTTGTCTGTGCACCATGCCACAATTTTCTTCCAGCAACAGGCGTATACTGTTTTGGTAGAGGATCGCCTGGCAGACAAGATTACAAAAGCTATCAACTGCTGCCACTCAATCTCCACACAATAAGGCAGAGTCTGGACAGCTTCAGATGGAGAACCCTCCCCTGCTGCTGTGACAGAAGATCCTCCTGAATGGGCAGTATGATCAGAGGATTGATGGACATGTTCAGTAGCTCGGTATACAAGACTATTCGTGCCCAGTCCGGAGACACAAGGATTTATTGGGCCTGGTTGTTCTTGATTTTCTTGAGAACGCTGAGCAGCAGTCGTATGGATGGAAAGACATATAGGAGGCCTGAGTTCCACTCAAGACAAAAACCATCGCTGAGCGATTGCCACCTTGGAAACTCCAACTCACAATACTGCCAAGATTGCACTTTGTAGGAAGCTGGCTCTGTATACCATATCAAAATGAGATATTGTGTGCACAGAGTCCAGTGGTTCCCCAGAGGCTTACCAGAGGCTATAGTAGATAATACTAATGCTCTTTTTTGTGCTCTCTTTTGTGGTAGTGTGGTCGAGCAGTTAGGCTTATCAGAGGGTAGTGCAAAGCATTTGTTGTACACACACAGACAATAGAAGATACACACACTCAATAACTTAACTCCAGACCAATGGTTTTTATATAGCAAAAATATATTTTCATAATTTATCTTTAGAACCACAAGATTCAAGTCGCAGGTAAGTACTTCAACAGATTCATATTTCACCTATGTATCAACACTACTTTGTTTGAAATCAATAAGGTATACAGCTCTTGAATTATTGGCAATATTCTGTTTTAAAAATCGACATTGCAATTTTCAGAAACAGTTCCTGAAGGGAAGAAATGTTAGTTTGATTTGCAGGTAAGTACAACACTTATAGTTTCAGTCTCCAGGTTTTAGGAAGTCCACCGGTTGGGGTTCAAGTTAACCCCAAACACCCACCACCAGCAACACAGGTCCATCCAGGTGCAGAGGTCAAAGACGAGCAATTTTAACGTTGGTTCCCACAAAGACAGGGGGTACTCTGTTTCAGATCTGCAGGCAGTTAAGTACCCGCGACTTCGGAGGGCAGAGCTGGGGGTTTAGAGGAGCACTAGGGGGGGCCCAAGTAGGCACTAAAAATGCACCCTTAGCGGCACTGGGGCTGCCGAGAGCAGGGTGCAAACAAGATGTTTATGAGGGGACCCCGGGGGTCACTCAGAGCCTGCAGATGAGGTCAGGGGGGTCCGGGGGGGGGGTCTTGGGCACACCACCAGTTGAACAGGGAGGAGGGTCTCTGCTGAATGTGGCTGCACCAGGTGTCGGTTCCTCCAAGGCCTGGGGGCTGCAGATGCAGTAGGTCCTTTGATGTCGGATATCTTCTTCCAGAGGTTTTGCGGTCGGGGAGGTACTCAGATTCCTTCTGCATGTGTTGTTGTGGAGAGGTCAACCCAGTGTGGGCACTTGCTCAGAATTGCCTGGGGATCCTCTCTGGCTTGTTGGGCCACCTGGACATAGGCCGTGGGCATCGGGTACAGAGTGGTTAGAACTCAAGCATTCGGAGTGAGGAGGGAATCCTTGGTTGTTGGTTTCTTCTTGGACAAAGCCACTGTCCACTGGAGTTCCTGGTCCTTTTGGGTGCAGGGCAGTACTCTGGAGCTTGGCAAGATCATCAACCTTTCCTTCAACGCTGCTACCTTCCCGAACAGCTGGAAGCACGCAGAAATCCAACCCCTCCTCAAGAAACCTAAGGCTGACCTCAACGATCTCAAAAACTTCCGACCAATCTCCCTCCTCCCTTTCCCAGCGAAAGTCATCGAAAAGATCGTCAACGCACAGCTCGCCCACTACCTAGAAGACAACTCCATCCTAGACCCGTCCCAATCCGGTTTCAGACGAAACCACAGCACAGAGACTGCACTCCTCGCCGCCACGGATGACATCAGACAACAAATGGACAACAGCGAAACCTCAGCCCTCATCCTCCTAGACCTCTCCGCTGCCTTCGACATGGTCTGCCACCGCACCCTACTAAATCGCCTCCACGAAGCCGGTATCCAAGACAAAGCCCTCGACTGGATCTCCTCTTTTCTCTCCGGCAGAACCCAGAGAGTCCGACTCTCACCCTTCCGCTCCGAAGCCACCAACCTCATCTGCGGCGTCCCCCAAGGCTCCTCTCTAAGCCCAACGCTGTTCAACGTTTACATGGCCCCCCTCGCACAACTGGCCTGGCAGCACAACCTCAGCATCCTCTCCTACGTCGATGACACACAGCTCGTCCTCTCCCTGACCAAAGATCCTCTCACCGCCAAAGCCAACCTCCACGAGGGACTGAAATCCATCGCAGAGTGGATGAGCAACAGCCGTCTGAAGCTTAACTCCGACAAGATGGAAGTCCTCATCCTCAGTCGCACCCCCTCGGCCTGGAACGACTCTTGGTGGCCCACCGCCCTGGGCCCCCCACCCACCCCAGCCAGCCACGCACGAAACCTCGGCTTCATCCTCGACTCCGCTCTCACCATGTCCAAACAGGTCAACGCAGTCTCCTCTTCCTGTTTTAACACCCTCCGCATGCTCCGCAGGATCTTCAAGTGGATCCCAACAGGAACCAGAAAGATGGTGACCCAAGCCCTCGTCAGTAGCAGACTCGACTACGGCAACGCACTCTACACAGGCATCCCAACAAAAGACATCAAACGACTCCAACGCATCCAGAACTCATCCACCCGCCTGATCCTCGACATACCCCGCCGATGTCACATCTCCCACCACCTGAAGGACCTCCACTGGCTCCCCGTGGACAAAAGGATCACCTTTAAACTCCTCACCCACGCACACAAAGCACTACACGACACCGGACCCACCTACCTGAACCCCAGACTCAACTTCTACGTTCCCTCACGCCAACTAAGCTCTGCCAACCTGTCCCTCGCCATCGTCCCCCAAATCCAGCGCAAGACCTCTGGCGGCAGATCCTTCTCCTACCTCAACGCCAAGACCTGGAACTCTCTCCCGACCTCACTACGCCAGACACAGGACCTCCTCACCTTCAGGAGACTCCTCAAGACATGGCTCTTCGAACGATAGCAGCTACCTCCCCCCCCCCAAAGCGCCTCGAAACCCTAACGGGTACATAGCGCGCTTTATAAATTTAATGATTGATTGATTGATTGAGAGGTCACTGGTCCCACTGGATGCATCGATGTTCTTTGAAGCAGGAGACAGGCCAGTAGGGCTGGGGACAAATCAGTTGTCATCATCCTTCTTCTCTGCTGGGGTTTCAGCTGAGCAGTCCTTCCTCTTCTTGTTAGGTCACCAGGAATCTGGTGAGTTGGGTTCGGGAAAGCCCTTAAATACAAGATTTAGGGGTGTTAAATGGGTCAGAGGGCATTAGCCAATGGCTACTGTCCCTGGGGGTGGGTACACCTTTCCTGTGCCCACTCCTTTGGGGAGGGGGGCACATTCCTAACCCTATTGGTCCCTGTCCTCCAAACTAAGATGGAGGATTCTGCAGGGAGGGGGTCATTTTAGCTCTGGACACCTTAGAGTTGGTCCTAGCTGAAGTGGTCACTCCTTGATTTTCTTAAGTTTCCCGCCAAACTGGCTGCAAAAAGTGGGGCTTTGTCTGGGGGTACGGGCCCCTCCACTAGCTGGAGTGCCCTGGGGCACTGTAACACGAGGCATGAGCCTTTGAGGCTCACTGCCAGGTGTTACAGTTCCTGCAGGGGGGAGGTGTGAAGTACTTCCACCCAGAGCAGACTTTGTTTCTGGCATCAGAGAGCCCAAAGGCCCTCACCCCATGGGGTCAGAAACTATTCTGCTAGTGGCAGGCTGGTACAGACTAGTCAGTCCTACACTAGATGAATAGGTGAAGTTCAGGGGGCTGTGTGCTTTTTAGAATAAATCCATCACATGCATCAGTGTGGGTTTATTGTGCTGACAGCTCCCAGACTTACTTAATATGGCCACACTGCACTTACAATGTCTAAGAATGGACTTAGACACTGTAGGGGTAAACTGATCCTGCAGCTATGCCCTCACCTGTGGTATAGTGCACCATAGCTTAGGGTTGGAAGGCCTGCTAGAGGGGTGACTTACTTATGCCACAGGCAGTGTTTTGTGGACATGGCACTCCGAGGGGGGTGTCATATTGATTTTGCCTTTTTCTCCCCACCAACGCATACAATCTGCAATGGCAGTGTGCATGTGTTTGGCGAGGGGTTCCTTAGGGTGGCACAACACATGCTGCTGCCCTTAGGGACCTTCCCTGGCCACAGGGCCCTTGGCACCGCTGGCACCTTTTACAAGGGACTTATCTTTGTGCCAGAGGTGTGCCAATTGTGGAAACAATGGTACATTTTTAGGGAAAGAACACTGGTGCTGGTGCCTGGCTAGCAGAATGCCAGCACACTCTCAGTCATGTCAGCATCAATATCAGGCAAAAGTGTGTGGGGGGCGGTGGTAACTGCAACCAGGGCCAGTTTCCTACACACTTTCTCTATAGAGATGAAAAGATTTAACCAAAGCTCTCCCCACTGCTGAAAGTGACCTTATGCTACCTGCAGATGGAAACGCCATTTGTGATCGACTAAGCATTGTTGGCTGAGTTTGTCCCCTTTAGTGTTCAGAGAACCCATCTAATGTTGAACCACCAGGGAAATGCCCTGTTGTTCCAGTCATGGCCAGAGTCACAGAGGCTCTTTATAAAAGGTCCATGACCCCACCCCGCCCTGCTTGTTGTAGTACCACATGGCATTTATGTTGTCTATGAACACCTGCCCCACCTTCCCTTTGAGAGAGGGAAGAAATGCTTTCAATGCTAGTCTGATTGCCTGGAGCTCCAACAGATTGATATGGAGTCCAGATTCCACCGGAGACCAGTTGCCTCTTATCATTGCCTCTCTCAGATAGCTGCCCCATCCCAGGAGTGACATACCTGTCACTACTGTCAGATCTGCTTGGGGAATGGAGAGGTGCCTGTCTCTGACCCAATTGTGGTTCGTTATTCACCACTGAAGGTCTTGTGCAGTTCCCTCTGTGATCTGGACCATGTCAGAGAGATTTACCTGATGCTGAGCAAACTGGAACTTAAGGTCCCACTGCAAAGCCCACACATGCTATCTGGCATGTGTCACAAGAATGATGCAGAAGGCTATGAGGCCCAGCAGCCCCATAGTCATTGTCACTGAAATCCAGGATAGTGGCTGAAACATCAGTATCATAGCCTGAATATCCTAGAGTCACTGCTCAGGAGGATAAGCCCGAAACTGCACTGTGCCGAGAAAAGCTCTGATGAAAGGCAGCATCTGAGAAGGATTCAGGTGTGACTTTGGCACAGTCAGTATTTGAGAAAGTGGAAGACTGAAACCCCTGATCAACTCAGATGAGCTGCGACCATCGCCATCACCTTGGTGAACACCTGAGGGGCACTGGTAAGGCCAAAGGAAAAGGAGATCATGGTGAACAGAAAGTGCTCGTAGCCTACCATGAACCCCAAGTAACATCTGTGGGCAAGCAGGAAGGGAATGTGGAAATACGTGTGCTGCAAGTCCAACGCTACCATCCAGTCTTCTGGGTCCAAGGCAGAGAGAACCTGAGCCAGAGTGAACATTTTGAACTTCTCCTTCTTGAGAAAAAGATTGAAGGACCAAAGGTCTAGGATAGGGCGAAGGTCCTTGTCCGTTTTGGGCACCAGAAAGTAGTGAGAATCAAAACCACAACCTACTTCTGGCACAGGGATCTTCTCTATTGCTCCCTTTGCCAAGAGAGCTGTAACTTCCTCTCGGAGAAGTGAAAAGTGATCCTCCATCTTACAATTGCAGAATGGTGGCATGCATTGATAAGGTTATCTTTGATGAAGGGGAGGGAGTAGCTACGTCAGACTGTCTGCAAAACCCACTTCTCTGACGTGATGGACTACCAGTGGAGTAGGTGATGGCATATCCTGCCCCTGCTGGTCCCTGATAGGGAATCATCAAACTAGGAAGATTTGGAGGCAGCTGTGAGGAAGGGGTGACAGACTGGCTAGACCTCTCACTCCCTGATCCACGAGGAACGGTGGAACCCATATCCTAGGCCACGCAGAGGCTGGGCATTATGCGCGGTACAGTGGCTGGAGGGGAATGGACGAAGTTTAGCACCCCTGCCGCAGCCATTAAAGGGGTGAAAGCCAGACTGAGCTGGAGGATGGGGTGCCATGAGATCCAAAGACCTGGCTGTTCACAAGAACACTTGGAGCGCTTGAACACCGAGTCTGCTTTCTCTTTGAAGAGATGTGTGCCATCAAAGGGCATGTCCATAAGGTAAGCTTGAACCTCTCCCAAAAAGCCAGACATTCTCAGCCAGGGCTGGCACCTCAAGGCCACTGTCAAAGCAACAGCTCTGTCCAGTGAGTCAGTTGTGTCCAGCCCACATCTGATTGTGAACTTTGCTGTGTCTATCTCATCAAAAATTGCTTGGGAAAGTACAGCCTGGGTCTCCTCCACGACCTGTGGCAGAATGTGTGCAGCTGCAACCCACAGATTGTAGGAATAATAGCCCAAAAGGCACGCAGTGTTCACGGACTGCAATGCCAGGCTGCCGGAACAAAACATCTTCTTCCCGAGTGAGTCCAGCCTCTTGCAATCCCTATCAAGGGTTGTGGAAGGGAATGCATCAGGGGTGGAGTGTTGCCTCAAGAACCCTGTGTCACCCAGTGCAGGGCGATGGTGGTGGGCAATTGTCCTGTTCACAGGAGGCCAAGTGCTGAGTTTGGACCAGGTGCCCAATAGGACATAAATAAGGGCTTAATTAAAGGGAAGCAAGGGTTCAGAATTTGAAGTCCCAGGCTGAAGCACCTCTGTCAGAAGGTTAGTCCTGACTGTCACCATAGGCAGCTCAAGGTCCAGGACCTCAGCTGCCCTCCGCACCATCATTGCATATGAGCCATGGTGGAGGGAGAGATTATGCAAGTATCTGGGGAAGTATCCAGTCCACTGGCTTCACCCAGGTCCATACGCCAGTCCATAGGGTCTGAGAGCTGGTTTTACAAATGGTTCAGTGACCCTTCCCATTTCTCACCGTAACCTACCCCATACGACTAAGGCTCAGAATCTGACATAGGGGGCAAGGCTCCAGTTGGCACCGGATTCTGCATCGTACGACACTCATCCTGCTCCATCTCGGACTCAGCAATGAGCATGGGGGCGTGCCGCTCGGGTACCGCTGGGAAGGGTCAACATTGGGACCAGCGCTAGGGAAGGCTGAGGACCGATCCCTCAAAGCCTTCAGATTCATGGCCCGGGACTTGGAGCGTGACCATGCACTCAGAGCACATCTTTCAGTCGTGTTCCAGAAATCAAAGGCACAAAAGGTACTGACCCGTCACGGACATTGCCCGATGGCAGGATCTGCAGGGCTTGAACCCATTCTTAGGAGAAGACATCTCTCCATTCACCAGGAGTAGAAATCCTAAAAACCGCTTTAACAAAAGTCAAGTCAAAAAGTGACTGAGGTATAGCTCTTTCTTCGGATCAGTGCTGACTGATGCAGATACAGCAGAACTGATGTCAGCCCGAGTGGCTCCTATATAGGACCCATGATGGCATATCCAGTGTGGATGATGACCGATGCAGAGCCAATCAGTGCCACCTAACAGCGCCCAGGAGTGCTGCTCGAGAGAAATCTCTGGCTCCAGACTGACACCTGCAGAAATTCTAAGGTAAGGAATCTGCAAGTAGGTGTCTCTATCAGATAGCCATTTTACTCACAAACTTTGGGCTGACCCCTGAGAAGTTTCACATCAGGTTCAGAGACACCCAGTAACTTCCAACCCAGCCTTGGGTGGATTTCTTAGACTACTCCAGCAAGGTTCTGTGTGGTTGGGTGAGGGGAGGCAATGTGAGTGATTTTATTGGGCTGTCATTGCACATGCTCACTTACTGCTTTGCAGAGTTGCGCCAACACCTGGTTGATAGTACATTCACTGACCCCCAGGCAGGTTTCTATTGGAGACGGACCTGGATCAGCACCAGGTTGTCCAAAATGGCTTCTGGGGGCATTTCCAAAAGGGTTGTCACTGTTTCCACCAGAGGAAAGAAGGTGAAGATAAAAAGTAAGGAGGTCTCTCAAGGCTCTCAAAATAGTTTACAGGGGAAGGAGACCTAGCCCCAATCTCACTGGAAAAAGAATGGATTCTTTAATAACAAGACAGCAAAGTTTGCCTCCAAGTGCCAGATGTGTTATAAGTATGGGCAAGTGAGGGATGTTTCCAAAAGGAGCACAGCCCCCCGGGGTGGGCAGACCCAAGGGTTGGCCAGTGTAGTGCTTGGGGAGGAGATTCCCCCCTTTAGTTTAGGGGTAGAGCAAAGGTTACCCTAGTGTCCCTGGATGACAAAGAGATGGTGCCCAAAGAACAAGTTACTTACCTTCGGTAACAAATTATCTGGTAGAGACTCTATCTAGCTGCAGATTCCGTACCTTAGAATTCCCAGGCGTCTGCTTTGAATTTGGACTTTTTCTGCTGAGCAGTACCCTGCTCGAGCCGTCGGGTGGCGTCGTTCAGATCCGTGTGCATTGTCCGGCTCCGCGTGGCATCTTCAGCATCATTGGAGCTGTCTGTGATGTCACAGTTGTCTATATAGACGCCACCTTGGCACGCGTACATCAGTTCTTTTTCCACAACTTCCCACGCTATAAGCACAGAGTCATGGAAGAACCAACAAACATTTTAGTTTTATGCTTGATTGTTTGAGGAAAACAGACATGCCCCTAAGAAAGGCAAAAATATAAAAACATGATATATATATCCGCAGAGCGGAGAGGCTTGGGTGGGTTTAAGGAACCTGCAGCTAGATAGAGTCTCTACCAGATAATTTGTTACAGAAGGTAAGTACCTTGTTCATCTGATAGAGACTTCTAGCTGCAGATTCCTTACCTTAGAATAGATACTCAAGCTATAACTCCTGGTGGTGGGTCGCATGGATATATTTCACACCAGGAAATCCTACAGGACCGAGTGGGCAAAATGCCCCTCTCTCCCCACCTGGCTATCCAGGCAGTAGTGTCTTGCAAACGTGTGCAAGGAAGCCCACGTTGCCGCTTGGCAGATGTTAAGTACCAGCACGCCACAAGCTAACGCAGTGGTAGCAGCTTTTCCTCTGGTAGAGTGGGCCTCGAGCCCTCTGGAGGCTACTTCTTGGCCAAAGCGTAGCAAATCTTTATACTGAGAATGACCCAGTGAGAAATGGATCGCTTCCGTACTGCCCGACCCTTCTCTGCACCAACGTATCCCACAAAGAGTAGGCCGTCCACCTGGAACTCTTTTGTGCGGTCAAGGTAGAACGATAATGCTCTTTTTGGGTCCAGCTGATGGAGACGCTCCTCTTCCTTAGAGGGGTGCGGTGGCGCATCGAAGGTAGTCAGGGTGATATTTTGACCCAAATGGAAAGGGGTCACCACCTTTTGAGGACTACTTTATCAGGATATATCATGAGATACAGTGGTTTTGATGATAAAGCCTGCAGCTCACTCACTCTCCTGGCAGATGTAATTGCCACCAAAAAGGCTGTTTAGATAGTGAGCAGCCGGAGAGGACAGTTATGTACAGGCTCAAAAGGAGCACACATTAGAAAAGTAAGTCCAAGATTAAGATCCAACTGGGGCATGACAAAAGGCACAGGTGGAAACATATGCATGAGCACTTTTAAGAATCTCTGTACAACGAGAGCCTTGAATAAAGATGGTTGGTCGGGCAAGCGTAGAAAAGCTGATAAGGCAGCAAGATAGCCCTTAAGAGTCCCTAAGGAGGAACCCTGTTGGGTGAGTGAAAGAATAAACAAAAGGACATTAGACATAGAAGAAGAAAGAGGATCAATAGACCTCTCTGTCCAATATGAAACAAAACATTTCCACAGGCAGGAGTAAATCGACTTAGTAGAGGGAGGCCTAGCTGCCAGAATGACATCACAGGCTTCGGGAGGGAGGTCATAAACCATCAACTGTTGCCGCTCAACTTCCATGTATGAAGCCGCAAGGTTGACAGTTTCGGCTGGAGAACCTTCCCCTGCTGCTGTGACAGAAGATCCTCCCGAAGAGGCAACCGGATTGGAGGACTGATGCTCATCTTGAGAAGCTCTGGATACCAGACTCTCTGTGCAAAATCCAGAGCCACTAGGATTATTTTGGCCCAGTCATTCGTGATATTCTTGAGAACTCTGGGCAGAAGTGGTATGGGCGGAAAGGCGTACAGGGGGCCTTAACTCCACAGCGTTACCTAGCGATAGCCCCCTTGGAAACTCCAATGTGCAAAACTGCTAATATTGCTCATTCTCTAAGGAGGCGAACAGATCTAACCAAGGCTCTCCCCACTGCTGAAAGAGTCCTTGCTCCATCTCCGGAAGCAGATACTATTTGTGATCCGCTAAGCATCTTCGGCTGAGTTCGTCCGCCCTGGCGTTCAGAGAACCTGTCAGGTGTTGAGCCACCAGGGATATGCCCTGCTGTTCCAGCCATGTCCAGAGATGCAGAGCCTCTTGACAAAGGGTCCACGATTCCACACCACCCTGCTTGTTGCAGTACCACATTGCGGTAGTGCTGTCTGTGAACACCTGCAGTACCTTCGATTTCACAACAGGAAGAAATGCCTTTAATGCTAGCCAGATCGCCCGAAGCTCCAACAAGTTGATATGGAGCCCGGATTCTGCCAGAGACCAGCGACCTATGATCTCCACCTCTCCTAAATGGCTGCCCCATCCCAGAAGTGATGCATCTGTCACTACTATGAGATTCGGTTGGGGAAGGGAAAGTAGTCTGCCTTTGACCCAATCGCAGTTCACTAACCACCACTGCAGATCCTTTGCAGTTCCCTCCAAGATCTGACCCACGTCGGTAAGATTCCCCTGATGCTGTGCATATTGGAACTTCAGGACCCACTGCAGAGCCCTCATATGCCATCTAGAATGCTTGACCAATAGGATGCAGTAAGCCATGAGTCCCAACAGCCTCAGGGTCTTTCTCACCGAAATCCAGGATAGAGGCCGAAACATCGGTATCATAACCTGAATATCCTGGACTCACTGCTTGGGAGGATAGGCCCGATACAGCACTGTGTCCAGAACAGCTGGAGTATGACCTCCTATATAATGAGCCTAAGGTTACTTGGCATGGGGCAACTCATGCATTGGTGGCCCCCTTGTGCTACAGAGCATTCCTACTGGATCTGGCTCATGATATATCCCTGGCAGGACATATGGGCTGGGACAAGACCTTTGCCAGGATTCTCAACCACTATTATTGGTCCGAGATGAGGCCTCAGATATGTTATGTAGGCTATGTCCCACCTGCCTGGTCAGTGGGAAAACAGAGAAGAAGTGGTGGGCATCTACATTGTTGGAACCTTGGACCCAAGACTGCCTTAGGCAATTGGTTGATCCTAGTGAAACATGCCACTAGACATCTCTGAGGTCTGTGACTGCACCTTTAGTGGCTAGGGCCTTGATGGAGATTTGTACCCTAGTGGGTTTCCCCCAAAAAAGGTATTGTCCAACAGGTGAACAAACTTAATTTCCTGGTAGAAGAAATCAATGTGGGATGACTGTAGAGTGACTTATAAGTCCTCCACATCCTATCATCCTCAGACTCATGGGCTTGTTGACAGATTCACACTGAATGGCATGATTACAGGCCTTCCTCAGTCAATAAGGCAGAAGTTGGTCCCCCTCTTACCATGCCTGATTTTGCCTACATGGAGCTATAACAGAAGGAAGCTGAGATTAGCTCATTTGAACTCGTCAATGGCCACTTTGTTAGGGGACCTCTCAGTTTGGTGAAAGAGGGGTAGGTTAAACTCTCAAGAATACAACGCCCTCTAGGATGCAATCAGCTAAATGCTGGCTCTCTGAAACCTGATGCAGAGCTTTTGGAAGAAGGTCTCTGTGAATCTAGAAGTTGGTCAGGAGGTCATGAAGCTCTGGAATGAGCTGAGAGCCACACTGGTTGAGGTTCAACCTGGCCAGAAAGTGTGAGTGATTGAGCCTGTTAAGCCCAGGGCCCTCCAAGATTGTTAGTCAGAGCCTTATGAGGTGAAGGAGAAAAAGGGGGAGGTTACTTACTTTGTGGACCTTAAGATCCCCAGAAACCCCTTAGCAGAACTCCATGTCAATCATCTCAAATCACACTATGAGAGGTCTGAAGTCACCATGCTCTTGGTGACAGATTATGTGGTTGGAATGAGAGAGTGAACATGTCCTCGATCTTGTATCTTTAAAAGAGAAAGATAGGTCAGTGAAGGGTGTTAGCTTCTCACATACCCTGACCCCAAAACAGGACAGCGACTGCCATGAGTTACTGGGGCAGTTTGTCTCCCTATTCTTCTTCGCCCCTAGGCTTACACATTTCTGTACTCTTGATATTGATACTGGAGACAGCATGCTTTTAAGGAACAAAATGTACAGCCTGTCTGACAAAGTGAAGGCCAGCATTAAAGTAGAAGGTCTCCAAACTGCTTATATGTGGCATAATTGAGCATTCCAGTGGCCCCTGATCCAGCCCAGTTGCGCTGGTACCTAAAGCCACCCTTCCTGGGGCCACCTCAGAAAGCAGGTTCTATGTAAATTACAATGGACTCAAGTCAGATACTGAAACTGGCACTCACCCCATCCCCAAGCTGGTGATCTCACATCATGATACTGGCAGACTGCCCTGACTGGGAGGTTAAAGAGAGGGCTGCTTCCTCTACTCCAGAGGGCCACTTCCAATTTCGGGTGATGGCCTTTGGATTGAAGAATGCCCCTGCTACCTTTCAGAGATTGATTGATTGGGTCATGGCTGGGATAGAGGCATTCAGTGTTGCCCATCTGGGTGGTAGAGCTGTCTACAGCCCCAGCTGGGAGGATCACCTGTTATACCTCCAGGAGGTACTTCAGGCTTTGCAACAGGCAGGCTGTTGTAAAGTCACTCCAAAGCTTCAGATCAGCTTGAAGAAGAGTGATGCTCCTCCTGTCAACCACATACCAACTGGCTCAAGCAGAACTTTCACTTCAAACAAACACAATACGAGGCTCTAATAAGATGAACAAATATGACATTATAAAACTTCAAAGACACACATTACTACACTAGCCTATCAAGGCCAGTATGTGCCAGACAGGGCAGGTTTCTGTGGTGTATGTGGGACACCTGTTGAGTGGGGGCAAAGTACAGTCCCTCCAAGCCAAGATCGAAAATACTGTGGCTTTTGAACCCTGCCAAAAACCCAAACTGTGGTCAGTGTCTTCCTCTGCCTCACTGGATACTATAGGAGGTTTGTCAAGGGGTATGGCACCACTGTTGCCCCCATGATTGAGCTGACTCCAATGAAGCAGCTCAAGTCAAGAATGTGATCTAAACAGAGGCCTGCTAGAAAGCCTTTGATGCCCTCAAGGACGCCATGTGCACAATACCTTGTCTCAAGGCCCATGGATTCTCCTAGGAATTTATAGTGCAGACAAATGCTTCTTCAGAGCATGTCATAGGGGCTGTACTATCCCAGTTAAATAAGCTGGGGCCTAAACTAACCTGTGGCCCTCATAATTAGGTGGTTACTTTCAAGAGAACACACGTGGAGTGCTATTGAAAGAGAATCCTTTGATGTGGTCTAGAAGATGCAGAAGCTGAAACCATCCCTATTTGAGACTCACTTCCTTGTTCGGACAGACCACAGGCCCCTCAGATGGCTCATCCAAATGAGGGATGAGAACCCTGAACTGCTGAGGTCGTCCTTCACACTACAGGGAATGGACTTTATGATGAGAAAGCCCCCTGGGTCAGCCTACTTGAAAGTTGATGGTCTGTCCAGTACCCCCCATTTTAGAGACAAAAACTTCCTTGAAGATGGGTAGTTCTCTTCACTTTCAGCAAAGGGTGAACACATTAGGCCTGACAGCCCTAGGGTGGCCTTCCTCCAAACATTTTGCCAAAACCCCTCCTGTTTTACTGAGCATTGTTTTTCTTGGCATTAGGGATCTATGCACTTTATTACTCCTAACTATTGCTAGAATGCTTGTGCTTACTCTTTAAACCATAGTAAAATTGGCCTACACATAAATGGCACATTTAACTTACTTATACACCCCTAGTAAAGGGTTACATTAGGCCCCCAGGCCTGTAAATTAAATGATACTAGTGGGCCTATATCACTTATTGTGCCACCTACTTAAGTAGCCTTTTACAACATGTCTCAGGCCTCCGATTGCAGTCTGTGTGCAGCTTTAAGCTACCAACTCGCCTTGGCCAAACAAAGCTTTTCCCAGGCCTCAATTTTCCTTTTTAATAGGTATGTCACACATAGGGGAAGCCCTAAACAGCCCATATTGCATGGGGCACTGTATTAAAAAAGGTGGGCATGCACTTTTAAGTTTTACATGTCCTGATACTGATTAACTATTAAATTTGTTTTTCACTACTACAAGGCCGACCTCTCTCATAGAATAACACTGGGTAACACTATTATTTTAATAAGTGCTAACTTGTGCTTGGAAACAGGTAGAAATGCCATGTGTGGTATCTGAAGAGTTGTAATTCAAAATTCTCTTAAATAGTAAAGTTGGATTTTAAGTCACAATTTTGAAAATGTCACTTCTAGCAGGTTGGAATTTTCTTGTCCAAACCATGTGTGCCTGTAGCCTTTGTCCTGGGTCACATGACTAGGTGTAGTTGGCAGTTAGCCTTGAAATATTCCTCCCAGTCAGTGAGATGATTAGCTTAGGGTTAGGTGTGAGCAGGGTGGGTCATACTGACAAGATGGGTAGGGGGTGAAGCTGTCACCTACCACACTTGCACTTCAATAGGGGCATCCTCATGCACATACAAAGAACTTCACACTAGCATTTTGATGCCCCAGACATCTTGAGGGGTATGCAGGGGAAGGAAGGAAATTTCAGAACCAGATGCTGGGGCACATTTCTACCAATTCAAAGCTGGCACCAGGTGTGAAATAGGATCCTCAGACACACTCTTTAGAACACTCCCAGACCTGCGTGCTCTACAAGAAAAAGGACTGGGCAGTTGCTGAGGACTGCCCAGCTATTTGAGGACAGTCCTGCTGCCTGAGTCCTGCCTTGTTACATGAACCCAGGACTACCAGGTGTCTCTAAGGATTGGTCATCTGGCCTCCAGTTCTGAGCTTAGGGGACACAACAGGCTACTGACCAATGGCTTAATCAGAACCGAAGCAACGCATCCCAATGCAAGTCTATGCTTTGCCAGCTCCAGGTTGGTAGCTTCATCGGAACACCAAGCTTTTCACTGCAGCTCCTGATTAGTGGCTTCATCAGCAGACTCAGCATTATGCATCTTGAAGCAAGTCTCTGCAAAGTCAGTGTGTTGGCTTCATTGACCCCATGCAGCATAACGCATTTTGTCACCAGCATTGCAGCACATGATCAGTGGCTTTGACAACTCAGTGTGACACATCTCAACACAGGATCAAGCATCGCAGCTCCAGCTTGACGGCTCCTTAATGCACCATGCTGCAGTCCAACATGGACTTTGCATCTTGATTCCAAGGACACAAGGTGCTATCTCAGTGGGACAAACTTGGTCCTGTGCCCAGCTTGCGACCCAATCATGGTGGACCTGAATTTGTGACTTTGTCCCAGTCCAGCTCAACCAGCTAACTGCAAATGGTGCTATTTGCTTGTAAGTGCTATTTTTCCTAAAATCTTTGAAAGTGCATAGCTCCTGTTTATCTGATTGGAATTTTTGTTGTTTTGGTGTCATTTTGTTTATTAAAGAATACCCTGTTTTGCTAATATTGGTGTTGGTTTTTGTGCTGTGTTTTCACTTTATTGGTGTTTTGTGCAGCACAAATACTTTACACATTGTCACTAAGTTAAGCCTGACGGCGTTTGTGCCAACCTACCTAAGAGTCAATCACTAGTTAATTTAATGACTTTTGTGGGTCACACTAAAGGGGATGGTGGTTGTTGCTAACAAAGAGATTTCAAACCCCTTCATGCAAAAAAAACTCAATTTCTCACACTAAAGGTACAAAAGATTCCCGATCATTTTGTTAATTTAGCAACGTCTCTTACACAAATATTGTGGAGATTAAATTGCACATTTCAATTATTACCGAATATGTCTCATGCAGTTAATTCATTTCCAAATTAGGTTTCTTGGATTTGGGGCTCGGAAAAAGTTCATATTTCGTTGTCGCTGCCATTATCTTTAGCACTATATTTTTCAGCTTTTTCTGGGTACTGAACCATAGATAAATGGCTCGTTACATCCATAAACTCTTGTCTGTGGATGGTGAGTTAGTAGCACCTTGGTTCATCGCTATGAGGCTGCAAGGAGCGCATTCCACATTCAGGGCTTCTAACTACTTTGTTTGAAGGCCAAACCAACAGACAAGGGCCCTCATTACAACCTTGGTGGGCGGCAGAGGCCGCCTGCCAAGGTTGAACCGCCGGGCGGCCGCCAATGCGCCCACACTCCTGCCGGGTCTATTTTGAGATCCCCGCTGGGCTGGCGGGCGGAAACCTGGTTTCCGCTCGCTGGCCCAGCGGGGATCTTGGCTGCAACACGGGAGCCAGCTCCAAATGGAGCCGGCGGTGTGGCGACTGTGCGACGGGTGCAGTTGCACCCCTTGCGCTTTTCACTGTCTGCTACGCTGGTTCTAATTATAGCCTGGGGTAGCATCGGAAAATAAAGTGTGTGTACTACTGGGGTGAGAGAGACGAGTAAAGAGAAGTGGACAGAGTAAATTTGCTGTAAATGTTAGAGTGCGTGGGGAATGGAAGGAAATAAAGAATGCTGTACTCAGGATAGGAATAGACTAAAAGATATTTTCCGTTGTTTTCTGTTCGCATTTAAATCAAGTTCAAGTTGAGCATTCCAAAAGTTGTTTGAGACTACCTGTTATTGTCTGATATTGTTCAAATGCACAACGTGAATGTGATAGTGTTGTTCACAATCAAAACTGCAGTTCACTCTATAGTCCTTTGTTGTTTTTTTAGTAGAAGTGTTCCTCCATCTTTTGGAGTCATTAGTAAGTGCTTGTAACAGTGGATGTCAGCCAAGAAGAATGAGTTTTTCTGTTTTTAAAGGGACGCAAAATAGCAAAACTGGCATTGTTCCTGTCTGGGCCTACCTTTCCATCGATCGAATAAGTGGTCCCCACTTGAAGAACACTAGGAGAGCCTAAAAAGGAGTTTGCTGCAAAGTTGGGGCGTAAACTTTTTAAAGAGATATTTGGCAAAATGTGTATGTCTTTTCTTCTCGCTGTCCCAGCCAGTTGTTTCTCCACCATCTGACATCAGATGTTAGGCGTGCTTTTTCTAGTAGATTGTTTAACAATATCTCCTCTATTATTATGGCACTGTATGAGAGTGGCTATGTATTCTGATGACCCCGAAACTATGCAGAGATTAAATAGGAGGAATTTTAGAACACTACTATCTAATCACAGAGCGATTGCCAGAATGCAGGAGAAGCAAAGGCAACGATGATCAGACATGCTCTCGTATCAACGCAGAGAAGCATACAGCCATATATTACCATGTCCATATATTACCAAGATTCATCTTAATAATATTTCACCTAAATTCAATTAATTAATTCGTATATTCCCCCTTGAGTCTGGCATGAGGGATAACTTGCCAGTATGTCCTTGTGATAATCGAGCTAAACAATGCACTTTACGTTAGTTATTTGATTATCCTTTATCTAATACAGCTCTTTTGTCAAATGATTGCTGGCTCTACGATATGTGCAAGAACTTAATAATCATTTTATATGTATTTGTTTAGCTAAATCTTTGTGGCTAGAAAAATCAGAAGTAATTTTTAAATGAGGATGTTCTCTAGGGTTGATTTCGAATTATGAATTTGAGAGGGTTGTTGTTAATGTCTTGAGAGTGTAACCAGTAAGGCTTGATAAGTATTCATGCCCAACTAGAATGATCATGAATGTTTTTATATTAACTTGTGACCTATTATCTTGTGGTATCCCATTCTACAACGTGCACTGTATATATTTTACAAATGCATTTAATGGGCACTGTAATTGTTTCTATTGTTTTTTTATGATTCATTATTGAGCTGAATAAATATTTGAAAAAGAGACAGTAAATGTCATACGTAGTCTTCTTTTTCATGTGTTTAACCAAACTCAATGATTCTGAAGAAAAATACAGTCCAGCCACTGAAACACCATTCCTAAGATGGTGGCCTGTACGAGAGTCCTGTTGGAGGTTTCCAATCCAAGGTGATGTATTAGTCCTTCCTCTGATGGCCAGTCTTATTTGTATCACATATTATGGAGGCAATCACAAGAAGGTGCATCGCAACATATTTGTTCCCTGTTGTTCATTACATACACCACACACTTGTTGTGTATGTGTGTTCTTGATTTTTCTTTTCGGAGCTGGTATCCATTCAAATTCATCTTGTAGATTCTTTGACCTTTTTGTCTCTGTTCTTGGTGCCAGAGAACATTTGCTGTCTGACTTTTCTACTGCACCATTATTCTTCATCTCAAATCAAGTAATATCACATTGGCAATGAGGAATGCCAACTTTATGATTGCTTTCTCCTAACTGGGACCTGCCTAAAGAGACACCTGCTAGCTTTCGTGTGTGGTATATGGTGCACAATGACACTCTGGTTACTGGTAGGTGTTGCCTTTTCCCAGGTAATAAAGTAAAAAGTGAACAGGCTTTCACAACATCCAGTCCTTGTCAAAAGGGCATGACAAGGATAGCTAAAACACATTTGTTGCTCTGATTCTTTCTGGTAACATTACTGATCTCTTCATGCATCATCAACCATAACCTAATGACTCTAGTTCACTGCCTAATGCTCCAGAAAGTGAACTCTCAACATTTCTATTGTCTACATATGGAACAAGGAACCCAACATAGCCTGAAAGTACCCTCCCCAGAAGGTATCCACAGCACCAGCAAGAGATTGATTTGAAAGCACATTACGTTATGTTCTGCTATGCTACATTAGGCTATGTTATGTTATATTATATTGATTTTGTAGCATGCTAACCACCTGGAATGGTATCGAAGCGCTTGCACTGTCTCATAGGAGCCTAGTTAAAAGCTAGATTTTCAGTTTCCTTCTGACATAAGGAAGGGATCTGGCTGATGTGGAAAGGGAGCTAATTTCAGGTCTTGGAGGTGAAGAAGGAGATGACAGGACCTCCCTTTTTTATTAGGTGGATGCGGACGATGTGGGCAGCGAGGTGTTCAGCCATTGTGAGGTGCCTGGTAGGGGTCTGAAAGTGGACATGATCATTGACGTATGCAGGGTCTTTGTTGGAAAGGGCCTTGTAGGTGAGGAGTCTGCAGGTAGCACATTCCTGGGTGGTTATCCAGTGGACTCTGGAGTGTGTGGAGAAGTGAGTTTGAGGTGGATGCGTGAGTATGAGTCTAGTGGCAGAGTTCTGAAACTCTTATAGTCTGTTGGTAAGCTTTCTGGAGATGCCTACTGTAGGAAGTTGGCTCTGTATATACTATCTCAAAGTGAGAGATAGTGTGCTCAGAGTCCAAGGGTTCCCCTTAGAGACTGATAGTGGCAAAATTAGATAATACTAATACTCTATTTTGTGGTAGTGTGGTTGAGCAGTAGGCTTATCAGAGGGTAGTGTTAAGCATTTGTTGTACACACAGGCAATAAATGAGAACACACACTCAAAGATTAAATTCCAGGTCAATAGGTTTTTATATAGACAAATATTATTTTCTTAATTTATTTTAGAACCAGAAGATTCAGAATTTAGGTAAGTACATAAATTGTAAGGTACTTCATACAGGTAAGTATGGAACATTGAATTAAAACAGTAATATACACAGTTTTGGCAAAAATGGCAATAAGCTATTTTTAAAAGTGGACAGTGTGCAAAAATCAACAGTTCCTGGGGGAGGTAAGTATTGGTTAGTTTGTCAGGTAACTAAAGCACTTACAAGTTCAGTCGCCTGGGCGTAGACAGCCCACCATTGGGGGTTCAAGTTAACCCGAATCATCCAGCAGCAGCCACACAGGCCCGTTCAGGTGCAGAGGTCAAAATAGGGCCCAAATAGCATAGGTGTCTATGGAGAACAGGGGTGCTCCGGTCCAGTCTGCTAGCAGGTAAGTACCTGAGTCCTCGGGGAGCAGACCATGAGGTTTTGTAGAGCACTGGGGGGGTCCCAAACAGGCACACAAAATACACCCTCAGTGGCACAGGAGCGGCGGGCGCAGTGTGTGCAGTAGGTGTCAGGATTCAGATAGGATTAAACGGAGAGACCCAGGGGTCACTCTGGTGATGCAGGCAGGGCACAGGGGGGCTTCTCGGGACAGCCACCAACTGGACTAGGATGAGGGCTGCCTGCTGGTCACTCCTGCACTGGTAGATGGTTCCCCTCGGGCCTGCAGGTGCAGTGCTTCTTCCAGGCATCGGGTTTCTTTGTTACAGGGCATTTGTGGTCATGGGGAGCCTCTGGATCCTCTTTGCAGGTGTCGCTGTGGGGGGTGCAGGGAGGTCATCTCAGGGTGTTCACGTCGTTGGAGTCACCTGGGGGTCCTCTCTGAGGTGTTGGTTCTTCTGGACACAAGGGTGCAGTGTGGAGACTCTGGAGTGAGGCTGGAGTCTCTTTAAAGATGGTTTCTTTGTTGCAGTTTTGGACAGAGCTGCTGTCCTCTGGAGTTTCTTGGTCCTTTAGGTGCAGGTCAGTCCTCTGAGTCCTCAGAGGTCACTGGTCCCGCTGGATGCTTCACTGTGCAGGTTCTCTGAGTCTGGAGACAGGCTGGTAGGGCTGGGGCCAAGTTAGTCGTCCTCGCCATCGTCTCTGCGGGGCTTTCAGGTCAGCAGTCCTTCTTCATGTTTCAGGATGCAGAAATCTGATTTTCTGGGTTCAGGGTCGTCCCTAAATACTAAATTTGTGGGTGTGTTTAGGTCTGGAGGGCAGTAGCCAAGCTACTGTCCTGGAGGGTGGCTACACCCTCTTTGTGCCTTCTCCCTGTGGCGAGGAGGGCACATCCCTAATCCTATCGGGGGCAATCCTCTAAAACAAGATGGAGGATTTCCTAAGGCAGGGGTCACCTCAGCTCAGGACACCTTAGGGGCTGTTCTGACTAGTGGGTGACTCCTCCTTGTTTTTCTCAGTATCTCCTCCGGACTTGCCGCCAAAAGCAGGGGCTGTGTCCAGAGGGGTGAGCATCTCCATTAGCTGGAGTGCCCTGGGGCGCTGTTACACCAGGCTTGAGCCTTTGAGGCTCACCGCCAGGTGTTACAGTTCCTGCATGGGGAGGTGTGAAGCACTTCCACCCAGTACAGGCTTTGTTCCTGGCCACAGTGACATGCCTCATGTGGCCAGAAACCCGACTGGATGTGGCAGGCTGGCAGAAAATGGTCAGTCTAGCACTAGTAGTTGGATGGGTATAAAGGGGGTATCTCTAAGATGCCCTCTGTGTGCATTTCTCAATAAATCCCACACTGGCATCAGTGTGGATTTATTGCACTGAGAAGTTTGATACCAACTTCCTAGTATTCAGTGTAGCCATAATGGACTGTGTAGTTTGTGTTTGACAAACTCCCAGACCATATACTCTTTATGGCTACTCTGCACTTACAATGTCTAAGAATTGGCTTAGACACTGTAGGGGCATAGTGGTCATGCAACTATGCCCTCACCTGTGGTATAGTGCACTCTACCTTAGGGCTGTAAGGCCTGCTAGAGGGGTGACTTACCTATGCCACAGGCAGTGGGTTGTGGGCATGGCACTCTGAGAGGAGTACCATGTCAACTCAGTCTTTTTCTCCCCACCAGCACACACACCTGTGAGGCAGTATGCATGTGCTGAGTGAGAGGTCCCCAGTGTGGCATTATACATGCTGCAGCCTTTAGAGACCTTCCCTGGCCACATGGCACTTGGTACCAGGGGTACCATTTACAAAGGACCTATCTGTGTGCCAGGGCTGTGCCAATTGTGGAGACAAAGTTACAGTTTAGGGACAGAACACTGGTGCTGCGGCCCGGTTAGCAGGGTCCTAGCACACTTTCAGTCATAGCTAGCATTATCAAAAGGCAAAACGTTTGGGGGTAACCATGCCATCAGAGGCATTTTCCTACACCTACATATAAGGCATTGCTATAGTCTAATCTACTGGCGATGAATGCTTGTGTCACTATTCTGCGGGTGTCCTGTCAGAGCCATTTAGAGATTTTTCTGACCATCTTGAGGGTGTGGAAGCATTTACAGTTACCATGTTGAATTGGCAGGCAATGGCAATGTGGTAATTGATTATGATACCCAGGTTCCTGATGCCATTGGTGGGAATGGTTCTGGGTTCTCAGGTGTCAGATCACTTGGCAGGGGTACATAGAACAATGTGATTGCTAAACAGTACAACTTATGTTTTGTCGCAGTTGAGCTTGAGGTAAATACTTTTCATCCAGTCTGCTCTGTTGGACAATCACATTAAAAGGCTGCCTCATGCTGTAGGTGTGTTTTCTGGGATAACAAGTTTGAGTTGTGTGTTATTTTCATATGGGGTTATGCTCATGCCTTGGGAGTGAATGATGGTGGGTAGTGTGGCCATATTGACACTAAAGAAGGTCGGGGTAAAGGAGGAACCCTGAGGAACTCTGCAGTTCTGCTTGGTGGCATCAGACTGGGGCAAGGCTGCCCATTACAGAGCATCTCAGTGAAGAAGGAGCACATCCACTGAAGGGAAGGCCTAGGAGCACTGCCCCATGGAGCTGCTGGGTGAGAATAGGATGAGGGATGGTGTAAAAGGCTGTTGAGAGGTTCAGAAGGCTGAGGGCTGCCATGTTTCCCTTGTCTGTGATGCAGTGTATGCCATCTGTAAGGGCACTAAGGCCTATCTCAGTTCTGAGATTAGCTCTGAGGGGGCAAGGAAGAGGTTTGTCTCAAGGTTGTGAGTGTTGACCAGTTTTCAGGATTTGGCAATGGTAGAGCAGAAGAGAGATGGGCTTGTATTTAGACATGATGATCAGGTCAGCCGAGGCTTTCTTGTGGAGGGGCAGTATGGTGGCATGATCCCAGGTGTCTGTGAACATGTGGGTAGAGAACAAGAGGTTAACTATAATGGTGAGCACTAAGCAGATGGGTTTGATAACTCTTATGAAGATGTATTAAGGGCAAGGGTCCAGAAAAGCACTGGATTGGATCACTTGCATGGTGTGGGTGTTTTTGTGGTGATTTCTGCCCAGATTGATAGCTGGGGTCCTGGTGTGGTCTAGTGGTTTAGTCAGGGTGGTTAAGGGATGTGGGATACAGTTGAGGGGTTAAGTTTTCACAGATAGTCTTGATTTTCTCCACAAAGTGGAAGGAGAGTTTGTTGCATAGGTCTTGTGAGAGGGGTTATCGCCATAGAGCTGATAGACTGGAATGTGAAGATCTCATTTTCAGAGTTCTCACTATTCTGTATGTGGAAGGAGGGAGCTGAGAGTTTATCAACGTTGACAAATTGATGATAAATCCTAAGGGCGAACTTGAAGAATGCTGTCAGTGGCAGCATGGGTGAGCTGTCATCATCGTTCCACATGCGTGCTGTGGTTTTTCATAAGTCAGAGGTCTTCAGTTTACCAGCTGGTGCAGGGTGTGATCCAGGGGTAGGAGTTGGTTTAAATCAGGGCCAGAGTCTCCCTGCGGGTGGTTATTAGTTTGTTGAAGTTTGAGACAGCTTGTGAGAGGGTGGTGGGCTGGGGGGCAAGCGAGGAGTTAGCAGATAGAACTGACTTTCTCCTAATGCTTTTGAGATGCCTGAATGATGGTGATTTTAGCCTATGTGGGTAGTTAGATGTTACATTTTATGAAATAGTGATTGGTCCAGGTCAGAGGTGTCAGGATGGTCACTGATATGCTGAGGAAGTTAGTGCAGATGGGGTCAGTGAGGTGATCGGCCACGTGTGTAGGGCCACTGACTTGTTAAGTGAGGCCCAGGATCCTGAGGTCATCTTGGAAGTTCGTGGAGTTGGTCTCTGACTGGTCCCCTATGGGATTTTCCTATGGGAAAATTCAGGTCAATGAACAGTATAAAGGAAATGGATTCTAGTGTTCAGGTGGCAATGAGGTTGAAGAGGAAGGTACTGAAGTTGGAGCTGGGTTCAGATGGTTGCTAAAGGGGCACATCTTCTATTGTGGTGGTGTTGGGAATGTTGATCTAGAAGGTCAGACATTTCAGCCAGTTGTTGATTTCAGCTGAGGTGGCTGTGCAATTGATGCTATCTCTGTGAATGATGCCTATTCTGCTTAGGAGTTTGTTGGTTCTGTCATGTCTAGTTATTTTGTAGCCAGGGGTGGATTGCAACTGCTACATCTAGTAAAGTAGCATGGTTCAGGGTGGTTTCTCGAAGAACAGAATAGGAGAGATGTAGTCTAGGAGGTCCCAGATTTTAATGGCATAATTAACCAGAGAGTTTTGAATAGGAAGCATTTAAGTGAGTGGTGTGTTTTGGGGTCAGTGGTTTTTGGAACTGACCTCGGGTGTGTATCATGTGGTATGTTTTAGTGGCAGAGATGGTGGCTGAGGTGCAGGAGTGATGGTAGGTGTGGCAGAAAAAGGCACCTGTTATACATGCATGGGAGGCACTGAGGGAGTATGGGGATAGGCGGCCAGTGTTGAGGGAGACAAGTTTTAGGGCCAAGTAGCAGTGAATTTGGTAGGGGTGAGTGGTCATAGGACTGCAGTTTTTAGTCTAGACAAGTGTTGGGCACAGATGAGTGCAGCTGGGTTTGCTTTTAGCAAAAGAACTGTACCAAACCCTAGCACCATACTGTTGTTATAAAGGATTCAAATAAACATGTGCATCTCTTGTTTATAGTGGAACAGAGTTTGTGAGATTGAATATGCATACTTATGTTTTAATTGTTATGTTGCTTTACCTATAATACAGGTAGTGGCTGATGCACCCATCTGTTATACTTCTGTCTAGCAACTGTGCACTTGCAGTGAGATTGCTTGGTTGTCTTTGAGGCATGCATTCAGGGTGGGCAAGTCTCTATCATTTTCCATCTATATAATGGTATGTATCATCCCTCTTGCAGAACTCTCTTTCTGGTTTCTGCTATGTGTAGCTGCACATATACTGTAAGTGCTTCTCGATTAACACAAAAGGGTAGTAGCCTCAGCAGATCTTATCTCACTAGTACTAGCTACCTCACTGTTGATTACAATGGGCAACAGTCACTTTGCTGCAGGAAGACCAACAACATATAAGGGAGAGTATCTTGTAATCAGAAATAAATTCAAATAAGCCTCATGTTATCTGGGTGTTATCTGGTATTTCTTATAATGTGTCAAAAAATGGATTACAGAAATTATAGGAAGAATCTAAACTGAATTTGAATACTACCTCTGTTAAGGATTGGGGAGTGTGTTTAATAATTATCACACTATTTATTTGTTTAGTATGCTAAAGTCATTCTTTACAGTGTAATACAATCTTCAGCTATTAAACCATATAATTCAATATTATCTGTTCAACCTGATAAGATTTTCCACCATCAATCTAATTGAAGCACAGTGGGGCGTGAAAGCAACCTTAGAATGATAGAGATTTCCAAAAGCTTAAGCCATTATATAAAATGTGTTTCCACCCTCATCAACCTTTATCATCACTTTTTATAGTTACTACAAAGTAAACATATTTACAGGCACAAATAACTTGTGTTATGATTGGAAATCCAGATTTGCTATTCTTAGAAGAGTGAATGTAAACTTGTAAAATCATTAACACCTGTGTGAAGAACAAGTTACTTACCTTTGGTAATACATTATCTGGTAGAGACTCCCTCTAGCTGTAGATTCCTTACATTTAGAATTTCCTGGCATCAGATTGGAATCTGGAACTTTTGCAGAGCAATACCCTTGACTGCGCCATTGGGGGGCATCGTTCTGATCCGCTTGGCATCATCAGTATCATTGGAGCCATCTGTAATATCACAGTTGCCTGTAAAGACACCACCCAGACATGCGTACGTCAGCTCCTTTTCCACAAACTTCCACACCAAAAGTGCAGAGCCATGGAAAGAACTCACAGATTGTCTGTGCCAAAAAACTAAGGCACTGAAAGGGACAATCCCTAACCTTAGCAGACATATCCGCAGAGCAAGGAGGCATGGGTGGGTGTAAGAAATCTGTAGCTGGATAGAGTCTCTACCAGATAATGCGTTACCAAAGGTAAGTAACTTGTTCATCTGATAGAGACTTCTAGCTGCAGATTCCTTACCTGTAGACTAGACACCCAAGCCATAACCTCCTGGTGGTGGGTTGTGGACAGACCTCACACTAAAAAGTACTGTAAGAATTAACAGGCAAAGTGTCCATCTCTATGCACCTGATTGTCCAGGCTGTAAGGTCTTGCGAACGTGTACAAGGGCACCCATGTCGCTGCCTGACAGATGTCCAGGACTGGAACACCCCATGCTACTGCAGAGGTGGAAGCCTTGCCCCTGGTGGAATGAGCTTTAAAGCGCTCAGGAGGCTGCTTCTTGTCCAGGGCATAGCAGATCTTAATGCAGAGAATGACCCAGTACAAACTAGTTTGTTTCTGCACGGCCTGACCTTTCTTTGCTCCCACGTACCCAAAAAGAGTTGATCATCCACCCTGAACTATTTTGTGTGGTCAAGGTAGAACAACAATGCTCTTTTTCGGTCCGCCCGGTGGAGTTGCTCCTCTTCCTTTTAGGGATGCAGAGGAGCAAGGAAGGTGGGCAGGGTGATGTTCTGAGTCAGGTGAAATGGGGTCACCACCTTAGGGAGGAAAAGAGGCTCGAATTCTAAGTCCCACCGTGCCCAGAAACACGGTGAGATATGGCAGCTTAGATGAAAGAGCCTGCATCTCTCTCACCCTCCTGGCAGATGTTATTGCCACTAAGAAGGCTGTATTGATTGTGAGCAGCCAGAGGGGACAGTTGTGTAGTGGCTCAAAGGAAGCACACATGAGAAATGTGAGGACCGGATTTAATTCCTACTGGGGCATGACAAAGGACTTAGGAGGACATCTGTGTGCAATAGGAGATCTGAATAATGAAGGCTGATCGGACAGCCAATGAACTACTGATACGGCAGAAAGATGCCCTTTGGGAGTGTCCAATGCAGAACCATACTGGACAAGGGATAAGACAAGGAGAAGAATGTCAGAGAGAGAAGCAGAAAGAGGATCAATAGATCTCTCTACTGCAATTTACAAAATGTTTCCAATGGCAGGCATTTACCATCTTAGTGGAGGGACTGGCTGCCAAAATAACTTTACAGACTTTGGGAGGAAGGTTGAAGGCTGCCAACTGTCACCCTTCAATCTCCACGCACAAAGGTGCATAGTTGACAGGTTCTGTTGGAGAAACTTCTCCTGCTGCTGTGACAGAAGATCTTCCCAAAGGGGTAGCCTGATCGGAGGATCAATGCTCATTTTCAGAAGATTGGAATACCAGACTCTCCGTGCCCAGTCAGGAGCCACCAGGATTACTTGGGCCTGGTCGTTCTTGATCTTCTTGAGAACTCTGGGCAGAAGTTGTATGGGTAAAGAGGTGCACAGGAGGCATGAGCTACACTCATGATAAAATGTGTCACTGAGCAAGTGCTGCCTTGCAACCTCCAATGTACAAAATTGCTGACACAGAGTATACTCTGGGAGGCGAACAGATCTAACTAAAGCTCTCCCCACTGCTGAAAGAGACCTTGTGCCACTTCCAGATAGAGACGCCATTCATGATCCACTAGGCATCAACAGCTGAGTTTGTCTGCTGTGACATTCAGAGAACCTGCCAGGTGTTGAGCCACCAGGGTTATGACCTGCTATTCCACCCATTTCCAGAGACGCAAGGCCTGTTGACAAAGGGACAATGAACCCACACCGCCCTGCTTGTTGAAGTACCACATTGGGGTGGTGTTGCCCATGAACACCTGCAATATTTTCCGTTTGACAACAGAAAGAAATACCTTCAGTGAAAGTCGGCTGGCCCTGAGCTCCAGTAAGTTGATATGGAGTCCAAATTCTGTCAGAAACCAGAGGCCTCTAATGTCTACCTCACCCAGATGGCCACCCCATTCAAGAAGTGACTCATCTGTCACTACTGTACAATCTGGTTAAGGAAGGGAGAGGAGTCTGCTTCTGATCAAAATGCAGTTCACTAACCACCACTGCAGATCTTTTGCAGTTCCCTCCGAGATCTGAACCATGTCAGTGAGATTTTCCTGATGCTGTGCCCACTGGAACTTCAGGTCCCACTGTAGAGCCCTCATATGCCCTCTGGCATGTTTCACTAAGAGGATGCAGGAGGCCATGAGGCCCAGCAGCGTCAGAGTCTGTCTCATCAAAATCCAGGATAGAGGCTGAAACATCTGAATCATAACCTAAATATCCTGGACGTGCTACTCGGTAGGATAAGTCCCAAATTGCATGTATCCAGAATAGCTCAGATGAAAGGGAGTGTCTGAGAGGGAGTCAGGTGTGACTTCTGCACATTTACAGTGAACCCCAGTAAATGTAGGAGATTCGCTGTAGTCTGAAGGTGGGTGCCAACAGCCTTGGCCAAAGGAACCTTCAACAGCCAGTCGTCGAGGTAGGGGAAGACTGAAACCCCTTGCCTGTACAGATGAGCTGCGACCACCGCCATCACTTTGATGAACACCCAAGGGGTGATGGTGAGGCTGAAGCATAGCATGGTACACTGAAAGTGGTCTAGGCTCATCTTGAAACACAGTTAATGCCTGCGGCAGGTAGGATGGGATATGGAAATACGCATCCTGCAAGTCCAACACTACCATCCAGTCTCATTGGTCTAGGGCAAACAAGACATGCGCCAGAGTGAGCATTTTGAATTTCTCCTTTTTGAGGAAGAGATTGACGTCCTGCAAATCCAGAATAGGGAGAAGGCCCTTGCTCTTTTTGGGTATCAAAAAGTAGCAGGAATAATAACCACTGCCTACTTCTGATATCAGGACCCTTTCTATGGCTTCCTTGGCCAAGAGAGACACATCTTCCTCGTGGAGCAAAACCAAGTGATCCTCTATCAGCCGATCTTTTGAGGGAGGCATTGGGGAGGGAAAGACTGGAAGGAGAGGGAATAGCCCTTATGTATGATCTGCGAGACCCATTTGTCTGATGTTATGGACCATCAGTGAGGAAGATAAAATTGAATCCTCCCACCAACTGAACACTCATGGTCTTGCAGAATTACACTAGGAAGGCTTGGACAGAATAAAATAAAAAAAGCACAATTGCTCAAAAGCAAAGATAATCTGTATACAGCTCTTGGTGTAAACACAAATAGTAATTCATATGTATTTCCTAGCAGTAATGCTGCCAATTTGTGACTGTAATAGATTCAAGGAAAACTCTTCCAAATCTTTGAGAACCCCCAAATTTAGAAAATGTGAACCCAGGCAAAGTAATAAATTGCAGTTAGAGATTACTGAATATTGGTAACATTTAGATATATATTTTTATGTTGTGAATATTGCTAAAACATGCCAGAGCTTCTCACTATTAGGACATTTTAGAAATTAGGTCTCTAAGTGCAGACGCGTGCACCCTGTCCAAGTAGGGACTGCAGATCCAAGTCAGGGTAAAACAGATACACAACCTAAATTAACCTGGACTCACCCTCTGGTAGCTTGGCACAGCACAGTCAAGCTTAACTTAGGAGTCCATTTGTAAAGTATTTGTGCATCACTTTTTATGTTGTGAATATTGCAAAAACATGCCAAAACTCCTCAATTTTAATTAGGATTTTTTTTTAATTAGGTCTCAAGTTGGCAGACGTATGCGCTCTGTCCAAATAGGGACTGCAATCTAGGTCAGGGTAAGTCAGATACACAACCTAAATTAACCTGCCCTCACCCTCTGGTAACTTGGCACAGAGCAGTCAAGCTTAACTTAAGAGTCCATGTGTAAAGTATTTGTGCAACACTTAAATTACAGTAACACAGTGACGGGTACCTCAAAAAGGACTCCACACCAGTTTAGTAAAATAGGGAATATTAATATGAGTAAAAGAAGACCAAAATGACAAAAACACAATTAATACAAGTTGAGATATCTAATTTGTAACATTAAATGTGAACACAGTGCTAAGAACTCCATAGAGGTCAAACGGTTGCTTGATGTAGGGAGGGACCAGTGCATCAAAAGTCCAGGCCAGTCGCTATGGAGGGTAGGCCAGCTACACAACCCATGCAGGTTCTGCTGAACAGTACCTTTAATAGAGCAATGCGTTGACCGCGAGGGCACATACGCTGATATTTGTAGCACACTCAGGGCACTGGGCCATCATCAGGGTCTCTGGAAGTGAATGTGATGCGTCAACATCGGTCTGCGCAGAGCATCATCATCAGGCAGCTGCTGTGTCGCCGTCTATGATTGATGTGCTGATCTTTCTCCCTTTTGCAGGTTTTGGCTGCAGAACCCACTTTTGAGGCTTACGACTGGAGAGGGACACCTCATGCAAGGATAGGACTCACAGACGGCAGAATCCAGCAGCACCAGGAGAGTCACAAGCAGTCTTTGATATCCCTGAGACTGCAGAAGAACAGGGCGCCAGCCAACAAGCCCTTGGACACTCTCAGGTTCAAGGATGTAGAGAGTAACTCCAGTCCCTCTCACTGCAGGCAAGAAGCAGGAGGCCAACACAGCAAAGCAAGCAAAAAGTGGTAATCCCTTCTACAACACAGCGAGAAGTAGGCCAACACAGAAATGGAGTGCCAGTTCCTCCTAGCAGCGCAGCAGTCCTTCTTCCTGGCAGAGTGTCATTGGTTCCAGTAGAGATCTGATTTGGTGGGAATAGGGGTCCAGGATATTTTGGTGTCCTGGTTCTGGAGAGTGGGAGAAACTTCTAGGCATTCTTTTGAAGTCCACTGGTACCTGCATTCCCTTTCCTGACTCCAGACACTCTACAGGAGGTTCTGCAGCCCTTTGTGTGAGGAGAGGCGCAGCACTACTCGGGTGTAAGAATCAGCTCCTCCTTCCCATTTAGCCCAGGAAACCCACTAGCCTGATGATGGGCCATCAGTATGCACATACCACATCTAAGCTCCCTTTCTGTGTGACTGTCTAGAAGGAATTCACAGTTCAGTGGCAGGCATGAGACATGTTTGAAAGGCTACTTTAGTGGGTGGGACAATCAGTGCTGCAGGCCCACTAGTAACATTTCATTTACAGGCCCTTGGCACATATAGTGCACTTTACTAAAGATTCATGTGTAAATTAAATGTGCCAATTGTGGAGAAGCCAATGTTACCATGTTTAGAGTACCAAGCACCTGCACTTTAGCACTGGTCAGCAGTTGTAAAGTGTCCAGAATCCCAAAAGTCAGAAAAAATGAGTCAGAAAAACAAGAGGTCAGAGGGAAAAACGTTTGGGCAAACCCCGCCAAAGATGTCAGGATAAAAAATAAGATCCTACAAATTAAACAACCATGTATCTTAGGGTGTCTGAATAGGTAGTAAAAGGTTATTTAATTGTAGCTCTAGATGTAGTGCATTTCACAACCTTCCTCCCTTGGACAGAAGGACTAACACTAATCTGTAGGCATGTCATCTAAGAGGTCCTGACTTAACCTTAGCTGCAAGAACAGGAGAAGACTCAACAAAAATAGCTCTGTAGCCAATGCCAACAATTTGAATACAATTATTTTCATTGCTGAGAGCTAGTGAAATCCACATATTGTAACAGATACGTGATGAAAAATGTTTTATTAATCTTATAGATCTCACAGCAGCCTTCCGTACATTTTGCAAATATGCCACTATTCTATTTGTTGAATAAAGATAAACGCTGTTGCTGTAGTCCACCTGATATTTTTTGAAGTGTATGCAATGGGTACTTAGAGATGAGACTGCAAAATGTACAGGGTCTTTTGAAGCCTATTAAGCTGATAGAAACAGGTGACAGTGATTTTGTATTCCAGGGACAATCTGTCATTTACAGTCAACCCCAGATCTTTAACATTCTTGGTAGCGAGGCAGAGGCCCATCAATGTTGGCAAAATTGAGGCACTCTAAAACACTTTTGGACATCCAAGTTCTAATCATGGCTAGGCAAGGGGATACTGTTGATAGTTCAAATCCAATGGCTCTTCCTTAAAGCTGACTAGTTAAATGGAAGTCCAACTAAGTCATACACATGCATGTAGACTTTGACTCCAACTCGAATGGGAAGGATAGCCAGAGGCATCATGTAGATGTTGAACCAAAATGAGGAAAGAATAGAGCACTGTTGAGTTTCCAAGGTTTGAGTCTGGTGGTGAAAGTGTTTAATTTTGGGAGTTGCTGGAAAGAAAGCATTCAAATTATTCATGCACAGCTTTTTTAAATTCAGCTTGAACCAAGTGGTTTGACAGGTGTGAAATGGCCAAGGGCATCATAGGATACTGCCAAGTCTAAAAGATAAGTGTTCCAACACTACTGCTGTCTACATTGTACCTAAGATCATCTAAAACAGATAGTACCACCTGTTAGGAAGTGTTTCCAGGATGGAACCCAGCATTAAGCATCTGCAACAATTGGTTGACCTCAGAAAGGTGTTGTGCCATCTTTCTAACCAATTTTCCTAATAGTTGTCCAGGGTAAGGACAATAGTCTGTAAATATAGCAACAGAAAGCAGCATACCATAGTATTTCACTACTTTAGATCCGACTGTAAAAGATTTGATTCACACAATTTGCATCAATTGATGTATCCATTCAGAGGTCAGATTTGTTTTTGGACAAACCTATCAGTTTGGCAAACTGTCCAGTGCAGGAAATCTATGACCAGGAACAGGAATGCATGAGTTTCAGGACAGCTTCCCAGTACAGAATACGTGGATACCACACATGTGTAAGTCAGTGTATATTCAACCAAGGTCAATAGGAGTCCCAAGGGCTCCCATTGTCCTTGTTTTCATCCATTCCTGTCACTGGCATTAGGTCCAGCCACACAAGTGGCACTGCATTTTTATCAGCAGAAGTGAGACAATGCTGAGTGGTAGGAATGTTGTGGATTCCTGTGGATTACAGAAGTTTCCATCACAGAAATGTGGGGAGATGTGTGTTTTAGTCAACGTTTGAGGTTTGCAAAGGATTCTGGGTGAAACAACCTTGTGAGAGCTAAGGAAGTCACTCCATTCCGGATTGCCCTGGTGACTAGTTTTCACAAATGTACAGGTTTGTTAGTTTTCCCTTTGTGCCAGCTGAGTTAGGGCCCAAAATCCACAGTTAACCACCTTGCGAAAAACAGGTCAGTTTTCTATAGAATAATTTGATGTATTCATGTTGCTTTTTCGGTTGCTTCCTGTTGGATGCACAAGGCCTACTCACATGAGTGGGGTACCATTTTTATCAGACGACTTCGGAGAATGCTGAGTGGAAGGAAGTTTGTGTCTCCTTGCAGATTCCAGAACTTTACATCATAGAGATTTGGGGAAAATGTGTTTTTTAGTGAACGTTTGAGGTGTGCAAGGGATGCTAGGTAACAACCTGGTGAGAGACATGCATGTCACCCCATCATGGATTAACCTAGGTGTCTAGTTCTAAAAAATGTACAGGTATGCTAGGTTTCCCTATGTGCCAGATGAGCTAGAGCCCAAAAACCACAACTACTGACTTGGCAAAAAATGGGTCAGTTTAGTGTGGAAACATTTGATGTATCCATTTTGTATTTTGGGCATTTCCTGTCCTACCCACACAAGTGAGGTACCATTTTTATTGGGAGGACTAGAGGAACCCAAAATAGTAGAGCAAGTGTTATTACTAATTGTATTTCTCTTCATTTGCACCTACCAAATGTAAGATGATGTGAAAGAAAAAAATAAATTTAGAGAAATATCCTCTAATTCACATTCTAGTATGGGAATCCACAAAGTAAAAGATGTGCAAATAACCCCTGGTTCTAAACCTAATATTTTGTGCCCATTTCAGAAGTACAAAGGTTTCCTTGACACCTATTTTGCATTATATATATTTTACCGTATGAATTGCCTTTCACCCGGTACACTATGAAAAACCATTGAAGGGTGCAGCTCAGTTATTGGCTCAGGGTACCTCAAGTGCTGGGAAAACCCACAAACCCTATAGAGCCCCACAACTAGAAGGGTCCAGCAGATGTAATGATATACAGGTTTTGTAAACTGGACATTGTGATGAGAAGTTAGAAATGAAAACGTTGTCACAAATGTCTGCTTTTTTTGTACTAATGTTCAATATTATCTTAATTCAACACTTGGTTTCTTGGAAAAAACCTTGAATGAGCTACACAAAAGACCCCTTGTTGAATTCAGGATTGTGTCTAGTTTTCAGAAATGTATAGTTTTCCAGAAAGCATACAAATTAGGAAAAAATGGGCTAGCTCCCAGTAAAATGCTAAAAATGGTTTTCTGAATCAAGTCGGCCTGTTCCTGAAAGCTTAGACGATTGTGATTTTAGCACTGCAGACCTTTCATTGATGCTATTTTCAGAGGGAAAAAACAGAAACTTTCTTCTGCAGCACCTTTTTCTCATGTTTCCCAAAAAACTAAATCTAGATATATTTTGCCTATTTTCTCAGCCCCTACTAGGGGACTCTACACACCCTGGGTACCTTGAGAATCCCCAGGATGTTGGGAATTAAGGCACAAATTTGATGTGGTTAGCTTATGTGGATAAACAATTATGAAGGCCTAAGCGCAAACTACCCCAAATAGCCAAAAGGAGAGGCGGTCGGGGTTAAGGATAGCAGCGAAGGGGTTATTGTAGAAAGAAAAGAAGCTGATACATTTACAAAGTATATCCAAAGTGCTCTTTTATGAGCATATTTTGGAAGCAAAGTACATTTTACTGAGCTGGTTATGTTTCCATTCTAAATGCAAAGTGGACTGCTTCAATAACTTCATATTCAAGCACTTTTTGAAAACAGCCTCGCAAGCAATGAATGAATAAGATATGCTAAGACTGCTACAGGCGAGAAACTAAAACATCAAAAGTACAAACACAAATGGACCCTTCAGACATTTTCGACTTTTTGGCGCCTGGCATGTCAAACAATCTCATCTACGGTTCTAAAATGCATAAGAATAAAGTAGAATATCATTACACAGCTTAATTAAAATCAATGGGGAAAAGCCGTCCTACCTTATGTACATTGCTTCTCGGTTAATATCTTTGTAGAAATTCTATGAGGCAAAACAATTTATCAGAATTTGGTTCACCAGCAAGCATATTTAAATATATGTTTAAGATGTAGCACTAAATCTGATGATTCATACTGTGCAGAGCAGGTAGGATTAAAAAAATCAGCTTTCACGTCCTCATGCAAAATGTTCACGAGATCTAGGTTTTGCAATAGGTAAAATAGGATAGTGCAAATTCATATCTGACTTCAACATCAGGGTTATTAAATTTACTCTAAGCGACACCTGGCTTATGGAGTCTATTTTATTCACTATGACTAGTTATGGAGACAATAGAATGCTATAAAATTGGGAGAGATGACTGGGGAGAAAGACATAGCATTTAGATCATTATTGCTTACACAATCATATTAGTGGGATAACATCAGTTGGCCACCTACCATGGGTCAGTCCTCCCACCACCCTGCCTACAGCGCAAGAAACATGGGCATATTTCCGGATCCCTCTCTTTCTCTTGAGTATCAGACAAGGAAAGTTGTCAGCAACTGCCTTTTCCACCTAAAGATCTTGAAAAGAAATATACTCTTTCTGGAACCTCATCACCACATACCAGTAATATATGTTTTTATTCAGTCCTGTTTGGACTATGGCAATGCAATCTACTTAGCTTCCCCAGTCATATTTATAGAGCTTATTCAAAATGCAACAGCTCAGTTGGTTGAAAGACACCTCAAACATACACATAATACACCAGCCTCTTCCTCATTCATAGCCGATGCAATTTCATGTCTTTAAATTGTGTATTTATATGGTAATCTGTGCATCAGACTAAAACGTGTTATCATTGTGGGGTATCACCACAGAATGTCAGCCACTAAGAGACTGAATTTTCATTTGTGGGCTTCAGTAATTATATATGGGTTCTAGCAATTTTGAGGAGACATATGGGTGGAGGAGAAGTGGGAACATACATAACTTATCAATGATGTTCCCAACAATTCCTTGGGAGAGATCCTAGAAGTTTGTTGGCAAAGTTACACACTGCTGTTTACATTAATGCTACTGACCCAGAGTCTTCTTAGCAGATTACTTATGTCCATGTGGACCAACCCTTAAATGTGCCAGTAACATTGTCTTTTGTGGTCCACAGTTCTTAGAAATTAACCATTTACCAGAGATCTTTTTCAGTCTCCTTAAAACATAATCCCCGACTTCCATCTAAATTTACACTTACATTATATGCTGTTGACACCAACAGTCTAGGTGCAATGAGGCTAAAAATCTCAAATTGTGGTTGAATGTTGACAACATTTCCCCAGCAACCCCATAACTTTTGAAAAGGTGCTGTTAGCCACATCAATAATAATATTTGATAAATTTCAACAGCTGTGAAAACCCTCCAAACATTATACAAGGCACTTTCTTTTTTCAGGCAGATCTTGCCACTAAGACTATTAGTTGACTGATCTATCTCAATTAAAGTATCAACACACCACCTGGTTAAAAAGTATTAATTACTTCTCTAATGAACCATCAAACCATTAGCTCTTTGATGATTACAATGTAATAGAAGTTTTGTGAAGCTGAATGTTATACTCGCTTTAGCCTTATTGATTCCTTTCTTCATAGTTACGTTTTAATTTTTCATGAGCCATAATAAAGAAACTTACCAGTAAATTAACTGTACAGCTCATGCGGTTGTTCTTGCTTTCATCATTCATTACTGATCTATAATCCAAAAGCTTTTCTAAAAGCCCTTTCACTAGGTTTACGAAACTCCCAAGTGGTCTAGAAATGGGGTGACCAGAAGAACATTCGAGTAATCTGAAAAGTAAATTGAAAATTAGACAAATAATCACCTTTTTCTCAATTAGCTATTTATAAAAATAATAATTATTAGATTAGCTGCCAACAGTCATGGAACTCAGATGTATTCCTATTAAGATTTTGACTTCCTATTTTAAAAAACCCAATGTATTTAATTGTTGAAGATCTTATTGTGAGGGACTTCTGCAATTTTAAAGTGTGCAGTAATTCGACATCAGTGCAGTGGTCTTGAGTTCCTTCTATGAAGTGGACAATTCTCACCTAGTGGCCCCAGTTCCCATACCTGTTCCTCAACCAGCCCAAACAGTTTGAAGTCTCCCCAAAGTAGCATGCTGCCATAACCACACTTAGTTTAGCCTACATTTTCAGTTACCATACAGTTCTAAAACGTAGTCCTTGCTACAGGTTTTATTCTGTATGTCACGTAGAGGCTGCAAAAGATTGCTCCATACCAACGGCATTAACTTGGATAGATTTGAGCCCAAACTTTCCCCTAATCCCTCATCATTCAGAATCATCCTGAAGGAAGCTGACCATATTTTTAAGGAACACATTTCAAGTAAACCAAAATGTCCTGGCACAAACACTTCATTCTAAAAAAAGCAAAACCATTCATCCCAGAAAGTGACTTCAGATCTTATTAAAACATAAGAACAATCATATATGGATGGTGGCAAATGCCACCAAAATAGGGGTACGGAAAAACAACCTATGTGCTGCAGCACGTCAGGAGGGGCATGAAGAAATATAACCACATCTCACCCCCACTGATAGAACTCCTCTATCGACCCTTGCCAATACACATCATCTTCAAAACTATCCGGATCATTTACAAAGCCATCTTGTCAGGCACCTTGACTATTTGGTTGACAATCTCCTGTGGATTTTAGGATGCCCACATCTAGGTCAATATCAGTCAGGATGAAAATAAATGCTAACTGGAACAAAATAAGGTTCTTTTAGTGTCCAAGCACCCAGGATAATGCACAACATCCCTTTGTACTCCAGGACCGCCCTAACTGTAATGCAAATTAGGAATGAGTTTAACACACGCGTCTTTAAATAATTCTACGTTATAATGCCAAAAGTTAACTTTCGATCTAAGAAACAGGCTGCCCCGTCAATAACACGTTGACTGTAACATTTCACTTGACCACTCAGAGTGCTCCCCGGCCTTTAAGCAACAAGCAACACAAAATATTAGTGCCATAATGTTTTCTGTGATCAGGTGCACCCCTTCTCATAAGGCTGAAAGGGGTGAAACTATAGCGATGGTGTTAAGCAAAGTAGTTATATAGTAAACAAGAATGAGGACGAATAAAGACTGTGACTTGATGGCTCTTTCCTAGATTAGGCTCCACGCTGTGAAAACACCGGTAATGAAATCCCAACACCTCCTTTTAAGTAAAGTAAACAATGAAAGGGGTGACTGATGTGACATGGAGACCAGTACGGAAAGTGTGAAGGTAACGGAAGTAAAGTCATGGAGCATCACGCCCCTTTCTTGGATACTTAAATAAAAATTTAATAATGGGGGTGAAAGAAAATGGGATTGTAGAGAAGAAAGGAACATTAAAATGGAACGTGTTATGCAGAAAGATTATGTTACATAATGCATCTTTTCATTATATCCAGATGAGGCATGATCTGGGTTCCAAGTACATAGCACAGGACGGAATTGGAAGAAAATAGCACGAGGTATTTGTTGTAAGGGATCTCATCTTGGTTCTCAGCGCATAGCACAGGAGGGAACTGGAAGAAACGAACACGGCCTACAAACATATATTAAGTAACAGAAGTTAACTTAATCGCAGTGGATGCCAAGCAATTGTTTTCAATGTATTTTTAATGGAATTAAACTATCGAACTGCTCACAACAGCAGTTGGCATGCATATGTATACTTTCACAATTGAAGTCATTTGCTGACCCAGGAATGGGAAGGAAAGAGAGAATGGAAGAAGTGCAGGAGACCTAAACTAGTGGTATAATAGATATTGTACTTTAGTGTCACAGTCTAGTTATTCCTTACTTGTCCGGTGCCATACGAGAATAACATCAACATTCGACTGTGAAATGGATTAAAGTTCAGTTATGTTGGGAGTATACAACCAGACAAAGACAGGAAACCGTGTGAAAAGCAGTTCACTAAGTAGAACTACACCTACCTAAACAAAGAAATAGCTAGATGTTTAAATTCTCCTTTCTTCTGAACCTTTCTGAATCTTTTGCATTTACAATACATTTGTGGCAGCATCTTTATTATACTGTAGGAGTTCCTTGGAGGAAAGCAGGAATATATTTGCATGCAAGTTCACTTAACGATCAACCACCTGTTTTGAAAGCACCTTACATTAAATTGCTTACAACATGTTTTTGAAGCAAATTACAAACGCAAAATAGTGGCATTGGTATTATATTTTGACAATATCGATTCCATATTTATTCTAAATATCTGCAATCAAAGGGCCTCGTTCACAAAAAGCAGAACGAAATCAAGAACGTTAAAGAAAGATCGGGGAAGGATAATTGGATGATCACGTTTTGGAAAAAATAGATTACTGCCTATCGATATGAAGATATTAAAACTTGCGCCGTATTTCAAGGGCTTTTCAAAAGAACCCGGTTTTCAACTGTGTTACATTTCTGGTCACATGCGTCCTCACTGATTTACTATCATTATAGTCCATGTAAATGAGTTACATTAATTGTTAATTAGCAGTTCAGTAACATATTTTTCCAAATCCAATCCCTGCATACTTCTGTAATTTTGCCAGAGACTGCCAATATTACTCGCCGCACATTTTGAGATTCCTACTGACAGCATCAAAGAGCATGGCGCGTAATATCGCATGCAACAGTGTAGCCGAGCTTTGTATCCAACTCACATCACTGACTTGGCTGATGTTTCACATACCACTCATGCTAGCAAGACAGTGAAATGTGGACGCTTTCCCGGCACCAATTCAGCCATGCCGGACCTCTATAGGACATTACTTCACTGAGCTTGACACCATACTGCACTGAAAGATAACTGTAGCTGCTGTCTTACTCTCCAGCCAACATGGTTGGCCCTCCCAAAGCCTGACCCTTAAAATGTGCACAGTAGTTCCCTGCACCGGCCCACAGAAGGATCAGCTCTGCCTGAGTTCTCACTAAGTTTTATTCTGAAAGATAACCCCACAGCCACAATGTGGGGTTTAAATGCAGGGCTTGCGCCACAAGGGTTGTTTCCTGTTATCTTTAACTGGCTTGATTCCATGAAATAATTCCAACACTCCTCCCCACTAAGATCACTCACAGTATTAATACCGTTCATGACATCCACAATCATATAAACGTTTCTCCAAACCTTTCTTTTCCTTCTTTTTCATGTCTCATTCATCAGCCCTCCACCATGCCTCATGTCAGATCTGAAATCTCAGACTTTTTCACCAAACATTATCGCTGATGTCGTGCCGTAGGAAAATAATAATGTCATCACTAAAGGGAAGTCTGTTCAGTTGTGTAAAGTAAGTCACATCATATCTTCTTTTTGTAAGATGTGTATTTAAACACATTTCGGTAATCCGTTATTTTGGGCCAGATGTAGGTAGAAATGGGATTGCGACTCGCAAACTGCAAGTCGCACACCCATATGCAGGATGGTGTCACAATTTGCGACCCCCTTGCGATTCCCTGCACTCACAGGGATGGTGGCCTGCTGGAGACAGCAGACCACCATGTCTGACTGCTTTTTCAATAAAGCAGTTTTTTTTTGGTATTGCAGCCTGTTTTCCTTAAAGGAAAACGAGTTGCAGTACACTCGTGAAAATGAAACCATTTGGTTTCATTTTTTCAGATTATGTAGTCCGTAGGACCACTGCCTGCTCTAAAAAAATATTTTTAGAGCCATTCACAAAGGTGAAGGGGTCCCATGGGGGCCCCTTCCCTTTTGCGAATGGGTTAGCACCCACTTCACATGGGTGCTAACTGCGAATTGCTTTGCGACCGCGTTCACAGTCACAAAGCAATTCTGCATAGCGTTGCGAATCGCAAATAGGTAGCGGAAAACCCCTTCCTATTTGCGAGTCGCATTCCCATTTTGCGCGTCGGTACCGTACCGGTACAGTTTGCACCATGCAAAACGTTTCCTACATCTGGCCCCTTGTGTGTTATATCTGATTATTTTCTCTTTATTAAAATATAAAAGCTACAGCAATTTCACTTTTTTTTCTAAATGTGTATGGTTTGTAATCAGAAAAGGCAAGTCATGTTCTATTGACCTCATTCCCATCTTTCCTTTTTATTATTTATTTTTAAATTGAAAATTGTGCCACGGAATGATTTTATGATAAATGATGGCACCATGCAACCAGCAAAACCGCCCTGTCTTAGCAAATGGTACACATCCTAATCGACCGAAAGCAAAATACGTTTCTTGTTATGTAACATTTGTGTTAAATGCAGTAGAGTGGGTTGGCATCAACCAGTTTGGAAGCGCTCCCTGGTCATATCCTGATTGTAGCAGGTAGCATGCACTTTAACGTGAGGGAGGAATTACTTAAATTTGAATTGTGGTGCCTTCTAAAATGTATTTCTCTTGTCATCCACTGCATACTAATAAGCTGCCACTCATAGCTGAGTATAATTAATGTCCACAGTTATTAACTCCTGCATCTTAGGAAGGAGGTAGGTGTGCCTACCACCTCCAGATATTAAAACATTTATATTTCAAAAGGTCCTTTTACTCTAGTCCGCTCAGTATAGTTACTACAGCCATGTACAATGTACTACGAACACACTCTGCAAAGTACCTATGAACAAGCACATAACTATGCAAAATAAATGTATGTATAGGTAATCTGTTATGTGAGCATTTGCATATTGTCTTTTCTTATTATTCCATCCATATAGGTTTCCCGCCTTCTAACCAATAACACAGAAAGCATTGGTAATGTGCTTGTCCATTGATCAGGCAGCATCAAGGCAACCGTTGCCTCCCTATCTGAAGCAATATCGGGCTTAAGATCTCACAGAACAATCATCACAAGCATATTTGAAAACCACAGGAACAAAGTTAAGTGAGATACCTGATAACCAAGCCTTGGAAAGCACCAGGCTTTCATAACACCTGGTGGTGAAACATGTGTTGACTGGCTCTTGTTAAATTTCTCAATTTGTAAATGACCAAATGCAAACCAAAATAAATTCAAAAAATCAATATACTATTGGCAACCAACAAACTAAGTTTTATGTTGTTTTAATGAAGAATTTTGAACTTTGTCCTAATGTACTGTAAATATTGTATTGACTAATCTGTATCTTTATACACTATCCTATGGCACTTATAATGAGGCAGAAAGGATGCCTGGCACATCTGTGACAGTGTACCCACCCACCAAACTCTAAATCAGGTCTTAAGTCTGAAGGTAAAATTCTTGACTGGGTGAAGTTGTGAAAAGTGTCAATCGGATGCATGGACTTTGCTGGCTGCAATATTTGAATTTCTACTGTGCTGAGCTTTTCTCACATCAATGAATGGCATCAGCAGGCCCTCATCCATAGGCTAGCCGGCTTCAAGAGGACTTCATCAGATATAGCCTGCAACCTTGCCCTCCAAGAGGATTTTAAGTCCAAGGCCTCATTACAATTTTCTAGGACCCCCAAACTCACAGTGCCGGTCCGACCGCTGCAATCCTGGTGGTCCAACATTGAGATTACGATCCTGGCTGTTGGACTACAAGGAGACCACCCACTCTGCTGGGATCAGGCATCCCGATGGGTTGGCAGTGGTGAAAGTCATGGTCAGCAACAGCAGTGCCGAGTTTGGCACCGCCGTCTTGATCACGACTTCAGCCAGCCCTGCCGTGAGAAGGCTGGTAAAAAGCCAGAGTTGGGGGCCAGAGGGCCCCCTGTCAGCAGCCTCAGAATGTGCACTGACTGCGACATTCTAAGGGTGCTGTGTGATACAGCATTGGCCACGGCTCCCTTTGGGAGCCAAGGCCATTCCGCCTGGCTGACTGGCAGGAACATCATAATATGATGTTTCCGCCAGTCAGGCCCCATGAAAACATCATAATACGGCATTGGTGAGGCTGCCGTTTTGACGGCTGCCTCCCCACTTCCGTGCTGGAGTTCAGGCGGTTCAATGGAACTCGCAATACAGCCCTATGTCAGAAGGTGAAGTCTTTGACTGGGATTACCTATTTGGTCTATTCAACCTGTGCTCCATCACTGTTATCCTGAAATCTCAGCTTTGCTCCAGTCAGATGCAAACCGTGAATTCTGATTAAAGCTTTACTTGTTCTTGGTGCTTGTGCTCTAACTATTTGAAAGTTTGTATCTCTGGTTCACATATTAGATTTTTACTTCTTTTCTCTATTTTTCTCTATTTGTTGTGGGATATTCATTGCAATAGATTTCGGTAACTGTTTTGTTACTACGAAATACTTTTAATTTTTTCCTAAACTAAGCCTGTGTTTTCTGTGCCTTAGTCACAAGGGGTTGAACTCAGGTTTAAAGTATTGAAAATATTTTTACTCTGAAGAGTTTGTGGTGTTATTTATCATGATAGAATCACCTCCTTGAAAGTCAACAACCAACAAATTTACACACTGTATTCACCATTACCCCTAAACCCCTTGAGTTGCCTTCACTTTCTATCTGAGGCTGTGAAGAGTGCTCACTTTTCAAGGCATAGCAAACAGCACAGCTAAAGAAAGTTGCTAAATTGTTGTGAAATGAACAGGGAACTTGGGTAAGTTATGAGCCAATTGTATCTGGCACCAAATCAGATACACATATTTAATACATTTCTCGTGATTCAACCTTAGTGGGATTAAATGTTTTAAACACGTCTTTGACCATTAGTCTTCCTATGAAATATGATCTGTCGTTGATTAATATGGTGAACTTCCCAAAGGATAATCAGGACTATTTTGTGTTTGTGACAGTAATATTTGCTCGATTATAGCTGGTGCGGCACTGGAAGGATTATAATTTGCCTGATATAAATATATAGATCCACATTTTCAAATTCTGATGAATAGATAAACACTTCATGAAGAACTAAGAGATGCAACTGGGTTTGTAGCCATGTAAATATAATGTACCTATTTGCAGAGAAAATCAAATAAGGTGGCTAAGATGTGGTCATTTTGCCTACCCTTGTACTTAGAACATAAGGGTAATCAGCACATTGATAATTAATTGGTCAGATTCTGTGGATTAAAATATTATGTATTATCATATTGTAACTGGCCATATGCTGCCTAGTAAAAGAAAATACATTTTAGAAAGAGAGGCAACCCAGAAAATTCAGGAATATATGAAAAGCACAGTCTTAACTTCAATAATTAGTCAGGTTTCAATTCAATAAGTGGAACGGTTATCTCTTTGACAACCATTAGGAATAACTTCCTTGTATCTACCGTAAAGACTCCTTTCACAAAGCAAACTACACTATTTTCAACAAAAGTTTGAAAAGGAATTGGAAAGTGCTCTGTGCTGGGCCAAAACATTCCTCCATAATCGTACTCAACCACTAAGAATTAGTGCAGCTGAATCCACGAGGTGCAAGGTTTCATGCAACATACCATCTATATGTCACCTACTATCCAGAATAAAAATCCATCAATTAAAACAGTAAGTCAAATACAACTTCTTTCCTATATGTAAGACAGTGAAACTCAGGTCCACAGACACCTATAAAATGGATCAGAGAGCCAGACTAAAATCTCAGGCTACCTGTAAAATGTCAATTTTAAGAGAATTATCTCTTGTTGGATGGTATTTGTGAGTTGGAGGCTGGTAGGATATATGCAGGATAATGGCTTGAAGCTAAGATACTTACCTTGAGCTCCCATGACACTTTTATCATGATACAGTTATAAAGTAGCATATACCAGTAAATCATTTTAGTCATAAATCAATGATCATCGTGTACACCACACATCACCAGAGACTCTTAACTGATGCAGCAATGTGAAAAGACTTATATTTTTACTCTTGATTCTGCTCCAGTAGAGCTCATGAGGCACATCACCAGGCACTATCAAAACCAAAGAACAGTACACAAGAGTTGGAGATGGCTAAACTTAGCCAACTTCAAAATAAACTTTTCTCTCACGAAAATACTTAGCAGAACTTCCTTTGAACAATAAATCAGGACATACAACACCAATACACACACATAAAGTTATTGTCAGGTGACTAGTTAATGTCTCTTTTTTAAAATAAAATTTGCTTAAGACTTAATATTGGAGAGCAAACAATAAGAAATAGATATATGTTTAAGTCCTTCTGCACAAACAACTGTGTGCTTAACATTCAAATAATCACAAAAGGGCCAGGCGTGTTTTGTCAGTCTAACAATCAATACAATACTAACCATCAGAAAACGCCACAATGTTGAAAGGTTAATTCTTTCAACTTTGGAATGCCTGGACCCGATCCTAGGGGATTCTTGAACTTAATGGATGTCCAGTCTCCAAAATAGCATTGTAATAATATTCTGGGAACACAACATAATTGAGCACTTCATAAACAGAAACTGGCAAAATCCCTTTTTTTACCCTTGCCTCACCCCTAGGTTACATAAGCTGGATTCACCCCTTAACCCCGCTAAAGGTGGTTGCAGATGTATTTTTTTTTTTTTTTTTTTAACCAAATACAATGGTAAAAGATCTCAAGTCTGCTGGAACAATGGAACAAAAATATTTACACTTTAAGTACTTTACTGTAATTGGAGTGAAACATCCTTGCTTGTAATACAAAACTCCTCTAGAACACACATAGAATTACAAAACTCTATATATATGGAAGCAGCTTACAACTGACAAAAATTATGGGTAAAATTTATACATTGCTTTTCTGAATGTCTCCTGAAACTTCCACAATGTTGTTGAGAGAACTGGATTGATATCTGTGCTCATTCAGACCACACTTATGAAATAATGAAATAACATAAAACCTGAATAGAGTCGCCCCGTGGTAAGCCACCTGGAACATGTCATGGCTTCAATTTATAAGTTTCTGCATATTGGACATGCACCTGGACCCCATCTGAGTGAGTACTAGGCCCTGAAGTGGTACCCCTTATTCCTGGACTCCTGGTGGTGGTAAAAGAGTTACCCAGGAACCCAAAATTCCAAAGTTGGGAATTAGAATTTTTTTGGTCAAAAACTGCTTTGTGAACTGAGATGAGACCGGGACCAATCTGCCCAAGGTGCATTACTGGTCAGCCTGACTTTGCAACAGCTCCTGCTACTTTCTTCTCTGTAGCAAGAAATCCTGTTCAGTGGTCCTTCATCAAAGGGGGAACCAGCCTTGTGGATCTTTTGTATGCTACAGCCTCCAGCTAAATCCCACTGAAGATTTTGAACACCCAAAAAAGAGACTAAAAAGTCTTCACCACAACTTCATCCAGCGGCTCTCGGATGATGATGCCTCTTCCTTGGACACTACCTAAGCCTTGCTGTGCGGAATTTGTACCTTCTACCTGCTCAGAGACTTTTTCTTACAATATCTTCAAGTCTGAAGGTAAGTGTTAATCTGGCCCAATCCACTTTTTGTATCTGTCTCATGCTTCATCGCTGTCAGCCAAATTTTTCAACTTTGACCCAGTCATGCGCAACTTACTGTTTGCAGATGTCGCTTTGACCATTAAAGTGCTAGTTTTTTTCCTTAAACTTTAAAAATTGTTAACTCTGGTTCTACGGACTGTATTTTTGTTCTTTTGGTGTTAAATGATTGATTATAATTTGCTCAATTTTTCTAAATTGGTGTAGGATTTTTCATGTGTTGTGTTTTCACTTCATTGTTTTTTGTGTGCTTTAGAAATGCTTCACATATTACCTCTAAGTTGAGACTGACTGCATTTGTGCAAAGCTACAAGAGGGCTGAACACAGGTTAATGTAGTAACTTTTGTGGTTCACCCTGACAACTAACAACTCACTCTGGCAGGTAGATTCATCAGCTCCAGACAGGAATCTGTATTGATCTAAGGGGGTTCGATTAGTAGCACACCATTGTTAAGCCAGCTCTCTGTAAAACAGCCCAAAGTTCAATTCTCGCTAAAGTTATCAACAATGTGATTAAAATATTAAATCTGACTCAAAACGTAAGTGGAAATATATTTTAATTATTTGTAAGACTTTGCCAAACAAAGATGGAAAGTATTTATTTTACCTACACCTAATTCTGCTCTGGAAAGTATAGCTGAACCTAGTAAGTAGAAATAGTGTTTAGGCTTTTCAATCACTATTTCAAAAATAAAATGTACCCCCTTTTTCTACACAAGGCACCATGTACTGCAGGTGTACAAGACACATTTAGGGGCATTTGTTAATATACAAAAACAGGCTTTCATACATAGCCAAGACAATTTTATCTTGCTTTGTGTAACTGCATAAACCAAACAAGAAAACCCTATATGCCCACAGGGATTAGGGTAACCCAATGTAATAAATAAACCAGTGGGACTCTATCTTCCCACCTCATGGTATTCAGTTGAACTGTATGATGGTTATTGTTATGCTGATATACAATTGTTAGAAATGGGGTCTTTGGTTGGCAGTCAGGTTATCCCCTGTCCGAGCAAGGACCCTCACTCTAGTAAGGGTAAAAGAGAATCACCCTCAGCTAACCCCTTCTTACCCCCTTGGTAGCTTGGCACAAGCTGTAGGCTTAACTTCAGAGTGCTAGGTATAAAGTATTTGTACCAACACACACAGTAAATTAACGAAATCATTACAAAATGACACAACACAGGTTTAGAAAAATAGTAAATATTTATCTAAACAAAATAAGACCAAAACAACAAAAATCCACAATACACAAGTCAAGTTAACAATTAAAAAGCAAAAAGAGTCTTCATGTAGTTTTAAACATACACTAACACTGTTAGCGTGAAAATGTACCTTGGGTGCGTCAAAAATAAGCCCGCACGGCGAGTGTGCGTCAAAAAGGGCTTGCGATGTGTCGATTTCACTCACGAGCAAGACCGTGTGTAATTTCTCCTTTCGTCAGGTCGGGATGCGTCATTTCTTCTCTCTGCTGGAGAGCTGGAGAGCGATGCGTCAATCCGGTCAGCACTCTCAGTTCCGGGCAGGCCTTGCATCATTTTTACACATCCAGGGGTGTTTGCGTCGGAAATCCATCCGCACGATGATCCAAAAACCACGCAGACTGGGTTGCGATCTCACCTTCCTCTGTCAGCGCTGCTGTGCATCGTTTGGCCAGCTCTGTGCGTCGACATTAGGGTCGCGTTGCAGGCGAGTGTCGATTTTCAGCCGCGAAGCCAGCACCACGTCGATTTTCCAGCCGCAGATCAGAGTTGCATCGATCTTTTCCCCGCACTAAGAGGACTTCTTCCTCTTAGGCTGCCAGCTTCTCCTTTTAGGATGGGCACCACTTGGCAGAGTAGGAGTCTCTCCAGAGACTCCAGGTGCTGGCAGAGAGAAGTCTTTGCTGTCCCTGAGACTTCAAACAACAGGAGGCAAGTTCTAAATCAAAGCCTTTGAGATCTTCACAGAATAGAAGGCACACAAAGTCCAGTCTTTGACCTCTTACTCTGGCAGACGCAGCAACTACAGGATAGCTCCACAAAGCACAGTCACAGGCAGGGCAGCTCTTCTACCCCAGCTCTTCAGCTCTTCTCCAGGCAGAGGTTCCTCTTGGTTTCCAGAAGTGTTCTAAAGTCTGTGGTTTTTGGTGCCCTTCTTATACCCAATTTCTGCTTTGAAGTAGGCATACTTCAAAGCAAAGTCTCTCTTGAATGTGAATTCCTGCCTTGCCCAGGACAGGTACCAGACACTCACCAAGGGGTTAGAGACTGCATTGTGTGAGGGCAGGGACAGCCCTTTCAGGTGTGTGTGACCACTCCTCCCCTCCCGCCTAGCACAGATGGCTCATCAGGAAATGCAGACTACACCCCATTTCCCTTTGTGTCACTGTGTAGTGTGAGGTGCAACCAGCCCAACTGCAAACTGGCCCAGACAGGGAATCCACAAACAGGCATAGTCACAGAAATGGTATAAGCAAGAAAATGTTCACTTTCTAAAAGTGGCATTTTCAAACACACAATCTTAAAATCAACTTTACTAAAATATGTATTTTTAAATTGTGAGCTCAGAGACCCCAAACTCCACATGTCCATCTGCTCCCAAAGGGAATCTACACTTTAATCACATTTGAAGGTAGCCCCCAAGTTAACCTATGAGAGGGACAGGCCTTAATACAGAGAAAAACTAATTTATCAATATTTCACTGTCAGGACATATAAAACACATTACTATATGTCCTACCATAACCATACACTGTACCATGCCCTTGGGGCTACCTAGGGCCTACGTTAGGGGTGCCTTACATATAAGAAAAGGGAACGTTTAGGCCTGGCATGTGGGTACACTTGCCAAGTGGAAGTTACAGTTAGAACAGCACACACAGACACTGCAGTGGCAGGTCTGAGACATGATTACAGAGGTACTTATGTGGTGGCACAACCAGTGCTCCAGGCCCACTAGTAGCATTTGCTTTACAGGCCATGGGCTCCTCTAGTGCATTGTACTAGGGACTTACAAATAAATCAAATATGCCAATCATGGATAAACCAATTACATACACATTTTGTAAAGGAGCACTTGCACGCTAGCACTGGTCAACAGTGGTAAAGTGCCCAGAGTAACAAAAATAACAAAAACAGAGTCCAGCACACATCAACAACCTGGGAAACAGAGGCAAAAAGTTAAGGGAGACCACGCCAAGGATGAAAAGTCTAACAATAATCACACAAACATTATTCAAGACTGAACACTTCACTCCTTAGTAGAAATTATATTGTTCTCTATCTATCTCTCTCTCTCTCTCTGTATATATACATATGTATATATATATATATATATATATATACATATATATATACATATATGTATATATATATATATATATATATATATATATATATACATATGTATATATACAGAGAGAGATAGATAGAGAACAATATAAATATATATATATATATAAACCAAAGGTTACAGGGATTTTATAGTTAGGTTCAGATTGTACACACACAAAGCCATCAAAATTCAGCAGTAATAGTTATACTTATCTCAAGATGTTCTAAAGTAACTATAACTTGCGCCCATGACATGCATATTTTTCTCATCAATCATTTTATTGCAAATGTTGCAGTGATAATATTAATGATGTCATAGACGATGTCATCAATGATGTAATATGTGGGGTAATCAGCTAGGCATTGGGAGGGTGCAAGTTACAGTTACCTTGGGGCATGGGTTATAGTCACTTGAAATAACTCAAACTATAATACCTGATTTTCTAAGGTTTATGGCATGTAAATCTAACTATAATGTCCATATCCCTTTTGATTTTTTCAGTGAAATTAAATTTTTTTAACTTTGAATAACCCAGACCTAACCATAATGTCCCTGTAACCTTTGTTTTTTTTTAGTATATATATATATATATATATATATATATATATATATATATATACTATTGCTCTCTCTCTCTCTCTCTCTATATATATATATATATATATGTATATATATATATATTCACTCAAAAAACAAAGGTTACAAGGATGATATAGTCAGGCTCACATCTTACACATATAAAAAATATGTAATATGTGAGGCAGTGTATTACGGGGGAACAAGTTATAGTAGCACGGGTAACTATAACTGACATTTTCTAAGGTTTTTCAATGTGTAAGATGTGAGCCTAACTATAACATCCTTGTAACTTTTGCTTTTTTAGTGAATTTCTGAGGTTTTTAAAGGATATTTAGTTATTATGCAGTACAGGAAGCTTTGTTTTGTAGCATACTGTACCAAGTCAGTGTTTTTTTTTTTCTGGTTCTTTATATAGTTTTATAAAAACTTATATTATGTAGTAGAACAAGTATAATTACTTGTTAAAGAAGCCATAGGTATTTATTTCTCACTAACGTTTAGTGCTGTAAATAAGAAAGAGTAATTTTCTTTAAGAAAGATTTGAACTTATGAGACACATACACAATTTTCCCTGAGGATATTGTGAGAAGTAATATTTTAAATATATATATAAATAACTAGAGGATAGTACTAGTAGGTAGGTAAAATGTTGTCTTCTCTTTGACAGTGGGAGGAAAAATGGAGACGTGATATACAGCAATGTTGTAATCTCGTTTTTATAAATACTTGTTCAGAATATGGGGAAAAGTTAAAGCATTTCAAATCCTTAATGTGAAGAGCATAGATTTAGATGATAGAAACATGAAGCTTATTTAGTGTTATCTTTTTTTTAAAAAAACATTTGAAGCTGCACACCCGTTTTAAACCTCTGTGGATGGTACGCGCTCCAATGTAGTTTTAGTACCTCAAATAGCATACATAGACCGTCGGAAGATTTACTTTTAGGCAAGAGGTTTTCTACCAAATTCATAAGTATGTTGGGAAATCAGGAAAAAAGTTGTTTTTACATAGTTTAAGTTGAAAGTGGGGAGTTGCGTCACCGCTGCGTATCTTACTGGCACGTATTTCCAGAGTCGCGATGGATATGTGACACCAGCGTTTTTAAAACAAAACAGAATTCAATGACACACACTTCTAAACTTTATTTTAATGGAAGAGGTTTAGTAATTGTAATAAAAAATAGTACCTGATAGTGAGATCATCTATTGCAAAGCCATTTAATTTACTTTACAGAGTCGCAACCTATGCATGACAGAGCCACACAGAGGTCGCACATCCCACGTGGCTGTATGGATGAGTAAAAAGGTACATGAGTGTCTGTTTGAGTGAGTGGGTGTGTAAGTGGTTGTATGGGTGAGTGACTTGGTGGATTAGTAGCTGTATGGCTGAATGAAAGGGTACATGGTTTCTGTATGGGTGGATAATTATCTGTACTGGTAAGTGAATTGCTGTGTGAGTAGGTGTATGGGTGAGTGAGTGAATGCATAACTGGCTGTATGGGTGAGTGAGTTGGTGCATGAGTAGCTGTTAGGGTGAATGAATCGGTGCATGAGTGGCTGTATAGCTGAGTGAATGGCTGCTTGATGGGCTGTATGGGTGCATGAATGGGTGCATGAGTGACTATGGATGAATGACCTGGAGTGTAAGTGGTTGTATGGGTGAGTGGGTGCATGAGTGGCAGTATGTTTGAGTGAATGGGTGCATGAGTGACTGTTTGAGTGAGTGAGTGGGTGCATGAGAAGCTGTATGGGTGAACAAATGGGTGCATGAGTGGCTGTATGGATGAGTGAGTTGGCGCATAAGTGGTTGTATGGGTGAGTGGGTGTTTGAGTTGCTGTATGGGTATGCGAGTGGCTGCATAGATGAGTGAATGGGTATTTGAGTGGCTGTACGGATGAGTGAATGGGTGCATAAGTGTTTGTATGGGTGAGTGAATGGGTGCATGAGTGGTTCATTGGGTGCACCAGTGGGTAAATTGGTGGCTGTATGGATGAGTTAGTGGGTGCATGAGTGAGTGAATGAGTGAGGGAATGGGTGCGTGAGTGACTGTAGAGTCAAATCAGGGGTTGTAGAAGTGTGTTTATGTGTGAGTGACTGAGTGCACGAGTCCATGTATGTGTCAGTAATGGAATGCATCAGTGTTTTTATGTGTGAATGAGTAGGTGGTAAGTAGTTGTTTAGGTGAGAGTGGGTGTGAGAGTTATTTTATAGGTGAGTGAGAGAGTATCGTTGCTGTATGGCGAAGCAAGCAGGTGTATGAGTGGGTCTATGTGTGAGTAAGTTAGTGCATAAATGGTATATTAGTGAGTGGGTATAGTAGTGATGTATGAATAACTTAATGACTGTATGAGTGGTGTTTGTATGATCAAGTGATAGAATATCTGTGTGAATGAGAGAGTAAAAGAGTGAGAAAATGTATAAGTGATGTATGCAGAGTTTTATGAGTACTTACTTGACACAGTGAACAAATGTGTGTGTCAGATTCTACGTAGGTCAAAAGGCAGAAAATGCATCTGTGGTACACATGTGGTACACATCTGTGGTACACATGTAAAAAAATGCCATTTTGCATTTCTTAAATAGCGACATCATAGAAATTCCTATTTAAGAAATGCAAAACACTATGTACAGGGATACCAATCTCTTAATAGCAATTCCTACAAAGTAGGAATTGCTATTAGGAAGTCGGTATTAAGAAATCCCATTGCATTTTAGTCAATGGGTCAGTTATTCATTTCCTAAATAGTGATTTCATATTAAGAAATTGCTACTTAGGAAATGCAAAACCAGGGATGGCAGAAGGCACCAGGCCCCCCTTGGTGCACCCCAAAAATAGGTGTGCACCTGTGGAGCACATGTATGTCCAAAGGCATGTGTGTGTTCTATTGCAATTTTAAAAAGTGCTTTGGGATGCTTTTTTTAAATTGCACCTGGTAGTCATTGACTTCAAGTCGGTGGTAATTGCATCTCCTAAATGCCTAAGTCACATCTGGCAAATGCTTTGTACATCAGAATAGGAATCGCAACTAGGGAATCTCTATTTGTGATTTCCTAATCTGGAAATCGCAAACTGTGATTTTTACAAGGTAGAAATCACAATTTTTGATTCCTTAAGGGCCTTTGTACATAAGAAAAGGACGTTTTGCATTCCTTAATGGCCTGAAATACCGATTCAGACTGTTAAGAAATGCAAAAGGACTTTGTACATCTGGCCCTGGGTTACAAGTAAAAGAATACTGACTAAGAATGAACAAATAGTTTTTTGCCACTCTACCATCTTCCAAGTTTTGATGATATATGTCTCCAAATACTGTTGAAAAAAAAGAAGAATATAAAAATGTTAGTATGATTCTTATAAGTGATGTGAACGAGATCAGTATACATTAATTGTACTATAGCAGTATGTGACAATTTAGTAAGACATTTTATTTTTCCTCTTTCCTGTCCTCAGTTTCTTTATACTATTACCTATAAATGAGTGCTGTATAATCATCATTGAACAGTGGGAATCATTTAGATTGTAGAAAAAAAACATATGCACACAGTACTTTACTACAAGTAAGTGACACTTTGAATTATACTCACTCACAAGTTTTACATTATTTATTTAAACCACACTTACTACAATAACGAAAAAACTGCACATTACAAATAATTTAGTTAATATAATAGCTGATACAAATCTACAAGCATACATAATCCAATGTTGATTTTTTAAAATCCTTCTGTAGACATCACCCTTGATAGGCCGAATTATGACTTAAAACAATGATAATCCACACAGTGAGATGACGTATATTCATTTTCTTCCTGAAATCCTATGAAGATGTTTCAATCACACTTAATTTTTAGATATCTCTTTATTGACATCACTCTTGATAGGCCGGGACGCGCAATTTGGAGCCCGCGGAGGCGGCATCTTTGTTTTTGAAGGGCAGGAGCCCTTTAAATCTGTATTAGTGCTCCTGCCTCGCGGGACGCGCAGTTTGTTTGGCGGCGGCGGCGGCATCTTTGTTTTTGAAGGGCAGGAGCCCTTTAAATCTGTATTAGCGCTCCCGCCTCGCGGGACGTGCAATTTGGAGGCGGCAGAGGCGGCATCTCTGTTTTTGAAGGGCAGGAGCCTTTAAATCTGTATTAGCGCTCCCGCCTCGCGGGACGCGCAATTTGGAGGCGGCGGAGGCGGCATCTTTGTTTTTGAAGGGCAGGAGCCCTTTAAATCTGTATTAGCGCTCCCGCCTCGCGGGAGATTAAAAACAACTGTCAGTTAAAGGGAATTTAAGAATATAAGATGGGCAGAAGGAAGGGGGGGACAACCTTGGAAAAGGCTGGTAACAACAGGACCTTAGATGGATTTCTCCAGAAAGCAGTCGGAGCACTAGAAAAGGAAATTGAACTGGTGGAGCGCCGTCTAATTGCCCCCCCATTGATGGCAGCTAATCGTCTAGCCTTAGCCTCACCGCAAATCCCAGCACAAACCCTTCATCCTCCTGATTTACAGTCTGCCCCGGCTATCTCACCCCCAATTTCCCAAGAGTCTATTGTGGAGATTCAGGAAAATGCCACCCAGCCACCCGACCTGATGCAGCCGCCTTTAGATAGGTCTGCACCTAACCTAGAGCACAAAACAAAGGGCAAAAGAAAACGAGGAGAGACAAATTTAAGGAACAAACAGGCCCGTATCCTGAGCTCCCCCAATCATGGTGTACCAAATGTATCAACTCGGAGCAAGGGTCACACATTAGCCCAAGTACTCACTGATGATTGCCCAGCAATTGACTATATAATAGAACACATTAAAGACGAGTTCTCCAAGAGGTTACACCCTATAGTAGCTCACCTACAAGCCATTGAGGAGAAATTGGAAGGCCTTATTGAGTCTAAGCAGCTGACCACTCCCCCTTTATCGGACTTGCAGCTTCCCTGCCAAATTCTCCCTTCGAGCCCACTGGGCAACAGCGCCAGTAACCTTCCCTTACCTTTGGGCATGGATCACAACCCCTTAACGAACGGTCCTGATCCTCGGTACCAACCAGAGAGGGTTTTATCTGGCAGGCTGTCTACCGCCTCCAAGGGCAAGGCTCCCAAGACTGTCATTTCCCTTCCGAGGGGGAATGGAGGAGCCGTTCCTTTCAACACCATGAGAACGAAACTCTATAAAGACATTCCTGACCAGAATTATTTAGCACTAGATCGGACGTGCAGGGACGAAGCAACCAACCTGGGAACTTTACACCTACCGCCGGAATCTTGTCCATATTTTCTTGTTATCACGAGTGTCCCTAAACTTGAAATTAACATTTCTGAATCATATACAGAATTGAAAAATAAGGTTATACATTGGTTACACAGTAATGCCAGATTTCCATTCCACATGGTATCCTCAATAATAATGGTGAGGAGGGTGGGTTGGGTGGGTCCAAGTAAGACTGTATTGTTATCAACTTCAATTCACCCACCCTTGTTCAGCAGCTTTCTTCGAACGTGTGCAAACCCAATCCTCTAGGTGAACAAGTATCCTTGTGTAGACTCCAGGCATTCTATCCTTACACAGTCACATCAGCTAGTAAGGGGGCGTCAATGCCACTCAGCAGTTATACCAGTTCCCAGAAGCAGCCTTTCACTCAGATAGGACGTAGCCCCCTCTCACCCTCTCTCTCTGAAGTTGACTGACTAAAAGATAGCCCCGCCTATGGCCCACCTAAGTCTCAAAGAATTAGAAACTTCCCTCTAATTGGAACTAGTGGAACACAAGGAATAGGTATAAGTAGTCCAGAGTCTGACCAGACCTTTATTGTAGATACCAGAGATCCCACATCAATTTCCTCACCAGCCCAGATAGACTTTTCTAGGTCGGAAAATAGCCTCCCTCCTTCCCCCTGTGGTCTGAGTAGGGAGATCTGTACTTGGGGAGCCAGTAAGGAGGGTGAGGCTTATGAGAGTATCCCAGCCCCGGAATCAACAGGCTCCAATAACTGTGGGTCTACTCAATCGGTACGGGTACCTGAACCGATCATGCTAGGCCCCATCTTAAGTGGAGTGAGTAACATCTCAGGAGATAATGTTGCGGAAACTCTAACCAAGGCTAGTCTAGATACGATTGAAAGGTGTACGAAATCTCCCCATGGCACTCCACTCGCTAGAGGGTGTTTGACGACCAAAATCACACAAGGCAGAACTGATGGTCTAGACAGTTCTTAGCTGGAACATCGCAGGGTTGGAGAATAAAATGGGTATCCCAGAATGGGGCAAATTTATAGACGATCACAAAATTTGCCTTTTTCAAGAAACGTGGGCATTGGAGCCCAAATACAGAATTGGCTTCAAAAGTTATTGGGTTCCAGCATCGAAGGTGACCTCCGGGAGACCATCAGACGGGCTGCTCGTATGGCTCAGCAGCTCCCTCAAATGCCGGGTTGAAGCAGTAGACATGGGCTGTCCCGATCTGATGGGTTTAATGATACCTTCCCTTAAGGAGAAACCGCTCCTAATAATTAACATCTACAGTAGGAGCCTGGGCAGCAAATACGAGTCAGACGCTTTGATTATTTTGGACAGTTTTCTCTCCTGCAAAACCTCTTCCCATCATATTCTTATCGCAGGGGATTTTAATGTTACCTTTGAGCCCTACTCGCTGGCCCAGGAACTATACAAAGAAGAGGACGCATATTGGGGTATCCCCCAATTGGTGTCAAGCAAAAGACCGAAAATGAACAGATTAACACACCAAGTCGTGGACATTACACTGGCACACGGTCTCCGGGCCTGTAACGGTCGTTCCCGCTCGGATGTTGATCTTCACCCTACATTCAGGCGTGGAGCCCAGAAGAGCCAGATAGATTATATCTTGCTTTACATTCGGCTGTGGGGTCATATGGATGACATGAAGATTTTAGAACATGAGGAAAGCGATCACGACTCATTGATCCTATCGGTCAGGGGTTTACTACCTCTACTTGAAGCCCCTTGTCCTAAGACCTATGAACAACAACTTGCATTGACAAACACTAGACGTAATGTCAAATGGGAATCTGTGAACACCGATTTAGGTCCTATGACATCATTGTATAGCCTGTTGGCTGATCAAATGGAGTCCATGTTCCTGCTTTTAGATGACGGCGAAGGGCTCTTAGTAGCCCATACACAATTATTTAAGTCCCTAAAACACCTTTTTACAAAAGAGATTGCTAGTAAATCTAAAAAGAAGTGTAATGCAAGGTGGTTTAGTGCCGCATGCAGGGAAGCACAGCACAAACTATTAAGAGCTCTAAGAGGGGGCCAGTCAGAATCAGTAAGGCAAGCAAGGAAAAACAGGTACTTGGCAGGGCCCGCAGGGAATGGGATGAGTCTAGATGGGTTTCCCTTCTGGAGTCTGCAAAAGCCAATGATACCTCTAGATTCTGGAAACTGGTGGCCGACGCCAGTGGGGAACCTAGCTGTCTGCCTGGTGCCTCAATACTCCCCGTAGAGTGGACAGATCACTTTGGCCGATTATACTCAGGGCCCACAGATGTTACTACGGGGGAACTGAATCATATTATTACCTTTGAGCCCCCCCAATCAAATTTACTCTTGCAGAAACTAAGGCTGCAATTGTTTCACTGAAATGGGGAAAGGCCCCAGGTCTCGATAAAATTCCAGGTGACCTGTACAAGTCAAATCCGGATATATGGGCCTCATACCTGAACTTGGTTTCTAATGCAGTTGCTGCAGGAGCGCCTGTTCCGAGATCCTGGAAGGGAGCAGAGATAGTTCCTATTTTAAAAAAAGGCAGTCCCTCTGACCCTGCCAATTATCGTCCAATCTCCTTACTTGACACTTTCCCAAAATTTTTTGCAAAGCAAATCTTGTTTCATCTTGAAGAATGGATCCTAGAAACTAATACCATCTCCAATTTACAAGCAGGGTTTAGGCCAGCAGTCAGTACCATAGACCAAGTTCTAAGATTTCTAACAATCAAATGGAAGACTGTGGAAGTAGGAGGGGGCAACCTGTTTGTGGTCTTTATTGACCTCAGAGCCGCTTTCGATCTGGTCCCCAGGAACCAGCTATGGCTGACATTAGCCGATATGGGTATCCCCATTGGTCTTCTGAAACTTATGGTCCGACTACACGAGAACACCTATGCACAAATCAGGAGTGGCAAGGATGGCGATTTAACAGACCCAGTCGCCATTGAAAGAGGAGTCAGACAGGGTTGTGTCCTAGCCCCTACCCTCTTCCTCCTATACATAAATATTTGCATTAATTACCTAGCAAACTGTACTAACGATTCTCCCAAGTTGGCTGGGAATAAAGTGCCATGCCTGCTTTATGCGGATGACACTATCCTGCTGGACAAAACATCTATGGGAATCCAAAATTTGGTTAATCAGTTTTGTGTATTTTGTAGAGATTATGGGCTGGATATCAATGCCAAGAAAACACATTTTATGGTATATAGCACCTCGAAAAAGAAGATAAAAGCAAACATAGTAATGGATTCAGTTCTTTTGGAGAGGGTAACGGAGTACGATTACTTGGGCATTAGATTATCGGACAAGGGTACTTGGGATGCAGCCATAAGAAAAGGGGCACTTGTTATCAGCCAAAGAGGTGGAGTGCTAGAACGAAAGGCTAGTACTGTAGCAAGCCCCCCTTTGATCTCTATCTCTGAAATGTATAAAGTCCAAATCCGTGCTGCTGCCCTGTACGTAGCGGAACTTTGGGGTTTACATAGACAATAGAATATTCTCCAATCCAAAGAAAACAATTTTTTCAGACACATATCTAGACTAGGGAAGGGTACACCTATGATCCCCCTAAGGTTCGACCTGGGTATAAATAGCATCAAAGATACTGCAAGTTTAAGGCCACTTCTATATTGGGTTCGTTTATGGAAAACTGAAGAACTTGAGCCCTTCAGGATAGCAATCAAAGATCTTATAACACCTTTCCAGGGATGGGAAAAAGTCAGTTGGTTGAGGGAGATGAAATCAGCCTGGGTTAAGCTGAGCTTTCCCCATTATTGGGAGAATCCTGAGATGATCCCTGCTAATGCTAGATTGTTGATCAAAGAGCGACATTGGGGAACAATTTATGATGAGTTTTTTCACCACAATGGGTTAGGTCGGCTGACAGCAGAGTTTCTGATGGTTAAACACGAACCCCGGCCCGAATATTTTTTGGATCTCCCCATACCAGCACGTGCCCGAGCCTTATTTCTTCAGTTCAGATATGGAACATTAGCAACCAACAGCTATACGGCCCGTTGGTTGACCAATAGTACCATGTCTGATAAATGCATAAACTGCCATTTATGTAAGGAAATTGTTGAGCATGTTTTATTTTTCTGCCCCTTGTATAAATGCACTAGAGGAAAGTGGATTATCCCTTTGTGTAAGGTACTGCTACTACATGATCGAACCACTGCATATAGACTATGTAAATATGATACTTCCACATTGATAGTAGGGTCTGTCTCCAAATATTTGTCAGCAGCATGAACAATTCGTAGTAAGACTATCTCAGATCTTAGTCTAATGACTGAGGAGAGGACCAGCAGCCAGTGGACGAGGATTTTAGACGATTAGAGAACCTAAATCTTATTATTTGTGTCGGTTCACCTATGATATTAGATTTTATTTGTGTTTGTGTTTTTTTATTGGTAAACGGCATGATCCTTTTCTTATGAATATTTTACTTCAAAAACTGAGGTTAATTTTAAGGCACCCATTTAAATGTCTCGTTTTTAAATCTTTTTTATAAGTAAGAAATATTTTATGGGGTACAATGAACTGCTGGTTATGTACAATTTGCATTAGATCATACCAGAAAAGATTCAGTATACCATCTGTTTCTCTTTTAAACTTTTCTGGTAGATGGTATCCAATAAGCCAGGAGGCATCAACTAACGAGTATCATTTAACAATTGGGCTGTTGGATAAGGAGTGTATTAACTGTATCTCGGTCTTTCTTTGGATTTATGATATGCTTATATGCTTTTTAATGGTCTAAATATTAGACCAAATAATAAAAAATAAAAAAAATAATGTCTTAAAGAGTGCTTATCCACATAAACAGAACACCATATTTTCATTTTATTCCAGAAATCCTATAACGGTATTTCAACCACACTTAATTTGTGGATATCCTTTTTTTTTTACATTACCCTTGATATGTAAAAGGAAGTCTTAAATAGTGATGATCTGTGTAAAGAGAAGTCCAAATAGTAATTTTCTTCTAGAATCCTATGAAAATAAATCATCCACGGTTTATTTTTAGATATTCTTTTGTTGACATCACCCCTGATGGGCATAATAATGGCAGTGATGATCCACGTACAGAGAAAACTGTACATTTTTTTCAGCAGAAATCATTTCACCACATTCCATCCACACTATTTTTTGACATCTTTTTGAAGACATGATTCTTGATAGTCTAAGTGATATATTAAGCAGTATATATCAACAGAGGCAACTGTTGCCCATATCTTGCAGAAATCTTGCTTAGAACTTTGGCTGAAGAAATAGTAGGTAAGAATTAGGAAGTGTGAAAGGCAGTTTTTGCTTGAATTGTAGACTGCTGTCATTGTATTCCAGCCATCTAGTTTGAGTCTTTAAATATACAGTATAATGTCCAGATGTAACATTAATTCCTTTATGGAAGATGAGAGCCAAAGTACAGTATGTTCTATCAGAAACTGATATCTGACAGCTTTAAAGTTTGTAATCTCAGTACCCAATTTTGTCCCCGCTGCTCTGCATAGTTAAAACATTGCTATAATGTATTTACCACTTCTGTGTAAAAGCAATGCAAACAATACATTTAATTTTGAGTTTGGACAGGTCGTATTTTGCTCACTCTTTTTTATTAGTTTATCAAAAGACACTTTTAGAATCTAGCAGAGTTAACTACAGAAATCACTCAGATTGTATTTCAGTTGTAGATGAGAAAAAACAGTCTTAACACTCATGGTTCAATGTATATCTCATTCCAAATATGTCATCAATATTTACAATATTTACATTTTCTTCCTATAAAACTTCAGGGATCACCATAATAATTTCCTGTTCATCTTGTTGAGCATTTAGAGTAAATACTACAGATCCACTATATTTGTCTACTAGTTCTCAAAAGCCTGCAGCAGGATGCATTACAGTTCTACCACGATATAAGCTTTGAAGGCAATTAAATAGTGCTGTGCACAATGTGTTTTTTTCTTGGATTGCATTTACAACATGTGGTAAATGGAAGAGAACATCGAGAACAACATTAGCTTATCAGTTTACACCAACTGGTAACCTACAATATCTCCATCCTTTTCCAGTTTTCTTTTCTTGACACCACCTTCTTTAGCTTTCTTTCAGAGTTTTTCTATAATTTTCTTTGGTTGTTTTGTTAGTTTCCATTTAGGGAGTAATACCTGATATTCATAAACAGGATACTGTCCAAAATGGGGAGTATTTTTACTTCTTAATCTGTTGAATTCTCTCACACAATTTGCATCTGCACTAAGCTTCTTCTCATCAAAATCAACCAGGAACACACGAGATAATCTTCACACTTATGACAATGCTTCATATGAAATTCCTTCTTTAAAAACTGTATTTCCAATATAAAGAAATGCAGCATCAGCACTTAAACTTCGAGACCTTTGGATAGTTATGGCATACGCAAGACAAGCTGGAAACTGTTTTTGTTGGACATATACATCTTTCACAAGCAAAATTCTACAGCACATCATCCAATTTGCTCCACACCATCAACTTGATCAAACTATAGCTAAGAATTCAACGTCATGACGATTAGGAAAATAAATGAAATCTACAATTGTGGCCATGGCACCATTTACCAATCTTTCTTCAACATTTAAATTATGTCTTAAATGACTCTACAGTTGTTGCAGACATGTAAAGACTTCTCTAGTCCAGCAGTCCTGGATAAAGATTTCTCCACAGGGTTCAATTTATCTTGTCATTTTTCATTCATAGGCACAGGTACTCCGAGTAATTCTTCATTAAATTCAGCACCCTCTTGAGGTGTAGGCATCAAAGACACTATGGGGGTCATTCTGACCTCAGCGGTAAAAGGCGCTTACCGCCGGTCAGAAGACCGCCATAACACCGCCGCGGCAAACTGCCACGGACATTCTGACCCACAACTGCCAAACCGCCAAAAACCCGACTTCCACTGAAGGCCGCCACAGCAACGGTCAGCGATAAACTGGAGATGACCAAACCTCCACCGTCACGCCAACAGAAACACGCCCATGCCATTACGACCCACGAATCCACGCGGCGGTCATTCAAACGCGGTATTCCATTGGCGGTACACACCGCCGCGGTCCAAATACTCACCCAGCACCAAAACACAGCCACATTGGACAATTTGAAATACACACACCTGATACACATACATGCACCACTCCCACACATCCAAACAACTATAATACACACACACACATCACCCACAAACCCCCACAACTAGAAATTCAGAGACAAGGCGCAATACACAGAGAGAGAGCACAGGGAACGCAAACCACAACACATAGAGGAACCCAACATCATCACCCACACTACATCCACGCACAAAACACCACACACCACCACACTCATCACCACAAACACCACCCCACACCTCATCCACACCACCCCATGGCACCCCAAAGACACCCTAGGTTCTCGGACCAAGAACTCAGGGTCATGGTGGAGGAAATAATTAGGGTAGAGCCCCAGCTCTTCGGCACACAGGTGCAGCACACCAGCATTGCCAGGAAGGCAGAGCTATGGCAAAGGATCGTCGACAGGGTCAACGCTGTGGGACAGCATCCCAGAAATCGGGAAGACATCCGAAAGCGCTGGAACGACCTACGGGGGAAGGTGCGGTCGATGGTGTCGCGACACAACATCGCTGTGCAGAAGACTGGCGGCGGACCCCCACCCACTCCACCCGAATTCACAGCATGGGAGCAAGAGGTCTTGATCATCCTGCATCCTGAGGGCCTCGCTGGAATAGCCGGAGGAATGGACTCTGGTAAGTCTCATCTCAACTACTTCACCCCCCCAACCACCAGCATGCCAACCCACACCCCCACCCTCTCCCCCAACCCCCCATCACACATCCTCCCTGCTAATGCCTCACCAGCACAACCCACCAAACCCAACCACAAGCCCTGAATGCCAACACAAACCATGGACACCCATCACCTAAGCATGCCCACTGCACATACCCATCCCCCCCCCACCAACCACCCTCACAACTCCTCCCACAAGGGAATGCCAGCACTGGGGGACAAGGGCACCCACAATTCGCACGCCATGGCACACACAAAACCAATAACCATGCTCTTTTACCCCTGCAGGACCCGAACGCCAACACACCGGCCAGGAGGGTCCAGAAATGTCCATCCCACCCCCAGAACAGGCCCCCAGTGATGACAGCAGCTCTGTCGACCTGGAACCAGATGACCAGCCCGGACCATCGGGGACCTCTGGACAGTCGGTTCCCCTCAGACAGCCACAGGCCACAGCAGACCTACCCCCCTCTGGTAACACCAGCACAGCACCCACCCAGCGGGCCCATGCCTCTGTCTCCAGGACAGGTCAAGCAGCGGTGTGTCTACCACTACGGGGCACCCAGGGTAACCCACCACCCCAACAACAACAGGGACCTGGGGGCAGTGGTAGTGGGCGCACCGTCCAGGGGACAGAGGCCCGGGAACAAAGGGGAACTGGGAGGGCTGCTGTGCGACAGAGGGAGGACAGGCCTAGGGAACCCACTCTCCAAGAGGCCCTCACCACCATCATGGGAGCGTACCACCACTCCCAAGAGACGATGGCGACGGTCCTGGCCAGGTTCCAGGAGATCCAGGCCATGCAGGACGAACAGTACATGGGGTTCCGGGAAGAACTGCGCAGCGTCAGTTCCGCAATGGGTACAATCGTGGTGGCACTCAACCAAATTGTCACCACATTGCGGGACCATGTGGCCCCCCAAAGGGCCCCTGCCACTAGCACGGAGGAAGAACAGCCCACCACCTCCGCCGGCGCTAGTGGTCAGGAGGCCCCGACACAACAGCAACGGGCCACCCGGACCCCACCCCCTGCAGAACAAGAACCACCCCGCAAGAAAGGGCTGAGATCTAGGAAGAAGACAGAGTAGGATGTCAAGACCCCCGACATGCACGGATACCCCCGGATGTCATCCCACTGTCCCACTTGTTCACCCTGTTCAACCTTGAACTGCCCCTGCTCCACCTTCCACAGGCATATGGACAATGCACCTGTGCGAACGAGAGTCTGGACTCTGCCATGGACATGCCTCCACCATCACCCATCACCCTTTTTGAACTATTCACCAATTTTTGCAATTCAATAAACACAAATATTGCACAAAAACCATCTGAAGTCTGCTATTTTTTTTTTTTAAACCAAATGTATTAGACATAACCAACCAAAAATGTCCAGTTACATTGTGATGACAACATACCAGTGTCACACAGCGGTAGTCCATGGGGAAATAAACCAGAGGGCACTCCGTGGGGACCAGATCACTGAAATTGGAAGGGAAATTCACAACTAAGTAACCATACATTGGGGTGAAAGGTCAGACAGTAGAGAGCCAGTACTGTTACAGATTTTTGAAAATTCTGGAGTAGATTCTTACCTGTGTGCTACTGGAAATACTGCTGTATCACTGTGTCCTTGTTGTCTGTTTCGTCCTCTTCGTCTTCCTCCTCTTCACTCTCCGCAGGCTCCACAGCGGCCACAACACCACCATCTGGACCATCCTCCTGCAGGAAAGGCACCTGGCGTCTCAAAGCCAGGTTGTGAAGCATACAGCAGGCCACGATGATATGACACACCTTCTTTGGTGAGTACATTAGGGATCCACCTGTCATATGCAGGCACCTAAACCTGGCCTTCAGGAGGCCGAAGGTCCGCTCGATCACCCTCCTAGTACGCCCATGGGCCTCATTGTACCGTTCTTCTGCCCTTGTCCTGGGATTCCTCACTGGGGTCAATAGCCAAGGCAGGTTGGGGTAACCAGAGTCACCAATTAGCCACACACGCTGTCTCTGTAGATGTTCCATCACATAAGGGATGCTGCTATTTCGCATGACGTACGCGTCATGCACTGACCCTGGGAACTTGGCATTTAAATGGGAGATGTACTGGTCAGCCAAACAGATCACCTGGACATTCATCGAATGATAATTTTTTCGGTTCCTGTACACCTGTTCATTGTGTTTTGGGGGGACCAAAGCCACATGAGTACCATCAATGGCACCAATGATATTGGGAATGTGTCCAAGGGCATAGAAATCACCCTTCACTGTAGGCAAGTCACCCACATCAGGGAAAATGATGTAGCTCCGCATGTATTTCATCAGGGCAGACAACACTCTGGACAATACCTTTGAAAACATAGGCTGAGACATCCCAGATGATATGGCCACTGTAGTTTGAAATGATCCACTAGCCAAAAAATGGAGTTCTGACAGCACCTGCACTAGAGGGGGAATCCCTGTGGGTTGGCGGATGGGTGACATCAGGTCTGGCTCCAGCTGGGCACACAGTTCCTGTATAGTGGCACGGTTGAGTCTGTAGGTGAGTATGATATGTCGTTCTTCCATTGTCGACAGGTCCACCAGTGGTCTGTACATGGAACATTCCTCCGTCTCCTCGCAAGTCCCAGCGGACGGTGCCTAGGAAGGACAACATGGAGCACAGAGTCAATCAACCCACAGGTAAGTTCCCACAGCTTGCACAGTACACGATTCTCTATGGATTGAATGGCTTGTATGAGTGTCGATGAAAGGCCTAGGCCTGTGTGACGCAGTAGGAATTAAGCCATGTGGCCCCTTGAAATGGCGGCTGCCTGACTTGTGAAGTGTGACAATGGGATGTGAGGTCATTGCGCTGGCGTGGCACACCGTGGCGGTAGGCGGTCGAAGACCGCGGCGCAAAGGTGCATTGGATAACATTGAACCCTATGGGTTTCAGGAGCCAATGGCGATGTGCGCCGGTGGTCGCGGTACGCACCGCCGCGGTATGCACCGCCGCGGCCGTAACCGCCATTTTATCTCTGCTTAATCACTCGAGACCTGAGCATCCACAGGAGAGGACCTATACTGCAAGTGCTGCTGTGACCTCGGTCTGGAAGTGACAATGGCTGCTGCGACTGGGGAAAGGGCCCCCGCCTTCAGTTCCGAAGAGTTGGAGAAGCTCGTGAATGGGGTCCTCCCCCAGTATGCGCTACTCTACGGTCCTCCAGACCAACAGGTAAGTACACGGGGGCCAATGCATAGTGGGCAATGCCTGTGATGAGTGGGGTGGATGTACGATGGAGGGGAGGGGAGCGAATGAGGAAAGCATGGCACAACAGATGAGAGCATGTGTCACATGGCAACGTTGGGGAGGGGGGGCCACTCACACCCACCATGCAGAAAAGTGATGATTTATCTTTTCCCCCCCTGTACATGTCACATAGGTTAGCGCCCATCAGAAGATCGAGATTTGGCGTGCCATCGCCAAGGACGTCCGGGCCCTGGGGGTCCACAACAGACAGGGCACCCACTGCCGAAAGAGGTGGGAGGACATCCGCCGCGGGAGCAGGAAGACCGCCGAGGCTCTGCTGGGGATGGCCTCCCAACGTAGGAGGGGTGCCAGTTGTACCTTGACCCCCCTGATGTCCCGGATCCTGGCGGTGGCCTACCCCGATTTGGATGGGCGCTTGAGGACATCACAGCAGACACAAGGGGGTGAGTACCAGCACATTCAGATATATTTGCGCGCAGTGGAGGTGCCTGGGTGGGGGAGGAGGGCTGTGGGTATCCCTAGGCCAGGGCGATTTCTGTAGGCTAGGCCCCTCCGTGAGGTATTGCCCTGTGCCCCCGCCCCCCACCTCTGTAGGGTGCCTAGTAACGCTATTCATGGACCTGTGTATTCGGTGTGGGCAGTTGTCACCCATAGGCTTGTAGGGCATGTCCCAGTGAATGAGTAGTGTACCCCAAGTGCGCAGCGTAGTGCAGTGGGCTTCTGTGTCTGTCCTCTCCGCCAACGGTGTCCCCAATGCATGCACTCAACTTGTCTTTATTTCTCCACCCCCCCATCTTCTTTTTTATTCTGTGAATGTGTGCATTAGCATCATCAGGCGGAGGAGAAGTGGCATCGGCGCAAGAGGGAGCTGCATCTCACATGGCCCCTGAGGGCCATGCAACGGACTCCGACTTGACCAGTGAGACGGAGGGCGAGGGGGACTCCACCACGGGGACCCGTGCAGACGTCAGTGACACCGACACGTCCTCGGATGGGAGCTCCATTGCGGTGGCGGCAACATTGGTGCCCACCGCAACAACAGGTACAGCCGCCACCCAGCGCACCAGCTCCGCCCTCCCAGCAGCCCCTCGGCCTTCGGCCCGTGCCCGCACGGCCAGGAAGCCGGCCATCTCCTTCGCCCCAGGCACCTCAGGCCCTGCCCCAGTCACCCCTGCTGCCCTCAGTGAGGAGGTCATTGACCTCCTGAGGACCATCATTGTTGGGCAGTCGACCCTTTTGAATGCCATCCAGGGTGTGGAGAGGGAGGTGCATCAAAGCAATGCATACCTGGAGGGCCTTCACTCGGGTCAGGCTGCCCAGCAGCGATCGTTCAACGCTCTGGCCTCAGCACTGACGGCAGCCATTGTCCCTGTCTCCAGCCTCCCTCTTCCAACTCCCTCCACCCAGTCCCACTCCCCTGTTCCTCTGCCTATCCCATCCACACCTACAGACCAGCCTGCACACACCTCAACACCCAAGGGAAGCTCATTCAGACATAAGCACCACAGAACACACAAGCATTCAGCCAAGCAACATACAGATGCAGACATGCCAACACCCACTACCTCCTCTGTGTCCCCCACCTCCTCGTCTCCCTCCTCCCTCCCTGTGACGTCTACACTCACACCTGCATGCACGCCACCATCAGCCAGTACACCCATCACCAGCACACCCTCCAGACCAGTCCGCACACGTGCAGTCACCACCCCCACTGCCATGTACACGTCCCCTGTGTCCTCTCCCAGTGTGTCTGTCACCCCCGCTTCCAAACCACACAAACGCAGGCAGGCATCCACACAACAGCCATCCACCTCACGACAGCCTCCAGCCCAAGCACCTGCACCCAAAGACACCAGACTTGACTCTCCTACAACCACATCCTCTTCCTCCACTCCCATACCCACTACAACTACCCTTCCCATTGCTCCAAAAAAACTATTCCTGTCAAAACTGAACCTCTTTTCCTCACCTGACCCACCCCCTCCATCTCGTAAGAGTTCCAAAAACACCTCAGCCACCACCAGCCCATCAACTCCAAAGAACATCGTGCCTGGCTTTTGGAGTCCGCCCTTTCCTTGGGCAGGGACATCGGCCAGCAGCAAAGGCACAGCCAGCCCCCCCGCCCCCGGGAAGAGGACCAAAAAATTGAAGGGCCGGCGCGACAGGCCTGATACGCCTGCCCCCAAGGAGAGTAGCCTTGCACCGTCACCTGCCACATCGAGTATGGGAGCCAAGGGCCACGGAGATTCTGCCAAGGAGGGCAAGGTTAGCAAACCGCAAAAGACAGGGAGCAGCCGACATGGCCATGAGGGCCCCACCAGCCCCATTCCGGGTGTATCGGAGGACACCCAGGGCCCCAGGACTCCATCACAGGAGGGCCCCGCAACGGAAAGGACAGATGCAGACTGAGCGGGAAGTATTGGCCAGGTGTGGTTCACTCGAAACACAAGACAGGCACCGCTGAACAGGGGTCGCTAAGACAAGAACCGCTGAACAGGGCCCCGCCGTGAGGAGCACCGCTGAACAGGGCCCCGCCGTGAGGAGCACCGCTGAACAGGGCCCCGCCGTGACGAGCACCGCTGAACAGTGGCCGCTAAGACAAGAACCGCTGAACAGGGCCCCGCCGTGAGGAGCACCGCTGAACAGGGCCCCGCCGTGAGGAGCACCGCTGAACAGGGGCCGCTAAGACAAGAACCGCTGAACAGGGCCCCTCCTGTCAAGCACTGCTCCGCTGGGCCCTTCATCTCAAGCACCGCTCCGCTGGGCCCTTCATCTCAAGCACCGCTCCGCTGGCCCCTTCATCTCAAGCACCGCTCCGCTGGGCCCTTCCTGTCAAGCACCGCTCCGCTGGGCCCTTCATCTCAAGCACCGCTCCGCTGGGCCCTCCTGTCAAGCACCGCTCCGCTGGGCCCTTCATCTCAAGCACCGCTCCGCCCTTTCTGTCAAGCACCGCTCCGCTGGGCCCTTCCAGTCAAGCACCGCTCCGCTGGGCCCTTCATCTCAAGCACCGCTCCGCTGGGCCCTTCATCTCAAGCACCGCTCCGCTGGGCCCTCCTGTCAAGCACCGCTCCGCTGGGCCCTTCATCTCAAGCACCGCTCCGCTGGGCCCTTCCTGTCAAGCACCGCTCCGCTGGGCCCTTCATCTCAAGCACCGCTCCGCTGGGCCCTCCTGTCAAGCACCGCTCCGCTGGGCCCTTCCTGTCAAGCACCGCTCCGCTGGGCCCTTCATCTCAAGCACCGCTCCGCTGGGCCCTTCATCTCAAGCACCGCTGGCCCATTAGCAGGCCCGTATCTGTGTCGGGCAGGGCTTCACAAGGCACTCTGCCCACCATGCCTCCTCCATGACCAGTGGACTCTGTAATCCACCTGATGGACTGTGGCTTTGCACTCCCCAGGATGGCACAGTGGGCAACCCACCCAGTGTAGAGACATGAGAGACTGTGGCTTTGCACTCCCCAGGATTGCACAGTGGGCATGGAAGCCCTTCGTGGATCTGGCGTCGTGGACTCATGTGGCTGAGGTGACCCCCTTCCCTTCCCCCTGAGGTGCCTGTATTTTATTTTTGTGATGCCCCAGCAGTGTTCTCTCCAATGGACTCGATCTCGTGTGTGGGCTTTGCCCATGTGTTGCTGCACATTGGCCCACGAACATTTGAACTTTGCCAAACTGTGCCGGACTTTTGCTACGTGTATATATATATAGTTCAAGATGTGTAATAATTTTTTATATATTGCCAAGTTCACTATACTTAATTATTCCTATAATATAGTTATCTTTTTACAATCATTGGCTTTTGTCTTTGCATTTTTGTTTTTGGGGGTTTGGGGGTGTCACTCTGACTTTTTAATCTGCATTGGTGTGTAGGTATTTCGGTGGGGGTGAGGGTGGGGGTGGGTGTGTCGCGTATGTGTGTGCCCGTGAACTTTCCTCCTCCCCCCTCCCCTGTGTCGTAGGTGCAGTACTTACCGTTGTCGTCTGCGGCGACGTTCGTGATCCTGGTAGAAGTGCAGGAATGCAATGGCTGGGAGGGGATCCCGCGGGGATCCCGCCCCGGAAAAGGTGGCGGATTGGTGAGTCGTGATAGGGTGGGCGGTACATTGTCTGCCGCCTGTGTGTTGGCGGTGACCGCCGCGCTGTTTGTTTGTGCCGCCGTGGCGGTCGGAGTGTTAAAGCGGCGGCCTGTGTTGGCGGTTCCCGCCAGGGTCAGAATTCCATTTTTTTGACCGCCAGCCTGTTGGCGGGTTGGCCGCCGCTTTAACACTGACAGCCGAGGTCAGAATGACCTCCTATGGCCATTATTGCAAGTACCAGGACAGCCATGTTGGTGGTGGTGGTCGGCCCACCAACAGGCTGCAGGAGAAGACTGCCATATTATGACCATGGCAGAATTCACAACAGAGTACAAGCAAAGCACCGCCAGCACTGCCAGTGCGGTCTGGCCACCACGGATGACAGTAGCCACCTGCAGGCCAGCGGAGACCATGTTTCCACCGGACAGATTATGAGGGTGCACACCGCCAAGCTTTCTGCCACAGTTGCATCACCATAAAAATCCAGTTGGAAACCAACTCCATAAAAGAAGATACTCCCCTCAGAAAGCCATACTCATCCGGAGCTGCCATGAAACATGAACTACACATCTTATCTCTGCTCCTACTCACCCTGAGACACTGGAATAAACACCAAAGATAACAACAGCAGCTGAGCCATGAGTACACACACTTTCCTGTCACTGTTGTAAATTGCCAAAGTGAGTACACACACACAACATACCAATCGGGAACGGGTGGTGAGGTCAACAAACACACGTAACCTGACATTACACACACACTCAGAGACAGCCACATATGCACATGCACCGTACACACACTACAGCCATCACACACACATCAAAAACATATGCCTACTCCCAGAAACACAGCACCAGCACAGTCACGCACAATACAGAACACCACAAAACAACACTACACAACCCAGCACCATCAAAGCATTTGCAAGCACTCACAATAGACACTACCCATTGACAAATCACACATACAACACAACATACCACCAACAGGGAACAAGCACACACAATCACACAGCCATTCAACACAGCATTCGACATACCCAGCAAACACACCACAACTTATCTGACATACCATTCACCAAAGCACCAAACAAAGCACACAAACCCACACAATGCTGCAACAAACACGTCAACACAAACACCACTCAATACCATGACAACATGTCCCCAACATACACATGGCCATCTCACAACACACACCCATCACTGGGGGACAAATGCACTGCACACAACCTCACATGCTGCCCAGACAAAACAGGCAGCACAAGCACCGCTTACAAACAAATAGTCACACACAATGTCATTTCCAAATATGCCCCAATGTTAGACCTGACAGCCTTAGGGTGGTCACCCCTAACTTTTTTGCCTGTCTCCTTCCACTTTTTGGACACTGTTTTTGCTGGGTTTTAGACTCTGTGCACTTTACCACTGCTAATCAGTGCTAAAGTGCATATGCTCTCTCCCCTTAAACATGGTAACATTGGATCATACCCAATTGGACTATTTAGTTTACTTATAAGTCCCTAGTACTGTGCACTACATGTGCCCAGGGCCTGTAGATTAAATGCGACTAGTGGGCTTGCAGCACTGGTTGTGCCACCCACTTAAGTATCCCCTTAACCTTGTCTCAGGCCTGCCATGGCAAGGCCTGTGTGTGCAATTTCACTGCCAATTCGGCATTTAAAAGTACTTGCCAAGCCTAAACCTCCCCATTTTTCTACATATAAAACACCCCTAAGGTATGCCCTAGATTACCCATACGGCAGGGTGCTGTGTAGGCAAAAGGCAGGACATGTGCCTATGTAGTTTACATGTCCTGGTAGTGTAAAACTCCCACATTCGTTTTTACACTACTGTGAGGCCTGCTCCCTTCATAGGATAACATTGGGGCTGTCCTCATATATTGTTTGAGTGTTAGCTGCTGATCTGAAAGGAGTAGGAAGGTCACATTTAGTATGGCCGGAATGGTGATATCAAATCCCGCTGACTGGTGAAGTTGGATTTAATATTACTATTTTAGAAATGTCACTTTTAGAAAGTGAGCATTTCTCTGCACTTAAATATTTCTGTGCCTTACAATCCACGTCTGGCTGGGTTTACTTGACAGCTCCCGGTGCATTCACTCTGACACACCCCAAACACAGGATACTCAGCCTCACTTGCATACATCTGCATTTTGATTGGGTCTTCCTGGGGTGGGTGGGTGGAGGGCCTGCTCTCACACAAAGGACTGCCACACCCCCTACTGGGACCCTGGCATACAGGATTGAACGGAAAGGGGACCTGGTGCACTTCTAAACCACTCTTTAAAGCCTCCCCCACTTCAAAGGCACATTTGGGTATATAAACAGGACCTCTGCCCCTTCCAAGTCAGACACTTCCTGGAGAAGAAACTTGAAACCAGAACCTGCATCCTGCCAAGAAGAACTGCCTGGCTGCCCAAAGGACTCACCTGACTGCTTTCTGTGAAGGACTGGTGCTTTGCTGTTGCCCTGCTGCCTTGCTGTGCACTGGCTGTGGTGAAGAAGTGCTCTCCAAGGGCTTGGGTAGAGCTTGCTTCCTGTTCCCTGAAGTCTCAGGACCAAAACGACTTCTCTCTTGCAACTGGACTCCTTGTGCGGCAAAACTTTGATGCACAGCTTGCTAAAAATGACGCACAGCCTGCTCCGTGGTGAAAAATTCACTGCACGCTGAACAGGAATGACACAGCGCTTGTGACTTCGCTCCACAAGCCCAGGATTCCACGACCTGACCCCCGGGCCGTCAGAAAACCCCGCAACCCGAAGAGGATCCACAACCGGGTGCTGGAAATCGACACCCAGCCGTCCCTGTATGGAAACTAAATGACGCATCACCGTGTGCGGCCCGAGAAACCGACGAACACCTCCTTTGTTTCCACGCTTCTCCTCCTCTGTGGCCCATTGCGGAGATTTTTCACGCAAACCAGGTACTTTTGTGCTAAACGAGACTTTATTTGCTTTAAAAAGATCAAAGACACTTTGGGCCTGATTACAACTTTGGAGGAGGTGTTAATCCGTCCCAAAAGTGACGGTAAAGTGACGGATATACCACCAGCCGTATTAGGAGTCCATTATATCCTATGGAACTCGTAATACGGCTGGTGGTATATCCGTCACTTTACCGTCACTTTTGGGACGGATTAACACCTCCTCCAAAGTTGTAATCAGGCCCTTTATGTCATTTATTCAGTGATATCTCTACATTTATTTATTGCATCTTTGATCATTTTGACCTGCAAATATCCAGATAAACATTATATATTTTTCTAAACACTGTGTGATGTATTTTCGTGGTGCTATATTGTGTTATTGTATGATTTATTGCACAAATACTTTACACATTGCCTTCTAAATTAAGCCTGACTGCTCAGCGACAAGCTACCAGAGGGTGGGCACAGGATAATGTGGATTGTGTGTGACTTAACCTGACTAGAGTGAAGGTCCTTGCTTGGATGAGGGTAACCTGACTGCCAAACAAAGACCCCATTTCTAACACCTAACAAAAGAAATGATGGACAAATAAGCAACGTCGAAACCAACAAATGGTTGGTGCAATTATCTTTTAAAAGTTGGAACAAATATGAAAATGTCCAGGGCCATAGGCCAGTCCAAATAGAAATAGTGCAACATGTTCTTGATGCATACCTTGGTGCCCCAAACTTGACTTCTGACTACCATGTAACCTCCACAGGTAGGGGCATCAAGGGGGCAGGAAGGCACCTCAGGCATTATGAGGTGGAGAGGGGGGTTTGGGCTTTGGCTTGAGATGGTGTTCTTTGGGAATAGGTGTGGGAGGGGGTTTAGGTCTCAGTTTAGGGGACGGTTGGGTTCCCTTGGGAGCGGGAGACTTCTTGGCAGGGGAGGGCATGGGTATTTGCAGGGTGTTAGGGGTGGCCTTGGAGGTGAAAGGGACTAGTCTGGGGAGGGAAACGGAGCATTTAGGGGTCTCACTGGGGGAAAAGGAGTAGGGAAAAGGTCAAAACATGAAAGGAACACATTTTTAGACACACAGGGGGGTCACCAGAAGGGGGTTTGGGAGTGGAGTGTGATGGTGTGGTTGTCTGACGTGTCAGTGTGGTTGTCGTGGGTACATGTGTATGGGAGGTATGCTTTTGAGTGGTGGGTGTCTGTTGGTGGGTGAGTGAGGGTGTTTATGTGTACAGGACTGAGGGGGGTGGAGGTGATAGGGGATGCCATAGTGGGTGGGTGAGTGCCTGTTGGGGTGGTGACTGCAGGTATGGTGGATGTGCAGCCTGTAGGAGTGTCAGTGGTTGTGATGTCTGTGGATTTGGTGACTGGGGTGGATGTCTGAGGGTCTGCTGTGGTGCAGTTTGTGGGTAGGACTGGTGTGGTGGCTGGATCTGTGAATGTTGGTGTAGTGTCTGCAGGTGTGTCAGGTGTGCTGTCAGTGACGCTGGGGGTGGTGGGGGTATCAGAGCAGGTAGTGACTGTTGCTATGTGTTCAGGTGAATGTTGCTTGTGTACATGCCAGTGGTGTGTCTTGTGGTGCTTTTGTTTGTCTGAGCTACCCTTGGATGTTGAGGTGGATGCATGCCTGTCCATCTGTATGCTTTGGCTGGGTCGGGGAGGAGGGGTTTGGTTTTGGGAAGAGGAAGGTGGAGGGGGGACAGGAGACAAAGGGGGTGATTCTGCGGCGGGAGCACCGCCAACAGGCTGGCGGTGCTCCGCAGGGCATTCTCACTGCGGCGGTATGGCCGCGGTCAGAACAGGAAAACCGGCGGTGTCCCGCCGGTTTTCCGCTGCCCTGCTGAATCCTCCATGGCGGCGCAGCTTGCTGCGCCGCCTTGGGGATTACGACCCCCTCACCGCCATCCTGTTCCTGGCGGGTTCGACCGCCAGGAACAGGATGCCGGTGAGAGGTGTCGTGGGGCCCCTGGGGGCCCCTGCAGTGCCCATGCCAATGGCATGGGCACTGCAGGGGCCCCCGTAAGAGGGCCCCACTTTGAATTTCAGTGTCTGCTCAGCAGACACTGAAATTCGCGACGGGTGCCACTGCACCCGTCGGACACCTTCCACTCCGCCGGCTCCATTCGGAGCCGGCTTCATCGTGGAAGGCCGTTTCCACTGGGCTGGCGGGTGGCCTTTTGGCGGTCGCCCGCCAGCCCAGTGGGAAACCCAGAATGACCGCCGCGGTCTTTTGACCGCGGTACGGTCTTCTGGCGGTCCCAGCCAGGCCGGCGGCTACCGCCGCCGGCCGGTGTCAGAATGACCCCCAAAGTGTGACTGGCTGCTATTGGTGTGGAGGCCAGAGCATGAAAGGATCTCTGTCGGCCAGCCAGTGCACCGTGAATACCCTCCATGAACACATTACTAAGTTGTATCTGAGTTGCAAGAGCCTGGATGGCATTCATGATGGTCGACTGACACACAGAGATTGACCTCAGGAGGTCAATAGCCTCCTCACTGAGGGCAGCAGGGCTGGCAGGGGCAGAGGTGCCTGTGGCAAAGAAGACGCCATCCTCTTGGGTGAGTGGGCACAGCCAACTGGGTGGGGAGCTACAGAGTGGGCGGTTGTAGTAAGGGGGGTGGCAGATTTAGATGGTGCTAGGGTGGTCCCAGATGGGTCCGTCAGGGAGTGTACATTGTAGGAGGATTCCGATGATGAAGATGTGGATCCTGTCTTCCCTGTGGCAGTCCCCTCGCCTTCAGGGCCACTGGGTCACTTGTGTCGGTGGTCTCAGCACTCCGGGTCCCGTGGCTAGCAACTTTCCCACTTGGCTGTGCCCCATCTCCTTCACTTGCCGATGCTGATGCACAGAAACAGAGAGAGAGAGAGGGTCATCAGATTCTTAACATACACATACATTACAACATACACAACAGTAATAGCATATCTATGTCAAATAAAACCACAGGTAGAAACCATTCAGAGCCTACATCATGTCACACCTAGATACTTCCAACAAACCCATATCACGACAATCTCACCCACAACATAAGCCAACCATCTGACGACTACATCACCATCCCATCAATTCACCAGTAACTCCTAAGCATCATGCTAAAGATGAATTGGCTCAATCCAAAATCTCTCCCCAAACAGATCATCACCGTCTATCAATAAATCATTTTAAGGAAATGCCTTAAAGTTAATTGACTACACAATATCATGCCTCCTCCTACTCCACACCTGCCCAGTCCAGTACCAGTAGTCATGTTCCATGAAATAAACTCATCTCATGTCAAATACAACACAGCATGTTGCTTTCCAAACACATGCCTAACTTATCATTTTGCACACAACGTAGACAATGTCAAACACCTGAAATGAAGACACTACACATGGCGTACCCAAACCTTGTGCCTCATGAAATGACATAGCATGTCATTGAAACATCTATCTGAATACAATGAAAAGATTCATAAAGGGTATCTGGACCCACTTAACTAACTCACTGACCCATATACAACTATTCTATATCCTGAAGCACAGGTCTAATTAGCACATAGTATACATCCATGGACACCCACGGGGAGCATAGCAAGACCACCAATACAATGGACACCAAATAATGTGCATGAAGGGCCCATAGCATTCCACCATACATGCTGATTAGAAACCTTTACATGACTACATTTAAACACCCTAATCACTAACAACTGTCCAGACACGTGATTCCTATTACCTTAGTCAAGAACAAACGCTTAAATAACTAATTACTAAGGTAACCCTGAATGACACATACATCTAGAGTCAAGCAAAATGAATGACAACATATCCCATAACACCAACATGTGTATGTCTGATGGAAACCTGTTACACCATTAAAACAGACAGAAATGAGCAGATCCATTACTAAAACTGTCCAAACAGCCTCAGATTAGCAAATGTAAGTCTGGCAAAGAAGAGGTCTCAACATTAGAGTAGCCATGAAGTACCAATTTACACATGATGTAGACAGGAAATAGTTTGTGTTACAGTCATATAGGTATAATATTGCCATGTGTAGCATTTCTCAATATACATGAGCTATAGGATCAGCAAACTAGCCACTTACCTTCTCCTATCAAATAGATGAGACTAAAAGCTAATAGTGCACAGGTAAATGTTATGCCTTGAAATGTGAATGTATCATTTACCAACATGATTTCCAACATGAAGAATGTACACCCCAATCAAAACTCACCTTTCCCAATGTATAAATCAGAACTGACAATGGGGACACCTCCTCAGACGTCATAAGGAGTGTATTGAGTTTGAGATAGCTAATTCCTGGTATGGATGGCAGCCTCACATAAAGTTTCCATTTATTTCAGGACACAGGATTATTTGGCCCTGTTACTCATCTGTCATACCCAATGATAAACATAGAGCAACATCCAGTGAAATAGGACTGGTCTGAGACCAAAGAGCTATACAACTGATCAGTTGTGTAAATTGACTTGGGAACACTGGGTGGATAGGATGACACAGCTGGTTATACATATGTATGTGTAGAATTACACATATGACAGTCACATTTGCAGGTCCGCAGAAGGGTATTCCACTTGGTTGAAATAGGTTATAAACATGTCCCTATACACAATACTATGGCCACATCTGTGTTCCTATGTTTCCAACTGGAACACTATGTCTACCTAGGTGACACTTTATCTGTATGACTTACCACATTGTCACAGATGAGATAACTATACATCATACACTGAACTTGCAGAGGCACATACATGTGTTCAGTCAGTACTTACCCCGTTGTGGCTGCTGTGCTGCCCTCAAATTCCCATCTACCTCAGGGTAGGCCTCTGCCAAAATGTAGGTCATTAAGGGGGTCAAGGTCCGATGGGCACCCATCCCTCATTGAGATGACATCCCCAGCTGGGCCTTTAAAGTCTTCCGAGCCCAGCATCTCAGGTCCTCCCATCTCTTTATATAGTGGGTGCTCCACCATCTGTGGACCCCCAGGGTCTGCACTTGCTTGGCGATGGCATGCCAAATTCCCATCTTCTGATGGGCGTCGACCTGCATGGATGACACAGACAAAAGTAAAAAGTCATGTCCACATACACCATACCATTAGTACTGGACAGAACATTTCAGTGCAAGCAAGTAGGCAAACATTCCCATCCTCTCAGCTCACACTCATTTATAACTTAGCATCTGCATGCATTAACACCTTCACAACTTTACATTTCAGGGACACCATCATACACCACAATTATTACACATTGGTTTTGCATTGGACTCACCTGCTCCTCTGGTGCACCACGTAGCTGTTCATACAGGGGTAGGACCTCCTCCATGAGCTTATCCAGCTCTTCCTCTGTGAAGGCTGGGGCCCTATCACCCACAGGACGTGGCATGATAGCTTCCAGAGACAGTACACAGCAGTTCAGGTAGTGGAGGTCATGCTGGCAGCAGTGTCAGGAGTCATATGAGCAATACTGCAGAAGATGACGGTCACATGCTCCACGTACATGACCATCACTACTAACATCACCATTGGCCCAACACCATCAGAGGCAGCAATGTCTTCTAATAGTAATTTCCACCACAGTTGTGACCGCCTTTTGCCATGATGACTACCACCGGCAGACTTAGATCACATCCACATGTCCAGTAAAGTAGGTCAGGCAGCTGCCATTTTAAGCACATTTCATGTGTGGAAGAATTTTAAAATCTGCATCATTAACTATACCCCATACTGTGCAGTATGTCTGTAAGTTCTGCTTCTATGTTTACAAAATAAAATGATGGACGAAGTGTTGAAACGTTTCAAACACTCAACCCAGTCATAGACCTGGGTTTAATCCATTGTTATTTTGCTTGCCACATCACCCCAGTTCGGACCCAGCCATATGCAAATCAGTCTTGACCGAACTGCCAAGCCAGGTCCTCCCTGGACAGGATTCAAGCATCTTGGGACCGGTTTCAGGGTATCACCCTTCATCAGCCAGGCTAGCTTGAATCCAGTGGGGCAGTAAGCAAGAGACCCACATCTGGGCATACCCTAGCCACTTAGGGCACACAATGCAACATCACAAAATAAAATGATCTATCATCTTTTTGTGTTGCTTTTATGTTTAGTTGCCTATATGTGCATCCGTGCAGTAAATTCTTTGGAACTGGAGAAGATGTGGTTATAGCAATGTACACCTACCCTGGGGTTCCTATGTGCTTTGAAAATGTAGATAATGTACAACAATATGTGTAAGGCAGGTCAAGTCGGTGGGACTTACAAACGTGTTAACAGATGAATGTATGTGTATCTCAATAGTTAGTTGAGGGAATGTGCACCAAGGAGGGTGTCATTAGAAGAATAGCTATGTACTGTACTGTGGGTTGTAACTGATCTTGACAGTAGATATGTGTGAGTTGTATGTTTAACTTTACATGATGTGGGCATGCTGCATGTCACATATTATGTTTACATCTTTTCACATAGTTACCCTGCCTTGAGGAGAGGAAGACAACCACCAGTGTACCATCCACTGGTAGACCTGAACTCAATGGAGGAGAGACATTGTATCCAGACATATTAGCTGAATAGTCATACTATCATGGAATTTTGTGATCAGTTGGAGACAGATCTGATGCCTGCCATTCGCAATCCCTATAGCATACCTCCCATTGATCAAGTCTTGTCAGTGCTACACTTTCTGGTCACTAGGTCCTTTCAGAATACAGTGGCCCTTACGACAGGGATGTCTCAGCTCATGCTCAGCCTGGTTTTGAAGGTTGTACTGTGTGCATTGTTGAAACACCTGGACAGCTACATCAAATATCCCCAGCCTGCGGATTTGGCCTATCTGAAGGCAGAGTTTTATGCAAAGGGGCACATTCCACATGTAGTTGGAGCCATAGATTTCTTCCATGTAGCCTTGTTACCCCTCAGTGCCAATGAACAGGTGTATAGGAACAGGAAAAACTATCACTCCATAAACGTTCAACTATAATGTCTGGCAGACTAATACATTTCACAAGTTAGTGCTAAGTATCCTAGATCAGTCCATGATTCATTCATCATGCAGAACAGCAATGCCCCACTGCTGATGACACAACTCCACACAGAGAGGGCCTGGCTGGCTGGTAAATTACAATTAAAATGTGTGTTTGCAATGTATGTCTCCTGCCATCATAATGTTGCATGTCCCACTAATATGGTTGTGTGGTCCTACCAAATTGTTCACAGGTGACTCTGGGTATCCAAACCATCCTTGGTAGTAGACACTAGTGAGGTACCCAACCATGACGGAGGAAGTCCGCTAAAATGAGGCCCACGGGAGGACAAGGCATTTCGTTAAGCGGACTTTTGGGCTCCTGAAGGCAAGATTTAGGTGCATAGACATGTCAGGAGGAGCCCTCCTCTACTCACCCAACAAAGTCTGTCAACTAACAGTAACCTGTTGCATGCTCCACAATGTTGCCCAGAGCTGACAGAAACCATTTATTTCAGATGAGGGGGAGCCAGCAGAACCTCTGGGTGGAAATGCAGATTTGCCAAGTGATTAAGCGCCAGAGGAAAATGAAGCAGGAGACTCTAGGGCAGATCTCATCAATCAATACTTCAACTGACTAAAAGGTATGTGAATTAGAGGTGATGTTGTGATGTAATTTTGTAACCTGAAGTAGATGGGCAGCTTGTCACCTCCTTTCTTGCATCATCTGTGGGGTTGTAGATAGCGCCAATTCCTTTGAGTGAGTTGTGCATGCAGACTGAAACTTTGTATTGGACAGAGTGGTCTACAGTGACATGTGTTGCTGTTGCAGATGCAAAGTCACAATTGTGGACATGACTTCTCTGATTTGAGGAGTGTATTCTGTTATTTCCTGTCCCTTTTCTCTTTCAATCACAGATTTGCCTAGATCGTGTTTGGCTACTCATCCTTGGCAAACGACCAAGGATGAGTGTCAGAAGCAGACAGACATGAGAAGTGGACATGGCCGAAACCAGGTACTATTGGTCTTGATTATATGGAGTGCAACAAACATTTTTAGACTCTCAGTACACTGGGGTGGTTATGTGTTTTCCCATCAAGTTCACCTGTAGGGTAAAGGAGGTTGTCAAATGGTACCATTTGTGTCTGCATATGTGTCTGGCACATAAGAAAATGTAGGGCCATAGCCTTTACCATCACAATGGTTTCTGTTTTATGTAAACTACCTTCTACCTAACTGTCAGTGTGTTCCTGCTTTGCAGACCAATGTGCATGTCACTGTGGACTGAGATGGGTGAATGACAAGCCCACAGGTATGTGGCCAATGTAAGTGAAAGTTTCCAAGACTGGGGACATTAATATTGATCACTGTCTATACAATGGGTTATGAATCTTTGGAAGCTGTGGTATGGATATGTGATAAGGCTTTACCAGGTGATACAAAGTACCAATCTGTGTGACTCCTATCTTATTGTTAGACTAACATGACCCTAACTTCTGTACCCTGTGGTTTAGCATTGTGTGACATCTTAGCAAACACCCTGATGCTACTCTCAGTCATGCTGTATGTGCTGTTAGCATATCTAGCAATGATTGTGTGCAGCTGTGGTTGGCGACCTTTTTGTCTCTTCCTATCCTATTGCAATGAGTCTCCTGCCGATGGAGTCCATGTTTGAAGTCCATAACAATTGCTGTACAATACAGAGGGACATATATCCAGACTACAGTTGGGATGCGTAACTATTGTACATGGATGATAAATGACACATACACATGACCTGCAATTAAGTGTGATTTATTGTGGAATTAAAACAACATATGTGATTATATATGTAGAAAAACACAAAATAAACAGTGATGGGTTCAGTCATGGTGGCTGGAATTATGAGGGTAGCTGTCACACCATCAGCATACACAAGTCCAGTATCCTTGCACCATAGGAAAATGGGGATTGGTTACAGAACAGTCAACAGGCTGTATCTTGGCACACAAGGGGTACAAGTCAGGAGAGGTGTATTTCCTAGGAGTGGGTTTGGTCTTGGCCTGCTGGATGTCTGGGTGGACGTCCATGTTTGCGGGGCGGGGGTTCAGCTACAGAGGGTGGGGTATCTGAGGCATGTCCTTCCCCTGGCAGGGCCTCCATTCTACTTGCAGCTGCAGATGTAGAAGGGTCTGCTGTTTCATTGCTAGTGGAAGGGGTCAGATGTTGGGTACAAAACCTACTCAGTGTGGTTTTCATGTCTCTCAGCACTCCTGCAATGGAAGCCAAGTGAGCAATGTGTGCCTGCCTCTGCTGCATGACTTCCTGGTGGATGTCCCTCCGCAGCCTTTGGATTTTCCCCAACATGGTGACAACTTGGCTCATCATGCCTTGGAAACTTTGGTAGGCTCCCAAGACTTAGGAGATGGTTGTCTGCTAAGTATTGTCCCTTTGAGATCCTCTGGCCGACAACATCCCTCCACACACCCTACCCCTACATGCCTGTGCCCCTGGCACAGTGTGCCCACTCCCAATGGTGGCAGGTCTATCATTGTCAGGGGTGGCAAGGTGAGACTCAGGTACCTGTATTGTGGGGCACACAATGGATGAAATGCTTGCCTGTGATGTAGATGCAACAGGGGTGAGAGGAGTTGATGTGGGCAGGGTGAGGCTGACAGTTGTTGACTGACCAGGTAACCCAGATGGGCCAGGTTCTTCATCAGAGTCCAGACATCCAGGGGTATTTCCATCACTGTGGCCTTCATCCAGAGGGGTAATGACAGTGTCTGGTATCATCTTGATGGTGACAATGGGAAGGTTGCCTGTGGAAGGACTGAAAGACAGAGTTCAGGCTAAACTGGGTATTGTTGTAGTTATGTGAGATGCAGTCAGTGACTTAACTTGATCCCCAGCAATGACATTGACAGCTGCTGCACAGAAAAACTTACAGTACAGTACAGTACAACATACAACTCTGTGACTTGAATTCCATACTCCATGTATTGAGTTCTTAGGCTAGGTTGGTACTGTTTGTACTGCTGATGGCATCTACTATTGTCTGATTATTGACATGGCTGTACACCTCTGTTACCTAGTTAAATGTCTGGCATCATAGATGGCACGTCTTAGAGCTGTACAATGCACATTAGTGTCCTTGTAGGAACACAGTATGTGAGTAAGCAATGGACATTGACCTGTATCAGGATGTGCTGCATGTGCATCCACTCAGCCACTTGAATTTTCAAACCAGGTTAGTATTTTACTAGCTTTGGATCATTCATCTGAGGCCATTTTCACTGGGCACTCAGTTATAGCTTTGCTTTGCTTGGCATGCTAGTGTGAGTGTGCCATTGCATTACTGTCATTGCCATGTACTGTTCCACACTCAATCAAGATGGTGTACATAGAAAATTTGTTTAACATGATTGACACGTAATATTTGGTGCAGTGTTCATGTTTTGAAAATGTTGGGATATTGCATTCTGGGAGCTGTAGTGCTATGATTAGCCTATGTGGCACTTGCCATTTCCAAGGGCTGTGGGGCCAGATTAATTTAGTGGACATGTGGAATGCCAGAGGGAAGTATTAGGTGATTAGGGCAGAGGTGTAGTGGATGGTGTGTTAATTGGGGTGGGTTTAGGTGGTAAGGGAGCATGCAGGACTAGACAATTGGTTGACATGAATGTTGTGGGTACTTATCTGACTCCACTCCCCCAGGTATTCCTGTCAGGCACTCAGGATGTAGGATGTCCAAGTTCTTCTCCTCCCAAGATGTGAAAGAAGGGGGAGGGGGTGGGGGCACACCACCAGTCTTCAGTACAGGGAGCTGGTGCCTGGATGGCATGGAACAGACCTTCCCCCTGAGGTCATTCCACCTGTTCCTGATATCCTCCCTTGTACGTGGGTAACTGTCTACAGAATTCACCTTGTCGACCATTCTTTGCCACAACTCCATTTTCATGGCAATAGATGTTTGTTGGACCTGTTCTCTGAACAGGTGAGGCTCTACCCTGACACTTTCATCAACCATGATCCTCAACTCCTCATCTTTGAAACATAGCTGTATTTGTGGGGACATGATAGTGGTTGTGAAGATGGTGAGATTGTGTTCAAAATGAAAGGTTGCAGAGTTATTTAAATGGTGAGGTGTTGGTGATGTGATATGAGTGGGTAACGGTGTTGTAGATTGTGTGTGGTCCTAATATGTGCATTTAGTATGTTGTACAGGTGTGTGATGTGTGCGTAGTAAAGTGAGATTTGGTGCCTATTCTTGCTAATTTGAACTCTCTGGGATGTTAGCTATCTATGGCTCTGTGTGGCATTTTGATTACAAAGGATTTCGGGTTGTGTAGGGGTGTGTTATATAGTGCAGTGAATAGGTGTCAGATGTGTGGATACGTGTCAGGTGTGGGGTATTCAAACTGTCCAATGTGGTGCTGTGTTCAGTGTGATGTGACTTGAGACCGACACGGTTCGCACTGCCAATGGTTTTCCACCATGGAAGAACCACTGTTGTGATTTGTGGATCGTAATTTGATGGGGTGATTTTTGTCAGGCTGGTGGTAGTGGTGGTGGGACCGCCTCTTTTCTGTCCTCCAGTGAAAAGGTGGTTTCTGAGTTTTGGCTGTTTTTGGGCCAATTTCACAGTGTAGCACTAAATACGGTGGTCAGATTACCACCAACATGGTGGTCTTTTGACGTCTGCCACTGCACCGGTCTTCCCAAAAGACTGCCAAACTCCTAATGTGGCCCTCTTTATAAAAATTATACAATAGCTCTGCTGCCATCTTGCTAGAGGAAAACAGTTTTGACTTTCTAACATCACTTTTCCCTCCTCTGTCAGAAATCCTTATCTAATGTCCTTTAGAATGTTTCCATATTCCACGTCAGAGGCTTGACGCATATTTTTCACAAGTTCCTTGTATTGAAAATATTGCCAAAAGTTGTAGTAGATCTCCAGAAAACAATCAAATGCTTTCCTCCAAACAAGATGTTGGATTTCGTTTTTAGTATCCGTTGAATTCTCAGGTGAACAAAGGCAAGCATTTGATTGGAGATCATGCTTTCCTCATCATTAATTAATAGCTTCATTTTTTTCAAAAGTTTTGCCACTTCATGACAAGCCTCACCAGATAACTTCTGGTATTCCATTTTATTGTCATTTTTAACCAGTAGCATAAGTAGTCTATGTAAGGTTATTCATTCGATATTGTGTGCAGTTAATCTAGTGTGTATTGTCACCACACACAATAGGTTTGGATCTGTAGTTTTCTGTAGGTATGTGAAGATTACTTTGATTAAAAGGTTTTTTCCTGTGCCAGCCTGACCACTAAAATATAATAGTATTGGCTTAAATGGTGAGCAATTGCATTCCTTGTTCTCATGTCAAAATCTCTATTTTATTTTGTCTTTTGCTTCAATAAATATTTTTCTGTTCTCTTCTGAGGTGTCCAACTGACTATTCGAGATCTACAGACTCCTGTCTAGTTTGTTCCATTGCAGTTTCCACTTAATTCATATATAGTGCATCTTCATTTTCAACAATAGTTTGTCCGAGAGGATCCTGACTTAAAGTTGCTGAACTTTTGGTGCTGAGAGAACTATCCTTAGCTACCTTAGCAGCAATAATGTCTTCTTGTTGTATCTCTTCATTTAAGATTTGTAAATAATTTTTAAATATGGTACACTGAATAGTATCTTTGACAGCATTAAAAGAATCTTTGTAGTAGTCATAATCTCCAAGTAATTCCAATTCAGTACGCCAAGGTTTGAATAGTTGAAGAAGTGCCAAATAGTAAAATTCTCTTTTCTCAGGACTTTGGCAGCTAAGTTTTCGATGATTAATTACATTTTGTTCTATGTTTCGTTAAACATCCATCAAATCCACATGATGTATATTTCCCTTCTTCTGTGTTTTCACTGTCATTATTTATATATCTGTAGTTTTGAAGAGTTTTATAAAGGCACTTGTCTTCTAGATGTTCACTTATTTGATAGTATGTATCTAACACATTTTGATTTTACAATGTCTGCACTTTCTGGTTCAAACTCTGCCAGCTACTCAATTTCAGGGAAAGACTTCAACACTCTGTTTCTTTTACTAGATAGACCCAAACTCAAACAGAAAACTCCTTTTTATTTTGAGAACAAACTGGCTCAATTCAATCTATCACGTTTCATAGGACCCCATCTCCATATGGGAAAGCATTTTCAGGCTGAAGGAAAACAATTAATTGCTAAGTGCTCTCTCTGCAGAAATCTCCTTCCACATCTCTTTCATCTCTGGTTTTTCAGATTTTTTAATATACAACGTGACATACCGAGCCACAACAATGGAGTTATCCACAACAAATTGTATATCCATATTTGCATTCCAATTTTAGGATTATAGTCATTCATATATTTGAATTGCTCAGTTGTTTTTAAGTTGTACATGTTTGACAAGATGTATATTTTCAATACTTTTATTTGTAGATAAATAACTTCTAGTACAATGATCATCCACCCTTAGGCAGCTTCCATCTCTCCTTCACCTTCGTCCTACTCCAACCGTCCTCTGTGGAATCTCCATCACAGGATTCCACCTATTACCTCACCATCCCTGGAACCCCACACAACTGCACAGTGAATTACAATGCATGAAACCATAACACATCTCCCCCTTTACAACCCATTAAATAAATTACAAAAGAAAACATTGTAAAAGAGAATAACTATAATACAACATTTACATAAAGAGCTTTGATAAACAAAATTAATACAACAATGTAAGCATCATAAAAACAATGAACAGAAATTACATTTCCAAGGTGTAAAACATTTTCACAAAAAATGCAATATCCTAATATTTCACAAAATCTGAGAGATGCTTCGGATAAACTCTGTTCCTTACACTCCGCCTCAACTTCTCACTCACACCTGGATTGGTTTCCTCACCCACATTTGGATCGGGTTGCAATGAGTCCTTCAATTCCCTAGTATTAATACACTTGGCAAGACGAGACATACTCCAAACTTCTCCATCCTCAAGAACAGCCACATTTTGTTTTATTTCCACAATTTTCTTAGGTCCAGAAAATTTAGAAACACCTTTTTGACACCAAACAGGTTTTTTAATATACACTAAATCTCCTTTGGACCAAATCCTTTGTTTCACACACATCCTTCCATCAAATCTCTTCTTATACCTATTTTGGTTCTCAACAATTCTGGCCCGGACAGACTTAAAATCAGGTACATCTTCTAATTTCTGGGATCCAGAATGCAACCATGAAGGATTCAACTTGGAACCTGCCAATCTGCCCTTCAAAATGCGGAAAGGAGACATACCTGTGATAACATTGGGAGCATTTCTATGAGCCCATAACTTTTCTCTTAAAACACACTTCAAAGGCAATCTATGCTCAAGTGCTACCTGAACACTTGCTCTCACCAACTGATTCATCTTCTCCACCAATCCATTGGCTTGGGGAGAATATAAAGCAGTACGGTGATGAGAAATAGCCAAATCCTTAAGAAATGACTTCATCTCCAAAGAAGTAAATTGCACTCCATTATCCGTAACAATAATCTTGGGAATACCCTCACAAGCAAAAACTTCAGTCAAAAACTCAATCACATTCTTTGTAGTGATGGAACTTACACAGCTAGCAGTAACCCATTTTGAGGTGTAATCAACAAGAACAATTACAAACCTCTCACTAGGCGGTAACAACTCAAAAGGTCCAACTAAATCCAAACCTAGTTTGACCCATGGCTCATCCGGAAGCGGTAAAGGAGACAAAGGGGCTGTTCGTACCACTTTAGATTTATCATTACTAGCACATTGCACACAATCCTTAACCACTGCTTCAACTTGCTTGTCTAAACCCTGCCACCAATAGCGCTCTCTAAGACTAGCTTTGGTAAGATTCTTACCCAAGTGTCCATCATGGGCCAAATTAATTAATTTCCTATGCAAACCAATAGGAGGAACTAATCTATATCCCCTGTAAAAATTCCCATCTATGATGCTAAGTTCATCTTTAACACCCCAGAACGCACCAACTTCTACCAAACATTCATTCAAAAATGGCCACCCTTGCATCACATAGTTCATCACTGTACAACGAACAATATCCTTACTGCATTCCTCACTCCATTCTTCCGCATCAAGAGCAGTCTCTTTAATCCATGATACAAGAGTAGGCTCCTCAATACCACCATCCATCACTGCCATTCTAGAAAGAAAATCTGCAGGAATATTTTTTTTTCCCGGATAATATTCCAATGAAAAGTTGAAATCCAGTAAACTCTCAACCCAACGCCTAATCCTAGGTGTGGTGTTCTCATTATTCCTGCATGCAAACAATTGTACTAAAGGTCTATGGTCACTTCTGAGAGTAAATGGTAGACCCCAAAGATAAAACTTGAAATGGTTAATCGCCCATGTGCAAGCCAGAGCTTCGCGCTCTATTACCGAATAGCGTTCTTCCGCTCCCCTAAGGGAACGTGAGGCAAAAGCAACCACTCTCTCCTCTCCATCAACCAGTTGAGACAGTACAGCACCCAGTCCCTTTAAACTGGCATCAGTAGATAAAATAGTTTTGCGTTTAACATCAAAATGACCCAATGTAGGCAATTTGCCAATGTCTTCCTTTACTGCCTTAAATGCTTCATCACACTCTGGAGACCATTCAAATTGTACACCTTTCTTTAAAACCATTATAATAGGTTGAACAACACATGCAAAGTTCCTAACAAACTTCGAGTAATACTCTGCAAGCCCAAGAAATGACCTGACTTGATCTTTATTAATAGGTGTTGGTGCAGACAATATCGATTTGGCCAATTCTAGCTTGGGTTTAATGCCATCTCCAGAAATGGTGTGACCAAGAAATGAGACTGTGCTAACTCTAAACAAACATTTTTCCCTCTTCAAAGTCAAACCGTTACTTCTTAGTTTATCAAGCACAGTTCTTAGAACAACATCATGCTTAACTGTATCTTCACCATAAACAAGTATATCATCTTGAAAAAACAAGACTGAATCAAGACCCTTGAGTACCTCTCTCATCACTCTCTGAAAACAAGCAGCAGCTGAGGCCAGCCCAAAAGGCATCCTCAGAAATCTGAACGCTCCCAAAGGAGTAACAAAAGAGGTAAGATGTCTCGACTCCTCGTGAAGCATAATCTGGTGATAGGCTGCTGATAGATCCATGACACTGAAAACTTTAGCACCATTAAGCATAGTCAAAGTTTCACTGATATTTGGTAATGGTTGACGGACCACCCATATAGACTGATTAAGACCTCTAAGGTCAACACATAATCTTATTTTTTTACCATTGTCTTTAGGGACCAAAACTATGGGGGCCAACCATTCAGAAGACTCAATTTCTTCTATGACTCCTAAATCCAACAATATATTCAGTTCTTCCTGTAATGGCTGTAACATCAAATGGGGAACTTTCCTTACTTTGTATACAATCGGTTTGGCACTTGATTTCAAAATGATCTTATGTTTAAAATTCTTTAGTAGGCCTAATTTGTCACAAAAAACTTCAGGAAACTCAATGGTAAACCCCTCAACATCACCCATTTTGGAAACTGAAAGAACCTGGTCAGGAGCATTTGGATTCAGAATTATTCCCAAATCTCTTTGATGACGCCACCCCAAAAGATTATTGCCACTCCTAGCAACATAAACTTTTCCTACGGTCTCACGCCCTTTAAATTTAATTGACATTATGGAGTAACCAAATAAATCAATTTTCTGTCCGCCATACCCAATAGGAGCAATATCAGGTGGAATCAATTTGATGTTATCGTCTCCAAAAATTCTTTCCCAATTCCTGTCACCTATCAATGTAAAAGGGGATCCAGAATCAGCAAGTACTGAAACAGTTCTCCCCCCAATGTCGATATCACATTTAGGCATAACAAGTTTATCACATGAAATTTCCTTAGATTGCAAATCCCCAGCATCGGTGTTATTAATACACAATACAATTTGCTGACTATCCACAGGCTCCCCAACCATATTTATCTTAGAACTTCTGCAAATCTTCGCTAAGTATCCTTTCTTCCCACAATTCCTGCAATTAACATTCCTTGCAAAACACTTAGGATTGTTAGCCAGATGACCAGCATTTCCACACTTAAAACATCTAATTTTAGAATCTCTCTGTACATCATTACTGATTCTCATCTTTTCAGCAATTTTATGTACTAACTCATTCTCACAAATGCCATCTGAAGTTGAAATCGCAGCTGACATAGCTGTTTGTCCAGAGTCCATATGAGTACCAGTAATAGGACCCACATCTTTTATTTCCTTAACCCAAAGAATGGCATGTTCAATACTCTCAGCAATTATAATAGCTTCATTTAGCGAAGGATTCTTGGCCAACAACTTTTCTTGAACTCTGGGATTGTTTGTGCAACGAACCAACTGATCACGTATTAAAGATTCAGTTAAATTTGCAAAGTCACACGTCTGAGCCAATGTTTTAAGTGACGCAATGTAATTTCCAACTCTCTCATCTTTCGCTTGATGTCTCATAAAAAATGTATGTCTTTCCATAACAACGTTGATGCGACCATCAAAATGTTTTTTGAGCATGAGAGACATTTCATACACATCTCTTGGTTCACCTTCAGCAGAACCAATGTTTATAAAATCAAGGCTATCATAAATGTTACGTCCCTCAATCCCCAAATTGTGCAATAAAATTCCCTGTTTCCTTGCTGGTGAGAATTTCTCTCCACCAATGCCAATCAAATACGAATCAAATAAGTTTATCCATTTCTTCCATGGCAAAACAGGTTCACCGCGTTCAGACAAAAATTGAGGTGGTTGAGACATGCTGAGAGGAGAATGCTGTGACAAAATGTGTGTTAATAAGAGATAACAAATATATAAGAAGTTAAGATAGTTTAACTATATACATTAAATAAGAATCTTAACACAGTTCAAAATAAGTCAGCACTCTAGTTATTAGCTCTTAAAGCGGTGTCTAAATAACTTGTTTGTGTTCCATAGTTCTAAATAGGTCAGCAGTCTAGATGTCGGCTCTTTATAGCTCTTCCGTTTTTAAAAAAAAATTTCCTTCCTTACTTTCCGTGAAAAAAAAATATCGAGATCGGCAAAACCGAACTGGTTCCCTTTCAAGAACGAGGTAAACTGCTCCAAATACTTGTACTTGAAAGAAATACGCGTTCCTGCAACCTATGTTAGACAACAACAAATCGGAAATTCACGCGCGCTCAGTGCCAGGCGCGTTGCAGCACAATCGTCATGCTCGTGTACACTAACGGTACAGTTTGGAGTTGAAGTTCAGATTAAAACGCGTTGCAGCACAATCGTCAAGCGCGTGTACACTAACGGTACAGTCTAGAGTTGAAATCACACAGGTTCAAATTAAACTCTTCAGAAGATTAAACGTGAACTTCTCATTCGTAGTATAAGCGTCAAACGCTTGCCGCATGTATCACTTGTATCCCCAAATACACACAAAAACATACGCGTGAATCCAAACAGCGTACTTCTAAGAATGAACACGCCTTCTAAAACAGTATTTCAGCTCATGAAAAAGCCCAAAAAATCATACTTCCGGTCGTAATTGAGTCCTTCGTTTCCTTTGCAGCGCTTGACACTCCAGAAAAACACAATGAATATACAACACGTGGATTCTTGAAAAACGGTGGATGTTCATCCCTTAGCTCGTTGCCAATGACAAGATGTATCTTTTCAATACTTTTATTTGTAGATTAATAACTTCTAGTACAATGAACATCCACCCTTAGGCAGCTTCCATCTCTCCTTCACCTTCGTCCTACTCCAACCGTCCTCTGTGGAATCTCCATCACAGGATTCCACCTATTACCTCACTATCCCTGGAACCCCACACAACTGCACAGTGAATTACAATGCATGAAACCATAACAATGTTCTTTGGTGATTTCTGTGTCAGTGATTCTGCCTGAAGACAAAAAAGCTGTTTTCTATTTCATTTGAAATGACAGGTCTTGGGAATTCAAATCGACACGAGGTGTAAAAATATCTTTGGACCTGTATCTACGACGACAGTACTCCCTACATCTATGTCTTTGGAAATGCAAAACTTGTTCTTGGAGACCTTTTTTACCAGTGTGTTTGGGTATGATACATGTGACATACTGCTCTATAAAAGAAAACAAAGTCTTATCGCTGCCTGCTTCAAAGTTTATCCATAATAGCATATGAATATGAGGAGCACCTCTTGCCTGGTACTCGTTCCACCAAAAGGAATCCGTAACCTCTACAATGAGAGGGTTGCTATTATTGCAGATAAAAGCAAGTATAGCTTGCAACATGTGGTTGGAATATCTACAAACATTAGCAGGATCTAATGAGCAAAGTTCTCCAGGTGTCTTTACACTGATGTCTTCTATGTTAAAGTTTACTTCTCTCAAGAATTAAATAAGGTCATCCCATACATACTCAATGAAACTCAGTGTCAAAAACCATGTTGGTGGTCATAGGTTCCTCAGCATATACTTCAGTTCCCCATGACAATGGAACCAATATTCGTTGGTACCATGTTAGCAAGCCAAATAAATTAATCAAGTTGTTTTCTAAGTTCTCATCAACTTTGTGAACTTTGTTAACAAAATCTCATGCATACATGCAGATTAACTCCTGTTTTCAAAATGTGATTTACTGCATTGAAAGTCTGGACAAGTCACTCTCAAATAGATGATGACATATGTATGGGATACACTGTCTGAATCTTGGATCCACTAAATATAATAGTGCTGATCAATATTCAGCTGCTGGTGTTAGTATGGGCTGGTCATCATACCAACCTCCTACTCTAGTGGGAAACAAGTGGGGAAAGCAGTGAGTCAATATACTTTTTTCCCAGACGCTCATGGGAGCTGCTGTAGCTTTCTTCATTTGGAAAAGGTCAATAGCATCTCCAATGACTCCTTTAGAATGTAAAGGATAGATGCTGTAGTCCTCATAAATGTGTTCTGATAGGGAGAGATCTACTTTTTCAATTTGTCCATTTAATGGCAAACATTCATCATCATTTGGTACATCAAATTCCACATTAACATTTTTCTAATACAAATTATTTTGTATACTAACTCTTGCCAAATTGTTTTATTCTTAGTTTCTACATAATCTACCATTATAATAAGTGGTTCTTCATTGTCTTTGTCTACTACTACAGTTTCAACATTTTTCTTAAAGTCTAATTGCAAATACAGTACTCTCCGCTTAAGGTACTGAGTATTGCCTTGAAAACTCCAGCATGCAAAACAGCTGACATTGTGCATTCTCTGCAGAGGCGAACAGATCTAACCAAGGCTCTCCCTATTGCTGAAAGAGACTTTACGCCAACTCCAGATGGAGACCCCATTTGTGATTGACCATGCATTGACTGCTGAGTTTGTCTGCTCTGACATTCAGAGAGCCTGTCAAATGTTGAACTACCAGGGATATGCCCTGATGTTCCAGCAATGTCCAGAGGCGAAGGCCTTCTGACAAAGGTTCCACAGCCCCACTCCACCCTGCTTGTTGCAGTACCACATGGCAGTGGTGTTGCCCATGATCACCTGCACTACCTACCCTTTGAGAGAGGGAAGGAATGCTGAACGCCCTGAGCTCCAAATGATTAATATGGAGCCAGAGAAAAGACACCTCTGATCTCCACCTACCCATGTGACCGCCCCCTCCCAAAAGTGACACATCTGTCAGATCTGGTTGGGAAAGGGAGAGGGATCTGCCTTTGACCCAATTGTGGTTTGAAAGCCACCACTGCTGATCTTGTGCAGTTCCCTCTGAGATCTGGACCATGTCGGAGAGTTTCCCAGATGCTGCACCCACTAGAACTTCAAGCCCCACTGCAGAGTGTGCATATGCCCTCTGGCATGTGTCACCAGTAAGATGCAGGAGGCCATGAGGCCCAGAAACCTCAGAGTCATTCTCACTGAAATCCAGAACAGAGGCCGAAATATAGGTATGATAGCCTGAATATTCTGGTCTTGCCGCTTATGAGGATGTGCCAGAAACTGCACTGTGTCCAGAACAGCTCCGATGAAATGAAGCGTCTGAGTGGGAGTCAGGAGTAACTTTGTCACGTTTATAGTGAACCCCAGTGAATGCAAGAGGTTAGCCGTCATCTGGAGATGGGAGACGACAGCCTCAGAAGAGCGTGCCTTTAACAGCCAGTTGTAGAGGTAGGGGAAGACTGGAACCACTAGCCTGCAAAGATGAGCTGCGGCCACCACCATCACTTATGAGAATACCTGAGGATGTCTGGTAAGTGAAAAGTAGAGAACAGTAAACTGAAAGTGCTTGTGACTTACCACGAACCACAAGTAACGTCTGTGGGCTGGCAGTACGGGAATATGAAACTAGGCGTCCTGCAAGTCCAACTCTACCATCCAGTCTCCAGGGTCCGGGGCAGAAAGGACCTGAGCCAGAGTGAACATTTTGAACTTCTTCTTTCTGAGGAACAGATTGAGTGACCAAAAGTCTAGGATAGGGCGGAGGCCCTTGTCCACCAGAAAGTAGCAGGAATAACTACCACAACCTCCTTCTGGCACAGGGACCCTCTCTATGGCTCCCTTGGTCAAGAGAGCTGTAGCTTCCTCTCAGAGAGGTGCCAAGTCATTGTTTGTCATTCCATCGTAGGATGGTGGCATGGCCAGAGGGGTAGTCTCAAAGGGGAGGGAGTATACCCTCCAGACGATGTACAAAACCCACCTGTCCATTGTGGTTGATTCCCAGTAGGGCAGGTGATGGGAAATCCTTCCTCCAACTGGTCAGTGATGGAGCAAGGAACTATGAAGGTTTGGAGGCTGTGATGGGAGGGTGGTGGACCAGGCTGACCACTGGGTCTCTGATCCACAGGCATGTTGGATCCAGCGTCCGTAGCCACGCAGAGGCTGGGCGGCATGCATAGCATGGTGGCTGGAGGGAAATGGATGTGGTTGGCATCCTTTCCGTAGCCATGAAAGGGGCAAAAAGCACACTGAGGGGGGTGAGGAGCAGCTGCGAGGCCAGGGTACTGAGCTGAAGCTTGGGACCCCCTAAATCTTTTGAGCACTGAGTCCGCTTTGTCTCTGAAGGGCATGTCCATAAACGATTTTTGGACATCCCCCAAAAAGCTAGAAGTCCTCAACCAAGTGTGGAACTTCAAGGCCACCAATGACACAACTGATCTACCTAGTGAGTTGGTTGAGTCAAGCCTACAATGAATCGTAAACTTCACTACATCTCTCCCATCAGCAACAGCTTGGGAGAGAGGCTCCCGGGCCTCCTCCCAGACCTGTGGCAGCACCTGCATGACCGTATTCCATAAGGTATGGGATAGCGGCCCAAAAGGTCTGCAGTATTCATGGACCACAATACCAGACTGGAAGAAGAGAACAACTCCTTCCCAAGTTGGTCCAGTCATTTTGAAGCCTGAATGACCAAACTCTCAGGTGTGGAATGCTGGGTCAGGAATTTAGGGTTGTTAGGTGCAGGCCTACGGGGCGGGCAATTGTTCTGTTGAAAGGAACCCCTGTTCTGGGTTTACACCATATCCCCAGCAGGACATGAGTGAGGGCTTCATCAAAGGGCAAAAGGGTCTCAGACGTGCAATCACCTCAGTCAGGCGGTTAGTCCTGACACCCACAGAAGGCAGCTTGAGGGCCAGGACCTCGGCCACTCTTCTCACCACTATTGAATGTGAGGCTCCCCCCTTCATAGCCACAATAGGGGAGTAACAAGCATGCCAGCATCAGGGGAGGTGCCAAGAGCACTGGCATTGCCCAATTCCTGTGCCCAGCTCATTTCCAGATCTACTAGCTGGAATTCTAAATGATGCAGTGACACCTCCATACTCTCACCACAGCCGTACCCATAGGCATGAGGGTCAGGATTTAAGTTGGGGAGCAAAGACCATGTTGAAGATGGAATTGGCGTCAAACGACATCATACCAGCTCCATGTCGGAGTTGGGAATCGGTATGGGATCAATGTCGATCGTGGGCCTGACCAGTTTTGATGTCCTTATTAGCCCAAGGGAAGGTTGCAATGGCACGACCGGCATTGGCACGGATCCAGTAATTAATTTTGTGGTGCCCCCAGAGCTGAGGCTGAAGTTGCTAGCACAGATCCAAAAGGGGTCCCCTCCAACACCACTGGTCCCGAGGGTCTCACAGGAGGGTTGAAGTGCTCACAAATGAGGCACAAGGCCTTGTAAAACTCTCTGAGTTGGGCAGGGGTGGCTCTGGCTCCCAGAAACTCAGGGAGGCATAGAGCCAACCCAGAAGCAGGCTCCGAGGATGGAGGCCTAGAGCATTGATGCTTCTCCTGTGTTGCATCTTCCGAGTGACAGGTTAAAGTACAAGAACATTTGTGACCCAAATGTCCTGATGATTTGGAGTGGGACGAGGACGAGTGGTGATGGCTCCACGAGTCGTCTCATGACCTTCCTATTGAACAAGACTGGGAGTGACACGAAGCTGAGCGCCGGGCTGCATGAGCTTTAGGGACCACTTGGAGCACGACTTTGGGTTGTGGTTGTACTCCAAGCACCACAAGCACATGAGGTGCAGATCTGTCACCAACAATATGCGGTGACAGACGTCACACAGCTTGAATCGGATCTTGTGGGACATCTCGATACAGCAAGTAGTTTAAAAAAAACTTCAACAAAAAGTTAGTTGACAAGTGATTGAGGGTAGCTCTTCTCCTAATCTGCGCACAGGATTGCACGGAAAGAAAAAAACAGATGTCAGTGTGCCAGAGTGGCGCCTATATACGACTAAGACAGCATCACAGCGACCACAACTCCAATGACAGATGTAGAGTCAACCAACCCCCCCCCGACGGCGTGCATGGGTACTGCTCGAAGTCAAATCTCTGGATCCAGTCTGACGCCTGGGGGAAATTCTAAGATAAGGAATCTGCAACTAGAAGTCTCTATCATATGATGCATATTTTAAATACAAATAGACGTCTTAAAAAAAATAAACATATTTACATTTGCATGACATACTGTTAAATTTATGATAAATATTTATTTATAAGACAAACAGTCACCTCACTACCTGGTAGGCACCATAGGTAGTTTACTTTTCACGTTTAAATCAGTTTATGGAAGCCTCTTTTCTTATGGGCATCAGTGTGTTTCACTGTATGCATCAGTGTGTGCTATTGTATCTTACAGTATCTATCAGTGTGTGGCTCTGTGTACTATCACATACATCACTACGACCCTCATTACAACCCTGGCGGTCGGTGTTAAAGCGGCGGTAAAACCGCCAACAGGCCGGCGGTAAACAAAATGGAATTACGACCGTGGCAGAAACCGCCAACATAGACAGCCACTTTAACACTCCGACCGGCACGGGGATACAAACAAACACCGCGGCGGTAGCGGCCAATAGCCAGACGGAAGACAATGTACCGCCCACAGAATTACAAGCCACCAATCCGCCACCTTTTCCAGGGCGGATTCACCACAAACAAAAACACGGCGGAAACAGGACTTCGAAGGGAAAACGCTCACATCTACACACCCCACGAGAAACCAGGACGTCATGGAACCGGAACTTCAAATACTCCCAGCCTTTATCTTTCTGCTCCTCTACCAGGAGCACGAACGCCGGCAGCAAAGACCACGGTGAGTACTGCACCTATGACACAGGGGAGGGAAAAAGCAGTGACACACACACGCAACACGCAACACTCCCACCCCTACCATCACCCACGACAACACACACACTAATACATCATGATACATCACAGTTACACCCCCAATCCTCCCTGGAAGAATGCAAGGACAAAAGGAAATGAGTTGAATGATTGTAATATATTAAAATACAGTAATCAAAAATATTTACATATATACACATTTACACTATGAACAATTATATACACCAAGAACACAAATCCAAGGGATTCCACCATCATAGTCCGTGGACCACTGGGCCCAAAAGGCAAGGGGGAGGCCCACACCCAATACCCGAACAAGACAGAGAGAACACTGCAGGGGCATCAGATAGAAATAAAACAGGCACCTCAGGGGGAAGGGAAGGGGGGGGCACCTCAGCTGGATGAGTGCACGACGCCAGCTCCACGAGGGGGCTTCATGCCCATTGATTTATCCTGGGGAGTGCAAAGCCACAGTCTCTCAAGTGTCTCCAGTGGGTGGGTTGCCCACTTCTATATCCTGGGGCGTGCAAAGCCACAGTCTCTCAAGTATCTCCAGTGGGTGGGTTGCCCACTGTTCAATCCTGGGGAGTGCAAAGCCACAGTCTCTCAAGTCTCTCCAGTGGGTGAGTTGCCCACTGTTCAATCCTGGGGAGTGCAAAGCCACAGTCTCTCAAGTGGATAACAGTCTCCACTGGTTCTGAAGGGGGCTTGGTGCCCAGAGTGCTTCATCCTGCCAAGGACAGAGGTAGTGGATGTAACTCTCCACTGGTTCTGGAGGGGGCTTGGTGCCCAGAGTGCTTCATCCTGCCCGTGGCGGCCTCAGTAGCGTAGTAATCATTGGTGCTCACTGTCCTGCGGTGGTGCTGGCGGTCTTGTCCTGAGCAGCGGGGCTGCTGCTGGCGGTCCTGTCTTGGGCAGCGGGTCTGCTGGCGGTCTTGTCCTATGCAGCGGGGCTGCTGCTGGTGGTCTTGTGCAGCGGTGCTGCTGTCGGTCTTGTCCTGGGCAGCGGGGCTGCTGCTGGCGGTCCTGTCTTGGGCAGCGGGGCTGCTGGCAGTCTTGTCCTGGGTAGCGGGGCTGCTGCTGGCGGTCCTGTTTTGGGCAGCGGGGCTGCTGGCGGTCTTGTCCTGGGCAGCGGGCTGCTGCTGGCGGTCTTGTCTTGGGCAGCGGGGCTGCTGCTGGTGGTCTTGTCCACCGTGCTGATCTTCCCAGACTTGCCGGTTTTCATGTGCCCCTTCCCCAGTTTGGATGGTGTCGCAGCTGTCTCCACACTCCCAACTGTACCCCTGGGAGCGGCTTCGTGGCTGATTTCTCCCACCGGGCACTGGCCAACTATTTATGCTTGACAGGTGGGGGACTGTCCGTACTCTGGCTCTTTGCCACATTGGCTGCTCTGCTGCCTGGTGCACTCCATAATCCGGTGACTACTGGCACCACTGGTCCCGCCGATGTTGTGGCTGAGGTGCTAGGTTGGAACCTGGATGGTTGGGCCCTAGGAGACTGAAGGGGTGGGGGAGGTGAGGGAAAGAGGTCAAGGTTGGCCAGGAAAAGTTTCTTCTGAAAACTGGGACGGGTAGCTGGAGGGGGTTTGGGAGTGGAGGAAGAGGTAGTGGTTGTAGGAGGTGTACGTTTGCTGACTTTGGGTGAAGGTGCATGGGGTGGAGGCTGTCGTGAGGTGGATGGCTGTTGGGTGGGTGTGTGGCTGCGTTTGTGTACCTTGGGAGGTGGCCTCACAGACACACTGGGAGAGGACACAGGGGACTTGGGAATGGTAGTGGGGGAGGTGACTGCACATGAGTGGGGTGTGGTGGTGGGTGTGCTAGTGATGGATGTAGTGGCAGAGGATGTAGTGCATGTAGGTGTGAGTGGAGACGAGACAGGGAGGGAGGAGGGAGATGAGGAGGAGAGGGACACAGTGGAGGCAGTGGATGTTGGTGTGTCTGCATTTGTCTGATGCTTGAGTGAGTGCCTGTGGGATGTGTGGTGCTTACGTTTGACTTATCTTCCCTTGTGTGTTGAGGTGTGTGCATGCTGGTCTGATGGTGTGCTTGGGATAAGCTGAGGTACTGGGGGTGGGCCTGGGTGGAGTAAGTTGGAGGGGGAGGCTAGAGACAGGGACAATGGCTGCCATGAGTGCTGAGGCCAGAGTCTGAAATGCTCGCTGAAGGGCTGCCTGACCAGAGTGAATGCCCTCCAGGTATGCATTGGTTTGTTGCAACTGCCTCTCTACACCCTGAATGGCATTAAAAATGGTAGACTGCCCATCAGTGAGGGACCTGAGGAGGTCAATGGCCTCCTCACTGAGAGCAGCAGGGGTGACTGGGGCAGGGCCTGAGGTGCCTGGGGCGAAGGTGATGCCCACCCTCCTGGGTGAGTGGGCACTGGGCAAAAGCTGAGGGGTTGCTGGGAGGGCCGTGCTGGTAGGGGGGGTGGCTGCTGAACCTGTAGATGCAGGGGGCACAGATGGGCCCACCACCGCAAGGGAGCTCCCATCAGAGGAGGAGTCCGTATCTCTGAAGTCAGCTCCTGTCCCCGCTGTGGAGCTCCCCTCGCCCTCTGTCCCACTGGTGAATTCAGACTCTGTAGTTTCGCCCTCCAGGGCCATGTGGGATGCAGCTCCCTCCTACTCCGGTGCCACTGCTCCTCCGCCTGATGATGCTAATGCACACAAGAACAGGGAGACCACAAAAAGGAGGTAAAGACAGAAGAAATACATGTTCAGTGCATGCAATACCGCTACCGTTGGCGGACACGACAGACACAGAAGCCCCCTGCACTACGCCGCGTACTTGGAGTCCACTATTTAATCCCAGGGACATGGGTTACAAGGCTATGGCCAATTTCTGCACACATGGATGTCACAGGAGCCTGACTAGGTGTGGATGGCACTGTACACAGGTGGGGTGCCACAGGGCCTGCCTTAAGTAGGGTCCTTGCCTACTAAACTCGCCCTGGCCTAGGGGAACCCACAGCCCACCTCCCCCACCCACACACCTACAATGCGCGCTGAATCAGCAGAATGAGAGTGTACTCACCCCTTTTTTGCTGTGATGCATTCAAGCGCCCATCCAACTCCGGGTATGCCACCGCCAGGATCCTGAACATCAGGGGGGTCATGGTGCGACGGGCACCCCTCCCATGTTGGGAGGCCATCCCCAGCTGGGCCTCCGCCGTCTTCTTGCTCCAGCGGCGAATGTCCTCCCATCTTTTCTGGCAGTGGGTGCTCCGTCTGTGGTAGACCCCCAGGGTCCGGACTTCCTTGACGATGGCACACCAAATGTCCTTCTTCTGGTGGGCACTGACCTACAGGAATAGTACAGGGGAAAAGGAGAAGATATTGGCCCGCATCCCTACCCTTTTCAAACTACAATGGCCATAGCATCAGGGATGTCCCAGCCTATGTTTTCCAACGTGTTGTCCAGAGTGTTGTCTGCCCTGCTGAAACACATGCAGAGCAACATCGTTTTCCCTCAGGTGGAGGATTTGCCTACAGTGAAAGGTGATTTCTATGCCCTGGGACATATCCACAACATCATAGGTGCCATTGATGGGACACATGTGGACTTGGTACCCCCCCGCAGGAGTGAACAGGTGTACAGAAACCGGAAGAGATACCATTCCATGAATGTGCACATGGTGTGTTTGGCAGACCAGTACATCTCCCATGTTAATGCCAAATTCCCTGACTCAGTGCATGACGCTTACATCCTGCGGAATAGCAGCATCCCTTATGTGATGGGGCAACTCCAGAGGCACCGGGTGTGGCTATTAGGTGAGCACATGGACCCAATACAGTGGGAATAGTTGTCTGGGTCTGTTGATGTCCCTATGAGTTCGGATGTGTCTAACAGTTGTCCCTCGCCATTTGCAGGTGACTCTGGTTACCCCAACCTGTCATGGCTACTGACCCCAGTGAGGAATCCCAGAACAAGGGCAGAGGAATGCTACAATGAGGCCCATGGGCGGACTAGGAGGATTATAGAGCAGACCTTTGGCCTCCTGAAGGTCAGGTTCCGGTGCATCCATATGACAGGTGGTTCCCTATTCTACTCACTAAAGAAGGTATGCCAGATCATCGTGGCCTGCTGTATGCTTCACAACTTGGCTTTGCGACGACAGGTGCCTTTTCTGGAGGAGGATGGTCCGGATGGAGGTCATATGGTAGCTGTGGAGCCTGTGGACAGTGAAGACGAGGAAGCAGAAGAAGAGGACATCGACAACAGTAACACAGTGATCCTGCAATACTTACAGTGAGACACAGGTAAGAAGACAACACTGCCTGCTACATCTGATTTAAATGTACTACCTCATTACTGTCTGTCATTTTCACCCAGTGTATGGTCACTGAGTTGTCACTTTCCATTACGATTTCACAGATGTGGGTCCCACTGTGTGGCATCTGCTTTGTTTCCTCATGGACTATAGCTGTGTGACATAGGTATGTTGACATTACATTTGAATGAGCATTTTGCCACTATAATTGATAATACACTATTTCGAAATCACAGACAGACTCCGGATTGTTTTGTGCTTTAAGGGTGTTTATTTAAGTGTTCAATATTGGAGGGGTTTGTAAAATGGTGAGGGGTGATGGTAGAGGAATGTCCATGGCAAAGTCCAGTCTATTAGTCTCACAGGTGCATTGTCCAAAGGGGCATAGGAAGTGGAGCTGGGGCAGTTTAAGAATGGACAGGGTGACAAGGTGGGACAAAAGGATGACAATCAGGGTGGTCTCATTTCTTGGCGGGGGTCTTGGCATCGTTCTCTGTCTTTGACCTGGATCTCAGGGACCGTTTGCGGGGTGGTTCTCCCTCTGCAGGGGTGGGGTGCTGGTGTGGTGGTCCTGTGGCAGTGCCTCCTGACTACTAGCGCCGGCAGAGGTGGTGGGCAGTTCATCATCCAGGCTAGTGTCAGGGGCCCCTTGTAGTGCCACAGTGTCCGTCCTGGTGTTGACGAGTTCCTTCAGCACCCCTACAATGGTGCTGAGGGTGGAATTGATGGATTTGAGTTCCTCCCTGAAGCCCAAATACTGTTCCTCCTGCAGCCGCTGGGTCTCCTGAAGCTTGGCCAGTACCATTGCCATCATCTCCTGGGAATGGTGGTAGGCTCCCATGATGTTGGAGAAGGCCTCGTGGAGAGTGGGTTCCCTGGGCCTCTCCTCCCCCTGTCGCACAATAGCCCTCCCATTTCCCCTGTGTTCCTGTGCCTCTGTCCCCTGCACTGTGTGCCCACTGCCACTGCCCCCAGGTCCCTGGTGTTGTTGGGGTGGTGGGTTAGCCTGGGTTCCCTGTAGTGGTAGACACACTGCTGCTTGACGTGTCCCGGGTACAGAGGTATGGGCCCGCTGGGTGGGTGCTGTGCTGGTGTTTCCAGAGGGGGGAAGGTCTGTAGTGGCTTGTGCCAGTGTGAGGGGAACCGACTGCCCCGAGGTCCCAGACTGGATCCAGTTGGACAGAGCTGCTGTCATCATTGTGGGCCTCTTTTGTGGGTGGTGCCGACATATATGGACCATCCTGTCCGGTGACGCTGGGTAGGGGTTCTGCAGGGGTGTAAAAGCATGATTATTGCATCCGTGTGTGCCATGGTGTGCAATGAGTGGATGACCGTGTACCCCAGTGCTTGAATTCCTGTGTAGGACCTTGTGTGATAATGGTTTAGGTGGGTGTATGGGTATGTGCAGTGACCATGCTTTGTTGATGGGTGTCCATGCTTTGGTGTTGCATGCAGGGCTTGGGTTTGGGATGTGTGGTTTGTGATATTGGGACATGTGTGAGGAGTTGGAGTGATGGGGGTGAGGGCAAGGGTGGGGGTATGTGATGGCATGCAGGTAGGGTGGGGGATGAAGTAGTAAAGATTTGTCTTACCAGAGTCCATTCCTCCAGCTACTCCTGCGAGGCCCTCAGGATGCAGTATAGCCAAGACCTGCTCCTCCCATGTTGTTAGTTGTGGGGGAGGAGGTGGGGGTCCGCCGCCAGTCCTCTGTACCGCGATGTGGTGTCTTGAGACCACGGAACGCACCTTCCCCCGTAGGTCGTTCCACCTCTTCCTGATGTCATCCCTAGTTCTTGGGTGCTGTTCCACTGCATTGAACCTGTCCACGATTCTTCGCCATAGCTCCATCTTCCTAGCTATGGAGGTGTGCTGCACCTGTGATCCGAATAGCTGTGGCTCTACCCGGATGATTTCCTTCACCATGACCCTGAGCACCTCCTCAGAGAGGGTGTCTTTGCGTTGCCATGGGGTGGTGTGGGTGATGTGTGGGGTGGTGTGTGTTGTGATGTGTGGGGTGATATTTAGAGGTGTGTTGTGTGAGGTGCATGGATGTTATGTGGGTGATGGTGTTGAGTGCCTGTGAATGCTCATTTGTAGATGGTGGTGTCTCTCTCTGGCATTCTATTGCAATTGTGGTCGTAGGGGATTGTGAGTGATGTGGGTGTGTGTTTTATATTGTATTGGGTGTGTGGGAGTGGTGTGTGTATGTGTATCAGGTCTGTGTATTTCGAATTGTCCAATGTGGTAGTGTTTTGTAAGTGTGTGTGTATTTTGAGCACGGCGGTGTGTACCACCAATGGATTACTGCGGTTGAAAGACCGCTGAGTGGATTTGTGGGTCATGATAGTGGGGGCGTATTTCTGTTGGCGTGAAGGTGGAGGTTTTGTTTTTGCCAGTTTATCACTGACCTTTGCTCTGGCGGACTTGTGTGGGTGTCTAGATTTTGGCAATTCCAAGCTTTGGGTCATAATGACCGTGGTGGAATTCCGCAGCCTCGGCGGTGTGTTGGCGGTCTTCTGCACGGCGGCAAGCGGCTTTTACCGCAAATGTTGTAATGACCCCCTATGTCTCCAGCTATATTAGAGTGTGCGTAAGCATAACTCTCAGTGCATCAGAATATGCATCCATCTACCCATGGGTGTGTCAGCTGATGCATTTGTGTGTGCAGGGTGTGTTACTGTATGGGACAGTATGTAACTGGGTGCATCAATGATTGTATAAATGTGCCATTATTTATTTCTCCATCGTGTCTCAGTTTATCCATCAGTCTACTTGTATATCATGATATAAATCAGTGTGTACCTCTGTATTGTAGAGTATGTGTCACTATGTGAATGAGTGTGTTAGTGTCCTCATTAGTGTGTGCCTAGTTTTCTAATTGTATACATCAGTGTGTGGGTGTGTCTCTCACTCAGAATTTTACTAAGTACATCAGTGTGTACTTCAGTGTGCAACTCTATAGATCCATTTGTGTCTGAGTATTTTATCCTATGCATTAGTATGTGTCCGACTATGTTAGCATATGCATAAATATTAGCTTGGATGTACCACTGTATGCATCCATTTGTGCCTGGGTGTGTCTCTGTATAGATAATTCTGACCCTGGGTGTATCATTGTCTACATCAGTGTGTTACGGGGATCTAGGTCTATGTGTCGGTGTGTCACTGGGTGTATTAGTGTAACCATCAGTGTGTAACTTTATGCATCAGTGTGTCTTTGTGTGTCTCAGTTTTTATACTAGTGTCTACCTGAGGATGTTACTGTATGTAAGAGTGTTTGGTTGGGTGTATTAGTATTTGAATGAATCTGTGCCTAGCCATAGTAGCATATGCATGATTGCATGCATAACTTTTAAAGGCCTAGTAAACTTGGATCCCTTTCACACCTAATAATGCCTGTAAAGGTGTTCCATGGGTGTTTCTTAGGGATGTTCCCATGAAACAGCCTTGGAAAACAACAATCTGATGCATTCACACTTGTACAAACCTGGAAATCTGTTAAATACCTACAGCACTTGATGACTAGTGTTAAAGTGATTGAACACAGACAAATAAGATTATTTATACCGATGTATTCCTCTTTTTATGTGAATTGCATTCTATAGTACACATTGAAAGAGCAGAACAACATTAAATATAGTTTTTATGTATAAATGTGCCCTTATTGCATATAAACACTCATCCATGCAACGCAGGTACCCTTACACTATGGTAGAAGGATATCTGCATGGCTGCTACGTAGTAGTATGTGTGACAGCGCAGGGTACAACTACAAGAATGTTCCATACCTTCTTTATATGGTGCATACCTAAACATTTGTTTGATGCAGCACAGTGCAGCAAAAAGATGTGCAGCACTACCCTGTACCAAAAGTTTCAAAATGAGGTCCCACACTAAACAAGATTTTACTTACATACACTAGAAACACACTCTGGGGGTCATTCCAAGTTTGGCGGGCGGCGGTTGCCGCCCGCCAAACTAACCCCGTCAAATGACCGCTCCACGCTCCATTCCGACTTTCCCGCTGGGCCGGCGGGCGCCCGCCAAGGGAGCGCCCGCCGGCCCAGCGGGAAAGGCCCTGCAACACAGAAGCCGGCTCCGAATGGAGCCGGCGGTGTTGCAGGGGTGCGACAGGTGCAGTTGCACCCGTCGCGATTTTCACTGTCTGCTATGCAGACAGTGAAAATCAATCTGGGGCCCTGTTAGGGGGCCCATGCCAGTGGCATGGGCTGTGCAGGGGCCCCCAGGGGCCCCACGACACCCGTTCCCGCCATCCTGTTTCTGGTGGTGAAAACCGCCAGAAACAGGCTGGAGGAAGGGGGTCGGAATCCCCATAGCGGCGCTGCATGCAGTGCCGCCATGGAGGATTCTCCCAGCTAGGGGAAATCCGGCGGGAAACCGCCGGACCCGGCTGGGCGACCGCGGCTTTACAGCCACGGTCGGAATTCCACATGAAGCACCGCCAGCCTGTTGGCGGTGCTTCCGTGGACAGCCACCCTGGCGGTCAGTGACCGCCAGGGTTGGAATGAGGGGCTCTGTGTCTTGTAAAGTGTTCAGAAACGGAATGTGAAGTTAACATTGGAAATGAGTTCTAGGAGGGGAAAATCACAGCTTAAAAACAACTAATGTTTTTCTCTTTGTCACACAATAAATACCTTACTATACATTTAAACAAGACTTTCAATATCTGTTTGCCTCTCTCAGGCAGTATACCTTCCTGTATAGTGTATACATTTTCATGCATTATATTTACACACACATCAGTGAATATACATTTATTATAAACATATACTCTATTTCACGTACCTCTTAAATAGCTTTTCTATTCATTATTATACAGAGTTAGTAAATAGTTATAATACTGAGTTGGTCTTTTTTCCAACTCATACTATGCCCAAAAAAATCTTTTTTGAACACTTTAAATCTGCTTTACTGGGACTACCCTTCCCTCCAAAGTCTTTTACCTCATCTGCCATAGCAACCTCCTTTGAAACACTCCATTGTACCAGTAGTTGAAAGGTTCACAGCACTGTCTATGTGACAGTAGCATACTCGCTTCCAATGACTTCTGTAGCAGGTGTGGTTAACTGTTACAAAATGTAGGCATATCCAAAACAGCATTATTTGTTTGTGAAATTAATTTACCGAATCAAAGATCTACTAAGTTATTGTTCTAAATAACTACCTACCTTAATCAATCTATGAATTCACAATGGCCAATGAAATGTGTGTTTTTTATAAAGCTGGTTCTTCCCTCCATTTTAACCACTTCACATTTTAAAAACTGACTCATTCACCTGAAGCCTTCTCCTGCATTCTACTGCTCATTCTCTTCAAAATGGTCAGAGTGTGGATAGTAGGTTATAGCTATGTTTTTTGGGCAAGTGAGTATGCTACAAAGAGTGGCATTGACAGGCACTCTGGGTTTGTCTAATGTGGATCTAACTTGGTTTCATTGAGAAAGGGTTAAAGTGGCAGCAGTGCTTCCATTGTTTGAAATCATAAGAGATGGCCAACCACCTAACCTCATGATTGTGCACTGTGGCGGTAATGACCTGGGCACACTGACTAGGGCAGGATTGGAAATCCTAATGAAGGATACCTTTGGTTACCTAATGTCACTTTTCCTTCATGCAACATTTACATTCTCTAACATATGCCAGAAGTAGAAATGGAACTGGTCAACTAAATTCTTTCCACAGATTGAGAAAGCCAGGAAACATATTAAGAAAACTGTTTTAGCATACCTCAGAGACCATGACATGGGCCCTACATAAAATAATAACCTGTGCTTTGCCATGCCAGGAATATATATAGAAGAGATGGTGTTCACTTTACAGATATGGCAACTGGGTATTTCTTAGTAACTTCAAACTCTGCATCCGCTCTTATGTGTAGTAATCATACACACAATGAACACAAAGGCTCTTCTTAGAACCACCATACTTCCCAAACACTAGTGAAATGGGTATTAAAACCCCATTTATTTATTTTTTCAAAAATGTTGATGTCGTAACTCCGTAGCGGAGTCACAAATCAAATGCACACATTCAATTTACAACACCAAACCTGCCAACTTATTCTTCATATTAGTGCATGAGTAGGTCTGTCAGCGAGTCTATGAGCGTCTGAGTGTGTCCGGAGTGAGTGCATGAGTGTGTGAATGGGTATCTGGATGTGTCATGACTGTTTTAGTAGGAATATGAGTGGCTGGGGATTTCTCAGTGGATATATGAGAATGCAAGTGGGTGTGTCAGTGGCAGCATGAGTGGGTCTGGGTGTATAAAACAATGTTTGAGTAGATTATTGAGTGGGTGAATACTGCACTAAAGTAGTTTTGCACCAAAAAGTTTAGCACAGGCTTGCACCATTTCTGTGCACCAGCCGGGCACCATATTTATGGAATGGTGCAAGCCGGTGCAAAGGTTAGGCTAGAGTAAAAATAAAATGACTTTAGTCGGGTGAGGCTAGCGGTATAGAAGAAGGGGGTATAGCACCAAAAAATGACTTTAGGCCGGTTAGAGTAAAAAAATAATGACTCTAACCAGATTAGCGTCATTTTATGGTGCTAAACCTACAATGCCACATGACTCCTGCCTTAGAAAAGGCAGGAGTCATGCCCACCACCCCAGTGGCCATCACAGGGGACAAGGGTCCCCTGGGCATGGCCATTGTACCCTGTGCCATGTATGGGGGCCCATTACAGGGTCCCCAATGGCACTTTAAAAAATAAAATGCAATACGTACCTGTACTTATCTGTACTTACCTGAGGTGGGGTCCCCCATCCTCCACAGTTCCTCTGGTGTGGGTGGAGGTGCCCCGGGGGCCTGGGTAGGACACATGCGGGCTTACTCCATGGTGTTCCACCATGGAAATAGGACCACAGGTCCCCTAACGCCTGCCCTGACCGAAGAGTTAAAAAACGGGGCAAAGCAAGCTGTGCACCATTTTTTGACTTCTCCTCCCTCCTGTGCACCATTTTTGCACGGGAGTATAACTATGTTGTTAAGGCCATAGAGTCATTTATTGCACGGGAACGCCTACCTTGCATCTCATTAAGGCAAGGTAGGTTTCCATTTCCAAAAAATGACTTTAACTCCTTAAATTTGGTGCTAGACGGGTCTAGTACCAAAGTATAAATATGGAGTTAGTTTTGCACTGAATTAGAGTAAAACAATGATGCTAATTCAGTGCAAACAGAGTATAAATATGCCCCCAAGTCTTTAATATCTCTAGAACCCACTGAACACATACTGGAGCAGTGCAGTACTGTCCATATGCATATTCCGTTTTTCCCACTTTATAGGAAACATTCTAAATAGCTCCAAGTGTAAGTGCATTGATCCATTATGGCACATGTCTCAGTAAAATAGTCTGCAATGTGTAGTTATGGTTAGGATCACAGTGATAATAATTTGATGCTCCTGCCTTGCTGTTACAAACACACCAGTAAAACCAGAGACCAAATGAATGAGCACATATACTGTGAGTTATTGAGACCCGATCAGTATGTGCACACTATGAGTAAACATGTGGAACATATGACTGTAATAAAAAAGAGGGAGAGGAACATGGCGGCCAGATAGAGAGCAGGTCAGGAGCTTAGCCTGCGGGAGGTGCAGTATAAGCAGTATGACAACACAGTAGGAGATTACCTGTCTCCTTTGCACTTGCTTCCGTAACACTTGTAAGGTCTCCCTTCACTGGTCTTTTTTTTTTTCCTCTGTGGTCTGATGTGTGGGTGTTTGGAGGAACCCTGGGCAGCGGCAGCAGATGACTGCATAGTATCAGAGTGGCCCAGCAGATCCTTCAGTTATGCAGAAGCAGTCCTGAAATGGGCTGTGCTGGCAGAGTCAACACAAGCCCAAGGAAGCAGCGGGAGTTGGGAGCTCATGACGAAGCCTGCACCAAATGAGCAAAGTGCTCAGCATTGTGTTTTGGGCTCTGTAAAATGGTTTGCAGGCTCTGAGTTAGATGCTGTGGCCCTCATAAGAAAGGGGGGGTGATGGTTTGAGGGTAAGCCAGGGGGTTTTCCAAGAAAACCAGGGGAGAATTGCTTCAATGAAAGGAGGCAGGCCTCGAAGTACCAATAAATAGGTACAAGTTAAGGTCCCAGGCTTTTTTGAAGGCAGAGGTGGGTATTAAACCCACTGACTGTAGTGGAAGGGGAAAGACCCAGGCTAAGCAGGCAGCAGGGGTGAGCCCTTGCAATGATAAAAATCCCTGCAGCACAATATCACCAAGAAAGCCTCCCCTATTGGAGACAGGCCTACTGATATTGCTAGCAGGCACCCCAGGATAACACCATTGTTAAGGTATTATTTTAAAATTGACACCATGAGCAGTGCGGGAAGTAGAGTAGTAGGAGGATGTAAAGGGGAGCTGGAGGGCAGCAGGAATGTGCTCAGGGAAGGCAAGGGTGTGGGGGTGAATGGGAGGATGCAAGAGAAAGCAGGAATTGTAGCTGTTGCAGACCACCTAAAGTCCACTCAATCAAAATCAAAAACGGATTCACACCTTTGTAGGTATTGGACCCACCGATCAGAGAAAATGGAATGGAAGGACCAGTGGGAGGAGTAGAGGTGACAGCGGCACTTCAGGCATCAGGAGTGGTAAGTCAGTCAAAGCAGGGGGTGCTTAGTGGGTGCAGCAGGTCCAGTAGGTTGGGGTGCTGTTCAGATGATGCTTAATAAGCTATCTCAGGAGACCAAGGAATGCTTCTCAATCTCAGAAATGAACCAGAAGGAGATACAGGCCACATGTCTGAGTTTGGAAGACAAATTGTTAAACTTGATTCAGTGCACAGATGTGTTAAAGAGTAGGACTCAGCAGTTGAGTCGGGTAGTGGATCGAAATGCACAAGAGGTTTCTAAGCAAAGACTTTGAGTGAAGGAACTGGCCGATAAGCTAGAAAAAATGGAGAACATTTCAAGTGCAATGATATCAGAATTTTAAATGTCAAGGAGGGAGCAAAGGGGGGAGATATAAAACATTTTGTGGTAGATCTTCTCACTAAGGTTTTCCCCCAAGTGACCTTCTATTTGGATCTAGAAACAGAAATTCAAAGGGTGGATAGGGGCCCATTCAAGTAGAACCCAGGATGTTAGAGGCCTAGGAAGATCTCAGTTAATTTCTTGACATATGTAGATAAGGAAAAAATCATAGGAACAGCTTTGAAGGAGAAATCATTGCAAGTTCAAGACTTTTTAATTAAAATCAGGTCTGACATCTCCAGAACTACAGAGGATAGAAAATGGGAGCTGGGTAAGTGTATGGAGACCCTATGAGGTATGGGGTGGTGGTGCAACTGAGGTTCCCAGCAATTCTGAGGGTCATGTGGGCCAATAAGATGTATAATTTCTTGGTTCTAGAGGAAGTTGATGACTTTATAGTTGAGAACTCTATGCAGAATGTTTTTGGGAGGAAAATGAGAGAGTCTGAGGACAGTAATAAAGATGAGCTGTATCCAGTAAGTGATAGTAAAGTGTAAGCAACTCCCTTAGCAACACCTCAAATAGGCAGAACATACCAAATGAAGGGTATGGGAGGGTTTCCCAAGAAGAGGGTGCATGTGATGGGAAGCAAAGGCAACAAATAAAAAACACTTTCCTCAGTCAGGTCCTAAAAAAAGCCAAGTATGGGTCTCAGCACAAGGGGAGATTTGATGGAGACTCATGGCGGAGGGGGGTTGAATCGTCATGAGAGGATTGCCTTTCTTTTTTAGGCTGGAATGTGAATCGATTATGGGTTAAGAGGAGACAACGATTGGTAATACAATATCTGAAGGATTGCTCTGCCCAAGTGATCATGTTAGAGGAGACCCACCTACTACGGTCGGAGTGCATGAGTCTTTTTAAGATGCATCGATGGGTGGAGAAGGTGGTGGTCACAGATCAGTCATGCTGTTCAAAGGGGATTGACATTTTATTTCAAGGGAATGCTGGGGTGGAAGTGGTGAGTTATGAAGAAGATGAGGGAGGGTGTTTGATTGTAGCTGGAGTTAAAATTTCACAGAATCTGTATAACCTGCTAGCTCTTATGGTATAATGCAGATGGCGTTATGTCATTGGCCTCTATTTATTTGGTACTATTAGACTCTGAAGCACTGATGATTCTGCTAGGTATTTAAATTTCTTGTTGAACAATATCCTGGATAGGTCGTCGGCATGTGTACAAATTGGCACCCTTAAGATAAGGGCATATATTTTTTCTATGTTAGAAAACTTTAATATCTGTGATGTATGGCAGAGATTAAGTGGCCAGAATAGATCTTATTCCTTCTATAGTAAGAAGAATGGCCATTACTTTAGAATTGATCATTTCTTCATTGATGAAGGGGAGCTTGAGAGAGCTTTGGACATGGAGTACCTCCGGAAACATATTTCTAATCATGCAGCAGTGCCATTGAAAATCCAGGTGCCAATTTGCCAGGCTATGAGGAGATGGCCTGTTGATAGGAGATTGTGTTTGCAATGAGGAATAATGCAGGAGATAGAGGAAGGCTCAGTGGATCTTTTCAATTGGAATATGTCTACGGTGGCCATCCATGCATTATGGGATGCCTTCAAAGCCTGGTAAAGGGGGGCTTTGAAGAGATCTTCTGTTGTCGGAGTTAGGAAAGAGAAGAGGCAGTTCTCGGAACTGGAGGAGGAGAAAGCCTTAGTAGAAAACGATTTGAAACCCCCCCACATATTGGAGGGAAATAGGCAGAAGGTAAGAAGAAACTGGAAGATTTGCAGTTAAGGTTTAAGGTTAGATGGAGGAGACGGTGCAACAACAGTGGGAGGCAAGTAAGCTAAGAAAATATGAGCAGGGGGAGGGCTGCGGGGGACTGTTGGCATGAAAGTTAACGATGGACAAAACAAGAAATACTATCCAGAAAGTGTGGGATGAAGAGGAGAATAAAGTGGTAGAGGATTTGATAGGGATAGGATGTGCATTTCACACGTGCTTTCAGGCCCTTTATCTAGAAACACTTGAGGTGAATGGGGATGAGCTGGATAGCTGGCTTCCAGACAAGCAGTTACCGGAGCTTTCCTCCGAACAGCAGGTGTTATTGAGTAGGGAGATCACAAGGGAAGAAATTATAACCGCAGTTCAAAGAGTGAAAGCAGCTGGCCCAGATGGGATCTTGAATGGGTTTTATATCCTGATGCCAGGTGTTGTGATCCCTGCCTGGCTTGAGTTATTTAACACAATTTTACTAAATGACTCATCGTTACCAGAGTTTTGGGACAAGGTGATGGTTTTGCTGATTTTGAAGCCGGGGAAAAATCCAATGCAGTGTCAATCATATCAGCCAATATCACTGTTGAATTCCGACTATAAAATCTTCATGAGCATCTTGGCTGCGCATCTCTGTGAGGTAGTGGGAAAATTAATAAACGAGTATCAGAAGGGCTTTTTACCTCGGAGGCAGATGAGTGATCTCACACACTCGTTAATAGGTTCAATAGACCTGGCTGTAGCACAAGGGTTGCCTTTGGGGGTAGTCATATTAGATGCAGTAAAAGCCTTTGATCAGGTAAATTGGAAGTAACTTATGGGCACATTAAAGAGGTTTGGGGTGGGAGATGAGATGAGAGGTGTGTTAAGCAAGATCTTTAGTACACCACGGACTCAGGTGCTAGTCAATGGTAGGCTTACTTCTCCAGTAAAAATAGCTAGGGGGACTAAGCAGGGTTGCTCCTTGTCCCCTATCCTCTTTAATTTGAGCCCCTGGTACAAAACTTGAGGCTAAACAGTGAAATTGAGCTTTCTGTGGTGGGATTCTTTTCAAGGACAATAGCTCTGTATGCAGATGATCTTATGCTATCTACCTCCAAAGCTGCAGATGCTCTACCACGCCTGATGACAGTGGTGAGGTCTTTTGGGAGACTGTCTGGGTATGAAATTAACAATAGCAAGATAGAGATTATGGTATGGAGTCAGTAGTATCAGGGCAGCCAGACCTCAGAAGAATTAAGGTACCTGGGGGTTACAATACTGCATGACCTTGAGAGGATACCCGAACTGAATATGGGGAAAGTATAAATAGAGGTTGATTTAACATTAAAAAAGTGACAAAATCTCCCACTTACTCTGTATAGCATGATAAATCTGGTAAAGATGTCCATTCTCCCCAAACTTCCTTATCTATTTGATAATATCCCATTGGAATCCGATAAGAAACTCCTCACTAAGTTCCAGGGAAGATTAACATCCTTTATTTTGCCCAACGAGGGGGTTGGGCTTTCTTGAAAGACATTGAGGAGGAAGGCAGAGAATGGAAGGTAGGGATTGCCAGATTTCCAGTTGTATTGCTGGGCGCATCAGATCAAGAACAACAGAATGGTATTGGATCACCCAAATGTCTGGTTACTGGGTCTCATGTACAATGCTATGCTGGATAAATTGTCTGAGGTTGGATATATATACAAATTTGGAGAACCTAAGTTAAAAAAAAAGTAAGGCTGGAGTGTTTGAGAGCAGCAGAGAAATTGTGGCTTAGAGCCTGATTCCTCTTGGGTATTCCATACTATAGTAAGGGGTCCCTGGTATGAATCTCACTGGGGACTCAGGCTTTTTTGACAGACAGCTTGGTTTGGCCTTTGAGAGCTGTGGGAATTAGGTGTTGGGGCAGATGATGGGGGGGGGTTAAGGTCTGCCCCGGGACAGGTGGAGAGAATTGAGTAATGGGGCACTCTCCAGGTTTAAGTACTACCAAATATCTGCTTGGCTTCGGAGTCAGGGATGGTTGGATGTGGAATTAACGCCAATGGAACAGGATCTTCAAGATCTAAAACCAGGCAAAAAAGGAGGTATCATGCTGGTATGAACACTAGGTGGTGGCCACAGAAGGAAAAATGAGATCCCCTCACTTGGTCTGGGAGGAGTACTTGCCAAACGGAGAGCTGAAAGAATTATGACAAGTATCGGAAGTATGTGTTACATTGTGGTGAAATCTGCCACCCTAATAAGAAATCACTTTTTTACTTTTCACAGAGTGTACTGGAACCCAGCAAAATTGGCTAAGATGAGAGAAGCAGGGCTCGGCAAGTGTAAGCGGTGCGGAGCTCAAGACGTGGATGATGTGCATGTGTTTGCAGACTGTCCCACATTGGAATGCTTCTAGAGAAGCACAGGTAAGACGATTTCTGACATTCTTGGATACACAGTGGAGGTAAGACAGCAGCTTATTATGTTTGACATGATCTACTATGCCACTGGGTCTAGGGGCACCAGAAAGCTTCAAAGTATGTTGATATTCTATTTTACTCTGTTGGCAAGGAGAGAGATATGAAAACTATGCTGTCAGTCCTCTCCTCCATTGTGGCAAGAGTGGTGACATTTAGTGAGATATTTTAGAGAACTGGATGACAATATTGAATGGAAGTGGAGTGACACAGAATCTGGGTCATTCTGGGAACTGAGGAAATGCTATGATGTCCATTGATTACACCTCTTGATCAGTTGTATACGATGCAGGGTGTTGGGTGATCCCTTGTGTCAGAACGTTAACTGAGTATGGCCCGATATAAGCTCGAGGGGTAGACGGATCAAGAAGGTGTTCATGCTTATACCCGAAGTCATATGAGGACAAAAAAATAAAACATAAACAACACATTAAACATGCTGCCATAATCACTATTGCAAATCTGGATCATGAAAGATAATGATAGAACTGGTTTAGAAATTCACGTTAGTCCAAAATCCATCAAACTGTATCATGGGAACCCATAGACCTATTGAGACAACAGCTTCTCTCAATTTGTTTTTAGTACCTTTTATGTAGATGCATGCAACAACAATTTGCGATATCTGATCAATGTGCAATAGCTTACATGGGCATATGATAAGACATATAACATTTTGTTTGTTACAATTTACAAAAGATATAAGACTCATACCAGTGTCTGGAGTTTTGGTGTTACTGGTGAAATTACAAGTGAGACAATTACTGCATTAGTAATGTTCCAAAACACTTGGTAAAACCTATAATGTTCTTATACAGTTCTTTGTTCCAGTATGCCCTCACAACGTACCCTCTGATGCTCTTGTTTCTTTTGAATGTAAAGAGGTTTAAAGGTTCAGTGCATTTACCTTCAAACTGCAGCCCAGCCAGATCACAGTAGTTCTCCTGGCAGCCATATATATTTTTGAAACATATGTGGGTGGCGTGCAGCCCACATATGACATTTAACTTTCATGAATAGGTGTTTACTGCACCATTTACTAAGGTCCGAAAGGAAACTTAAAAAAGCCAAATACAATAATCTAAAGCAAAGGTGCTATATTACTGCTAAGCTGTGGTATGGGGGAAGCAGCCTAAACCATGACGGCGGAACAACAAGGGTCGTTGTCCACGAAAGCTGATCAACGCTTTCCTGAACAATAACCCTGTTTTCCTCTGCCCTAACCACGCATGTCTGGAACACAGAACATGCATGGTTAACGCAGAGAAAAACAGACTCCAGATCGGAGAGGACACGGTCAGTTAAGTGGGGCTGTGGTAGGGTTTGGGGGTAGTTTTAGGGGCAGGGGGCATGGGTGGGGTGGTTGGGTAATTTTAGTTTTTTGGGGTGGGTGTTGCTGTAGTTTTAAGGTGGGGCGGGGGTTGGGGTAGTTTAGGTTTTAGAGGCGGGGTGGGGGGTTGGAGTGGTTTTAGGGGTGGGGTCGCAGTAGTTTTAGAGGTGGGGTGGGGGTTGAGGTGGTTTCATGTTTTAGTGGTGGGTGGTCATTGTAATTTTAGGAGGGGGTGGGCGTTGGGGTGGTTTTAGGATGGGGTGGGGGTAACGGTAGTTTTAGGGGTGTGTGGGGACTTGTGGTAGTTAAGGTTTTAGGCGCAGGGTAGGGGGTTGGGGTGGTTTTAGGATTTAGGGGCGGGATGGGGGTTGTGGTAATTTTAGGGGCAGGGGTGGGGGTTGGGGTGGTTTTAGGTTTTAGGGGTGGGGTGGTGGTTGCGGTAATTTTAGGGGTGGGATGGGGGTTTGGGTAGTTTTAGGGGTGGGGTGGGGGTTGCGGTAGTTTTAGGGGTGGAGGTTGGGGTAGTTTAGGTTTTAGGGGCAGGGTGGAGGGGGTCACAGTAATTTTAGAGGCAGGGGTGGGGGTTGGGGTAATTTTAGGTTTTAGGGGCGAGGGTAGGAGGCTGGGGTGGTTTTAGGGGTGGGGTCATGGTAATTTTACGGGCGGGGTGGGGGTGGTTTTAGGGGCGGGGTGTGAGGTCGCGGTAATTTTAGGGACGAGGGTGTGGGCTGGGGTAGTTTAGGTTTTAGGGGCGAGGGTCGGGGGTCAGGGTAATTTTAGGTTTTAGGGGCAGGGTGGGGGGTTGGGGTAATTTTAGGTTTTAGGGGCAGGGTTGGGGGTAGGGGTAGGAGTAGTTTAGGTTTTAGGGGCGGGGTGGAGGGTCAGGGTTTTATGTGTGGGATGGGGGTTGGGGTAGTTTAGGTTTTAGGAGCGGGGTGGATGGTCGCAGTAGTTTTTGGGTCGGAGTAGTTTAGTTTTTAGGGGTGGGGTGGGGGGTCGGGTAAGTTTTAGGTTTTAGAAGTGGGGGGTCGCTGTAGTTTTAGGGGCGGGGTGGGTGGCCAGGGGGGGTCGCATGCTGGAACCATTCATGCCATTCCACGCATTACTTTATCAAGAATGCCCTTTCAATGAAAAATCATTGTTCAGGCATTCGTGGTAAAGGCATTAGTGGTAACAGCTTGGTCGTTGTTCCGACTGCTTCGTTCAGGCATGCATGGTTACAGCATGCGTTGTTCTGACATACATTTGGTGTATGGTGCATAGTGTCCTACAGCCAGCAAAACCGGGCAAAAAAATAAATAAGGGAACCTCAACCTTCTGACGTAATTACAAATAATTATGAGTAATTTAGCTGTAATTATGCTAGAGAGAACTCCAGCAGCTATACCCACCCTTAGAAAAGATGCATCATGACTAAACTGCAATAATAAATATATTAGTGTAAATATATTATATATACGAACCACTGATCATCCACACAAAGTACTAAATAATCCAGTATTCTAAAGTGGCTGCAAGGAAACCTATCTTCAATAAATAAATAAAACACCATACATAAATATTTAATTACTATAATAAATGCATTTCAGGGATTGAGAGTTTGCAATGCAAAATGTTATATGAAGGGATTTTACTGCCTTGGGTTGATACGCCTTCATGCTAACCAGTCCTGGCTCCTTAGTGTGCTGTTGAGCTGCAAAGTTCAAATGCATTCTAGTTGAGTACTCACATTGTAAAAAAGAGTGACCCTGGGCGGGTAATTATGAATGAACTTATTATCAGCCACCTATTGTTTTCTCACCCAGCCCTTTGTAATATTGTTGCAGCTAGCTACAACAACAGAACTTATGGTTTTTCCTGTAGCATATTGTTTTATTCTGATACCATGTGTTACTAAACATGTAATAGTTATTTTGTTCAGTGCATTTGTATATTTTCCTTTAAGTATGAGTAGGAGTGAGGCTGTCACGTTTTAAACGTAGGAAGCCTACTGTTACTTCTAAATATTAATTTTTATTGCAACAGTGCAAAGGTGGGAAGAAGGGTTGAGCTTCAATGTTCTTATTAAATAGAAAGAAGACGATCCCCAAGCACCTCTCCGCATTTTATGTTTCAGGTGAAGCCTACAAACAACAAATAAAAAAATATATTTACAAATCCAAGACCCCTTAAACCTCATGTTCAGAATAAGGGGGAAATACGTTTTGCTCACAGTTCTAGAAAAAAAACATGATTCGGCCATTTACTTCTAAAAACTTGAAGAAAAATATTTACAACTGAAGTATTCTACTAAATGTGCTTTTGCAAGCAGCATGTCTCTGACTTGTGATATGAACAGTGGCCGCTGCCACAAATCTCAAGGGGAGGGGCAGGGGGATGGGGAGGGGGACGGGGACATAAACAAAAATATATTTTTTAAAACCTTACCTTTTCCTGCCACCACCGGCCGCCTTGCTTCTCTTCTGGTGGTATCCCAGCAGTACCTGGGACACCAGCACAGGCCCCCTCCCACGCAATCCTGGTGCTGCTCTCATGCTGTACTTAGCATAAGAGCAGCTCCAGGCTTGTTTTGCCACTCAGACAGTGCTTGGGAGTCTGTGTAGTTTCTCCAACCCTGATGTGCAATGCAGCCGGGTTGGAGAAACCTAAGTGTGCATGTCAGTTTGGCCAGCCTCAGAAGGCGAGACAAACTGACATGCGCACTTAGTGAACTGACTCTACTCTCCCTCCTTGCCCCTCCCATGGACAAGTATCACTCCTCCCTTCATCTGCTGGCTGAGCCACCAGCTGAAAAATAAAACAATCCCAAAACATTGTTTTATTTTTCAGTTGCTTGCTCTTAGCTAGGGGGACGACACTCCTTTGCCACTGCAAAGGAGCTGCCCCTGGCTATGAGTGAAAAAAAGGAGATATTGAAAGGAATTCAATTCCAGATATTAAAATGCATTGGTAGTAAAAAGTTCAGTGTCTTCAGAGGTTCACTGTTTGTCATCAAAGAACCCTTCCTGTCATATGAAAGGTTTTAGTCCTTGCGGTTAAAAAGGTTACGAATATGAGGCCGGGGGCTTTGCTTCCTTGATGTGGACTTAAATTGTTGCTTTGGGAAAGAATGCTTTGTAGAAACAGTGTTATGAAGTAGCATACCCCCACTGAACTTTAGCGAATATTGTATTTGGGACAAATGGATTGACTATTGAGTTTCCCATTTGCACTTGATCACTAAATGTGTTGGAATAAACTGACCAGAGCACGGCCACAAGTAAATGTGCATTTTTTATAGTAAAACCACACTTCAACCCCTTGTCTCCTTTATGTAAATTTCACACTTGAAGACATGCATTGCAGTCAAGATAGAGCCAGATGTTTTTAGAAAAAATATCAAATTTGTTTTATGATTTCATTTAAAAGGATTTGAATGTAAAGGCACTTTATATATGAATGCACAATGCAGTAGGAAACGCTGATTTCAGCCACACTAACTAGTAGATGATTCAATGCAACAATCTTTTTTAAATGAAAATTTGTAAATATGTGGCATTTTCCAGAGCATAGTTAGAGCAATGGAGTTGGTAGGAGACTGATCATTACAAATTCTCCACTCCACAAGCACTTACCTGCAACACTCTGTTTTGGATACATTCGAGTTCATGAAGAGCACATGAACATGTTAGCACAATCCGTTTTCTATTCACAACGCCTTTAATTTTCAAGGACCATGCAGTCTGGGGTGGCTTAATGTTCCTAACAGGTTCTGTGTAGTTCAAAAATAGGTTCTAACAAAACCTCTGTCTCTGGCATGATAGTTACGACTGAGTCACTGTAATGGATCCCGTGGAGGCAGGTCGAAGGATGCGGTCCTTACAAAATGTCCTTAGATTCCTCACAGGCACATATCAGTGACAGGCTATGTTATATGCACTGCAAAATAAGGAATATTTTAGTCTGCTAGCTACCAAATTTAAAGGGGATATCCATAGAGGCATATTAAAGTTCTCAAGAGAGAACTGGCATGAAAAGGTGCATAAGAGGAACGTTGCTGAGATTGCCACTGTTTTGTTCTGTGAGTATATATAATGGAACCTTTTTGGATCCTGAAGGACTCCAAAGCATGATGACGCAGGTGTTGGAACGTGATGAAGTGAAACCAAGTTTAGAACGCTGAGTTCACAGTTATACGCTGAAGAAAAAGATGTGCAATACATAGCTTCATGTGTGGCTTATTCAATAGTGGATACCAGGCTGGGGAGGACGCTACAGCAACCTTCATTTGTTGGCAGGATTTTATTACTTATTGAACTCTCAGCTAAGATTACTGAGTGGACACGCAGAGATGTATGACACGTAAATGTAATTTTAGCATATGTCAAACTTGTGTCAAACGTGAACGTTTTGCATGAAACATTTGTTTTCACCCTAGTTGAATGCCATTTAAATATGACAGGATCTCTCCCTGCTGTATAGAAACACCCTTCTTCAGTTAGTTAATTTAGGACACTAATACTGTGTGTGCAAAGATTTGACTGAATGACCCCTCCTTGTTTGTGATCTGATTAGTGTATAGGAGGTTGTTACAGTGCATAATATTTGAAATGGAGACCCTTTCAAGATGGTGGCCAACTTTCCATTCCCATATTAGGTTGTTGGTACTCATGACATTTATGATCACAGAAAAGATTTGAGTTTATACATTTTCCTCCTAGCATTTTCATGTCTCAAACGTTTTGAAATATTTAAACAATGTGACTATTTTTGCGTTCATGGTGCGAAAAAAAGCACCGTTTATGAATGCCAGTGCATGCAGTACAGTAGTATGGCGGGCGAGCGCTTGGAGCTCTCCTGTGGAAATGCTATATGTATGCACGACCTGTTCTTTCTTGACGGAGGATGTGTTACTTTTGTTTCCAAGTGACTATGGATTGATGGGCCCACACTATGACTGTGTTTTGATAACATGATTAATGATGAACCGAACAAAATAGTGAGTTATTTTAAAGTTCTAATGGTGAAAATGGGATCATGGCCCATAGAATTAGGAGTGTGGTTACCATGTGCTCAAAGGAGAGCTTTTTTGTTGATTGATGCTTTTCAAACAAATCAATTCATGTGATATAAGATGTTTAGAACCCACTGCATGTAGCTGTGAACCGAAGGGCTGATCTTCCTCTTCGATGTAATTTTGTTGTGACTACGTTGCATGGCAAGGGAGAGTTATTTCCTCATTTCTTGAAATTGCAACCTATTCAGGTATGTTTTCTTCGCTTAATAGAATATGGTGCTGGTACCAATTGTTCTATTCATTATAGTTGGGCTTTCTCACAGTTTTTTTCTTCTTATGGAAACTTTTGATTAACCTTGGGCACACTGTTTCCTTCTTAGTGTAATAAGGGGACCGCTCTCACTCTTTTCAATTGTTAGAGAGCACAAATACATATATTATGGAGAACGTATGTGAGTGTAATCACGAGGCAAACTAATGTTTGTGGTATTTTGGCTGCTTGGAATGATGAGTTATAAAATTATTGACAACAGTGTCTTCGTTATGTCATCATGGGGCTTTGGTGATGGTAGTTGATACGTAATATGGCATGAGGCAACTAATTGAACCTTTATACATTATTCTAACCCTGAATAAGTTGAGGCGTATTGGCTTGTATAAAAAATGTGTTGGTTAGAAACAGGCTTATGCAATTTTGGAAAAAGTAATAATGAACAACCTATCTACACTTCAACAAAAATAATCTATAGGTTTTCCTCCATAGTGCTCACAGTGAATGTAATCAATTTGGACTGTGCTCCAGAAACTTAAAGGGGGTTAGGGCTGCCATCCTTTTCTCTAGTTGAGGCACATTGAGGACTTTTGTTTGGAACTATTTAAACTCTGGTGTGTTTTGCGATGACATATTTGCTCTGGTTGCCTTTTGACTTATGTCAGTATAATGAATGTGTTTAAAACTGGCTACATCAAAGGGTAATGAATGTAAAAAAGGTAAAGTGTGGGTTAGGACAGAAATAGGAAACATGGTATTGATGAAGTTTTGACATTAGTGTAATGTTTTGGGTTAAGGGTTACTCTGAGGATTTGTGCAAGGGCTAAAGAAAAGGGCAGAGTTTGAGATAGGGACAGGAAGCATGAAAGTAATAAAAATAGAGATAAGGCTAATGAATGGGTATATGTAGGGATTCGACCAAGGGGCAGTTTTAGGTCTTATGGATTTAATAGAGGCTTCCTATTGAAGGTGATTAGGTTTTGGGTAAACGGTTAGGGTGAGGGCTACAATCAATTACCATAAGTTTGTGGGCAACAAAATACATTTTTTTTGTGAAGGTCTTCACTTTAAGGTTTAAGAGTGACAGATACTACATCAAAAACGTTGTGGTAAATTCAAGGTTTTAGTAATTGTGGAGATAATATGTTCGCACTACATACTTTGTCAGGTAATTGATCTGTGCAAAGCACTGCTGTCTTCACCATTAAACCAGAAATTACAATGTGTGTTATTCCTAGAACCGAATTTCTAGTAACTGTACTTTTCAGTTTTACTGATGCTATAATCATTCAAAGAGAAAGCTCAGATAATTTCCAAGATCTGTTGTACAGGCCAATGTGCATTTTTTAGGACTTTCATAGCAGGGCTGAGGATAAACCCAAAAAGACTTACAGCTGCATGAAGGAGTTCCTGCCACCAGAACAGGTGTTTCCCAATTGGCAACCTAATCTTAAGTGCTTCTTTCCAGGTTTTTACTGTTATAAATGCAGACCAGGACTGATTTTGTGTAGAAGACTGATGATGATTTTCATTCTCAGCTCTATGTAAAATCATACTGATGTTTGAATGTGGTACCTCTGTGGTGGATTCTAGCTCAAAGCGGTTGTATGACACAACCATGCATGCCTAAACAACGCATTCTTAAACAATGCAGTCGGAACCACACCTGCATCTTTATCACGCATGCCTTCACCATGTATGCCTTTACAACGAATTTCATTGTTAAAGCACAAGTGGTAAAGAAATATGTGTGGTAAATTCCCCCTGCCCTGCACCCTAACACTAGAAACCCCTGCCCTGCAATGCACCTGCCCCTTGCCTTAAAACTCCCCCGACTCCCCCACCCCACCCTTGACGCTACCCAACTCACCCCCCTGCCCTGAGCCCTTAACCTAAAAATCTACCCCAAACCCCAGCCCTCCTGCCCTTAAAACTACCCACCCCCGCCCTAAGCCTAAATCCACAAAACTAACCTGATCCCTGCCCCCACCCTTAAAATTTCCCCACCCACCCTGAGCCCTAAATTCCAAAAACTACCTCAACCCCCCTGCCCTGAGCCCTACAACCCTCCTACACACCCCTAAAAACAATCTCCCCTCCCCAAACTACCCAGCCCTGAGCCTTAAATCAACACTCCTTCCATCCCGCCACCCTGAGGTCTAAATCCACAAAAACTACCCTAACCTCCTCAGCCTCCCTGCCATTAAATCTACCCTGACCCCCGCTATGAACCCATAATTCCAAAATCTACTGTGACCCTCCTGCCCTGACCCCTAAATTCCAAAAACAACACCGACCCCCTCCCCCTGAGTTCTCATACTGAGCCCTACATTCCAAAAACTACCCGATCCCCCACCCTGAGCCCTACAACTCCACATACACACCACTAAAAACAGCCTCCCCTCTCCAAACTACCCCAAACCTCCTCCAGTCCTAAGCCCTAAATCAAAAAACTACCCCAACCCTAAAATAAAAACCCACCCCACTTACCTTTGGCGATCCTTCTTCCTGCTCATGCTCCTTCCTGTTTGCCTGCCTATCCCACATCTAGACCACTGCCTAAACCATGCATATGTGTCCTGACTTAACCATACATACTTTATGCCATAAATTGTAGACACAAACATAAACCATGGGATGTTGGAAGCACGTTCATGCAAAGAGATAAATCCTCATCAAATGATCTGTCTAATGTGGTAAGTTTACAATTAACATGAATTTAATGGTTGAATGCCCTCATTACATAAGAAATACAATTACCGAGGTACCAAGGAAGAGAGCGATTATACCTTCTCTAGCCATATAAAGCAAAGAATGTGATATGTAAGCAGTTTTCTATTTAAATTACAATTTCACCCTTTTGATCTGCTGAAATGTCAGATAGATTTGTTTCCCTGTGCAGAGTTGGTACGGTGATAGTACCTAGCAGACTTTCCCACCCCAAGAGAACAATGGGTCCCTTGGAGCCCTCACATACACAAGTGAGCCTTGGAATGGTTTTCAATACTCCTATCATGTACAACTATGATTAAAAAAAAAAAAACAAGAAGCTAGTCTTGCCTAGGGATGATTTTAAAACTAGCAATATATGCTAAAATGAAATGTCATTGACTGAGGGACACAGGAGGACATGATCTGCATGATAAAGCCCACATGCAAATAGGCTCTGACCACCTTCCACCACACTAGAAGTGATATAGAGGCTCTCCATCTGGTGAGGAATTCCTTCCAACAAGATTCGCTACCCTTTGCTGCTCACTTTGTCTAATAGTGTCCTGGCTCCTCATAAGCAACTATCACACATATGGTGGCATAAGAGATTCTGCTTATTACATAATGAGGCTCATTGTATTTATCAAAACATATCATAATATAAATGAAGTGCCCTTATGATGCACAATTACTCTTTTGAGATTAAATAACGCATTGTCTGGACAAGAGAACCTCCTATATAAAGTTTTAGTTCTTTCACTTATCACCCCATGAAAATAATCTCATGTGATTTCATAAGGGTTTTAATGGCGCCGGCTTCTTGGAATCAATATTTAGATATGCAAAGTCTGTTTATTGCCTGATTCGGGGATTGGGAAACTATTTCTGGCACCTCTACTTTTCTTTAGGTCTTGAAGTATACTAAATGAGGCAAGATACTGATTTTGAAAGACTATTATCTATTTTAACAATGCTTTATGTCTATTGACATGTTACTACTAGGTCATGTTTTTAGTTTCAACGTGCCTTTTTCCAGAATTGCTAAGGTGAGATTTCATTGACATCAATTTCAATACGGGTTTATTTTTTAGACAGTCACTCTTCACTGATGTTTGCACATTTTTAATGGTATTTATGTCTGCACGTTCTCATGGAGGGTTTCTGTTTTCGACCTCATTGAAGAGTGAGGGGTGGAGATGGACCAAAATGTTCTTTGTCTTTAACATCACATATAAGAATGTTTTCACTAAGTGTCAGAATTTACTCTTCACCTGACAAACAGTGAATGCAATATGGTAGAATACCGCCTCGTGGTGCTTAGCTTTATAACTTCATGTGAGTAGCCTTAATTAAAATCTTTTTTATTTTAGGCCTTTCTGTTGGCTTTGGGAAGAATAATTCAAACTGAGACAAAATAGTTTTTGAGAAGCTTTTGAAAATACAAGTGTGCAAGTGACTTGAATAAGGTCACACATCTCATACAGTATAATTAATATATGAATTTGGATAGATATTTAATTCGACTAGACAGAACTATGACCCAGTCATCTACCCTAGTGGTTAAACACCTCACAGCTCTTCCTACAGAACAGACCTTGAAACATACGTTGCACTTATATTAGCCATTCCAATGACAACTGAATCTCAAAATACAAGCGTATTATATATACTAAAATATAAATAATTCTGTTTTTCTATATATAAATGGTGAAGCTGCAAATTGATTTTAGGGATTTTTCAAAACATATCAGGTAGCCTTTAAAGCTGAAAATATGCAAGAGAATCCTAATGCATAAACAAAAGCAGCACATTCCATTACACATACACATAAACAGTACCTGAGTCATTGTCCTAATGGGTATTGGGCAGTATTTGTTTATTGTATTAGTAATCATCCTCTTTGAAGAGATCGCTCCTGTGCCATTGGTTATCCAATTCGGCAATACCATTAAAGTGAGTCTTGCTGCGAGAAGAGAGTGAACTTCAGTCTGAACTGTAAGTGACTTGTACTTGCACAAATGAGCACTCAGAACCCACTCCAGACAACTCAAGAATTGTAACACAGGTACAAAACAGGATTCTGTAGGTGGGCATTCTGCAGCACCGTAATGGCACAAATACGAAGGGTATTTTACCAATATTTTCTATTTAAGACTCAATCCCCAGAGCTTTGTGAGAGGCAGATGAAACCAGACTAACATGTGGGACTAACTCGTAATACTGCCATAAGTAATTAAATTATGTTCAGAGACACACGCCAAGTACTGCTGCAGATAAAGATGAACATGCAGGCTTGGGAGGTTATTGGTGGAGCAACTCTGAGAGGTTGAGTGCGATAAAAGAAAACATTACACAATGCAAACCTAATAGCACAGCAAACAGCATACCAGAAACAAAATTATATAGAAAAGAAGCAAACCAGGCCCTTGGAAAAGTTACAATTGAAAAAAACCATACTGAAAAGTAAAAGCAACGTGGACATGGAACAATGATTGAAGATAACTGGAAATGAAGCACAGTCGTTACAGGACACTAGAGCCTAAACCCGCAGGCAAATGCAGTCTACTCAGCCCAGCTGTTACTGGAAAACAATTGATCTTGCACACTATTTATGCATGTTCATGCATGCAGATGTACATGACTGCACACATGACTCCATTAAGCCAAAAAATCTGCAGAAAGCACTCAACATTGTGTGTTTATGGATAACTGTACTGTGCATGCATGAGTCTCACTATTTAGTTTTACTTTACTGAAAGAGGCACAATAGCCGTGAGTAGAATCTTAGGTGATTCAGCATGCATGTGACCTTTGCATTTATTAGCTTTGCTCAATAAGAAGCTGGCATGAGGAGGGAATGGGATCAAGAAGTGTATCTCACACCCAATGTAGACTTCATTTTCATGCTCAGCACATCTTATTTGGCTATTTGAAATGCCATTCTTTTCAACCACACTGACTGATATCCAGTACTATCATGTTTTGTTATGTGTTAGCCTTGATAACGTTTCAGCAAATAGAATGTAAAACAGATTGTATTAGAGTATGAGCCAAATTGATGATTGATTGATGTAACCTTATCACATGAGAAAGCCTTATAACATTCTTGATGTTTGTATTTTAAACTGAGTTGTTTATGGTATGGTTAGTATAACTGCAACATATGTTTCAATGTCTGTTTGGAAAGGATGAGATGTGAGGTATTCAGCTGCAAGTGTAGGTGACTGAGTCACAGCTGTGCCAAGTTGAAGAAAATGTCTTCCTTAATTTGATAATCTTGAAAGAACAGAATTCTGTTGAGTATTGCGAGTCAGATTGTTTAAATTATTTTGTGTTTCTTTTAGCTTATGCTATACTGTTGCACTTGGCTCAACACTAACTATAATAGTTCAGAGTGTTAGCTAGGGTTGAAGTGTGACCCCCACAGGATACTTTTGTAGAAAATCAGGCTTATGATTTTATTGGGCTCCTGTCTCTTCTTGGTAAGCACTCATTGCACCGGGTGCCGAAAATGTAATTGGTTTTCTATACCACTGAAAAAAAATGCAAAGTTCTTATATGAGCTGTAAATTTGGCCCCACATTTCAAGAAACAGGGTTGTTACTGTTGCATCATTCAGAGGTTTTACTCTTTGCAGTAAAATGTCAGATACACCTAAAAACATTAGCACAATCCAGCCTTAAAAAAATAGGACAATTCTACTTGGGAAATTCATGGAGGTCCAAAAACCAAGTTAGACCATTCTAGAGATCTGCAATGCAAGTGTTAAATGAGCATCTATATTGATGCCGGGGTTACGTGTAGACACTGGGGTGCCCTGTATGTGAACATTTGTTTCAAACCAAGAAGATAATTTTGCTTCTACCTACAGGGTTCCTTATTTTGCTATAGTTAGTGTTAGAACAGTTTCAGTTGTCCACCTTTTCACTGCTACTAAGTAGGTGAAACAATTCTAGAGATGGTTGGCTGAGCTGGGTGAAATGTTTACTAGTATTTGTAGACAATCAGCCTATCTCATCGGAGTTTGCTTTTTACAGGTATATTTTTTGTAGAAAAGAAAGATGAAACACATTATCAAAGCAAAATTAATGCCTGCTATTGTACATAACATCTGCATTTTTGCATCAGAAATTTAAAAAAGTGGAATTTTGGGGCAAACTCCATCCAGGAGTGTTAAGAGAACTTATGAGTAATATCCAAAGTAGCTAGAGAACCACTGTCCAAATGCATATAACTCTTCACAGGTTTTAGCTTCCGAGTGGGATACGTCAGCTCTGACATACATAAGGATATGTACAATTAAGTTTCAATTCTTACATTGACTCAAACAGCTGCATGTACTGTTCATCACCACGCCCTCCTTCAACTTCATGGTCGAGTTTCAAAATAATTTCATTTTCAAACTGTAGAAATAAACATCAACAATTATATTGTATAACTACCACATTTGATAATAGTGCACAATATGCAGTTGAGGTAATCTGAGATATAAGACAAAAATGAAATCAGACAAATGACTGGATTAAGCAATGTATTGCCAGTACTGAATATGAAAAACTTAAAGTGAAGTGCTACACATATGTTCCAGAAACTAGAAAATGTATTAAACAATGAAGCAATCATATTTAGAAACAAAGAGTTAAGAGATGTTTTAAATTCTGAGAGTAGGAAAATGTGTACTTGGTACATAAGTTATATTGTTCAAGTTTAATTTAACATAGGAAAAAGGTATGTGAATTGTAGAAATGAATTAAATGAATGCCACGGCAACAATTGGTACCTAGACCATAAAGCAAATATATCCCTGATTGAGAGTGTATCTTTAACTTTATACAAGATATAGGCCCACATTATGACATTGGCGTTATAAACCCCCTACCGCTGCAGAGACGGCTGCCAGAAGACTGTCACCGTGGCTACCATCCATCCGCCAGATTATGACCACAGCCGGATTTTCACCACAAGAAGGGCAGAAATCCACCCATGGCCATACTGGCGGATAGTGGTAAGGCAGTGCTGCTACCACTAGCACTGCCTCGCCAGTTGATACCCGCCAGCCGTATCATGAAATATGATACGGCCTGCTGTGTTCTGCTGGTAGGCGCTGCTGGCGGTAGCAGCGCCCCGTCCCGTTCCCTGACGGAAGACCACCTGGATGAAGGTAAGTTGAGCTTCCAACATGGGAGGGGGTGGGAGGTGTTGTGTCTGTGTATATGGGGTTGTGTGCATGAATGTGTGAGTCTGTGTGTGAATGCATCTGTGTGTGTAGTGTTGTTTGCGTGGGTGTATGTATGTGTGTGAATGCATGTAAAAATGGAAATGTGAATGCGTGTCTGCATATCGGTATGAATGTATGTACAGACGTGTGTGAGCATGAGTGGATGTATGCGTGTATGAATGCGTGTATGCTAGTGTGAGCGAGTGGGTATATGCGTGGTACGTACCTGCGGGTGTGTGCGTTTATGAGAGGGTGTGGGATCGGAAGAGGGGAGCGTGGATAGAGGGGGTGGGGGCATCTGGGGTTGTTTTGGGGGATGGGTGAGCCTCTTACCAATGACAGGGAAGGAATTCCCTGTCACTGGTAGGGCCTACCACCATGATTTTCATGACATTGCTAGCACCACGAAAACCATGGTGGTAGGCTGGCTCAAAATGCTGATGGCTGTACTATAGCAGCCAACGGGCAGAGATTTATTGATATCTGATACCTTTAAAATCATAAGTGAAAAACCTTTGTAACTAAAATATTTGATATGAAATCCATTAGAACCCATTGCTACTGAGACAAGTATAGCATTGGAAAAAGTAATGTCCTTTCCTGTGACCAAAGTTTTAAAGAAAGTGGAGACAGAAATAGAAGTATTCATGATTATAAAGCAATTGAAAAATTGTGTTACTAGCTAGTAATGTGTGACTTAAAGTACATTAAGATATACAATACTCTTTAAATGGATCAATTGTTTCATCTGAAGGTAGACTAAAGGAATAGGTTATATTTTCATAAATTGCATTAACACTTGCAAGAGTTGGGAAGGCTACACCAAGACAACTTAAAGGTCTGGCCCATGAGTCATACTATTAATGATAACTATCAATGTTGCTTGCCTTTAAATAGGTACTTTTTCTCAATCATTACTAATTTGTCTGAGTTATTTCCTTTAAAAAGACTTCCCTGTGAGATTACACAATAATAATATAGTAGTTGTTGATTTTTTGATAGAACACAACCAGTCTCTAGTTAATCTGCCTATTAAGTAGCAAAAAGCAAAAAGAAGAAAACATTGATGTACTATTTGCTTCCATTTATGTAAACAGATAATGGCGAGAGAAAATGATAACTTGGTCATTGAACGCCAAATATTTCCATCAGTATGAAGTGTTGTGGCTGAGATACATTGATGGAAAACGTGATCTGTGCAAAAGCATTCCTATAATGTCTAAACCATCTAATTTGTAACAGCTTGGAGTTGGACTTGACCTATAATACCTTTGCTTATTTGGAGATGGAGAATTATTTCAAGGACAAAGTTGGTCCTATAATAAAAACACACACAAGTAACAGTCCTTATTGCCAAATTCATATGGAGATATACTTAAGGCTAAGTACATGGATTCTCATTTGGTGAAGAACTAGAAGAAGTACAGATTAGAGCCGCAACAATCAGATGACAGATAATGCAAAACCTTGAAAATGCTTTTCAAGAAATACAGCAAAATTTAGTATATTACTGAAGACAATCTATTATTATTGATGCTCACAGAAAATATATCTCTCATATGTAAATATTTAACATGAAATATTTTTTACAATTTATGTTGGAGTTAAATAAGCTTTATTTCTCATATACTTTACCATGCTGAGATCTCCATCCCGACTGCAGAGTCTTGTAATGGAAAATTAAAAATGTATTTAACTCTAAAATAATTATTAAAAATATTTTTATGTGAAGTATTCAATTTCATTTTATATATTTACTTTAAATGTGAAACAACTGCTACATCACTGCTATATTAATTTTGAATTAAAACTTGAATTCATGGAAAGATATTGAATTGAAAATATCGTTTCTGAAATTTAAGTTAAAACATAAATTTCCACCCAACCAAATAAGAAGCATTTTTTTTAATGTGCATTAATAATTATTGAGCATTATTTACAGAATTATAAATTTTAATAAAATGTATTGTTATATTATACTTTTAATTCAAAATAGGCTTTTAAAGTCACCTTTGTGAATTAGGCCTCTAGAATTCCAATAAATAGTTGACTAATTCTTAAAACAATTTTAGTCTATATAGGGCATATAATACTAATTTACCTTTATTTCTCTGGCTTGATGGCACTTGATGACATAACTGTCTGCAAGACCTATTGTTATCATTACTTTGCCATAAGCAGAGATTGTGCTTTCACTCCAACCCAGAGCAGTATTTCACTCTCTTCTCAAGCTATTGGCTGTTTAATGCGTCCTTTGCCTTCCATTGCACTGCACCAGGGACTACTTTAAACTACTTTTATGACAGGAAAGTTTTTACTGCTATCTTTGGTGATGTTTTTCATGGTGTCCTGACAAGCAAAGTTGGTATTTACATAAACATCTGGGTGGGACTTCTGCAATGTTTAATGGCAACCGTAATATTGTCAGTGAGCAGCGAGAAACAATATCCTGTTTTACCATGTCAAGGTTAAAAATGGAATTTCTAGTACACAGAATATTCTGATTCATTCGCTTCATTTTAAATTATCTCTTTGGAAAACTGAGTAATCACTTTTGCATTGTGGGTTCTGTCAAATGTTGTAAAATCTACTCAGAAAATGCATTTGCTATATCTTTTTAAATGATGAAAATGAAATAATTAAAACAAAATGGTGCATTTAGAATATCATGCACTTTTCCTTTCAAAAGATAATGGTCAGGAAAACAAGCAATCACATATACCATAGATTTGCGAGAAACTGTTTTCTATAAATGCACTGTTGCTCTCATTCAAATAGATTGATGCTCTCATTCTATGCACTGAATCAACAACAAAGTAAACCCCGCCTACCACTGTGGTGATGGCCACCAGCAAACCGCTGGCTGACTAATATCCGTTCGCCATGCTATGACACACACACCAATCTGACAGAATACAACCACATACACAAAACCGCCAGCCCAAAGGTCAGTGATAAAGTGGCAGTCCCAACACCCATACCGTTATGCCAACAAAACAACGTCCACCACATTATGGCCCACAAATCACCACGGCGGACATTCAACGGCGGTAAACCATTGGCGGTACATACTGCTGTGCTCAAAATGGACAACTACATACAAAACAACACTACATTGGCCAATACTAAAAAAAAAAACACTTGACACTCATACACACACCAAACCCACCCACCCACAGCACTATAAAACACACACCCACAGTACCCACAACCCCTTACAAACAACAATTACTGCCAGAAGATTGATATGAACATCACAGAGACAACTAGACACACACACCACAAACACCTGTACATGCCTCATGCACCTCACATCACACACGCCACCACATTACTCAACACACTCTCACCAACACACCACCCATGTCCCCACAAAGACACCCCTGTTTCACTGATGAGGAGTTAAGGGTCATAGTGGAGGAAATTGTAAGGGGAGAGCCACAGCTGTTTGGAGCACAGGTACAGCAGATATCCATTGCAAGGAGGATGGAGCTATGGGGGAGAATCGTGGACAGGGTGAACGCTGTGAGACAGCACCCAAGAACAAGGGACGACATCAGTAAGAGGTGGAACAACCTACGGGAGAAGGTACGTTCCATAGCAGCAAGGCACCAGCTCACCATATAGAGGACTGGCTGTGGACCCCTACCTCTGCCCGCACAGCTCACAGCATGAAAGGAGCAAGTCTTGGCATTACTGCATCCTGAGGGACTTGCTAGAGTAGCCGGAGGACTGGACACTGGTAACTCAACTTTTACTACTCATTACCCCCCATACCTGCAAGCCATCTCATACCCTCACCCTCACTCCCATCACTCTACTCCATTCTATCCCACACACTGCACCTACACATATGACTACCCACAATGCCAAGCCCTGCATGTCATACCAATGCATGGACAGGCCTCCCAGCCCTGCATGGACATCCATCACCAAAGCATGCAGGGCATAGGGGAACTAAGAATCACACAATATATTACCATACAAAAACAAAAGGTAGCAGGGCAACAGCAACAATAGAGGAGAAGCCACGGATGTACAATATGTCACAGACATGAAGCATAATACATCACTTACATCCCCACAGGTGCCCCAGCCAATCCCAGCTGAGAGGATGTGCCTCGACAAACCAGTGCCCCAACAGAAGATGCCCCCAGTGATGACAGTAGCTCTGGACTTCAGGATCTGGACCAACAACCTGCCCATCAGGGACCACTGGACAGCCAGTCACCCAAGCCCACTCACAGTCCAACACATAGCCTCCCCCATTAGTATCCAACACCACAGCACCCACCCAGCATACCCACACCTCTGTCCCCAGGACACATCAATCAGCAGTGTGCCCACCTGTACAGGGACCCCAGGCCACACCACATACCCAAGACAATCAGGGAACTGGGGTCAGTGGCAGTGGGCACACCGTTCAGGGGACAGAGGCACAGGGCAACAGGGACACTGGGAGGACCGCGGTGTACCAGGGGGAGAACATGACCAGGGAACATACTCTCCAGGAGGCACTCTCCGATATCCTGGGAGCCTACCAACATTCCCAGGACACGATGGGCCAGATCCTTGACAACGTGCAGGAAAACAGGCGGCTGCAGGAGGGACAGTATCAGGGGATCAAGGAGGACTTGAAGGCCATTAACACCACCCTGATCTCCATAGCAGGGGTGCTGGTAGACATGGCCAACATCATGAGGGAGGCAACAGCACAGCAGCGAGCTCCTACCACTAGTCAGTCCATTGACCACACCTCCACTGCAGCTAGTATGCAGGAGGCCCCACTACAGGACCCACAGGCCATCAGCACCCCTCCCCCTGCAGAAGGTGAGCCACCCCACAAATGTTCCCTGCAACCCAGACAGAAGCCAGAGACAATTGCCAAGAACACCACCAGGAAATGAGACTCCCCTGATTGTTCCCCTTATGTCCCACTCTGTCACCTTGTCCACTTTGAACTGCCTTTGCTCCCCTTCCTCTGGCCCCTTGGACACTGGACCTGTGCTACAAATAGACTGTAACAATACCCTGGACCTTCCTCCATCATCATCCCATTCCATTGCACCTTTTTCTCAATTTCATAGCACTACAATAAACACCCTTGAACACAACTTGACTACTAGTATTTGATGTTTTGAAAATGTGCATTTATGGAAAAAGTCACATCTTTTGCAAATGATCTGAACAATATGAGAGCATAGAAATCAGGACCTGTAGCTGTCTGTAGTCAGCACATCAGTACACCGTTGTTATATCACCAACATCTGTAAAATGACAAGCCATAGGTGACAGTAAGTTGAGATGCAAAGGAAGTAAATACCATCATGCTACAGACACACAGAATGCTACAATAGTCATAGGAATGGTCAGTTGCACTGTCTCACTTGTGTGTCATTGGAAGTATTGATGGATAACTGATGTTCTATTGTCCTCATCCTCAGCCTCTTCATCCTCACTTTCCTCCAGGTCTGATGCTGCTACAGGGGCATCTACAGTCTCTTCCTCCTGCAGAAAGGGTACGTGCCGCCTGAGGGCCAGGTTGTGCAACATTCAGCATGCCACTATCATCTGTCAGGGCAGACCTTTCCGGGTGAGTAGTACAGAGATCCACCTGTCAGATAGAGGCACCTGAACCTGGCCTTCAGGAAACCGAAGGTCCTCTCGATGATCCTTCTGGTTCGCCCATGTGCCTCATTATAACATTCCTCTGCCCCTGTCTTGACATTCCTCACAGGGGTCAGCAGCCATGATAGGTTTGGGTAGGCAGAATCACCTGCAAGTATTGAGGGATAACATTTAGCCTCACACAATGCTATAGGGGTGACACCTGAAAGCATGCACTAACATACAGTGGGTGGGGACCAAGGCTCACTTATTAGCCACACCCCGTGCCTCTGCAGTTGGGCCATCACATTTGGGATAATGCTATTCCTCAGAACAAAGGCATCATGCACCGACCCAGGATACTTAGCATTGACATGGGAGATGTACTGGTCCGGCAGGCACACCATTTGCACATTCAGTGAGTGAGTGAAAACTCTTCCGATTCCTGAACACCTGTTCGTTCTGGCAGGGGGAGACAAACGCAATATGTGTACAGTCAGTTGCCCCAATAATATTGGGGATGTGTCCCATTGCATAGAATACGGCCTTCACTGTGGCCAAATCTTCCACCTGGGGGAAAGAAATGAAGCTGCACATATATTTTACCAGGGCAGACAAGACTCTTGCCAGCACAATTGAGAACATTGACTTCATCATTCCTGCTGCCAAGCCCACTGTCACCTGGAAGAACCAGTTGCCAGGCAATAGAGTACTGATAGCACTTGAACGAGAGGGGAGATGCCCGGGGGATGACGGATAGCAGATATCAGGTCTGGCTCCAATTGGGCACACAGCTCAGTTGTTGTGGCCCTGTCCAGTCTATAGGTGAGGATAATGCGCCTGTCCTCCAGTGTAGCCAAGTCCACACAGGGTCTGTACACGGGGGTATGTCTCCACCTCCTAGTCATCTGCAGCGGTAGGTATCTAAGGGACACAATAGTGAATAGGCTGTCACAATTTGAACAATGGAACCACAACTTAAGTGTACATAGTGCATTTATGTTATGGAACAGAGGGAATGGCGAGGTATGTGCTAATCTAGTCTGTGACACAGTTAATGTAGATATGACCATTGTCCTCCCCCATGAAATGGCGGACTGCCTGCCCTGTATGTAGGGACAGGTGGAAGTGAGGTAATTCCGCCAACTTTGGGCGTCATGGTGGAAGGCGGTCTTGCACTGCCTTGCAATTCCTCATTGGATAATATTGGGCTCTATTGAGTACAGTGGCCAACAGGGATCTGCGCCGGCGGTGGCAGTGTACACCGCCGCGGACGTGACTGTCATTTTCTATCTTATTCCTCACTTGTTTCCTGACCTTCAACAGAGAACACCTACACTGCGTGTGCTGCTGTGACCTGTGTCTGGAACCTACTATGTCCAGGTTTCACATTGGAGGAGTTGGAGTGACTGGTGGATGGGGTCCTACGGACTGCTGTATGGGCCTCCAGACCAACAGGTGAGTACACTTTGGGCACGGTGCATGTGGGAAGGATGCATGGAGATGTGCGTGCAAGCATTGTGTTATCGTGGGTGGGGGAAATGTCTTGTGGTGGTGTATCTGGTGTGCGCCGGACGATGTGTGTGCCAATGGTGATGGAAATGGGATTGGTGGGCCATATGTGTGACAGGCTGGATTGTTTGGTTAATGGTGTTATCCTGTCTGTATTACCTCTGCAGGTCAGCGCCCATCAAAAGAAGAGATTATGGGGTGCCATCGCAAAGGAAGTGCGGACCCTGGGTGTCTATGGCAGGCGGAGCACCCACTGTCGGAAACGGTGGGAGGACCTGAGACGCCGGGCAAGGAAGACCACGGAAGACCACGGAGGCCCAGCTCAGGATGGCCTCTCACTGAGAAAGGGGTGCCTGTCGAAACCTGACCCCCCTGATGGCCTGCATACTGTTGGAGCTGGATGGGCACTTGAGTGAATCATAGCAGCCACAAGGGGGTGAGTACAGTGGGCATTATTAAAAAATTTGGCAGGTGGGGTAGGTTCCGGGTGGTTGATGTGAGTTAGTGGGTGCCCTAAGGTCAGGCCAGACATTGCAGAGAGAGAGTCAACTTTAGGGTAATGGGTGTATTGCAAATGCAGGTAACCTAGCTTGTTAGCATCCCATTTCAGTCAAGGCCTTGTGGGTACCAGAAGGGGTGCAGTTGCTGGTGTGTGGCCCTCATCTTGCTGTGGCATCTAGTCAAATCACTGGCAGTGCAAAGCATATTGCTCTAGCCTGATCTCTGTATGTGACGGTGCTGTGTATGCCAAATGTGACCCAGTGTTTCCTTCTTCTCTCTCCCCCCCTTTATTCTTCTGTCATCCTGTCCATGTGTGCATTAGGATAATCTGGTGGAGGAGCAGAGGCACCAGTGACAGAGGGACCTGCATCCCACAGGACCCTGGAGACAGAGTCAACCGGCGCCGAGGAAACCAGTGACACGGAGGGCGAGGGGAGCATCACGGTGGAGCCAGGAGGTGACAACACAGACTCAGATACCTCCTCCAATGGAAACTTCCTGGTGGTGGCAGACACCTCTGTGACCACCCCAGCTTCAGGTACAGCCGCCACCCCCTGTACCAGCACCGTCATCCTTGTAGCCCCTCATCAAGTTGCCCGTGCCTGCTCACCCAGGAGGGTGGGCATCTTCTTCGCCCCAGGCACCTCAGGCCCTTCCCCAATGAGCCTTGCTGCCCTGAGTAAGGAGGCTATTGACCTCCTGAGATCCATCTCTGTAGGGCAGTCAACCATTGTGAATGCCATCCAGGGGCTGGTATCCCAGATGCAGCAATGCAATGCATTCCTGGAGGGCATTCACAGTGGATTGGCAGCCCAACAGAGATTGATACAGGCTCTGGCCTCCTCTCTGATGGCAGCCATTGTCGCAGTTTATACCGTCCCCCCTCCAACTACCACTTCCCAGTCCCAGTGTCCTCAACCCCAACCCATCCTATGCACACATACAGACGAGCATGCACACAAGACTTTGTTACACCGCAGCGCTCGCTGCGGCCGCGGGCTCAGGTTGCCGCGGCGCGGCACGTTAATTTTGCCGCGGCCGACGCCCGGGCCGCGGTAGACGCCGAGGCAGACACCCAGGTCGCGGGGGTCGCCGCGGCTCCGGCGAGGGCCATAAAGGCTCCAGGGAGCCGGTCTGGGGGTCACGGCGCTCGCCGCTCCCCCTTCTTCAAGTTCTGCCTTAAAGGCAGACGCGGCAGAGCCTGAAACCCCGAGGGGGTTTCAGGCATGGCCGCACACAGCGCATTATGCGCTTAACATTTATTTCTCTTGCATGTATTCACCTGCCCACCACCACTTACCGATGTTCCTAGGACAAACCGAACCCTTACACTGGGGGTTCTTTATACTTGCCTTTTTTCTCTTCCCAGCATGCTTACCACTTCCTCTCTACCCAGCATGCATTGTCTAACACACATACCTAATTCATTACTGTTTTCTTTCCCCCAATCCAAGATGGCGGTGTTCTACTTCCTGTTTCCTGTTTCCTGTCCAGGGGTATTTAAGGGGATTCCAACTGCCTGTTCATTGCGTTGCAACACTCCTTGGTGATAGTCACGCTCCTATTTGATATCCTTCTGCGAATCCTGTCTGTTCCTGATTTGCTTTGTTTTCCTGCCTTCCTGAACTGCGGTCCTAATACCCTGGTGTCCTCCTTTCGTTTCAGGGAGTTCCTGTGGAGGTTTTTTACCCTACTGGGGTTTTTCCTCTGGGACTCCTTCTGGAGGGCACGGACTGTAGTGGTTCGCTCATACCAAACAGCACCGTGGCTACCGGAAGGGGTCGCCCCTACCTCGGCCAGAGCAGAACCCGTCGGAACAAGGACCGTTCCCTACGCCTCTCCGCTGCGAGGGTAAGACCGTTGAGAACCGCGACAGATTGCAACGCCCACAATTCCTGTTGCAGTCCGGAACTATGGATAACCCAGTGGTAAACACGGAACCTACTAACCAGGACCTGCTGGCGACGATACAACAACAGGCTCAAGAACTCCAGCAATTACGTACTGAGAATACTGTTTATCGACAAACCTTTGCCTCCAGGACCACAGATGTCCCTGCAGTAGCCGCCTCTACACCTCGATTTTCCGGGGATCCCACCACATTAAAAGAATTCCTGGATGCCTTAACGGTGTACTTTGCGTTTCGCCCCTCGCAATTTGTACAAGATAAGACCAAGGTGGGGTATTTGATTAGTGCCTTATCAGGACCAGCCTTGGCCTGGGCCACACCTCTAGTAACCAGAAACGATCCCTGTCTATCTAATTATTCCACCTTTATCACTACTTTTAAACAGATGTTTGAACGCCCTGGACTCGAGGCGTCAGCAGAAGAGGCTCTTTGCGAAGTCCAACAAGGGAGTCAGGATGTATTACAATACATCACCCGTTTCAGACAATTAGCTGCAGAAACAACCTGGGTGGAACGTACCTTGGTGACACTCTTCCGTAGAGGTCTAAGAGAGGACATCAAAGATGAACTAGTACATTCTGCCAGGATAGAAAACCTCAAAGGGTTGATGGACCAAGCACTAACTATAGAGTATCGGTTAAATGAACGACGAATGGAGAAAAAGAAGAGTCGTTTGCCTTTTCACTCAGTACCATCTCGTCCCTTCGCCCATCGTTCCGAGGAAGCCCGCCCTGAATCCAAAGGGAATACCGAGGAAGAGCCCATGCAGATTGACACAGCTCGCGGACCTCTATCCGCCAGCGAAAGGGAACATAGACGAAGGAAGGGGCTTTGCCTATATTGTGGTGCAGCTGGTCACCTAATTTGCGCCTGCCCCATTCGTCCAACCAAGCCCTTGGGAAACGCCAACTCCCGTCCCCAGTAAGAAGGGTGAGGACGGGATATCGTGATATACCTTCTATTTGCTCTTCCAGGGAGGAAGGAACTGCTCTTTTTCTCTTACCAGTTATCCTCCATTTAACTGATGGCCGCGAAGCAAGAACTTTGGCTTTATTGGATTGCGGAGCCAGTGGCCTATATTTAGATGAAACCTGGGCCAAAGAACAACAAATAACAAAAATACCCAAAGAAATACCAGAACAGGTACATACTGTTGATGGGTCACTCTTGGCCTCTGGACCGGTACAATACACCACCCCTACTTTCTGTTTACAGTTCGGTAAACATCAGGAAATTCTCTCGTTTGACTTAATCTCATCACCACACCATGTCATGATCCTGGGAATTCCATGGCTTACACGGCACAATCCTTACATCAACTGGGAAACAAAAACCATTTCGTTATCCTCCCATTTTTGTCAACACCATTGCTATCCGGCCGGGGATTATTGGTCCCCAAAAAGTCTCTCAACAGCACCTGCCCAGGTGGGAGGATCCATTAATGTTCTACAGGGAGTTCCCAGACAGTATCAGGACTATATCGATGTATTCCAGAAGCCAGAAAGACCTGAATTGCCACCCCACAGAGAATACGACTGTGCCATTTCTTTAGAGCCAGACACTGTAGTTCCTTTTGGGCGGATGTACTCCCTCACCGAACCAGAGAAACAAATTCTGAAGGAGTACCTAGATGAGAATCTACAAAGTGGGTTAATAACTCCCTCCTCTTCACCCGCCGGGGCTCCTCTTTTCTTTGTACCAAAGAAAACCAAAGACCTGCGTCCCTGTATCGACTTCAGAGGGTTAAACAGGATCACTATCAAAGACCGGTATCCGCTACCCCTCATCAAAGACATCTTAGAAGCAGTCAGAGGAGCCAAGAGGTTCACTAAGCTGGATCTCCGAGGAGCCTATCATCTGCTAAGAGTCAGAGAAGGTGATGAGTGGAAGACCGCCTTTAGAACACCTTTTGGTCACTACGAATATAGAGTAATGCCCTTCGGACTCACTAATGCCCCGTCCATCTTTCAAAGATTCATGGATTCTATCTTTTCTGATCTTTTGCAACAAACAGTGGTAGTGTATCTTGACGATATCCTAATTTATTCGGTTCATCCAGAGGAACATTCCAAACACGTCCGCCAAGTCTTAGAAAGACTCCGACAACATCATTTGTTCTGTAAGCCTGAAAAATGCGAATTTGATCAGATAGAAGTGAAATATTTGGGATACTGTATAGACCAAACCGGAATTGCCATGGACTCAGACAAAGTACAGGCTATATTGAACTGGCCATCTCCTTCTTCCATCAAGGAGACTCAATGTTTTCTGGGACTAGCCAACTTCTACCGGCAGTTCATAGCAGACTTTGCCCAGAGAACCAGCTTCATTACTCAAACCCTCAAAAAGGAACACCTAAAGAAAGGTTTTTGTTGGACACCAGGCGCTGAGTCAGCTTTTCAGGACTTAAAGAAAGCCTTTAGTCAAGCCCCTATTCTTCGACACCCAGACACTAGCAAACAATTCATTGTTGTCACAGACGCCTCAGAAAGAGCCATTGGGGCTGCCTTGTTACAAAGACAAGACGATGATGACCTAGAACACCCTGTATTCTATCTATCCCACATTCTATCTGATTCTGAGCGAAACTATTCCGTGCTAGAACGCGAATTACTCGCCTTAAAGGTCGCGTGCACTGAATGGAGACACTTTTTGATGGGATCAAAGGAGCCCTTCGAAGCCCGGACCGATCATAGAAATCTACAGTGTTTAAGAAATTTCCAGTGCCAAAATAGCCGGCAAGCTCGATGGGCCTTCTTCTTCAGCCAGTATGATTTCTATATCACCTACATCCCTGGTTCTCAGAACATCCTGGCGGATGCCCTGTCCCGACGTTATCCTGGGTGCGGTGATTCCGCGGTTCAAAACTTATTCGACAACAATAAAATCATAGGGGTAGCACAGACCTTTTTAGATCAAGTTAAGTCTGAATATGCCCGTCTACACGAAACAGAACTAAAGAGGTTACGTCCACAGCTGCACATAGATCATGACTACTATTATCATGATAAGGCCCTGTTTTTACCCACTAAAACAGTGCAAATCGAAGCCTTACACATGTGCCATGATTCTCCTATTGCGGGTCATCGAGGAGTGAAAGCGACTCAAGATCTTTTGCTTCGCTCTTTCTGGTGGCCAACTCTCAAGGCTGACACTGAGGCATATGTGTTATCCTGTCCTACATGTGCTCAAGCCAAGACACCCCGAACCAGACCTGTGGGCTTACTCCGCCCATTACCTGTTCCCCCAGGCCCATGGCTTACCATATCCACCGATTTTATGTGCGCCTTACCTTCCTCAATGGGAAACCACGTCATAATGGTAACTGTGGACTCCTTCACCAAGATGGCCCACTTCACGGCCTTGAGAAAGTTACCCACGGCAAAGGAGTTAAGTCAGGTCTTTACTCAAGAAATTTTCAGGCTACATGGGCTACCCCAAGTTATTATATCAGACAGAGGTCCCCAATATATCTCCCGTTTCTGGAACCAATTCTGCAAGATCTTGGGGATCCAGGTGGCCTTGTCATCCGGGTTCCACCCTCAAACCAATGGACAAACAGAACGACTCAATCAGGGTCTCGAGCAGTACTTACGTAGCTTCTGTAACGCTACACAAAGTAATTGGGCTCCCTACTTACCGCTTGCCGAATTCTCCTATAATAACTCTCTACACAGTGCCTCTAAAGTCTCTCCTTTCTATGGCTCCTATGGTTTCCATCCCAGGGCCTTCCCAACTCCCCTGAGAGACAACTCCAACCTTCCCGCCATCTCCTCTTTCGTTCGACAGCTACGGGGTATACAGCGAATTATCCATTCTAACCTTGTGTCCACCAAGTCCCGCATGAAGACAATAGCAGATAGGAGACGCTGTGCGGCTCCTCTATATCAAGTCCATGATAAGGTCTGGCTCTCCTCTAGATTCCTACCTCTCCGACTCACCCAAAACAAATTCAAGCCCCGCTTTTATGGTCCCTTTCTCATTCTCAAGAAGATCAACCCAGTGTCCATGCGTCTTCGCCTACCTCGGACATGGAAGATCCACCCAGTATTCCATGTCTCGCAACTGAAACCTTACCGTCCTGATCTCTTTCATAGGTAGTTGCCCTGTCCCCCTCCTTTGTTGGTTGACAATGTGCCTGAATACGAAGTGCAGGAGGTCTGTGACTCTCGATTTTTCCATGGGCGCCTCCAATACCTTATTCATTGGAAGGGGTACCCTTTGAGTGAGTGTTCCTGGGAGGATGCCTCTTCAGTCCATGCTCCTCTTTTAATCCGCCGCTTTTTTCGGCTCTTCCCTCACAAACCCGGGGCCTCGGGGAGGGGGCATACTGTTACACCGCAGCGCTTGCTGCGGCCGCGGGCTCAGGTTGCCGCGGCGCGGCACGTTAATTTTGCCGCGGCCGACGCCCGGGCCGCGGTAGACGCCGAGGCAGACACCCAGGTCGCGGGGGTCGCTGCGGCTCCGGCGAGGGCCATAAAGGCTCCAGGGAGCCGGTCTGGGGGTCACGGCGCTCGCCGCTCCCCCTTCTTCAAGTTCTGCCTTAAAGGCAGACGCGGCAGAGCCTGAAACCCCGAGGGGGTTTCAGGCATGGCCGCACACAGTGCATTATGCGCTTAACATTTATTTCTCTTGCATGTATTCACCTGCCCACCACCACTTACCGATGTTCCTAGGACAAACCGAACCCTTACACTGGGGTTCTTTATACTTGCCTTTTTTCTCTTCCCAGCATGCTTACCACTTCCTCTCTACCCAGCATGCATTGTCTAACACACATACCTAATTCATTACTGTTTTCTTTCCCCCAATCCAAGATGGCGGTGTTCTATTTCCTGTTTCCTGTTTCCTGTCCAGGGGTATTTAAGGGGATTCCAACTGCCTGTTCATTGTGTTGCAACACTCCTTGGTGATAGTCACGCTCCTATTTGATATCCTTCTGCGAATCCTGTCTGTTCCTGATTTGCTTTGTTTTCCTGCCTTCCTGAACTGCGGTCCTAATACCCTGGTGTCCTCCTTTCGTTTCAGGGAGTTCCTGTGGAGGTTTTTTACCCTACTGGGGTTTTTCCTCTGGGACTCCTTCTGGAGGGCACGGACTGTAGTGGTTCGCTCATACCAAACAGCACCGTGGCTACCGGAAGGGGTCGCCCCTACCTCGGCCAGAGCAGAACCCGTCGGAACAAGGACCGTTCCCCTACGCCTCTCCGCTGCGAGGGTAAGACCGTTGAGAACCGCGACAGACTTGACCCAAGAGTGGCAAATGTAAACACAGGCACCACACTTCATCCCACAAGCACTCATGCAAACACCAGACAGTTGCAGAAACAACCACATCCACTGCCTCCACTGTCTCCCCCTCCTCTTCCTCCTCCAGCTCCCTCACGGTCTCGTCACACCTGCATGAACTGCATCAACATCCATCACCAGCATCACGACACCAAGCAGCACACACACCTCACTTGCATACACCTCCACAACGTCCATGCAAGCTTCCCCTGTGTCCTCTCCCACCCTGTCTGTCCCCCCAGGACACAAACGCAAGCAGTCACACACCCAACAGCCATCCACCTCACATCAGAATACTACCTATGCACCTGCACCCAAATCCAGCTGACATACAGCTCCTACAACCACTCCCTCAACGTCCAATCCCATCCTTCCTCACTCCTCCACACCCCACCATCCCAAAGAAGCTTTTCCTTGCCTAACTTGACCTCTTCCCTCCCTGTCTCCCCCTGTCCTGCCGGTAAGATACGGTCCCAACGACCCAGCCCTGCACCTCAGCCAAACAGTCCACGCGGACAGTGGTGGCACCACCTATTCGTGGTGGCAAGTCAGTGAAGGATCCTACACCTCCTTCCATAAAGGGGAAGGAGCCTGCACCTCCTGCCCAGAAGGCTAAGGAACATGTACATCCTGCCATGAAGGGGAAGAAGCCCTCAACCCCTGCCAGGAAGACTAAGGGTTCCACGCCTCATGCCATGAAGGGGAAGAAGGCCTCGACTCCAGCGGAGGCTGTCAGGGTGACACCTCAATCACCACCAGTGGTTAAGGGACCCCCACCGCCAGCTGAGGAGGTGCATCCCTCACCACCAGCAATGGCTCCTCAGGAGGTACCTCCATCTGCCACCACAGTGCAGCCATCACCACCAGCAGAGGCTGCCCAGGGGGCACCTCCATCTGTCACCACAGTGCAGCCCTCACCACCAGCAGAGGCTGCCCAGGAGGCACCTCCATCTGCCACCACAGTGTAGCCCTCGTCACCAGCAGAGGCTGCCCAGGAGGCACCTCCATCTGGCACCACAGTGCAGCCATCACCACAAGCAGAAGCCATGTAGGCCACCATCCAGGGGCTGTTGTACAAGGGGCCACTCTCCAGAACCAGTGGGAAAGTCACCCACCTGAGGGACTGTGGCCTTTCACTTCCTAGGACAGAAAAATAGGCTTGGAGCCCCCTCCAGAACCAGTGGGAAAGTCACCCACTCGAGAGACTGTGGCCTTGCACTCCCCAGGACAGAGAAATGGGCATGGAGCTCCACCCAGAACCAGTGGGAAAGTCACGCACTTGAGAGACTGTAGCCTTGCACTCCCCAGGACAGAGAAATGGGCATGGATCCCCCTCCAGAACCAGTGGACTTTTTCACATATTCGGCTGAGGCACCCCCTGCCCCCATCCCCCTGAGATACCTGCCCACTTGCCTGCAGAGTTCTTTCCGGATGAAGTCAGGATTCAAATTGGGCCTTGGACTGTGCCCTGTGGCAATGTGGGCAAAAGTACATTTGACTGGTCAGTGGCCCTTTGTGTACATTCGTACATATCTGTTTCACTCACAATTGGATTATTTATTAGCTGTTGATATCAATAAATTCTCCTTAGTGCATTCTTGTTGTCCTTGAATTATTCTGCCATGTATCCTGTGCCATTGTTTTTCATGTGCAGCTGGACGTGTGTATGGTGTGTGTCGGGTGTGTGTGTCATGTGTGTGTGTGTCACTCTCGTTTTCCTCCTGCCCTCCCATGTGTGCTAGGTGGCTGTACTCACCGTTGTCAGCTTCATCAGTGTTGGTGTTCCAGGTGGAGCATGACACAGAAGAGCATCAGAAAGACTTGCAGTTCCGGTTCCATGGTGGCGCTGTTCTTTCCTGTGTCTTCAATGGTGAGTCCTTTCTCTTCAGTGAAGCATTTCCACCAAGCTTTTGATGGCTTTGGTATCGCCCCAGAAAACGTGCCAGATTGATGTGCCAAAATGTGGTGGGCGGAACTTTCTCTTCCACCTTGCTGTTGATGGCTACCAGCGTGGTCAGTGGTGTTAACGCCCTGGTGGTTGATGTGGTACATTGGCTGTCCATGGGAGTTCTCACCGCCATGGTCATAATTTGGCAGTAATTACCACCAGCCTGCTGGTGGTATTACTACCACTTTATCACTTACCGCCAGGGTCATAATGAGGGCCTTTGTGATTTTCTATAAATAATAGTCTGATTTTTGCATGATCAGTATAAGCTCTATAAACTACATTGCCGTCTTGTAACTTCAGTGAGCTAATCAATTGTTATAAATGGGAGGATTGTTAAAGCTTGGTAATTTTCCTTTATTGTATATTGCTCCTGGGGTTTTGTAAAGTGCTTCTAACCTTTTAATGGTGTCTACACAATGAATTGGGAATGGGTACATATGTTAGAAGGTGATGTGAAAGCACTGAAGTCCCTTTGCTGAAAATGGATGAGAAACCATGCAATCACCCTGCAGCTGCCAACAATGTTGGAGAAACTCTCTGGCAAAATTGATCATGAAAAAGTGGTAAACCCTGATGTGGAAGAGCCTGAGAGATGTGATTAAAACAGCGATTGACCTTAGACCCCTGATTGGGCAGGAAACAGGATATAGGTGATCTAGGTAACCGAGGGGATGAGAAGATTATCCAAACACTATGTAAATGTTTAAGAATATTCTGAATTTGAGGTAGTCAGTTTCCAGCATTAGATGAAAAGGTGTTGAATTCCAAATGGGGGAACTTTAAATGAGCAATGATCAACCACCATATCTTCTTAACTTGAGCAATAGGTCAACAATAAGCATTTTTTGTCAGACCAGAGACTTCCCGTTTGTTAGTAAAAGAAAGAAAACTGCTGTGCAAGGTAGTGTGGTGAATGGCAATATAGGTCTTCTGAAAAAGGCTGACTGTTTTGAAAACCACACTTTCTTTTGCTAAAGTCCAGTGGAGGGGTTTCATTGTTTGTGAAACATTTTTTCCCAAAGATACAGAATCACCATGGCTTGACTCAGGGGATAGAAAAGAGACAGACAAACTAACATCAAAAGAACTAAACATTAAACAACGAAAATACAAAACAGCAACAAGCTAATCTGATGGATAGAAAACAAGCACTGTCCAGTTCCTTTAAGGATTAAGGCAATTAAAAAATAATCTAAGCTTAGCCAGCAAGGACAAGAAAGCAAGTTTACATGTGCAAGGCTAAAACACATGTGGGCAAAAATTGAAAAAAAAAGGACAAAGATTCAGGAAAACGACATCTGGGGCAAAAGGTGATTAACCAAATTTGGAAAAATGTAAGAAAAAGGGAAGGCATCAGCATTTCAGAAGCTCAGTTAGGAGCCTTCTTCTCTTGGTCAGATGAAACTTTTCTAAGTCTCAGCAAAGCATTGAAAATGACGGGAAAGGATAGAGAGGTCTGTACCCCTCAAAGTCCAAAGGAAGCCAAGTGAAGAGTGCTCTGAAGAAGGGTGAGGATCAGAATTCTGTTAGTCCATTGGAGAAAGGTATATTAAACTCCACAGTGCAAGATGATTCACTCTTCCATCATTCCACATGACCTGGAAGGTGCAATTGTCCAAAGTTTATCAAGAGACAGTCATTTGAAACATCAGGAAAGATTCCCATTACCAACATGGGAAAGTCATCCATCTTAAATCAACCGTACAAGTGGAAATAACTATATGGAATCCATTTCCACAGTTAGTTCCTCAAGGTACAGGGCTAAAGGTTACTTTCTCTGGCTCACTGTGTATAAAACAATACACCATCTATCATCAAGCTAACATTTAATGGGAACAAAGTCTAAAAGAAAAGTCATGTTAGCAAGAATAACTAAACATTTCTCTACACAGCCAGGAAACAATGACACACAGGCCTCACTTAAACTAAGCAAAGTGAATTAAAATGGCACATTTATTTGTGCAAAATAATGCACATATAATAGTCAAAATTATAAATTCACTACTAGTAAGCTCTATCAGTATTCATGTTACAGTAGATTTAAAACAGAATAACTCTGCTAATACATTGCATTAACTATAATGCAGAATTGCAATCTTTGACTTTTGCATGTAACATTAAAAAATGTCTCTTTTGAAATCTATTATCGTTCAGTGTAAACTAATAACTATCATCATAAAGAATCAAATAGAATTGAATTAATTAGTTTTACATAATATTTTAGGGCTATGCCACCACACTCCAGTTTTAGTAACCTGAAGTGAATGCACCTTAAAAAGGTTTCAGCGCACCACTTTATAGCTAGCTTACTAAGACTTGAACTAAAAAAATGCAAATTGTGTCACGTACAGATGATTACTGTGACATCAAACATGGTAATGATATTTCTGCGACATCAAGTGCAAGGGTGATATGGTCCTGCAGTTTCAGCGAAACAGCAGGTAAGTGGGCTGCACTGTTTTTAACCATCTGGATCTTTAAAACAGAGGTGAGGTGAGGTGGAAGAAAGTCAATGGACTTTGCAACAATTTTTTGGTAGGAATGCTTTTACCTAGAGCTAAATATCGTTATGTACTGACTCATAATGTTCCAAAGTCAATGGCATGTATACTCATATAAATACATTACACATTGTTAAAGAAAATCATTTTAACGCTGCACTTTTGATTTATCCTTTTCTATGCTAAAATCATTTTATAGTTGAGAAACAAGAGAAACAAGACAGCCAACACGTGTTTTGCCCTTTGGTTTGCTTCTGCCTCTCATTATGAAGAGTCTCTGCACAATAGCTGTGGTTTATTTTCTGGGGTCAGTGTGGTCACAGTAGTCCATGAGTGAAGTTTAAAATGTTGTCAGGATAATGATGGCTAACTACGTATAATGATCCTACATACTGAACGCAAACCACTTTCAACGAGTAGGGAGAATAATTTTCTGGAGCAGCCTACAACTGCTAAAATAGCTCCCACCCACTCTTAGGTGGGGAAAACCTTTGTCAGAGACAGAGCAACTGAAAAGACATGAAATACCCAGCATTCCAGAGTCCTATACGAACCCAACTCTTTGAATTGCCCCAGTCTTGCATACCACCTTGCGTCTGCTGTTTTCTCGCTCAACCATAAAATGTCTTCTGCATTGAGAAGGATGAATAAAAAGCACAATCATTAGAATGAATTGCTGTGAATGTGCATTGTATGTTTTGTAAGTAAACACAACATTGACTTTGGAACATTAGGGAGTAACTGAATAGCAATATTGAACTGTAGGTGAAAGAATTCCTACCAATAGTCTATCTTTCTGTGGAGTAGTAGGCCCCTCCCAACCTTCACAAATGAATGAAATATTTTGCCACCACATTATGAGCTTAGAAGACTAGGGAAGGCAATTCCTCATTGACCTGGATGGTAAATGAAAAGTTATTACCCTAGATAATACCTCCATTGATTGCTTTGACCACAGAAATGTAGTGCCCAGGTTCCAGAGCCAAGGCAAAGGGAAGATGTCAGACCTGTCAGTCTTATTGTGGTCTTCCTTCAAACTTTTTGCCATTCACCTCCTTTTTTCACTGAAATTCATTTTTGTTGGATTTAGGACTGTGCTAAAGTGCTTGTGCTCACTCCTCTAAACATGGTAAAATTGGCATACACCTAACTGACACATTACATTTTCTTATATGTCACTTTTTGAGTAATATACCATGTAACCAGGGCCTAAAAATTAAATGTTACAAGTGGGCCAGAAGCACCTATTGTGCCACCACTTACTTAGCACTTTAAAACATGTTCCACGTCTGCCATTGCAGCCTGAATGTAGTTTTAATCTGAATGCAGTTTGGCAATATCACTGCCTCACCAAGCCTTAAACTCCCCTTTTATTGCATATGTCACCTCTAAGTTAGTCCTTAGGCAACCATAGGCCAGGGAGGATTGCAATTAAAAGGTTGGACATTTACTTTGAGGTTTTACATCTTCTAGTAGTAAAATATTCCTAAGTTTGCTTTCACTACTGTGTGGCCTACATGTCCCATAGGATTGCATTGAGTTGTCACATTACATTAATAAGGGCTAATGTTTGATAGGAAACAGATATGTTTGGTTATCTATGAAATTGTAATTAAAAATCTTCTCTAATGGTGAAGTCAGACTTTAAATGACTATTTAAAAAATTTCATCGTTAGAAAGTTGCCATTTTCTGTCCCTTTGCCATTTGGCGCATGCAGCCTGTCCTATGTCCCATGAGTGTAATTGACAGTTGGACTTTTTGAGTTCCTCCCAGACAATCAAATAATGGAGGGATTAGGTTTGCCTGAAATGACCATCTTCTGGTGGAAGGGGGCAGAGCTGGGCACAGCCGCACTTGCAACTGAATAAGTTGTACACTGCCTTCACACAAAGTGACTCCCATCACTGCATTGTCCCTGCAGACTGATTGGAGCCAGAGCACGGGAGTTAGGAAATTCCAACCACGGGAAAGAGAAAACTCTAGAAACTTCTCCTATTTCAAAGAAGTCACCAGCTATAAAAACTAAGAGCCTCAGACCCACTCTTCCGGTCACTTCTGGACCTGCGGAAGGACTCTCAGAGGACTGCATGCTGCTGTGGCCTGCTGTATACTTCACAAGACTGCTTTGCTGCATCTGGAAGGACTGCTTTGCTGCCTGGAGCCTTCCTTGAACCCTCAGAGGCCTGCCTGGATGCTTGAGCTCTGGTTCATCACTTGATCCCAGCCCTATAAGAGTGACTCCAAGGGCCAGTTTGCTGGCCTCCTGTTCACAGCCACAGGAACATAAAAGGTTCCCACCAGGTTCAACCCACCACTGGACCCAGCTTAAGTGAGTTCTAACCCTACCCCAAGTGGTGCCCCTCTAGTCCTGGACCCTTGGAGGTGGTGCTAAATGTGCCCAGATAGCCAAAATCCAAAACTTTGGACTTAGAATATTGTTGGCTAAAATCTGTTCTGAGAACAGAGGGAAGACCACTCCACAGCAGAGAAATCCTGTTCAGTGGTCCCTCAGTGAATGAGTATCTGGCCTCTTGGAACTCTTGTTGGCTAAAGCCTTCTGCCTCACCCCACCAAAGCTTTTCAACTTCCATAAAAGTGATTAAATCTAAATATAGAAATCTTCATCGCAACACAGTGGCCCCTCATCGTCTGACACCGTCTGCACCCTTGCCCAGCTGAACTTTATTATTTCAGTGCATTTTCTTCAAAATTTCTTTTGAGTCTGAAGGTAAGCACCGACTAGGTAGAATACACTTCTTGTATCTGACCTGCATTCCATCGCGGGTGGTCTTATTTTTTTACCTTGGACCTATCTCTTGCGACTAGATGTTGATGGTTGGCTTATTGATTATTTAGCCACTAGTTTTTACTGAAACCTTTAAAAAATCTAAACACTGGTCCTACTGATTGGATGATTGTCATTTTGGTGTCAAATAATTTATTACATTTTAATCTATTTGTCTAAATTGGAATTTTTATTGTGGTGGGTTTTCACTTTATTACTGTTTACGTATTCCAAAAATACTTTAAACTTTGTCTCATGTTAAACCTGACTGCCTTTGTGTGAAGCTACCAGAGGTTCAGCACCGGCTAATTTATTTACTTTTGTGGTTCACCCTCTAAGGGATTGTGGCTAGATTAAGCTGGTCTAGGACTACAGTTTTGGTTTTATCACCACTGAAGCAGTGCAAATTATTCTGAGGAGTGTTAGAGAACAGTGAAATACATTATGCTGCCAACTGCAGGGGGTACCAGCACCCTCATAAAACGCATTGTCTGCACAGTAGACAGTGCGCATTATGAGGGTGCTGGGCAGGGGGACCCCTGCACTGCCCATGGCATGAGCATGGGGAGTGCAGGGGCCTCCTTGTGGCCCCCCACATCTGTTCTCCACCACCCTTTCCATGGTAGTGAAACCGCCATGAAATGACTGGCGGAGAACCAGATTGGAATCAGCAACCTGTACCCACTCTCACCCTGTCGGGATCACCGATCCCTGTCTTGACGGCAGTTCCCTGGTGGTTGGACCGTCAGGGTCATAATGTGGTGTTCAGACCGCCTCAGCAATGGCAGTCCAAACCGCCACCACGAGTCTGGCACTCTAGTGACCGCCAGACATGTAATTAGGCCGTTAGTCTTAGCCAATACTGCCATATTTCCTGTTGCATGTTTACGCTTCCTTCTTCCTGTCAGTATAAAAGAAAGATTGGGACTCACTGCTTTGCAACACAAAGAAGATTTCTTTTTCATTGAGTTGCCAGCCCCTATAATTTCTGTCTTTTATATTGGAGCTCATGCTGGCTGGGTACTTCAGATTTGTTGTTCTTTCCATCAGTGATGTTTACATTCTTTGAGGGAGCCCTCTTGTTCTGGAGCATTCTTTTATAATCCACATTGTAAGCAAGATCAAAACTGTTTTGAATACATTCGATCTCTGTAGTTGGTTTGAAGGGTTTGTTTTATCTCTTGAGGCTTTTTCCTTCAATGTAGGAACTACTTTCTGCAGACATTTGCTACTAATATATTTCTACACAATTGCATGGCATAGTGGCTTCTAGAGGGAGTTCCCCCTATCTTGGGGAAACTAGGTCAAAGACAAAAAAGAGATGTACAAAAACTGGGCTACGTTTTGTGGGAGGTAAAGCCCAAATAAATAGCAAATACAATTCTTGTCAAGGTGAAACTCAAGCAACCCCTAACTTGATATTCCTGCATGCTCCCACTTGAAAGTTAGCATATATCAAATGTAATTAGGTAACTCTATGTGATCTGATCCTATGGTAGAGGTAGGCCTTGCAGTAGTGAAAAACAAATGTAAGAGTTTTTTACTGCCAGGGCATGTAAAACTCAAAAGTACATGCCCTACTTTTTAAATCCAGAGCACCCTGACCTATGGGCTCTTTAGAGCCTACCCTGGGGGTGGTTTATATAAATTAAAAATTAAGATGCATTTTGCCATGTCAAAATGGCTTTTTAAAACTGCAGATAAGCAGCAATGCCAGGCCTAAGACATGTTTAAAAGGCTATGTAAGTGGGTGTCACAATCAGTGCTGCAGATGTAATAATAGTATTTAAATTACAGACCATGGGTAAAGCTAGTACTAATTTACAAGGGAAATTAAAAACATTTAATTGGGTGTTAGCTAATGTCACCATGTTTAAAGTAGCACACATAAGCACTTTAGCACTGGCTAGCAGTGGTAAAGTGCACAGAATTCTAATAGGCAACAAAATGGTTCAGAAACATGCAGGCAAAGGTAAAAAGTTTGACGATGATCCGAGTCCAAAGAGACAATTGATCCAGCAGTTGAGAGGAACTTGGTGTCAAACCAGCGTTGAAAAGCCTAATGACGACAGCCAGGGGGCATCTAAAAACTTAATAGAGCAGGTAATAAAGTGAAACATTCAGATGGTCTTCAATTGATGTGAGCACTCCTAGAAAGGCACTGTCCCTTGGTGTGTGAGATAACGACGGAATGAGGTGAACCTTGTGAATGAATTCCCACTCATCCTGCTGACACAGACATGTTATTGATGAGCATTCAGTGGTCAGTGGAATTAACTGCACACAGGAGATCAGCGTTTAAGGGTGACCTTTATCATAGGCAAGTAGTAAAAATTCTATTATGTTTGTTATGGGGGTTTTTTATCCTAGGGGTCCAAATCAAGAATTGAAGTGGCTCATTACCAGTCAGGCGGAGTGTAATTACCTCAAGCAATTCCACTCCACCTGATTACAATTGAGTTGGTTCTTCTATACCTGTTTCTTCTGGCTGTGGGATAATCAGACACAATTTTACTGTGCAGCAGTTCCACACCGTAAAATTGCATGGCACTTTGGCTGCAGCAGCAACCAAGGATCACTCCCATTTTTTTCTGACAAGGGGAACATGCACTGTTCTTCCTATTGGAAAACATCTTTGCCTTTAATCCCATACTACACCCATCACCACTCACCTCCACTCCAGAGGTCTCTGGACGCAAAGCAGGTGGTACATGTATGCATTAAACCCTACAGAATTGGGAATTCCATTTGACTTTACAAACCCACAAAATGGTCTATACAGTAATTACCCAATCCAGGGGTTTCAAATTGTAATTTCCCGGTATTAAAGTGAATTAATTGCATGTCAAAACACATTTAATTCTATTGTGTCCCCAGTACCATGCACCTTCAGTAAGGAGCCAAGTGGCAAGAAAATTAATGAGTAATGATTAATATGGATAAATATAAATCTACTGAAAGGGCAGAGTGAGCAGTGGATTTTTTGGTGGTTGTGGTGAGTTCATGTTTAACTCCCTGGTGGGTAACTTCGTTGGCTAAGGAGGAACTGATCAGGGTGTTAATATCAGTGTAAGTGCAGAGAAAACAAGGTTGATTACTGTAGCATTGCCAATGTCCCAAGATAGGGAAAATATCTTAAAGGTCAGCAGTTTACTAATGTCGGGTTTGGAGGTAGTCAGATAATTACAGAGGGGGCTTGCACAGGAAATGTTGTTAAAACAAAGAAAGGTTTCAAAGATTATCAGTTGGAGGAGGCTATACAACCCTTTCAAGTGTGTATTTTATTTGTTAGAATGACAGAAAGTTCTTACGGAGATCATAGAAGTGGGCTGGCATATTGTTAAAGGAACTATGAGGCATCAGTTTTTTTAAGTTGTGGTACAATTCTTTGATTTAATTGAAAGTTTAAACAATCTAAACTGGAAGTATTCTTTGTTTGCCAAAGCACAAGCTGCTTTATAGACTCAGGATGGGTGCAAAAGGCTGCATAATCAGGTGGTATCTTATTTTTATTCCAATGTTCTTTTAGAATATTGGTGTAAACAATAAGTGAACCATTTGTCCATTTTCAAGGGATACCTTTCCTTGGTTGATGAAGGTACAAGGTATTAAGGCCCATGGTTTACTTGAATTCTAAATGAGTATATACAGGAACATCTAGAGCTTTCTAGAAGTATGTGGGAGAAAAACACTAGTTGTATTTTACTACGGGTGAACCAGCAGTTGACCAATATTGTGAAAATTCTCAGTTCTACTGACAATCTTCCTTTCACCTAGGTATAATCGGGCCAGTATAGTTGTTGCAGCTCAAGAAGATGGAGCTTTGGTATTATTGAAAACAATAAATAGCGTCTATGGCCTTCCTCATAGGTTGGCTTCTTTACCAACAGAATAATGACAAGGGAGTCCATCAGTGTGTGTTTGGCATCGGCATTGGCTCAGACAATCAAACATTGCAAGTTAATAGCACAGGTGGTTAGTATATGCTAGGAAAGATCTAGGAGCTCAATCTGGGTAGTGGCCAGGTATGTATTGTGTAGATAGTACAGACATGGCAGGTGGTAGGGTTTGTGATAGCCTTAATTAAGAGATGCTATGGCTGGGCCTTGCAACTACTTGACAGAAATGAGTTGAGATGAATCAGAGCCCACCCTCCCGAAGTCCCACATATTTGTTTTTCAACAGGATGTTATTCTTTAGAGGAGATAGAACACATATATCTGGTGATGAATAGTAGCACGTTGTGCAGGATGAGGTTCTGAATATTCCATAAACACTGTAGTTATTTTAGCTGCAGAGCATGAATTTATGACAGCCTCCTATATATCATGGGTAGCAGATCCTGAGATGAAAGGACTGATGGACCTGACAGCATAGGATGGTATGTCCTCAAACCTTTCGCCGGCTTGCCTCACATTTTTGCTAGTTTCTCCCTAAAACAAGGTCTGATTGGCAGATAGTTAATTGGCATATTTAATTTACTAATAATTCCCACGTAAAGTGCACTGCATGGGCCCAGGACCTGTAAATTAAATACTGCTATTTGGCCTGAGCACTGCTTGTGACACCCACTTAAGTAACATTTTAAAACATGTCCCAGGCCTGCCATTGCAGCCTGACTGCAATGTTATACTGCCATGTCGACTTGGCATTTAAAATCCCTTGCAAAGCCTCGAACTTCCCTTTTAGTACATATAAATCACCCCTAAGGTAGGCCCTAGGACAAATTCACTTTAGACTAAAACGTCCTGCAGGTCAGAACCGGAAAAATGCAGACCTGATTGTCCAGAAGTAGTGTTGGCAAATGTGCAGAGGCACTCACGTTACTGCCTGACATATATCCAGGACTGGTACACCTTGTGCTAATGCTGTGGTAGCAGCCTTACCCCTGGTGGAATGGGCTCTCAAGCTTTCAGGAGGCTGCTTCTTGGCCAGAGAGTACCAGAGACCAACCCAGTGCAAAATGATTTGTTTCTCTCCTGCCCGACCCTTCTTCGCTCCCACATACCCAACAACGAGTTGGTCATCCACCAGGAACTCTTTTGTGTGGTCAAGCTAGAATGACAATGCTCTTTTTGGGTCCAGCCGGTGGAGTTGCTCCTCTTCCTTAAAGGGATATGGGGGAGCAAAGGAAGGTAGGCAGGGTTATGGTCTGACCCAGCCGAAATGGGGTCACCACCTTAGGGAGGAAAGAGGCATGAGTGCAAAGCATTACTGTCCGGAAACATAATGAGACACAGAGGCTTCAATGACAAAGCCTGCATCTCACTCACCTCCGGGCAGACATTATTGCCACTAAGAAGGCTGTCTTGATTGTGAGAAGCCAGAAGGGACAGTTGTGCAGTGGCTCAAAGGAAGCACACATTAGATAGGTGAGAACTAAATTAAAATCTGACTGAGGCATGACTAATGGCGAAGGGGGAAACATATGTACAAGCTCTTTTGAGAAGTCTATGTACAATGGGTGATTTAAAAAAGGAAGGTTGATCAGGCAGCCGTAGAAAAGCAGACAGAGCAGATAGATACCCCTTGAGTGTACCCAATGCAGAACCCTGCTGGGCCAAGGATAGAATAAAGAGAAGGATACCAGAGAGAGTGGCAGAAAGAGGATCAATAGATATTTTGGTACAATAATCTACATATCGCCTCCAATGGCAGGTGTATACCATCTTGGTGGGGGGACACCTAGCTGCCAGAATAACTTTACAGACTTTGGGAGGAAGGTTGAAGGCTCTCAACTGCTGCCGCTCAATCTCCATGCATGAAGTTGCAGAGTTGACAGGTTCGAGTGGAGTACCCTCCCCTGCTGCTGTGCCGAAGATCTTCCCGAAGAGGCAACCCGATTGGAGGATCGATACTCATTTTCAGAAGTTCGGGATACCAGACTCACTGTGCCCAACCCAGCCACTCCTGGGTGGAGTCCACCTTTTCACCAAGTAGGTGTAAGCCATCGAAGGGCATGTCCGTAAGGTTTGCCTGGACATCCCCTGAGAAGCCAGATGTTCTCACCCAGACATGGTACCATCATCGACTAAATCGCTCTGACAATTGAATCAGTCATGTCTAAGTCACACCGTATGCTGAACTTTGCTGCATCTCTCCTGTCCTTCACTGCTTGGGAGAAAATGGCCTGTGCATCCTCCTGGACCTGGGGCAGCACTTGTGCCACTGTTTGCCACAACATGTGTCAAAAACAGCCCAATAAGCATGAGGGGTTCACCGACCTCAATGCCAGGCTGTAGGAAGAAAACATCTTTCCCAAGCTGATCCAGCCGATTGGCCTGTTTACAGGAGCCCCTGTGCTGGGTTTAGACCAGGTACCCAACAGGACCTCAGTGAGGGCTTCATTAAAGGGGAACATTGGTTCAGATGAGGCAGCCCCTTGCTGAAGCACCTCCATTAGTTCTGACTTGCATGGAGGGCAGTTTGAGGTCCAGGAATTCTGCAGCCTCCGCACCACTATAGCATAGGATGCCCCCTCCTCTGTAGCCATAGTAGTGGGGGAGATCAAGCCAGAATCTGCAGAGGTGTCCAATCCAGTGGCCTCTCCTAGTTCCTCAAACAAGTCCATAGACTCCATCTGGGTTTCTAAAGGGTCCAGAGACCCCATTCCTCTCCAGTGCCTGGCTGGTCTTATAAAGACTCAGGCAATGATCTGGCAGCTGTGGGTGCTGCTGGTGCCAGAATCGGCATCGTGTGACACTGTTCCAGCTCTGGATCATCAGAGGTCAAAATGGGGCCGGCGCCACTGGTGGACATCGATGGAGCCCTGGAGCGTCAAATCCAGGAACGGCGCAGGAGAAGGTCACCTATGTGCAGCCGGCGCTGTTCCAGATCTGGAATCCTATCTCTGAGACCCCATCGAAGCTGAGGCTGAAGCCACTGGCGTGGAAGCTGATGGGGCCTCCTCTGACCCCGCAGGGCCCAAATGAGCTCCAAAAGGGCTCAGCAGCTCAAACATGTGGCACATGGCCTCGTAAGATTCCTTCAACTGAGCGGGGGTTTCTGCGGCTCCAAGAAAAGGAGGGCGGCTCAGAGTTGGCCCTGGCAACGATTTCACAGAACCGTGCTGGAACATCGATGTTCCTGACTCGCCTCTTCAGCTAACGGGTGAATTGAAGTCGAACTCCGTTTGGACTTTTTCTTCTTATTATGCCTTTTCAACGAGTGCCCGAAGGACCACAAGTGGGACGAAGAGGACTTGGGGCTCTTGGAGTGGTCCCAAGACCTTCTCCTCGTCAGGGACCATGACCTTCTCAGAGTTGTGCCTGCCGATGTCAAATGCCGGGCTACATAGATCTTCAAGGACTGCTCCCTCAAAGCTTGCAGAGCCATGGCCAGGCAGTCCGAGCACACCTTTGAGTCGTGGTCATGCTCGAGACACCAAAGGCATAGTAGATGGGGATCTGACACAGACATGGAGCAATGGCAGGCACCAGATGGCCTGAATCCCGCCTTCTTTAATGACATCCTTTCACAGACAAAAAAATCTTTGACAAAAAGTCTAAAAAAGGCCTGTCAAAAAAGACAAAGGGGTAGCTCTATCCCAGATCAACGCTTAACCGGTGCGGAACAAAAAGAAATGACATATGTGCATCTGGGTGGCACCTTTATAGATAATCATGATGTCATGGACAGCTCCAACAATGCTGATGATGCCGCACAAATTCGAACGGAGCAACCTGGTGGCACGCAGTGGTATTGCTTAGCAAAAAGTTCCAATTTCCAAGCTGACACCAGGAAATTCTAAGGTAAGGTATATACAGCTAGAAGTCTCTATCAAAAACGTGACACATTACGTCTTAAGTTAAGCCTGACTGCTCTGTGTCAAGCTACCAAAGGGTGAGCACAGGCTAATTTAGGGTGTGTGGTGACTTACCCTGACTAGGATTGCGGTTCCTGGTTGGATGATGTGCAGTAACCTAATTTCTAAGAAGGACTGACCAAGGACAGCATACCAATGCAGAAGGTAAAACATTGTGCAGACAATTGGACAACCAAGCCCAGCAGATCTCTTGCCCATGAATACTTTGGAGCCAATAAAAGAATGAGAGACAGCCAAGCCTTGTCCCAGCAAAATACAAAGATTGCATTTTTGTTTCAGTGGACAGGCCGAGCTCCCAAGATGGATGCAAATCCTTGTTGAAGAGTTTTAGGATAACTCAAGAGGTGGCAGAGTGAAGACTGATTGAGTCTATCCCTTTGTGAAGAACTGAGATGGCTTCCACCCTGGGCAAAATCACCATGATTAATGGGAGTGTGCTCTAAGCCAGTTCCAAGCTCTATACAGCCGAGGTGTTGTGACATCTGGTGGCACTGTCGAGATCCTCTTGTTGGCACATGGAGCATCAAGGTGGTGGCCAGGGCAGAAAGGGAGCTACCACCCAATTTCCCCTGGAAGTCAGAGGCGCTGTGACTGCATGTTTATGATTCTGCCTCTGTTGCTTTTTGGTACTGTAACAAGTTGGGTGCACCAGGCTTTCCATGTCCACCATAAAAGAGGCGACCTGGGGCCATGATGTATCCCATGGGACAGTTCACTCCAACTGTGGGTGGACAGCATGTGGTATCTAGCAAGAGTATCCTGTCTCAGTAGAGGTCAAAAGAGGAGTAACCATGGACAATATGCTGGATAAGATCAGCGTCATATTTGCAAGACTTCAGTGTAAAGAAGGTATTGGAGAAGACTGGTGGAATATTGCAGGAGAGAGCAGAGTAGGAGCTGGATGTTGTCTGTCTGGATTTCCAAGAGGAACTCCCTACCACTCAACTACTTTGAACTATAATTTTTCACTAAAAATCTTTAACTATCAAAAATAATTTTCTGGAAGCTGTTATATCTGTGCCAAGACATGTGGTCGGCTAAAAGCTGTTACATCTGTGACGACAGTTGGGCCGGTGCTGGGTGCTACACAGAGGTCTTACAGAAGATTAGAAATGTCCAATAGTAAAAGGAACACCCCTCACGCTTTCAGGCAGAATGTTACTGGGCTCCACATTTAGCATATGGTTAAGCATCAGCACCACCAAGGTCAAGTCCGTAACCCCTTTTAAGGGATAGTTTCAAGCATTAGAATTGCAGTGCCAATGCTTACATGCAGAGGAATTCTTCAGACTCTTAAACATACACACTCGAGATGACACATCACCCAACTCTGAGGAAATAAAATATCCACTACTTCAGTTTCCAACCCTCCACAGCTTTCAAAGCCTATCCCCATCCAACCCCATACACATGTCATGAACACCTGCAGCCTAGTTAGCTGACAACAAGTGTTTAAGCCTGTTGTCTCCTAACATTTACAAAAAATAGTGGAACTGATGAACCACCTGTTACAATCATGTTGTAGGCTATTTACACTGATACTGCAGTTTCTCTCACTCACATGTACACCATTTGGGGAAAAAAGCACCACATCTGATAAAACATGACTGGAGCGTGCACAGAGACTCTTGGTGCCATTAACCAGACCATTTTCAGTGTGTTATCATACTAGTAGTCTTGAACGATTTGTTTTTACCAATAGTGGAATTCTGAGAAGGACAATAGATTTGGGCCCATATTTATACTTTTTGACGTACAACTGCGCCAACGCAGTTGTGCTTCAAAAATTTTACCGCCGGCTAACGCCATTCCAACGCGCCATGCGGGCGCCTTATTTATGGAATGACGTTAGCTGGCGCTGCGGACTGATGTGCGTCAAAAAAAATGACTCACACCAGGCAGCGCCGGCGTATGGGAAAATGGGGGTTGTGCGTCAAAAAATGGGGCAAGTCAGGTCTGAGGCAAAATTCAGGCCTCAAACCAGATTTGCGCCATTTTTTTTTTACGCCTAACCTCCATTGACATGACTCCTGTCTTAGCAAAGACAGGAGTCATGCCCCCTTGCCCAATGGCCATGCCCAGGGGACATAAGTCAATGGTCATTGGGCATAGTGGCATGTAGGGGGGGCCAAATCAGGCCCCCCTATGCCATTAAAAAAAAACAAAAAAAAATACTTACCCCAACTTACCTCAACTTCCCTGGGATGGGTCCCTCCATCCTTGGGTGTCCTCCTGGGGTGGGCAAGGGTGGCAGGGGGTGTCCCTGGGGGCATGGGAGGGCACCTCTGGGCTCCTTCCGAGCCCACAGGTCCGTTAACGCCTGCCCTGACCCAGGCGTTAAAAAACGGCGCCCATCAGGCTATGCGCAGTTTTTTATGGCCTGCCCCCTCCTGTGCGTCAAAATGCGTCAGAGTATAAATATGGGGCACAGGCCTTAAAGTCATTTTTTGGAAGGGAACGCCTACCTTGCATATAATTAACGCAAGGCTGGCTCCCCCTTCCAAAAAATGACGCACATGGTGGAATTTTGACGCCCGCGGGGTCGGACGTCAAAGTATAAATATGGGGCAGGGTTTGCGCCGATTGTGCGTCAAAAATTTTGACGCACATTCGGCGCAAACAGAGTATAAATATGCCCCTTGGTTTGTCTAAGTTATACGCCTCTCTGGCAAAAGCAAGTTATCATATTGCAGTCTACCCATTTGGGCACAATCCCTCTATCTCTGACAATCTGTGTGAATAAATGCTGACATTGCCTCAAAGCAATAAACTATTGCAAAGAAGACTGTCATCTTCATTAGATCCAATTCACTGATTAGAAGTAGGGAAAACGTCAGTTAAAAAGCCTATTCACTTTTGTAGCCTTTCGAGCATTCTTTAGTGTTACAGTCCTAGGACAGTGATTCTTGACCTGAAACCGGAGGACCCTTCGGAGTCCACAAAGCCTACTCAGAGGGTCAGTGACTACCTAATTAATACAATGCATATAAAAAAGGGAAAGTGTAGAATTGGAGGCTAAGAATTAAGTTAGTATCCTAAAGGTGATTTGGGGGAGCAATGCAAGTGCATCGAACAAGATATAGCACAGATGGTGAGTGACTTCAATTGAATTTAGAAAAGCTCCAGCCTTCTCATTAAAATTAAAATTTAGATTCCTTTTATATTTGTTTGTCACCCCACTGGATTCCAATAATGATTCATGAGGGGTCCACGGGTGCTAGTAGTTACTAAGGGGCAGTCAACAAAAGTAAATTGGTTAAGAATCACTGGACTGATCATTCATCTCTACATGAAACAAAAAACCCTCAACAAAGACTTAAAGACACATTCAAAGATGTGACACCATGTTAAGTTACTAGATCAAAGCTAAAATTGATCAATTCTAGATTTTGTGAAAGTATTTAGATCAGAACCATTATATATAGTGATGTACTATTTATGTTCAATGAGATTTCATGAAACCCTGGAAATCTTGCAGGAAATTCAATGTTTTGCAGTTTTCCCTGCTCTCTTCCCTAACTTCTCCTGTAGGTGATCCTCAGGCATTGGCTTTGTATTATCCCTAACTTAGTAGCAGTGCTTTGCAACAAGGTATTCAGATGCCCCTGTCTTCCCTCTTGTAGTTCACACTTTATTGTCACTTTTCACACCAATATGCCTGTGTATCTACTTAGATTAACTACATAGATGCTAAGATCAGCCACAAAACAATGCAGGAATGGTAGAATATTGTCCCATACATACACAAAATCATTACTGTGTGAAGGGAATCCCACAGCACTTTTCTTCTTTGTGTACTGACTCCTACTAAAGAATATTGGGTTGCCTAGGGCATGGGTCCGATACATTCTAGGACTTGGATGCTTTCTTTGATATTTGGTGGTAGTAATTGGTCAGCTTCAGTGACAAGGAGAAGATACTAGGGGATCAGACGTCTATTGCATTGTTTCTTTATAGTAAAATTAGCACTGGTGCAACACGTATGTCATAAGCAATAACTGGGTCACTTTGTCAAATCTGTGTCTGAGAAGGTGCTGAAATGTTAATCTAATTCACTCTGAGGTTGTTTTTTTTTAACCAATCACAGACTGGTTTTCTATTATTTTTTTTTAAATCCTGCTTGCCTATCTATCATTAGGGAACTGCTTGGTGCCGATGAATGTATGATGACTATCCTACTACCTTCTCTGAAGTGTTCCTGTCTGCCAGTCTTGTATTGAAGTAATATACATACATCTTTACACTTGCAACTCATCTCTAGAACTAGAGCATTCCTACAGTACTAGTATGAAATTTTTTGACCCAAGTAATCCCAAGAAGAGTGCTTTTCATGACAAACCTCTGCTGAAACTAGGAGTACAAACAGTGATGGAGAATGAGGTAATTGAAAGTGCTGGGGCGAAATGAAGCAATGTTGCTCAAATTAGGTATTTCTGTATTCTTTGTCTTTTTTGAAAAAAGGAGGGATCACTTTCAGCGGAAGGGAAGTAAAAACTGGACTATACATTCAGTCTACAGTATTTTTGTAACCCCATTATATTTCCTCAAGTGATTCTTGAACATCTTGTGCTCTTCAAATAGTTCCCAAAGATATTTTTGGATTACTATCCATTTTACAGGCGAGGAGAAAAGGAAGGACTACATAGTGCAACTCCAATCTACAGCTAACTGCTGTATACCCTGGTAAGACAGTATAAATCTTGAATCACATCTACTATTACACCCCACTCAATTATGTAAGACTTGATTCTGCTTTCCTTACCATCTTTATTTATACAATGACCTTTCTAAGTGAATATTTTGTACATAGACATCTCACAAAGCAAAACCATTAGAATTTACTATAGTGCTCTCAGTTATTATTCATACCTCATTACATAGAATTGTGTTTGTTTTTCAAGACTAGGGCCCTCATTATGACTTTGGTGGTCTTTTTTCAAAGACAGCTGAAGCCACTGCAGCCAGCCGGCCGCCAGTACTGGTCTGCTGCCTGCCATACTTGAAGTCATTAGAGGACTTCTTACCATTTATGGGCGGAAGTCCGACTCCTGGAGAGGCAGTTGCATCGCCAGCACTGCCACGGCAGCAAGACTGTGCCTGCAGTATTATGAGCTGTAATACGGCTTGGCAGAGTCTGCCTGGCGTAGTGGTGATGGTGGTGCAAAACCACCATGACATATCCCCTCCCAGATGACCTCTTCAATGCAGAAGGTAAGTGATCATCCTAAGTGAGGGCAGGAGTGTTGGGTGCATGTGTGTGGTGTGTGCGTGTATGTGTGTGAATATGGGTGCATGTGTGCAAGTCTGCGAGTGAGTAGGGGTGCATGTGTGCAAGTGTGTGTATGCGGAGGGGGGAGTGTGTGAATGTATGCCTGCGTGGAGGGGGTGGGACTGTGAATGATTGTGGATGTGGGAAGGTGGGGGGTGTTTGTGGGTACATGTGAGTGTGTGCATGTGTTTGTGTGAGTGAACAGGGATACCAAATTAGTGTATGAATGCTGTGCAGGGGGAGGGAGGTGTGAATGTTAGTGGAGGGGGATGCGAATGTGTGAGTGGGTGTGTGTGTAAGTCAGTGAGTGCAGGTGTGAGTGTTTTGGATACATGTGTACATTGGGGGAGTGTGAGGGTTTGTAAGTGTGTGGACGGGTGGGGAGGTGCATGAAGATGTTGGGACATGTGTGCATGTGTGTGCAGGTGACAGGAATGGGGATTCCTGTCACCGGGTGCGTCACCACCAGGGTTTTCATGGCACAGTGACTGCCACGGAAAGCCTGGTGGTCTGCAGTTTTGTAAACTGTCTGGCAGGCAAAAGCCTGCCACCTGGCTGGAGGTGCTCACCGCTAGCTGTGTCTGTGCAACCGCACAGACGGACCAGGCAGCGTTGTGGAGGTTTGGCTTCTGCCAAATCCGACAACTTGTGATGTGGCGGTTTTTACCACCAGCTCTGCGGCAGTAAGACTGCCACAACGAGGCTGGCAGTCTGATGACCACCAGCCTCGTAATTAGGGCCTAGGGCTTAAATATAACAAGTTGAGACCTTACCATCCATGCAACCCTCCTTTATATCCCAACTATTACTCAGGATGCAATAATAACACATGACAAAATGTAAATCACATCAAGAGAGCCCTACGAGACCTGCGAGAAACATATGGCTACCACCATTTTAGAAGCAAAACACCCTTGAAAGAAAAACAAAAAGTAAATTTAATGCCCAATGTCTTCAATGTCTTCAAGTGCATAGGTACGCATGCTTGGATATACAATCTAAAATATTTGGAATCAAGCACAGTGTCTCAATAGACAGGGGTCACATTCTGCAAAATATGAGCAAACTCATAAAAAGAAATCATTAAAATACACCATCTCATAATCCACCCAAGAGCAGTCACTCTACCACAGGCAGCCTCTTAACACCAATGCGGTGAAGAGCATATTGGAACTCCACATCACCAAACAAAAAGACCTATGCCAACAATCAAATAGCATTACATATTGCAACATAGATAATTTACATATTTATTGTGACCAGGCAATATTCTAACGATGGAACTTCTGTGACCAGAAGCAATAATTATCATGTACAGTCTCGTCTGACCTCTAACTTTTTCTGCACTATATAGTCATCTTTCTAGCTTCTCCTCTGTGGCTAGACTTGATCAACTACCACAGATGCTCCCATTTTAGTACAGAAGTTTGGGTATGCCTTTTACAGCTGAGTCACCCCTCTAAATGACTAGTAGCATACTTATATGGTTACTTGTGAGAATTTCTATATAGATCCGTATTCCTGATTGTCTGCCAATTCCCATTATATTCTGTCTAGATTTTCTCAAAGGATATGTCTATGGGCTTCAGTACTGAAAGAAAAAATGAGGACCCCTCTCTGAACCTGATGAAATATACCTCTATATTCTTGCTAATATAAGAACTTAGGGCCTCATTATGAGTTTGGCGGGCGGCGGAGGCTGCTCCCCAAACTATTCCTGCCATCAGGCCACTTGTCCGGCCTGAACCCCGTAGGCCCTATTAGGAGTTTGCCACAGGGCCTGCTGGCCCTGCGGTAACCGGGCCTTAACATTGCAGCCAGAACCTAATGGATCCGGCTGCAATGTGGTGGTCTGGCTGGTGCATCAGCAAATGTTGCGCATTTCACTGCCCGCAATTTGGGCTGTGGATTGCTTGACAGGGCTGTGCATGGGGGCTCCTGCACTGCCCATACCAAGTTCATGGGCAGTGCAGGGGACCCCAGGACCCCCGTGAGTCCCCCATTTTGTCAACCTTTGGACAGGCTGGCAGATGGGGATTTGTATTCCACTGTCCTGGTGGATAACAACCACCGGGACCGCCAGGCTGCAGGCTGGCGGCAGTCTGGTGGTGTCAGCGGTTGGACCGTGGCGGCTCTGCCACTGTAATAATGTTGCGGTCGGACCGCAACTTTGGCCACGGTCTAACCACAACCATGGCCCTGGCTGTCTGGTGACTGCCAGGGTCATAATGAGGCCCTTAATCTCTGTCTGATAAACTGACCAATTTTGGCAGCATTGCACTAGGCAAAACACTATTGGGAGTCTCATTGCAGGCAACCTTCAGGCCCTTTTAACTGCAGAAAATGGGATCGCTGACAGACTATAGAAAACAGAAATATTGTGTGGACATACTATCTTATCAAAAGGACTAACATATCTAGACCTTAATTGTAAATAGGTAGGTATAGATTTACTATTTTTAACTCCACATTTACTTACCTTGAAGATATATATATATATATATATATGGAGTTATATATAGTTAAACTTTGCTTACCTACAGAACCTTACGTTCACAATATTTTTGTCCTCAATAATCTCTTGACACAATATTTTTGCCCATGATATTTCTGATTCCGATATTGTGTCTAAATACTAAAAAAAAAGAGCATTGATTTTATTCATAAACATGGAGCAGTGCCTTAGTTCTAAATGAGTGGGCATAATTGACTGAGCAACTATCACCTGTCAGACCTTACTAAGTTTCATAAAGTCAAACTAGGCAGTCAGGTATGCAGGTCCCTGGTACCACCTGGGTGGCACTGAACCCTTACAAAACACCGCTACAGTCAGTCCATTTGTGAATGCTGCTGCTGAGTCAGTAAGGAACCTGCATCTTGGCACCTCTTGCATGCCACTGGGTGTGCTAACCTACATTATTAGACACTCTTAGAGAGAATCCTCTGCTTACCTCAGCCTAGAACAGAGAGGATTATTTTAGCCACTAGCTACTGACATGCAGCACTGGGATGGTTAGTAGTTGTGTAGGTACTGCAACTGGAGAGCTGGCAGTGGCAATGGGTGGTGCAAGCTGTGGTTGCCTCCTGAGGATGGCGCTGGCACTTAGGGGGTTATTCCAACTTTGGAGGAGGTGTTAATCCGTCCCAAAGGTGACGGTAAAGTGACGGATATACCACCAGCCGTATTACGAGTTCCATAGGATATAATGGACTCGTAATACGGCTGGTGGCATATCCGTCACTTTACCGTCACTTTTGGGACGGATTAACACCTTCTCCAAAGTTGTAATAACCCCCTTAGTTTTTTTGTTTATCTTTTACACATGAAACACTGAAAACTCAATCAGACCAGAGTACATACTAACCACCCAAAATACTTCGAGGAGAACAAAATAGAAAATTATTATTACTCACCAATCTCTCAGTCATCCTTAGCAGAGCCAAAACAATATGTGCCAGAGACACTTAGACCTGTCCTCAACTTAATCAAGCCCTCGTTCATGTACTATATCTTTCCAGGCTCCCTTAAGATAGAACTAATAAACTATCTGCTATGAAAGGCCCCAGAAAACCCCCATGGTTAACCAGCTATTTAGTCATCACTATATGCTTGGAAGCCTGCATCCTACAGTGTTTAGCTACCTTTGACCAAACTTTAGAGCACCTATCTTGTTTGATTAATAACCTACAACCTGAGACCTGTCCAAAGCAAAATGCTATATAAAAACCTGATGTTCGTATATTGTAAAAGTTCGTATCTCATGCATTCTGTCACTCATTTTGGAACCCCTTCAATCTTTCTGAATCACATAGAAGCATTTGCAAAGATAAACCTTTGAACTACCTGCAGAAGAACATTAATATCTCAGGAGGTAAATGCATCATCAGAAGCAAGAACATCACAAACATGAGGGTGAAGAACAACATAAAAAAATCCACCTACTAGCCCAGAATATGGAACAAAGTGGCACACATATCAGTCTAATCTCCAAAAAACATCTAAACAATTGGCATGGCCACAAGTAAACTTGATCTATGTGTGGTTCATGATGCCCTTGCCTCCTTCAGCTATACATAGAACCTTGAATCATCCCCCATTCCGGTCCTTGCAACTAGATGGAAAATGCAGAGCCACCAGAGCTACTTAAATAACGACATACTCAAGTTTATGTAGTTGAAATGATGAAGTTTCCAGCCCTGACAAAATAAACTTTTAAACAGAATATTTCCACAAGCTATGTAACTATGAACTGATCGTTGACCTCAGACCATGTCCTATCTGGAATATAATAACACTATGACATTGCCACAGAAGTATAACCAACAACTGTCTATCGGTGTTTGTCTGCATAGCGCTCCAAGCTAGCCATATGGTGTATAGAATGCGGGGATAAAGGAATCACACTGGACAAGGTTTTTAGTCCAGAACGTTTACATATTTATAAAGATTTCGAAAGACCCATGTCTTCGAATTTAAATATAGCAGGACTCTGAACACGTAACATTGAAATGCAAATTTACAGCAGTGTTCACAGAAGTACTGTGGAAGATCTTGTGAAAGAAACGAATCAATTTTCTATTCACCTTATCAGTCGTAAATTATGCGCTGCTGCTGAGGCCTAACAATAAATATAAATAAAGGTGTTCAAGTGTTATTCCGGAGAATGATCAAGACAGCCTCACTTTGTTAGTCAACAATATTATGCTGTCCTGTTAAATGACTGTCAGTGAAGAAAACTAATTTCAAATATGCCTGAAGAAGACCTAGACAGTAGAAATTGATGAATATTTATATAAAACCCGAATAAAATAACTGATTTACGAGTGTATGCGCAATGAATCATTCTTTCTTAACTGATGTAGCACTTCGATAAAGAAAATCTAATTCTGAAGACGTTCCATAGAATTGTTCACTGAGAAATAACAATACACGTTTCATTTTTTAAACAAAAGTTCAAGTGCAATCCCTTTAGTATTATGGTTGACTTTCGTTTTTAATTCATTTTTAATCACGGTTACGATGGATATGTCGTCTTTATTTTTCACTCCCATGAACAACCGTATGGCTATTAAAAATGAGATAAATTGTAATTTTGTCTACAGAACGAGTCATTAATTCAAAGTAAGTTGTTACATTGTTTGTTCTGCAATGCTGCAGCCTCCAGTATTAGTACTGTGAGAAAGTCTATGGTAAAATACAGAGCAGGAAAGACTAAAACCGTAAAGTGCTCAAGATGAGAAAACACTACATGGCATAATCTAGCTTTGTCAGAGTTTTATGCAGCCATCAACAAATCCAGTTGAAGATATTGTAGGAAAGTGCGCTCTTTCTTGGCATGGATACCCCCATTTTCTACTTGTTGTCAGTGTATTTGACTTTGTCCACTGGGATCGTGCTAACAAGGACCCCAGTGGTTATGCTCTCTCCTGTAAATTTTGGTAACTATGGGCCAGATGTATCAAAGTTCCGGTTTGCATTTCTTAAATAGTGAATTGAAAAATGCAAAATGGATGTAAGAATATAGCAAATCCCCTAATAGAAAATTCGTAATCACTATTGGAGAAACGCTATTAGGGAATGAGACTCTATTCATCCTTATGGGCCCATAGGTCCGAATGGGTATTGCATTTCCCAGGAATTCACAATTTGGCTAATGGAAATCCAAGGATGCTAAGGCCTAAGTCCCCCTTTGATGCACACCCTCCAAAGAAATTGTGCACATGTAAGCGCACATACTCCCTAGGGGCATCTTTTTTAATTGCACATGGTTACCACCAAATTAGAATTTGTGGTAATTGCATTTCCTAAATGCCCAGTTCGCATTTAGGAAATGCATGATACATGTGCGTAGGGAATTCCTATTTGCGATTTCCTATCCGAATTCCCAATTTTAGGAAATCTCTGAAAATTGCAATTCCCTAAAATTGCACTGCACTGCCTTTCTTACATCGGAAAAGGCTATTTTGCATTTGCAAATGGTGGAATTTACCTATTCGGACCGTTTGCGAATGCAAAATCCTTTAATACATCTGGTCCTATAACTTTTTCTTCCCACAATTGGCATACTGGCCCCCCATGTAGGTCCCTACTATATGGTGCACAGATAGGGGTACCATTGGATCCCTATGGGTTGCAGCAGTTATTCTGCCACCCATAGGGAGCCCAGACAAAGGGTTCTGCAGGCCTGCCTTTGCAGTCTGTGTGAAACGGGTGTATGCACCCGTTTTCAAAACAATAATTATACCAGGTGATTATAAGTCACCGCTATAGTAGGCCCTCCCAGCCCAGAGGGCAGGGTGCAGGTACCTGTGTGTGAGGGCACCCCTGCACTAGCAGAGGTGCCCCGATAAACTCTAGATCCCTTTTCCTGGACTTTGTGAGTGCCGGGATGCCATTTTAGGTGTGAACTGGACATAGCTCAACTCCTATGTACAGCTATATAATGGTATTCTGAATCTGGGAATGTTTGCTATCAGACATGTCAAAATCTTAGCCCAACAGTGTTGCAAGTATTGGAAGTATGATTCCATGCACTCTGGGGGCTCCTTAGAGGACCCCTAGCATTGCTACCACCATTCTTACAGGGTTTTTTGGGCAGCCCAAGCTGCTGCCACCACTCAGACAGGTTTCTGCCCTTCTGTAGCTTGATCTGATCAAGCCTAGGAAGACAGGAGAAAGGTTTCTTTTGAGAGAGGGAGGTAACATCCTCTCCCTTTGGAAATAGGAGTGACTGGCTTGAGAGGGGTAGCTTCCCCAGACCACTGGTATGCTTTTAAGGGCACATTTAGTGCCCTTCATGTATAAACCAGTTCATGTGAGTTCAGGGACCCCCCAGTCTCTGCTCTGGCATGAAACTGGACAATGGAAAGGGGAGTGAACACTCCTCTGTCCATCATCACCCCAGGCTTGGTGCTCAGATCTCCTCCAGAGGGTCCCTAGGCACTGCAGTCTTGATTCCAAGGTTGGTAGGGAACTCTGGGAGCTTCTGAGTGGCGAGGCCAGGCAGGTGACGTCAGAGCCCCCTCCTGATAGGTGCTTACATGGCTAGGTGACCAATCCCCTTTCAGGGCTATTTAGGGTCTCACTCTTGCAAGACTCCAGCAGGATTCCTCTACAACCTCCACTTCAACTTCTGGCCACAGGAACTGCGACTGGACCGTCGAGGAACCAACAACACTGCAATCCACGAAGAAGACTCTTCTGCAACTTCCATGTTTCCATGGCTCCTGCCAGCTTTGCAACATTTCCCTGGCTAGGCATCCTCAGAATACAGCAACTTGTCAGCCTGCACAAGAAGAAGAAGGAATCTCCCTTGGAGTGAGGAGTCACTTCCCTGCATCAGAAGGCACCAACCGCAACAATGACTTACTGCGTGGATTGCCTCTCCTCCTGAGCTGCGTGGATCCTGCATCCTGGGTGGTGGTCAAGAGTAGTTCACTTGGTCCTCCCTGCCAGCTGTCCAACTTTGGTGAAGGTAAGCCCTTGCCTTCCCAGGCAGGACAGTATCTCCATGCACCATGTCTCTTGCAGCTGCCAGGGCTTGTTAGCATCTCCTCCAAGAGATCATCTGCCAACATTCAGCTCCCTCCCCCAGCACTCCATCCTGCGATTCTCAGCCCTCTGTGTTGTTCTCCTATGGCGTGGGACCCTCTTCTGTAGCGCTATGTGGGCTCCTTCTGCGACTCCTGTGTCCCCGTCCTGTGGGACTCTTGTGTGTGCTGCCTCTGCTCCTGTGGGCTCTCTGTGTTGCTGAGGGTCCCCTCTGACTCTCCCTACTGGGTTGAGTCCTCCTGGGCCTTGCTGGTCCCTGGCAGCACCACTTTTCCACTAACCAAGTGTTTGCCTTTGGCAAGGCTTGCTGGTGGAATTCCTGCACCGATACCCATCTGCAATCTTTACTTCAGCATGGGACATCTTCTGCATCATTCAGGAACTCTTTTCTGGCTGCAGGACTGCAGTGTTGACCTGATCTTCATCATTGTTGACCAACTCCTGCAAGTACAGCTGGGGTAGTAGCTCCTGCTGCTCCTAGACTCCACTTTGACTCTTGAACTTGGTCCCCTCTCTCTACAGGTCTTCCTCTTCAGGAATCCACCGCTGGTTTCTTGCAGTCTTCTCTGGGTGTTTTCTTTTTTTTCCCTTTCTTTTGGGTGGTTTGGGGAAATTCCAGTGATTTACCTCTGCTTTCCTGGTTGCTGGGGGGTACTGTGCTACGTACCTCTGTGGTTTTCCAGTACTCCCAGCTCCCCTCTACACAGTCCACTTAACTAGGTGGGGGCCCTGTGCTCACATTCCATGTTTTATTATATGATTTGGGCTCCCCGTAGGGTCACTGTAGGAAAGTGCCACTGTTGGCATGGTTAACCCGCACCTTCTGCCTGATATTGATGGCAACTTTGATTGAAAGTGTGCTGAGATCCTGCTCACCAGGCCCCAGCACCAGTGTTCTTTCCCAAAATCTCTACCTTTGTGTTCACAATTGGCACACCCATGGCACACAGTGAAGTCCACTGTAAAAGGTACTCATGGTACCAAGGGCGCTGAGGCCATGGAAGGTCCCCAAGGATGCAGCATGTATTATGCCACCCTGGGGGACCCCTCACCAATCACATGCACACTGCCGTTGCAGCTTGTGTGTGCTGGTAGGGAGGAAAAGGTAAAGTCGACATGGCACCCACCTCAGGGTGCCATGCCCACAAACCACTTCCTGTGAGATAGGTAGGACACCCCTCTAGCAAGCCTTACAGCCCTAAGGCAGGGTGCACTATACCTCAGCTGAGGGCATAGCTGCATGAGCAGTATGACCCTACAGTGTCTTAGTCCATTCTTAGGCATTGTAAGTGCAGTGTATATGGTCTGGGAGTTTGTCATTACGAACCCCATAGCTCTATAATGGCTTCACTGAATACTGGGAAGTTTGATATCAAACTACCCAGCACAATAAATCCACACTGATGCCAGTGTGGGATTTCTTGGGAGGGCATCTCAGAGATTTTATGTTGGAGAAACTGCTAGTGCAAAACTGACCGGTCTGTGCCAGCCTGCCACTTTCAGATGTTTTCTGACCACATGGGGTGAGAGCCTTTGTGCTCTCTGTGGTCAGAAACAAAGCCTGTCCTGGGTGGAGGTGCTTCACGCCTCCCCCCTGCAGGAACTGTAACACATGGTGGTGAGCCTCACAGGCTCAAGCCTCGGGTTACAGTGCCTAAGGGCAATCCATCTAGTGGAGTTGCCTGCCCCCCGGACAAAGCCCCACTTTTGGCGGAAAGTTGGGTGGGAAAATTAGGGAAAACAGGGAGGAGTGACCACCCCAGCTGTGGCCACCCCTAAGGTGGAGAGAGCTGAGGTGACCCCCTCCCTGCAGAATCCTCCATCTTGGTTTGGAGGACAGAGACCAATATGGTTAGGTTTGTGTCCCCCTCCACAAAGGGAGTGGACAAGAAGGGTGTAGCCAACAACAGGGACAGTAGCCATAAGCTACTGCTCTCTGACCCCTGAAAAACACCTATATCTAAGATTTTAGGGCCTCCCTCAACCCAGCTCACCAGATTCCTGGCGACCTGACAAGAAAGAAAAAGGACTGCTAAACTGATCTCCAAGTGGAGAAGAAGGAAGAAGACAACTGACTTAGCTTCAGCCCTATTGGCCCGTCTCCTGCCTCAAAGAGCCTGCACAAGAACAGCGACACATCCAGCATGACCAGCGACCTCTGCCATGCTCCAGAGGATTGCCCTGCACCCAAAAGGACCAAGAACACCTGTGGACAGTGGCCCTGTCCAAGAAGAAACAACAACCAAGGACTCCGGACTCCATCCTCACTCCGAATGGGTGAGTCCTAACCACTCTGCATCTGATGCCCACGGCCAGTGTCCAGGTGGCCAAACCATCCAGAGAGGATCCCCAGGTGATTCGAGTAAGTGCCCACCCTGGGTTGACCTCTGCACTCCTCCACGATGACGCCTGCAGAGGGAATTCTGAGGACCCTCCTGACCGCAAAGATCCGGACAAAGATATCCGACACCTAAAGACACACTGCACCCGCAGCCCCCAGGCCTTGTAGAACCCGACCTCCAGTGCAGCTACGTTCAGCAGGTGACCCTCCTCCCTGTCCAACCTGTGGTTTGCCCAAGTCGACCCCTGGAATTCACCTGCAGCATCTGAGTGATCCCAGGGGTCCCCTCATCGAGAATCATTGGAAAAACAATGCCTTTTTTGCATCCTGCACCCGGCCGCCCCAGTGCCGCAGAGGGTGTATAATTGGTGCCTACATGTGGCCCCACCGACTGGTCCTGTAAACCCCCCAGGTCTGCCCTCCGAAGTCATGATTCCGAGTGCCCCCAGTCTCCATAGGAGCCTATGTTTATTTTGCCTACACTTTAACCTCTGCACCCAGCCGGCCCGTGCTGCTGGTAGTGGGTGTTTAGGGTCAACTTGAACTCAAACTTGTGGACTTCCTAACCCCAGAGACTGGAACTGTAAGTCGAGTACTTACCTGTAAATCGTCTTAACATTTCTTCCCCCCCAGGAACTGTTTCTGAAAATTGCACTGTCAACTTTTAAGACAGATAATTGCCAAAGTCACTGACTGCACTCTTCTAATAGGGGAACCCTGGACCTGGTAAAAGGTTTAATGTCCATAGGTACCCTCCACACACTAGGCCAGCTTCCTTCAGATACAGCCAAATGATAGACAGCACTATATTCGAACACAACTATTCACAGAAAGACGTGGCCTGAGGAATCCTGCAAGTTATCTTGAATCCATTCATGCAGCTGGCCAGGTTCGAGGTGATGGGAGTTGTAAGATTCAACAAATCCAAGCAATGCAATCAGTAGATAAAGGGATTTAGTTCCAGACAAATGTTGGCATATAAGTGTTAAATGTATACAACAAACACAAGAAGTGGCATAGCCAAAGAAGTATGGCATTCTAAATATGAAAAATTCAAAACAAAATGTTAAATGGATGGTCATTAAAGTCTCTAGGAATACAGATATCATACACAATCATTCAATAACCTCATATCAACCTTTCCAAGGCTTTTGTGGTGTGGCGTTAGGGAGTAAGACAGATCAGATTTGAAGGATGCATTTAAATAAATTAGACGTTGCATTCAAACAGATTGGGCTTTAACTAAAGAAATCATATGGTAGTCAGCTGCGGCTCCATTGTGATAAACCCAGCAGTTTCCCCAACTCATTTTAAGAAAGGAAACAGAAAGGTAAGTGGAATGGAACATCCACCAATTTACAGGTGATGTCCCTTTGTGACTAATTTAAATTAGGCTTAAGGTGTCCTCAAGGTTTCTGTATCAGGATTGTGATCAGTAGATTCCATACAATCTAACATTCTTCTGATCTGTTAAAACACACAACCAAAACCTTTCACCCCACAACTGAACTCATCACCATATCTGCTTATTCCCTCCCCTGCTCCTGACTGCCTCGATGGGATGCTCTCTGTTACCTAACTCTCTGATGGACATCTGCCTAGGACTTTCCAGAACCAACATACCTCAAGACACACAAGCATTTCTGCCTCCATATTCCAGGTGTTGGAGCTCCAAGTTCTGTTGCAAATCTTTCTCCCACTTTCCATAACGTTGACTTAACTTGTCCCAGTTTCACCCCTTCTTGTTGGCTGGGACTAACATTGTTTATCGGCATGACTGTGATGCAAGTTGTGTTTGAACTAGTAAAAAGGCTAATGATATTCAGGGGCGGTTGGTACCTCTGATCTGATGCTGAAGTATCATTGAGGGTGGTAGCCGCTACTCTTGCAGTGGCTCTGCTTTTCTGCGTCTTGTTGAGCAGTAATACTTGCCAAACATGTGCTCATATTTCATTGCAACAGGTATTCAGCAGTGCAGTTCTTTATTAAATTAGAGGCAGAGAAATATGCTGCATGGTGTGAAGGGATATATGTGCATTACCATTGTGCTGTGAGACAAAGTGTGGAAGCAGAGACAAAAAAATCTATTAGCAATGCCTCTTATGGGCCGCCTGGAATGATCATCACCATATGGCTTGGCATTGCAGTTCCCCTGGCCGTGGTAGCAGTATAGTTACGTCGATGGTGGGAGTAAAGTCCGCTACTCTTTACAATTCCATACAGAAGGTCAGAAAAGGGCAGTGATAAATGTAACTTCTACACCTTCCAGTTAACACTTTGTTACCTTTACAAACTATAAATTCTGCATGTATGTGCACTGCACTGAGTTCACCTTCTACCTGGACATCAAACTAGCTCCAGTGTCCAAAGATCTGTGCCTGAGGTTCTAGAATTCAACCTTCAAACTTGGGATCCACCCAGCCTTAATTTCCCTCCTTCACCCCAAGCATCTTAAAATGCTGCAATCTAAGACAGCTCTACTTTCAGATAACTTCTATATTTCACGGGCCACATATACATCTCTTGATCCCAATACTTTAGCTGTGTGTGACCACCCTTACCCTGACGATGCTCCATCATACTGCTTTACAGTCATTGCACTAACTGCCATCACCCTTGACTACATCCTAACCTACGCTTGATCCTGTAAACTCACTCTTGTGCACCTCAAAGACATCTTTCAATGCCCTCACCTTACACTTGATCAAGCCCACAATCCTTACCCTATGCCCACGTCTCATTGCATCTGTCCTTTCAATGTGCCTGCACTACTCATCAGGATGCTTATCATGTAACGCATCCATCTGATACCATATGCAGCCTGATGTCTGGCTCCATATCATGAGCTCAATCAAACATGCTACTAATCCATACAGTAACTTATGTCCCTTGGAATTCTCCATTATATGCCCCTGTCGCTGCCCATACATGCAACAAGAAACTAATTCCTACTCTACCCACGCTGGCATCCAGTAATGCTCTAGACCAGTCTGCCAATATCCCCATGTTTTGAGCAGTTTGTTAGCATGAGCAGTGACAGGTCACATGATTGGTCCCTATGGAAGAAGTGTGTACAATGCTGCCGAATAAGCCGGCCGAGGCTCATCAATAAGAGCGTCATTTCTCCAACTGCTCTTAACATAATGCCCACATTCAAATATACACATTCTACATAACTAAGCAACACAACACATCCCCTTCTTTTCCCTCAGTAAAATATACACAGTTAATTAGAACAATAATAGTAATAATGGATATCTTCAAAGACAAACTATGCATAATTGAAATAAGACAAACTATGTATAATTGAAGTACACTATAGCTTGACTTCAGTAACTAAAAATTATAACATACTACTGCAGTAAAGTTTGTTTCTGTAAAAGGAGTTCCCCGAAAATGACATAGGGAATAAAAGGTATTTGTATGAATAAAATGACTTGCCCCAAAATGGCACTGGAGATAAAACGTATTTGTATAAATAAAACAAGTTGCCCCAAAATGGCACAGGAAATAAAATGTATTTGTTATGAGCTATACAGTGTTTCAGCTAGCTAGGAGGTGTATTCCTCCTCTTGGGACTTTGATAAGAATTAGAAGAACTCGCCTGCATGAGCTGCTTCCTGGGGACATCAACTGCATCCAATGCAATGGGTGTGCTCTCAATGTCACACCACCAGAGACACTCAAGTATCATGAGTCCTATTATTTTTCCAGATTTGGAGGGGGGTAGACTGAAGTTATGTTTGGAGACCTTCAGTGTATGTGGTAGAACCCCCAAATGTTACCATGAACACGGAAAATCAGGGTGGAAAGACCACAAAGTGCTGTCTTATTTCATGGAATGTAGCAGGGTACGACATTAAGCTATCAGATTGTAAATGGATAAGGTTTTTGGTACATTATGATTTTATTTTACTTCAAGAAAATTGGTTGAATGGGCTGGCAGCCTGGGATGGATATCAAAGGTTTGCAGTCCCAGCCGCAGGGCCTCAAGCAGGTCACCCTAAAGAGGGTCTAGTTGCCCTAATCCGATTCTCTAAACTAGCAAGAGCGAGAGCATATCAAATTACCTGCAAACATCAGGGTTTATTAAATGTTTGGGTAGTCTCTGCAAATAAATCTTATGTTTTGCTGGTAAATTGGGGTCCTTTTCTCAGTTCAACAGATATTGAAGTGTAGATTGGAGGGGTTTGGTTTGGAGTTCTGTGCTGTTGTGTCAGGAGATTTTAGTGCCAAGATAGGGTGGCATAGTACAGTGGTGAGTCCTTTTGAGCAAGATTATGCCGTATATATAGCTGAGCGATCACAGGACCCAAAGGGCAAGGACCTGATTAAGGGCCTAAGGAGTTTTGGTCTTCTGAATATTTGCGACCTGGAAGTTGTGAGTATACATCAGGCCCCAACTTTTGTAGGCAGAGGGGCTGATACGATAATTGGTTACATCTTTGTGTCCCCATCTCTAAAAAAATGAGGTTTTACATGGTGAGGTGGTAGAGAAGCATTTTAGTGATCATAACCCCCTCACGATTTTCTTTAATTTTCCTGAGATCTTACGCAAACCAGGGTGAGGAGGTCCAGTTTTGGTGAGGACTAAAGATCAGGGTAGAAGACTTGGTTGGAGACAGGTAAATATCCATCAAGTAGTAGAGAGGGTGGTTGGTGAAAATCTAAATTTGATCACAGGTATACTTTTGGCTGAATCACCTCGGTCAGGGGAAGATATGAATGTCATGCCTAGAGTTAATGTAGCTTTTAAAGAACATTTGATTGCAGCTGTTCAGTCCTCTTGTAAGTACAAGGGTGGATGGTTTTAGCAAACCCTGTTATGAGGCAAAGAAATCCCTGAGGAAGGCTCTAAATGAACATCCAAGACATAAGGCCCATATATGAGATGCGAGGACTCATGATAAAATTGTTCTGAGGGCTAGAAAGCAACAGCTCAAGGAACTGGCCTGGGAGGAATTGGAACATGCATCACATAATAAGAACCCAGGCCTGTCTGGAAGGTTATAAATAGGGGTTCTACTGAGACAGAAACATCTGAGGGTATGGGCAGCAATAATGCCCCTGAGGTTTAGGTGACCCATTTTTGTAGGATTTTTCTGGGGAGCCCTGTAGGAGAGAAAATGGGTAAACAGTTTGGTGATTCCCCCCAATTTAGCTATTAGGTTTACACCTTTAGAGGTAAGGGAGGCGCTGCAAGGTAGTGCTAGCCATAAAGCCCCGGGCCCTGATATGATCCCAATGGATCTATGCAAATACTGTCCCCAGTTGTGGGTGCCTATTCTGCTCAACGTCCTCAGTGCAGCAGTTGGCATGGGAATCCCTGCTAGTTGGAGATCGGCATGTATTATACCTTTCTATAAAAAGGGCAATCAAAACGATCCAAAGTCATATCACCCAAACTCACTTCTTGATTCTTCAGCTAAAATTCTGGGTCAGATTATTTTAAGGCGTATTGAGGATTGGAGGGTGAGATATGGTTTCAGGGAAGGACTTGGTACCCAGGAACAATGTTTAAATCTGCTCATGTTAATTGGTAAATACACGCAAGTTAAGAGGGGCACTTTGTATCTTGCTTTTATGGATCTTAGTTGTGCCTTTGATAAGATAAATTGGAGTAAGTTATGGGAGAGGCTAACCCGGTTGGGCATGGATCCCCAAATCGTGGAGCTGCTCCATTATCTCCACCTAGGAAGAAACGCAAATGCAAGGGTTGGGCCAAATGGGGAATGCACGGATTTGTTTGAGCTTAATAGGGGTGTACGACAGGGGTGTGTCCTGGCTCCTACCCTTTTCATTCTGTATGCAAATGGGCTGTATGATTTTTTAGCTGAACGATGTAAGGATGCTCCTAAAATCAATGGCAAGAGTGTCCCGGTACTGATCTATGCTGACGATGCAGTTCTTATGGCCTGCACCATGAATGGTCTCTGAGAGGCGCTCAAAGCTTATGAAATTTTTATGTCAGCCCTAGATTTAGAGATAAACTGTAGTAAATCACATTTATGGTGTATGGCAAACGACTGAGTAGGGTGGGAGGGCTGAAGATTAATGATCAAGTAATTAGTAAAGTACAGGAATTCCCCCATTTAGGGGTTAATTTTGATGATAAGGGCACTTGGAAATCCTGTATCAATAGGAGGGGGTGCTTTTTAATGCCTCAGTAGGTGCTACGTTTGAGCTTGTTGCGAGGGTGGGAAATAAACCTATTAAGCCCCTACAGGTGCAAATGTCTCCCAGTTTTGCTGTATGGGACTCCACTCTGGGGCTATACGGAAAATAGGGCCCCTGTGATAGAGGAAAATAGGTTCTGCAGAATGCTGTTAGGAGGGGGACAAAATACCTCTGGCTTTTGTTTGCATGCTGAATTGGATCTAGACTTCATAGAAGACGCCATCAAGATTGCTCCTTTCTTGTTGTGGCTCTCTATTTGGAATAATGAGTTTGCCTCTTTAAACAGAGAAATCCTGCAGGATAGCATGCTATGTGATCATGCAAAGTATATTCACTGGTTGATGTATATAAGAAAAGTAGCCATTGCACTTGGGCGTTTAGATATGTTTGAGGCATGTTCGAAATGGGGTCTTTGGTTGACAGTCAGGTTACCCCCTGTTCAAACAAGGACTCTCACTCTAGTCAGGGTAAAAGAAAATCACCCTCAGCTAACCCCTGCTTACCTCCTAGGTAGCTTGGCAGAGCAGTAGGCTTAACGTCAAAGTGCTAGGTGTAAAGTATTTGTACCAACACACACAGTAACTTAATGAAAACACTACAAAATGACACAACACCAGTTGAAATCTTTATCTAAACAAAACAAGACCAAAACGACAAAAATCCACAATACACAAGTCAAGTTATCAATAAAAATGCAAAAAGAGTCTTTAAGTAGCTTTAAGCACACACTAGCGCTGCTAGTGTAAGAGTGTACCTGGTGTGCATCAAAAATAACCCCGCACGGGCGGGTGTGCGTCAAAAATAACTCTGCACGGTGGTATGTGAGTTGGAAATCCAGCCGCACGATGATCCGAAATCCCTGCATCACAGGTTGTGATCTCCCAGCCTCCGTGAGCGAAGCTGCGCGTCGTTTCTCCTGCTCCGTGCATCAATTCTTCGGTCGCGTTTCCTGTGAGCGTCGTTTTCTCAGCTGCAGAGCCGGCGGCGTGTCATTTTTTCATCCGCAGATTGGATTCGCATCAATCTTTTCCCCGCACAGCGCTCTGTGCGTGGATTTCCTTGTCTTTCGGCTGCCAGCTTCTCCTTTCAGGAACTCGATGGGCACCACAGGGCAGAGTAGGAGTCTCTCCAGAGACTCCAGGTGCTGGCAGAGAGAAGTCTTTGCTGTCCCTGAGACTTCAAACAACAGGAGGCAAGCTCTAGATCAAGCTCTTGGAGATTTCTTCTCAAGATGGAAGGCACACAAAGTCCAGTCTTTGCCCTCTTACTCTGGCAGAAGCAGCAACTGCAGGATAGCTCCACAAAGCACAGTCACAGGCAGGGCAGCTCTTCTTCCTCAGCTATTCAGCTCTTCTCCAGGCAGAGGTTCCTTTTGGTTCCAGAAGTGTTTCTAAAGTCTGTGGTTTTGGGTGCCCTTCTTATACCCAATTTCTCCTTTGAAGTAGGCCTACTTCAAAGTAAAGTCTCTTTTGAATGTGAAATCCTGCCTTGCCCAGGCTAGGCCCCAGACACTCGCCAGGGGGTTGGAGACTGCATTGTGTGAGGTCAGGCACAGCCCTTTCAGGTGTGAGTGACCACTCCTCCCCTCCCTCCTAGCACAGATGGCTCATCAGGATATGCTGGCTACACCCCAGCTCCCTTTGTGTCACTGTCTAGTGTGAGGTACAACCAGCCCAACTGTCAAACTGACCCAGACAGGGAATCCAAAAACAGGCAGAGTCACAGAAATGGTATAAGCAAGAAAGTGCCCACTTTCTAAAAGTGCCATTTTCAAACACACAATCTTAAAATCAACTTTACTAAAAGATGTATTTTTAAATTGTGAGCTCAGACACCCCAAACTCCACATGTCTATCCGCTCCCAAAGGGAATCTACACTTTAATCAGATTTAAAGGTAGCCCCCATCTTAACCTATGAGAGGGGCAGGCGTTGCAATAGTGAAAAATCAATTTAACAATATTTCACTGTCAGGACATATAAACCACATTACTATATGTCCTACCTTAACCATACTATGCACCCTGCCCTTGGGGCTACCTAGGGCCTACCTTAGGTGTGTCTGACATGTAAGAAAAGGGGAGGCTTAGGCCTGGCAAGTGGGTACACTTGCCAAGTCGAATTTACAGTTAAAACTGCACACACAGACACTGCAGTGGCAGGTCTGAGACATGATTACAGAGCTACTTATGTGGGTGGCACAACCAGTGCTGCAGGCCCACTAGTAGCATTTGATTTACAGGCCCTGGCACCTCTAGTGCACTTTACTAGGGCCTTACTAGTAAATCAAATATGCCAATCATGGATAAACCAATCACATACAATTTTACACAGAGAGCATATGCACTTTAGCACTGGTTAGCAGTGGTAAAGTGCTCAGAGTTCAAAAGCCAACAGCAACAGGTCAGAAAAATAGGAGGCAAGAGGCAAAAAGACTGGGGATGACCCTGCAAAAAGGGCCATTTACAACAAGGCACCAGAGGGTCTAACCAGCTCTGATAAACATTGGGCAAAGGAGAATTTCTTTAAAATCTTAGGGGCCAAGAGGGAGGAGGAAGAATTAAGGAAAACATCAGTGAGGTATTTTATAATGCTAAAGATAGGGGTGGGCCCATAGGTATATCTCTTGGTGACAAGAAATGTCAGGGAAAGGACTCTCATTTCGTGATTCCATTTGGGGGTAATAAAAAGCAATTTGTGTTTTCCGTTAGGACAGTTTGATCAAAAATCTATAAAATTGAGCCCCTGTGATGGTGTGTCCCTACAGACTTTAATTAATTTTACTCTGTTCTGTGATTTTTATGCTCCGTTTAGGTCACGTTATTTACTCCCCTTGATGCAGTCCAGGGGTTTTGTGCAATATCGCCCAGCTTTTTTGTGGTTGTGGATTGCTTCTGATGTGCTGGTGTGGAGGGCTGGGATCTTTTCTTAAGGGAGCTATAACCTGGCAGAACAGTTTAAATTATTTTGAAGTTTTTTTAGAAATCTTTATCCTTATTGAAATATCAATTGTGCAATGACATTTTGAATGTAATTTTTAAATGTCCTAAAATTATTAGCAGCCCTTGAGGTGATAACCCTGATGGTTTAATGCAACTCTTTTTAAATTTTGTTAAAAAGTATTTATTGGGTAGTATAGGTGTTCCACTGTAATTTTGGAAGTGATTTTTTCTTTTCTTTTGAATAATGTTTGTCAGTGCAATGTGATGTGTTGTTTATTTATTTGTTTTTATGGTTGATAATTCTCAAACCGAATAAAGTGTTTCGATGGAATCTTTTGATTACTTCATCTTGCAACCACCAGGGGAAAAATCCAATTTGAAGCTTTGATTGGTTCAATAACGTGTGTTGCCATGTTCGTATTCAGTTACTTTGATACCTTCTCTCCCACTAGCATAGGTATGTTGCAAACTTTGTGCCACTTGGGAACAGCATCCTTTTTCAGGATTATTCTGTGTTCAAACCCTTTAAGGTTTTCCAAGGTGTCACTAACAGTGGGACACTGTTTCAACATTTTGTTACCAGCTACAGTGCCCTCATCCACCACTGAAACCTGTTCCATACTATTGGGATTCAAAATAATGTGTAACTTCTCCTGATCAAACCATCTTAAAACTGGTGGAACTGTTCTGACTACATGTAATTTTTCTCGAGTTTCTCTGTCTTTAAATCTGAGAGTAAACCACCTGTACTCCAACATATCATTCTTTTCCCCACTGCACCATTCTGCGTGTATGTCAGGTTTTAACAATTGCTCACCACCTTTCTGTACAAAGGACAATTTCCACAAATCTTCATTAAAAATAATATGCAGCAAACCAGTCAGCAAAACCTTTCACCTCCGTCCCACCAATATTCATCCAACATTCAGGTTTGTTCTTGCATGGGATAACAATAATATAAACACAAGGTTATTACAAACATTCATCACTAGATTGTTTTCCAAAATATTACCTTGTACTTCATACTCTGGATCATCATTACAACCATCCACACCACCGCCACTCACACATTTCACACAATTGTTTTGTTCCTGCAAACCTTTGTAAAGTGCCCCTTAATTCAACAGTTGCTACATTTTTGTTTATCAGTGAGACAGTTTTTGCTGTATGCTAAATGGTCCTTACTGTCACACCTGTGACATCTGGCCTGTTCTTTCCTCTTCGTCTTAGCTCTGTTGAAGTTAGAGGAATCTCTTCTGTCTGTACATATATTAGCTTTCCTCACAACCTCCATGTCATGTGTGTCCTGTTTAAGGGTCACTACACACCTACTTGATATTTCCACTTTGCATACAAAGGCTAGAACCACTTCCAAGGCATTATCGCCCTTGACCCAAGGCCTCGCCTGAATTGCAGGAATACAAGTGTGCATGACCACCTGATCTCTGATTAAGTCATCGAGAAGATTTACACATTTTTAATCCAATGCCATTTTTTAACTCAGAGACATCATCATTCAGTGACTCTAATTAGCCCTGTTTTCTCTGAATTGTTTTTAACCTTTTAATACCGAACTTTGGGTTGCAAAGTAGGTATCTAGCTCTAACACTGCTACATAGAAAACATTAATGTCACCCAAAACATGGGCTGTAGTCATCTGATTGTACACTTTGCACCATTGAGGCACCGAGGAGTGCAACAAGATCCTCTTCTTTTGCTCTGGAGACATTTTGCACGACTCATCCACCGATGCATTATAATCCACAAAATACTCTTTTTATTCTTCCCTTCTCAAGGTAGGCTCCGAACCAGATGTCTGAGGAGGGCTAATACTAAAACTTTGTGTGCTTATTGTGTGACTAATGGATTTATCCAGTGCCCACTCTTCAGCAATGGACTAGTCCACTGTCCTCCTAAAACCTTTAATAGAGGGGCATCAAGTAAAATACATATCTCACCTATGCAGAGTAACCCAAAAGATCCTTACTCAGAGGCCTTAACTCTGAGTAAAATGCAGCGGTTGATTTGATATGATGCGTGAAAATGTGGAAAATACCTGAAATAACGAATCCGGGGAATATAGCCTAATCAAATATGGCTGACATGCAAGGTCAGCTAGTGCGGCCAACTCGACACCAGGGGGCATATATATATATATATTTTTAATGTAAGTTTTCCCCTGGGGGCACGATCACGCCCCCCAGGGGTTTAAAATTAGTAAAAAAATATTTAAAACATTTTTCAAAAAATGAAACTGACACGGGGTCATCCATGAGCAGGGCTGACCCCCTGTGGGGGATTTGTTTTTTTTAATAGCTGTATGGTTTCCCTGGGGGCCACACAGCTACTAAATATATATATATATATATATATATATATATATATATATATATATATATATATATATATATACACATATATATATATATATATATATATATATATATATATATATAAAGATATATCTGTATAGATATATCTATCTAGATATATCTATCTAGATATAGAGAGATATATCTAGGTAGATATGTCTATATATAAATATGTATAGGGTGATCACTTTTGTCAATGCGTGTGGTTTACCTGGGGGCTGCGATCGACCACCAGGGAAACCACACCCACATATAAAAGTGATCTCTCTCTCTATATATATATATATATATATACACATATGTATATATATAGAGAGATAGATAGATAGATAGATAGATAGATAGATATGTATATATATATAAATATATATATATATATATATATATATATATATATATATATATATATATATATATATATATATATATATATATATTCGCCACCAGTTCTCTTGTAGCTTGTGTCTTCAAAGCAATGCACATTCTTCAACTGAAGCATTTCAACTGCAGCTTTTAGGCAGCAATAAAAAAGTCAAGTAACTCTTGTGATTATATTATGTTTCTGCTAGAAAAGGATCTGACTTTTGTCTAGTGGAAGTTTTGATGTCATAAAGTAGCACAGAAGGTTTATATGCCTCCTGCAAAGATCAAAACTGTATTATATGTAAATAGATGAGTGGATTAGTAAAGCCAGACATTACCTGCGCTATACTATAAATGAAATGTATGTGCAATGGGGCTATGGAGAGATGAAGGGCACTTTTGCTGGGTGGTAGTGAGGAAATCCGAGGAGGAGGTCATGGGAGTAGGAGCACCAAAAATGATTGTTGGACTGGGTGCCAGAGGTGCTAAAGACTGTGATTGGTATGTCACAAGGTGAAGTAATAGAGTATCTTTTTTGTTCTTTTGAGTGTCTTGAGAGAACGTGCTGATTGAGGGTAGAAGTGAAGGTAAGGTGACCTTTACTGTTGTACGCATCACACACACACACACCCACCAGAAGTTTTGTGACTGTCCACGTAGGCTACTGTTTTAAAGCGATAGTTTATCCAGTAGAAGAGATGGATGACTGCTGTTCAAGCCCTACCTCAGGTTGTAGAGGACAGCTCTGACTCAGAGACTGAGACAGCAGATACTGAGACAGCATCTGAGGGATAGGACAATGGTGCAGACTCTGGGAGTGATTTTTCAGTTGGAGGCGCCCCATTCAATAACTCCTCTTCCAGTGATTCTGAGGGAGGTGATGAGGACAGTCCTGCTTTCCCTTCACAAGCATAGTCTGTGCAACGGGACAATAGCTGGTTAGCCCAACTCAGAGAACAGGTGCATACGAAGGCAAGCACAGAGAGAGTGCTCTGTTGGGAGCTCCCCAATTTAGTTCAGCCCCAGGTTTCACAGCCCAAATCATATTGTGGAGACATCAAAATTATCTATCACAAAACAACCTGTTTTGTAAGGAAGGCACCTGCGTTTTTGGTCCTGGGCTAGGCGGCTGTTAGACTTTTCATCCTTGGCGTGGTCTCCCTTAACTTTTTGCCTCTGTTCCCCAGGTTGTTGATGTGTGCTGGACTCTGATTTTGCTGTTTTTGTTACTCTGGGCACTTTACCACTGCTAACCAGTGCTAAAGTGCAAGTGCTCCTGTTTAAATTATATGTAAGTGGTTCATCCATGATTGGCATATTTGAATTACTAGTAAGTCCCTAGTAATGTGCACTAGAGGTGCCAGGGCCTGTAAATCAAATGCTACTAGTGGGCCTGCAGCACTGGTTGTGCCACCCACATAAGTAGCTCTGTAATCATGTCTCAGACCTGCCACTGCAGTGTCTGTGTGTGTATTTTTACACTGTAAAGTCGACATGGCAAGTGTACCCACTTGCCAGGCCTAAACCTTCCCTTTCCTTACATGTAAGGCACCCCTAAGGTATGCCCTAGGTAGCCCCAAGGGCAGGGTGCAGTGTATGGATAAGGTAGGACATATAGTAATGTGGTTTATATGTCCTGACAGTGAAATACTGCCAATTTCGTTTTCACTGTTGCAAGGTCTGTCTCTCTCTCATAGGATAATATGGGGGCTACCTTTAAATATGATTAAAGTGTAGATTCCCCTAGAGAAGAGATGGACAGGTGGAGTTTGGGATCCCTGAACTCACAATTTAAAAATGCATCTTTTAGTAAAGTTGATTTTGAGATTGTGAGTTTGGAAATGCCACTTTTAGAAAGTGAGCATTTTCTTGCTTAAACCATTCTGTGACTCTGCCTTGTTTGTGGATTCCCTGTCTGGGTCAGTTGACAGTTGGGTTGTTTTTCACCTCACACCAGACAGTGACACAAAGGGAGCTGGGGTGTGATCTGCATTCCTGATTAGCCATCTCTGCTAGGAGGGAGGGGTGGAGTGGTCACTCTCATCTGAAAGGACTGTGCCTGCCTCTGACAATGCTGTCTCCAGCCCCCTGGTGTGTGTCTGATGCCTTGCCTGGGCAAGGCAGGATTTCACAAGAAGGTGTGAGTCCCCTTTGAAGGAAGGTGACTTCAAAGACTAAAATGGGTATAAGAAGGGCACCCAAACTTACAAACTTGAGAAACACTTCTGGAATCAAGGGGAACCTCTGCCTGGAGAAGAGCTGATCGCTGAGGAACAAGTGCTGCCCTGCCTGTGACTGTGCTTTGTGGAGCTTTCCTGCAGTGCTGCTTCTGCCTGAGCAAGAGGGCAAAGACTGGACTTTGTGTGCCTTCCATCTTGAAGAAGAAATCTCCAAGGGCTTGATGTAGAGCTTGCCTCCTGTTATTGAAGTCTCAGGGATAGCAAAGACTTCTTCCTGCCAGCACCTGGAGTCTCTGGAGAGACCCCTACTCTGCTCTGTGGTGCCCTTCCAGTTCCTGGGACCCTGAAAGGAGAGGCTGGCAGCTTAAGGACAAAAATACACGCACCGCGCACCGTGCGGAGAAAAGATCGACGCGAATCCGATCGCGGCTGAGAAAACGACGCGACGCCGGCTCCGCAGCTGAGAAACGACGCCGCTGGAAACGCGACCGGAGAATCGACGCCCGGAGCAGGAGAAACGACGCGCAGCATCGCTGACGAAGGCTGAGAGATCGCAACCAGCGCCGCGGGACTTCGGACCGTCGCGTGGCTGGCTTTTTCGACGCGCCTCGCCGAGCCGAGCTGTTTTCGACGCATATACCCGTGCCGGGTTATTTTCGACGCACACCGCCCGTGCGGGGTTATTTTTGCCGCAAACCAGGTACATTTTCACGCTAGCAGCGCTAGTGGGTTGTTACAACTACCTAAAGACTCTTTTTATTTTAAACCTTTTAAAAATCATAACTTGACTTGTGTATGTTGGATTTTTGTCGTTTTGGTCTTGTTTTGTCTAGATAAATATTTCCTATTTTTCTAAACTGGTGTTGTGTCATTTTGTAGTGTTCTCATTAAGTTACTGTGTGTGTTGGTACAAATACTTTACGCCCAGCACTCTGAGGTTAAGCCTACTGCTCTGCCAAGCTACCAAGGGGGTAAGCAGGGGTTAGCTGAGGGTGATTCTCTTTTATCCTAACTAGAGTGAGGGTCCTTGCTTGAACAGGGGGTAACCTGACTGTCAACCAAAGACCCCATTTCTAACATTGGTGACCAGCGGTCGGGATTTGGACTTGTATTTGTGCTTGACATACAGTAATTAAGTGTACACTACTGTTTTGATCTCAGACCACTACGTGACCACATACTACTAGTCTTGTGATTTTTGTTTTTTACTTGGACTGTTTTTCTCTGCATTCAGTTTCTTTTTTTCACTGATCCCGGGATTGACTTTGCTGAAACTTCATTTGAGAACTTGCTTTTCTGTTTTTGGAACTGTGCATATTTTCTTTTTAACCTCTCATCATGTCTCAGTCTGGAGATGCCCTAGCTGAAACTGCTTTTGATTTGGAGAAATTGGAGAGCTACAAGGTGGCTCAGTTGAAGCAGTTTTGTAGGAATGTTGGCTGTCCCATTGAGAGCTCATCCAAGAAGGATGAGCTGCAAAAGGCGCTGAGGGCCTGGGTGGCAGCCAAAGCAGCTGAGGGGCACACAGATGAGGAGCCAGAGGGGGAAGAGGAGTTGCAAGTCACTCACACTGATGTAGTGGGTGGGCCTGCTATGTCTCAGGGGAGAATCTCCAGGGCAGGTAGCAGTGTGTCCTCCAAGAGTCTGACACCTGGAGAGTTACAGGACAGACAGGCAGAGAGGGAGTACCAGTTGGAGCTGAAAAAGCTCAGTCTAGAGGTGGAACAGAGAAAGCTGGCCCTTGAGGAAAGGAAGATAAACATGGCTCATGAGCTCAGTTTAAAAGAGATTGATCAGAGGAGTCAGTCCAGTAGGGATGGTGGCAGCAATTCTACAGTGCAGCCTGAGAGAAGGGTACACATCCCAAAAGACCTTGTGAGGGATTATAAGAGGGAGGATGACATCTACTTGTGGTTCAAGGGTTATGAGTCAGCTCTCCACATGAACCTGGTCCCTGAAGCTCATTGGGGGGCAGCCCTGTGGAAGCATTTTGAGGCAGAGGGGAGGGACACACTGACGGCCTTAGGGGATGCTCAGAGTCTCACCTACCCTGCCATGAAGGAGGCCTTACTTACCAGGTATGGTCTCACCCCTGAGCAGTACAAAGAGAAGTTTAGATCCTACAAGAGAAAGGAATCCCAAACATGGTTGGAATGTGTTGATTCTTGTTGCAGGTCACTGGATGGTTGGGTGAAGGGCAGTAAGGTAAACACGTATGAGGGGCTTTACAATTTAATTGCTTGGGAGCACTTGTACAGTTTATGTTTTCCAGAGCTGCGCCAGCACCTCATTGACAGCAAGCTGACTGACCCCAGGAAGCTTGCACAGGAAGCGGACCGCTGGGAGAGCACCAGGGTCCAAAAGAGGTATGGGGGAGACCACGCCAAGGGTGGGCAGGGTCCCTCTCAGAAGAAAGGGGGGGGTAAGGGCAAACAGGATGAGTTCTCTAAAGGGCCCCAAACTGATTCCCAGGGTAAGGATTCCCAACCCCCCAGTGAAAAGAGGCCATGGTTCTCCAAAGGGAAGCCAATGGCAGGTGGTCCCCTACGTAAGTGCTATTCATGTGACCAGGTGGGTCATGTGAGGGGGGACCCCAAATGCCCCAAAAGTACACCGGCACCCACTGGTGCACCGTCCCAGGGTTTGGCCAGTGTAGCGCTTGGGGAGGAGTTGGTTTCAGGTGGGTGGGAACCAGCAGAAATGACCCTTGTCTCACTAGGGGACAGTGAGATGGTCCAGAGAAACCTAGTGCCTGATAACACTAAGAAGTACAGGCAATGGGTGACCATCAATGGACAGAGGGTGGAGGCTCTGAGAGACACAGGAGCCAGTGTGACTACAGTGAGGAGTCACCTGGTGTCTGAAGAGCAGATTGATCCCCGGGTACTTCACCAAGTAGTTGCAGTAGACAACTCTGAGAGCCTCTGCAGAGTGGCGCAGGTTCCCTTTGAATGGGGGGGGGTCTCAGGTTCCTGGAAAGTCGCTGTGAGTCCAACCATGCCTGTTGATTGTTTGCTAGGCAACGACCTGGAGGATTCCCCTTGGAAGGAGGTGGAACACAGGTCTCACTTGGAGATGTTGTGTCTGCCTGGGTGGGTATGCGTATCCACCCGGTCTATGGCAGCCAATCAGGGTAGTCAAGAGCCCCTGGAGCCTGAAACAGTGGCCCAGGGGACCGCCAAGAAGAGGAAAGGCAGGAGGCGCGGGAAACCCGCCCCAGAAGTTCCCACGGTCCGGGAGGAGGCAGAGCCTGAGGGTGATGCCCCGGAACCTACAGGGGAACAGGTGGCTGAACTGGGGGAGGTCCCTGAGCTGTCGCAGTGGCAGCAGGAAGGGGGACCCACCAGGGAAGTATTCTGCACAGCGCAGAAGGAATGCCCTACTCTTGAGGGACTGCGGCAGCAGGCTGCAGCCCAGGCGGCTGGCGGAGCGCCAGGTACTCACCTGATTTACTGGGAGGATGGCCTCCTGTATAGTGAGCCTAAGGTTCCTGAGCCGGGGTCAGCTCGTATGCTGGTGGTACCCCAGGGCTTCAGGACCTTCCTACTGGGTTTGGCTCATGATGTGCCTTTGGCAGGACATCTAGGGCAGGACAAGACCTATAAGAGGCTTGTCTCCCACTTTTACTGGCCCTTGATGAACAAGCAGTCAGCTGCTTATTGTAGATCTTGTCAGACTTGTCAGGCAAGTGGCAAGAGTGGGGGGAAATGCAAAGCTCCCCTCCAACCTTTACCGGTAGTCAGTACTCCCTTTGAAAGGGTAGGAATTGACATTGTGGGGCCTCTGGATCCCAAGACAGCCCTGGGCAACAGGTTCATCCTGGTCTTGGTGGACCATGCCACACGGTACCCAGAAGCTATTCCTCTAAGGACGGTCACCGCCCCCGTGGTGGGACGTGCCTTGATGGGGGTTTTTACCCGCATGGGGTTCCCCAAGGAGGTAGTATCTGATAGGGGTACAAACTTCATATCCACTTATATGAAGTCTCTGTGGAAGGTGTGTGGGGTAACCTACAAGTTCACCACCCCTTACCACCCCCAAAGTAATGGTCTGGTTGAGAGATTCAACCGCACCTTGAAAGGCATGATTCAGGGCCTGTCAGAGCCCTTGAGGGGTAAGTGGGACGTCCTCTTGCCATGCCTTCTGTTCGCTTACAGGGAGGTGCCTCAAAAGGGACTTGGCTTTAGCCCCTTTGAGCTCATCTATGGCCACCCTGTGAGGGGACCGCTCAGTCTGGTGAAGGAGGCTTTGGAGAAAGCTCCTAGTAAACCACCCCAGGATGTATTTAGCTACATGCTGGCACTAAGAAACCAGACTGCCCGCTTCAGGCGTCTCGCTCAGGAGAACCTGGAAGCAAGCCAGGAGGACATGAAACGGTGGTACGACCAGAATGCCACTCTGGTTGAGTTTCAGCCTGGACAAAAAGTGTGGGTCATGGCACCAGTAGAGCCTAGGGCTCTCCAAGATAAGTGGACTGGGCCTTTTGAGGTGGTGGAAAGAAAGAGCGAGGTCACCTATCTGGTAGACTTGCAATCCCCCAGGAACCCCTTGAGGGTCCTACATGTCAACCGCCTCAAACCCCACTTTGAGCGAACTGAGCTATCCATGCTCCTCACGACAGATGACGGGGTGGAGGAAGAGAGTGAGCCTCTTCCTGACCTCCTGTCTGCAGGAGAGAAAGATGGGTCTGTGGAGGGAGTGATCCTCTCCCCCTCCCTGACTGAAGAACAGCAGAGGGACTGTCGCCACGTGCTGGGACAGTTCGCCTCACTGTTTTCCCTGATCCCAGGAGTCACACACCTGTGCACACATGATGTGGACACTGGGGACAGTACACCTGTTAAACATAAGGTTTACAGGGTGACTGACAGGGTGAGGGCTTGCATTAAGGAGGAAGTCTCCAAAATGTTAGCCCTAAGGGTTATTGAGCACTCCAGCAGTCCTTGGGCCAGCCCAGTGGTCTTGGTCCCAAAGGCTACTGCTCCTGGTGCCACTCCAGAACTTAGGTTCTGTGTGGACTACCGGGGTCTCAATGCGGTCAGCAAGACTGACGCACACCCCATCCCCCGAGCTGATGAGCTCATTGATCGGTTAGGAGCTGCCAAGTACCTCAGTACGTTTGATTTAACATCTGGGTACTGGCAGATTGCCTTAACTGAAGGGGCAAAGGAGAGGTCAGCATTCTCTACCCCCGATGGGCACTTCCACTTCAATGTGATGCCCTTTGGGATGAAGAATGCCCCTGCCACCTTTCAGAGGTTGGTCAACCAGGTGTTGGCAGGACTGGATGAGTTCAGTGCCGCCTACCTGGATGACATTGCTGTGTTTAGTTCCACATGGGAGGAACACCTGCAACACCTCTGGAGAGTGTTAGAGGCCCTGCAGAAGGCAGGCCTCACTATTAAGGCGAGCAAGTGCCAAATAGGGCAGGGTTCTGTTGTGTACTTAGGACACCAGGTGGGGAGTGGCCAGGTGGCACCCCTACAGCCTAAGATTGACACGATTCTGGCTTGGGAGCCTCCCAAGACCCAGACTGAAGTGAGAGCCTTTTTAGGTCTCACAGGATACTATCGGAGGTTCGTTAAGGGATATGGTACCATTGTTACCCCCTTAACTGAGTTGACTTCTAAGAAGCAACCCAAGAAAGTGATCTGGACAGAGGCTTGCCAGAACGCTTTTGATGCCCTGAAGGCTGCCATGTGCACAGCACCGGTGCTGAAGGCACCTGACTACTCCACGGAGTTTGTTGTACAGACAGACGCCTCAGAGCATGGTATTGGAGCAGTACTCTCACAGCTGAATGAAGAGGGCCTAGATCAACCCGTAGCCTTCATTAGCAGGAGGTTACTACCCAGGGAACGTAGGTGGAGTGCCATAGAACGTGAAGCGTTTGCTGTGGTCTGGGCACTGAAGAAGCTAAGACCCTACTTGTTTGGGACTCACTTCCGAGTTCAGACCGACCACAGACCCCTCAGATGGTTAATGCAGATGAGGGGTGAGAACCCAAAACTGTTGAGGTGGTCCATTTCCCTACAGGGGATGGACTTTACGGTGGAACATCGACCCGGTACAGAACACGCCAATGCTGATGGTCTGTCCAGGTTCTTCCGCCTTAGTGATGAGAACTCCCATGAGGTTGGGTAGTTGCTCCCCACTTTTAGCTGGGGGGGACACGTGTTAGACTTTTCATCCTTGGCGTGGTCTCCCTTAACTTTTTGCCTCTGTTCCCCAGGTTGTTGATGTGTGCTGGACTCTGATTTTGCTGTTTTTGTTACTCTGGGCACTTTACCACTGCTAACCAGTGCTAAAGTGCAAGTGCTCCTGTTTAAATTATATGTAAGTGGTTCATCCATGATTGGCATATTTGAATTACTAGTAAGTCCCTAGTAATGTGCACTAGAGGTGCCAGGGCCTGTAAATCAAATGCTACTAGTGGGCCTGCAGCACTGGTTGTGCCACCCACATAAGTAGCTCTGTAATCATGTCTCAGACCTGCCACTGCAGTGTCTGTGTGTGTATTTTTACACTGTAAAGTCGACTTGGCAAGTGTACCCACTTGCCAGGCCTAAACCTTCCCTTTCCTTACATGTAAGGCACCCCTAAGGTATGCCCTAGGTAGCCCCAAGGGCAGGGTGCAGTGTATGGATAAGGTAGGACATATAGTAATGTGGTTTATATGTCCTGACAGTGAAATACTGCCAATTTCGTTTTCACTGTTGCAAGGTCTGTCTCTCTCTCATAGGATAATATGGGGGCTACCTTTAAATATGATTAAAGTGTAGATTCCCCTAGAGAAGAGATGGACAGGTGGAGTTTGGGATCCCTGAACTCACAATTTAAAAATGCATCTTTTAGTAAAGTTGATTTTGAGATTGTGAGTTTGGAAATGCCACTTTTAGAAAGTGAGCATTTTCTTGCTTAAACCATTCTGTGACTCTGCCTTGTTTGTGGATTCCCTGTCTGGGTCAGTTGACAGTTGGGTTGTTTTTCACCTCACACCAGACAGTGACACAAAGGGAGCTGGGGTGTGATCTGCATTCCTGATTAGCCATCTCTGCTAGGAGGGAGGGGTGGAGTGGTCACTCTCATCTGAAAGGACTGTGCCTGCCTCTGACAATGCTGTCTCCAGCCCCCTGGTGTGTGTCTGATGCCTTGCCTGGGCAAGGCAGGATTTAACAAGAAGGTGTGAGTCCCCTTTGAAGGAAGGTGACTTCAAAGACTAAAATGGGTATAAGAAGGGCACCCAAACTTACAAACTTGAGAAACACTTCTGGAATCAAGGGGAACCTCTGCCTGGAGAAGAGCTGATCGCTGAGGAACAAGTGCTGCCCTGCCTGTGACTGTGCTTTGTGGAGCTTTCCTGCAGTGCTGCTTCTGCCTGAGCAAGAGGGCAAAGACTGGACTTTGTGTGCCTTCCATCTTGAAGAAGAAATCTCCAAGGGCTTGATGTAGAGCTTGCCTCCTGTTATTGAAGTCTCAGGGATAGCAAAGACTTCTTCCTGCCAGCACCTGGAGTCTCTGGAGAGACCCCTACTCTGCTCTGTGGTGCCCTTCCAGTTCCTGGGACCCTGAAAGGAGAGGCTGGCAGCTTAAGGACAAAAATACACGCACCGCGCACCGTGCGGAGAAAAGATCGACGCGAATCCGATCGCGGCTGAGAAAACGACGCGACGCCGGCTCCGCAGCTGAGAAACGACGCCGCTGGAAACGCGACCGGAGAATCGACGCCCGGAGCAGGAGAAACGACGCGCAGCATCGCTGACGAAGGCTGAGAGATCGCAACCAGCGCCGCGGGACTTCGGACCGTCGCGTGGCTGGCTTTTTCGACGCGCCTCGCCGAGCCGAGCTGTTTTCGACGCATATACCCGTGCCGGGTTATTTTCGACGCACACCGCCCGTGCGGGGTTATTTTTGCCGCAAACCAGGTACATTTTCACGCTAGCAGCGCTAGTGGGTTGTTACAACTACCTAAAGACTCTTTTTATTTTAAACCTTTTAAAAATCATAACTTGACTTGTGTATGTTGGATTTTTGTCGTTTTGGTCTTGTTTTGTCTAGATAAATATTTCCTATTTTTCTAAACTGGTGTTGTGTCATTTTGTAGTGTTCTCATTAAGTTACTGTGTGTGTTGGTACAAATACTTTACGCCCAGCACTCTGAGGTTAAGCCTACTGCTCTGCCAAGCTACCAAGGGGGTAAGCAGGGGTTAGCTGAGGGTGATTCTCTTTTATCCTAACTAGAGTGAGGGTCCTTGCTTGAACAGGGGGTAACCTGACTGTCAACCAAAGACCCCATTTCTAACAGCGGCCATATAGTGAAACCTATCAAACCAGGACATTTTTGGAAACTAGACACCAGGAGGAGCCCACAGAGGTGTGGTTTGTCTGGATTCCCCAAAGTTTTCTTACCCAGAATAACCTCCAACAGTGAAATGTTGCATAAAAACTATAATTTTTCTTGCATTTGTGTCACACAAACTACATGCTGGGAATATGCTGGGATCCACAAAATTCCTACCACCCAGTGTTTCCCAACCTGTCCTTTTAAAAACACTACCCCACTTGAGTGTCTGTACCTAGTGCCTGCGTCAGGAATGGATCACTCCCCCAGGGTCAACTACAAATAGGCTCATTAAAGTTGGTCGCTGCTGAATGCTAGATTTCATTTTTTCTTCTAATGGCTGCATTTATGCTTTCCTCTTCAACAAACACAGCCTAGGAACTCAGGGACAAGTGACTGTATCAGTGAGTTTTACATGAATGTCTGCAGCATCTTATGGAGTGGGTGGAAAAGACCCACAGCACACCCTAATAACCTTGTATCACTCTGATTACATAGATACTGTATGCCTTATAAAATAGGTTGATCACTTGTGGCAAAACTCAGAATCCTTTGGTAGAGGTGTGGTAGCAAAAGCATGAAAGCCACAAAAGTATAGGTGACACGGTAATATGAAACACCACAAGACTATGCTTGCATAGCGTAATAAAAGAAAATCCAGACTGCTGGTAGATTCCAGATGATTTTGTAAGTGTTTAGACTATGCTATCCTTACCACAACCATGCTTACACCATCCTCTTCTTTTCCCCATGTATTGTTTTTCTAGCATTTTCCTTATCGCCTGTGTACCATTTGCCTTTTATGATATAAAAGTGTATGTTAGTGTTTAGTGGCAATGGAAACAATAATACATTGTGTCCTACCCTCTTCTAGTTTCCAAAACAGATAATTGCATCGGACCCTTACTTGTATCAATGCATCAACATTTTAGCGTGCCGCTTGGAATGTCCAAAATCTATTTGCCCGATAGAGGCAATGCTCAATGACAAGCTAACGTACATCTATATGACAGACTGCCAGGGGCAGTTTCTCCATATTACCTTAAGGGCGTTGACCAGCTACCTTCGAGCCATTACCCACAAATACCTGATCTCTTCTCGCAGGCAAGGCGTACTCTCCTCTTAGGCATGGTTTACTGCAGTGACCAGCCATGGCTGTGTATCTGAGTTGCGCATGTCACGCTGGCCGGTATTTCGCCTGAGGCCAGCCTGACATGCGTAGTTCAGACATCCCCAGTCATCACTGTAAGCGAGCTGGGAAGCAGAGACACAGTCCCATCGGTCTCTGATGGAGCGCTTTGTTCACTTGCCTCAGCCAGTACTTGCACTGCTTTTATGCTGTTTACTATTATAAACATCATGAGAGTAGTACGTTTATTGTCCGAGATGCCTAGTTTCACTTTATGCATGCCCGGCATGCTTCAGTCAAGGCAGGCAGTGTGCATGCTGCGGGTGGATTTAGAAGAGTCGGCCCCCCAAGGAAAGACGATTGCCGACTCCAGGTACGATTAAGAACTTACATCACCATATGTGACATTTACTGTTAAAAATGTGGTAACTTCATTCCCTTGAAATCGTCAATGAGTAATTCATAAAACTTCATCAAGAGATGAGAAGCAGTCACAAATCCAAAGCTATTATGGGAAAATTGTAATATATTAAAACAGCGCATGCCTGCAGGCTCTTAACCTGATAGTCACATTTGTTTTTGGACATTTGCGTGGAAACACTGGAAGGTCTTTTAATAAATGAACTAAATACGATTTAGAATTTAGCTCCCTTTGGTTAGAAAGCTGGCTGGCTGCTAGGCACAGATCCCGATGGAGTTAAGCCAACATGAGCGCTACCTGCTTGTTCAGTACAATTAGAATCATTAACATTGGTCGCTGCTGAATGCTAGATTTAATTTTTTCTTCTAATGGCTGCATTTATGCTTTCCTCTTCAACAAACACAGCCTAGGAACTCAGGGACAAGTGACTGTATCAGTGAGTTTTACATGAATGTCTGCAGCATCTTATGAAGTGGGTGGAAAAGATCGTACACCCTAATAACCTTGTATCACTCTGATTACATAGATACTGTATGCCTTATAAAATAGGTTGATCACTTGTGGCAAAACTCAGAATCCTTTGGTAGAGGTGTGGTAGCATTGCCTTGTTTTGGTAATACTTGGTACATATTGCTGCTGAAATGTTGCACTAATGTCTAAACATACAACCTACTCTAGTAATCTTTTAAATGGGTTATACTGATGCATTAATCAGAAGCTCTCGCATCGAAGTGTGTGCCCTTGGCAAATAGGGGTGATTTTCAAAAATTGCTATGTATGTAAACATTTCAAAGAGACCGACATGCTGTCTGCGTTGTCATTGTCATTAGACGACAGAGGGGCTAATGCCCCACCATTTTCTAGCGTTACCAGGCGCCACTGCAGACTGCCAGCATGCTTTTGTATATCTGTATCCCAGGCGTCCTTCCTAAGGAATAAAATACAAGCCAGAAAACAGACCACACATAACACTAGAATAAGATGCAGCGATTTAGAATCTTGACCAAAAACTGTGGATCAGTACACAGCCTAAATTAGAATTTACCTTTTGAAGCTGCACTTAAAAGCATAGCCAACTGTATAGACTATGATGCATGTTTTTACTATCTCCAATTTCTGAATCAGAAATTACTTCATATAATCAACAAAATATGTTTGCGTCTTTGTTACCTTTTTAAATTCTCCGTGTTTGCTATATTCACAGAGCATCATGTCAAAGAAAATCGGGATAGTGGCTTTTCGTAATTCCACCTCTGGAATAAGGGTCATCTCCAAAATTGGTCCAACCATTCCAGGGATGAAGTTGATTTTGTTCTGACCTATATTTTAGATGTGCAGAATTTGAAAGGAATACAAGAAACACAAAAACTCTTAAAATGTGTTGAAAACATAGACAACAAAAATGGAATTTTAAAAATGAAAAGCAAAAGTAAAAATGCATTTTCGTTTTTTTTTTGTTTTTTTGACAAGTATAAATCAACATAATTAAATGATTTGGAAACGCTTTATATTCTGACATAGCTCTGTTGTATACGTTTTGTACAGTTATTTAGGTTTTAAAATGAGCTTTTCTTTCTTATTCTTCAAATAGTACAGCTTCCAACTGAACCAAATTAGGAGTTAGAGTTGCCTACCTCGCAACGCTAAAGACATCCCCAAACAAGCTATTTTGAATCACCTTTAACTTAGGTGTGCAAAAACATATATAATGGTAAAGAAATAGAAACGGCCAACATTTATCCTTCAGCTGCTGGATCCCACACTTTATTCATCTATAAAAAGTTCAAGAACACCAAGCGTAGTCTTAACATACTGGGCCTGATTATGAGTTGACGGTTTAGCCCGTCCGTCAAACTTCCGAAAGGGAGGTTGCTGCCATAGTGGCTACCTCCCCACCGGGCCCATTGCGAGTTTCCCGCTAGGTCAGAGGGCGGAAACTTGAGTTTCTGCCTAGCGGGAAACACTCTACAGCATTGTCTCCAGCTCGTAATTGAGCCGGTGGCAATGCTGTAGGATGCAGGGTGCACCATCAACCTGGCAATGTTCAATGTCTGCAAAGCAGACATTGAACATTGCAATGGTGCTGGCTTGGGGGGCTGGTGGTCTGCCGCAGTCATAATGTGGAGTTCGGACTGCCGCATTGGCAGCGTTCTGAATGCCACCACGAGTCTGGCAGTCTCTCGTAATTACTGTCACTATTTGTTGGACAAATTTCATGTACAGTTGTCAAGTGGTGCAAATGGTACAGGCAAATTAAACAACGGCTTCTCAGCTAACAAGATATACAAAAGTCTTAAACCTCTGATGTCCTCCCAGCACCTTTTTCAAAAGTCAATGCCTCAATAACTACTGAAAAAATTTACACCAAACCAACAAAAGCATGTACTACGATGTTCTGCTTCATGACAGGGGTAGTGTAAATCCATTCAGCAGTTGTGGCTGTAGGTGCAAGCATAATTTTCAATGGGAGCTAAAACGGGAATTTTGTTTTAAAATTATTTCTTATTGTGCATTAAAATTATAGCCAGTGCTGTAGTGGATGTTCAGGCAGACTGGCAGTGCCAGACAGAGCAGCCTAAAAGGGCAAGTGTATGGGCCTCATTTTTATTGTCCTTGACGTCCATGACGGGATCTGGGAAACATACTTGTTCTTTCAAGCTGACTCAGTAAGAAACTGCCTGAAATTCCAGTGCAGCACTGGCTATAGCCTGTTGTCATTGTTTTCTGTGCAAGTGTGTTGCAGTGCCAATGGTTTGCCATATGTGGTTCTTGACTTACTCTAAAGCTAGGCTCGTGTACATGTAAGGATGTTTCGTCATTATTATGTCTGTAGAATAATTAGAAGCGTATTTTGTTAATTTAAATGTTCTTACTCTTCCATAGGTGTGTTTTTATATTAATTTATCCCTCCCTGAAACCATCCTTAAATTTTGCTAAAGCCCTCCCATTTAGTAGTAATAATACACTATTTTTCCACCAATCAACGTTGTCCCTTCTGTGAGGGTTAGGGTGTATTTTATGGTATGGCTCAGGGGCCCTTATGTGGAATACACTAGCAAAAAAATGTCTTGGGTCAGTCAGGCTCATTTGAACAACCTTAAGCTCGACTGTGGGTAGTTATTGCTTCAGAGCAAAACTTGAATAAGCAAACTTAGTATGTAGCATTTAACAGTACCAAATACCAGAATCGGAAAGAACCAGGACATCAATTTTTAAAAATGGATTACATTTTTTGTAAGTTTTAGAGACCTTGATGAGCAAAGCCCACCACAGAGATACAGATTTTGAAAGATATTACCACTTTTTAATCCAACTGCAAACAAGGATTGGTCAACAATAGTTGGAAACTGGAGCCCTGTTTGGGTAACCAAATCTGACAGGATGAAGGTCTGTGGTGGCAATGATTTAGACAGTTACCTGGCCACCACAGCATTTTCCAGTCCACTCCCAAACTTTACAACACAACTGCCATAGACTGTGATGGAGTGGTCCAGATGCAGGATGAAAAGATGCTCAAAGTTGCTCCCGTTGCTGTGCAGGTGATTGGGGTGCCTTTGTGGTGATTCCTGAGTCCATGGGTAATGTGGGGCAACTTTGGCTACAGAGGTCAGGGTCCCATGAAGTCCTCTTTGAGACAGTTGAAGGACAGCTGCAGCTGGGCTACTGGTCTCTGGACACAGTGCTGGAGAGAAAACTGTTTTGTGGAGGCCAGTTTCCCTCTTGGGTGACCGATCTGGACTGTGATACCAGGTCCAGCTGAATTGGGTGCATCTTTTGGCTGTTGAGGATCGGTCTCTTGGGGCCTCCATTGATTGCTTGCTGTGGGACGCTGCAGTGGCCACCAACTTGCCTGTTTGGGCATATTCAGCTCTTTTGCCCCTAGAGCTGGTTCCAGGGGATCATTCAACTGATTCTTGGAGTCACTGCTTTGGTCTGGACCTGAGGCACAAATGATCCCCATGCCAAGAGCAACAGGCACAGTCCCATCTTTGCTAGCCCAAAGTGAAGCAGGTACGGTACAGCAGACTGTGTAGCCTCTATTTGTGGTGGGTCATGAGCAGCAGGGCAGTCCTTCAGGTTCGTGTTTCAGTTCTACTGTGATCTGAGGTTCAGGGTTCGAGGGGTGCCATATTTGTCCTAGGAAAGTGCCCTGAGAGGACCACATGGTCACTAGCCAATGGGCAAACAGGTCCCCTCAGCCTAGGTGTTGTATTTATGGCACCCTGGACATTTGGCATTTCCAGGGTGCACTATTCTATGAACCTTCCCTTGACTGTGAGGAGTGTGGTAGCTCACCCTAGTGCCTACCTGGGGGCTACACACTCATGGTAAAACTATTTTGGGCACTGCTCTTCCCTCTCTGGCCCTGTCTCCAGCATGTCTACATGAAAAAAGCAAAGCCTCTATGGAGTGCTATCACCTTTTGCCCACCAAAGCTGGTTTCCTCTTTAAAGCTCACCATTTGGGCTAATGCCTCGAGTGGCTTTCTGATACGGGGAAGTAACCCCTCACCTTTCCACATTCTGCTATTGTTCCTAAGCCTAGGAGTCATTCACACTACTCCCCAAGTGGGCAGAAAGCTGTCTGTTGGCCAGTGCCTTATGAGGCCACTGGACCAGATGGGTCATAGAGTGACAACTTTCTAAAAGTTACATTACCTTAATAGTGACAATAAATTGGACCGGGGCATCAGGTCAGGCTCAATCTCACAATTCATTTGCTACCTAACATTATCCAGTTAGGCTCTTCTATTCAGGAGTTAGCCAGACTAGGGTGCTAGCCACTAACCCTGTACTAGCCAATGGGGCTACTAACTTTTCCACAGCAAAATGACAATTTGTAAGTGTTGCTGCTAAGACATATTAAAAATATGTGTCTCACGTAATAATATATACCTACCTGACACAAGGCTCTACAGCCCTTCCTTAGGGGAGTGTGACCGGGTTGGTCCGGAAGGATCACTCAGAACTCGCTTAGTCTATGTACAAGTGTTTTATTAAGTTGTTTGGTAACTGGTAAGGGTACGTGCAGGTAGGTTTTTTCTCTTGCTTTCCATGTATGGTGGGTGGTATGGCTGTATCCTTTCGGGTTCTGGTCTTCTCTCTTTTCTCCTTATTTCACAGGCATCCCCGGGAAGCACATGTGGAGAGAATAAGATACATGAGGTAAGTGGTCTGGGTTTCTATGGGTGTAGTTTTCCTATCTCTTTTTCTATCCCTTCTCCTTTCTGTTCTCTCGCAGTTCGGTATCTGTCCCTCCTGTGTTTTCCTTACGACTAGGTGCGGTCCTCACATACTCATCGGCTATTGCTTCTGCCTTCTTCCGGTACCCTTAGTGCTCATGTGCGCGGTTCCTTTGATATGACATATGCTCAATATAGTTTTCTTGTGCTTAATGGTGGATTCCCCAATCCCCTTTATTGTGCCCTTGCTTCTTCTCTCATTCCTTTCTTCCCCCTCCTTTTTTTGTCCGCTCTCCTCTCTTCTCCCTCTCTCTCACTCGTACTTCCCAAGCCCGTTATCCCACGCACCTGGAAGTGCCACGCTTCTCCGGAAGCGCAGCGGGTTTACTCGTTCCGTCCTCCCGGTTGCCTGCCTTCGTGGGATTCGCCTTGCGCCTTCAGCAGGCTTCTCACGGGGATGATTGGAGTCGCTATCTCCGTTTCCTTCCTCCTCCTGTGTTCGTTCGTCTTCCTCCTCCTGTGTTCGGTCGTCCTCCTCCTCCTGTGTTCGGTCGTCCTCCTCCTCCGATGTTCGGTCGTCCTCTTCCTCCGATGTTCGTTCATCTTTCTCCTCCTGTGGTCGTTCGTCTTCTTCCTTCCTTGGTCGTGTCTCCACTGCTTCCAAACCACCGACACCCGTATGTTCTGACTGTGGCAGTTTTAACCTCCCGGCGGCCCGCCGCCATCGATCGTCCCACCAATCACGGGGCGAGAGTTTGACAAGGTCGAGGCCGTCAGAGGCAGAGTCAGCACAAGACCGGGCCATGTGCGGGCGATCAGGATCCAGCCCGTCACAGGGAGACTTACAAATATTGTTAAGGGAAGCGGTGGCTTTGACATTGGTTTGAATGACAATGTCAAACTAGCAGTGTAACCACTGCCCTTTCAATCTGCAGTGGCATGCTGGGAACCATTCTGCACTTTGTCACACACAGGGTGGCACAATCAGTGCTGCAGGCGGGGTAGACACTTTGCCTTCCATGCCCTTGGTATCTTGTGTACCATATACCAGGAACTTATAAGTAAGTCAGTACTTGCCATTTGGGTATAGCCAATTCAACATACATTTTAAAGGGGGTTAGAACACTGACACTAAGGTCTGGTTAGCAAACCTCAGTGCACATCATAGTCAAACAATGAGCAGCAAAAGTCCAAAAATATGGGGATGAACATGCAAAAAGAGGCATTTTCATACCTCCCAAATTTACTACCAAACTGTGCAGGGATCTATGCATAGACAAAATAGAAGAGGCAGAGATCTTGCGCTGATGTTTTGGGAATTGCATTATGTAGGACATAAAGTATTACTGAGGAATTACTACTATTCCAATATGTCTCTGGTGAATCGGGCCATGTATTTCCCAAAATGCTGTGCAGGACTTCCAAAATGCTACAGAATTAGTAGGCAATCTGAAAGGGGGTATATTTTGTATAGGGGTGTGCAAAATTCACGTACTTTGATTTTGCACATTTGCGCAACATTTTGGCAGTATTATGTGATAGTACATGTAATTGCATCAAAGCCATCATTTGTGCTATATATTATCTCAAAATGCATCCTTGTGTCAATTTTTGGCATGAGGACATGTTTAAACAAATGGACCACAAACTCTTGCAGTCTGTTGATTCAGTGCATTTGCAGTATACATTTATCGCCAATGGTGAGTTTGCGGTAAGTTTTTGGAATATTCAAAATATACTTACTACCTGTTGTACTGGTGATATACATTGTGCGAGAAAGATGATTATAAGTTTAAGTGGATGGTTTTTCCCTTCAAATAATAATGGTACTATTCCTTAATAGGTCCAGTTATGTCTCAAACTTAAACCTGAGCTCAACTCTTGGTAGCTGTGGCACAGAGAAGACAGACTTAGGGCCTCACTACAAGTTTGGTGCTCTATGACCGCCAGACTCACAATGGTGGTCTGACTGTGGCATTCCTAGTGGTGCGACTGCCAGATTACAACCCAGACAATCTGACTGCTGGTGGCCAATTAACTGAAGGGATGCTGTTTATGAGGTCAATTCCTTGCTTGGTTTTCGATGTCCTTGGAATAATAAGGTGGTTGTGCTTTTTTCACTGTGAAGTCTTTGATACCAGGTGCAAGACCTGAAGAAGTCCTGTTGTGGGACAAAACACATGTCGGCTATAATCTTCAACTAATTGGGCTGTGCATCGAATCCACAATTAATTGGATTGAAATGTAAACAAATTGGTTATGAACATCTTTTTAGGAAATGAGCTCATACTGTTGATTACGATGATGGTACTGATAAGTACATAGTGATATAAATAATGTTATTAAAAGGGAAATGTGAAAAAAACAATATAACTACATTTATGTAACTATCTTTGACATTTAAAGAAAATAGTGAATAACACCCTGATGTCCTTAAATAATTTGCAATGGATGATTTGATTACTATACAAATGGATTGAATTGGATATATAGCAATTTACATATGTGTGCCTCACTGTTATTTTGTCTTGAAATTCACTGGTCTGTTTTTCCAGTTCCAGTTTACACACTTTGGCAGCAGGTGTGCTATAGTGTTTAGAGCACCATATGTATTAACATTACAATCCAACAAAATTGGAGGGATGTGCAGCTGAGGTAGTCATTGTTGCCAGTATATTTTTAAGCAATCAGAGTCATGGTCAGCCGCGGTGATGCCCATGGCAGCACCGCTGTGCTGATGACACATCCACTTTTGGCCAGCCTTTCCATGGTGGTTTCACTGCAATGGAAAGGTTGGCAGAAAGCCACTGCTGGGAGTCAGGGGGGCCATACCCAAGGCATGGCAGTGCAGGACCCCCCTGCCAGCACCCTCGGAATGTGCACTGCATTCAGAGGGTGCTGCTGTGTGACAGGAAACAACAGGAAAAAAGCCATTGATATTATGGCGGCCACACCCTGTGGGTTTGGCGGTCCGATGATCAGACAGCCAAACTGATAATGAGCCCCTTAATCTAGGAGAAATGTGTGAAGCGTTCATCAGTACCATAATAAGTAAAAAGTAGAAAACACAGCACAATAAAAATACCTCTCTGATTTATAAAAATAGAGACAATTTTAATGAGCAATTACACAAAAAAATGACAAATTTGAGCTAGAGTAACAGATATGATTTTTCAAAGTTTTAAATGTTTCTGGCACCCATAAGAACAAAGTGCCAACTACGGGTATCTGGCTTTTCTAGGCTGGATCAAAGTAGAAAGGTAAGGCTAACCATGGTGGAGCATGGGTCAGATACAGGGACCAGGTTTATCCTGTTGAAAGTTTCTTTTGTCATTTTTCTGGAAAAAAGTCCTTAATGACGAGGTCATCAGTGGGTCGGGATGTCGGCTGGATCTGAGGAAGGACTCATCAATGGTGGGTGCCTGGAGTGCAGGATCTCAGTGGGAGCTTCCGCTCCAGTGGACATTTTGAGGTTTTCAATGTCAACAGTGGGAAAAACTCTGAGAGGGCAACGTCCAAATTCCAGGCCTAGGAATGGCTGCTGTTGGGGTGTTCCTCAGTGTTGATTCCAGTGAAATCTTCTATATTCAAACTCAAAGCTTTTTTTTAAAAGTAAGGATCCTTTCAGAAGGGCAAACCAGCATTTTGATTCTGATCAGCGCTTGAATGCGGCTTGTCAGAAGTATGGTGGTAGTCTCTGGATCTTTTAAGGAAAAGCTTAGAAAACATTTCTTTGTCCAGTCTGGCAATTTTGGAGGGAGAAATAGTACACTCTAACTCTATCCAAGGGTCCAGGAGCTTTTGGGTACCCCTGGGGATTAGCATTCAGTCTCCCAGAAGCCACCTGAAGTGTTCAGGGCAAATCCAATTGGAACTGGTAAGCTTGGCTCAGCAGAGATTTTGGCCTCCTACAGCTTTTGTGCCCCTAGAACTGAACAGGAGGCTAACCAACGTGCCCTTGTAATCCATTCTTTTGTACTTGGTACAATTGGGGAGCAGTTCAAGGCTTTGGAGTGTCTTTCTACAGGCTCAACAGCAGGTGCAGTCAGTCATCTGTCATCCACAGGTCCAAAGGTGTTATGAAGAGGGTACTGAGGGTGTCACATTTATGCCCAATCCAGCCTGTGTGTGGAGGAAAGTTGTGGACATTTCCTAACCAATAGGATAAATGTTCCATGGAGTACCTCTACCTACTTTTGCAGCATGTCCTATGTGTTTTATTGTACATTGTTCCACAGTGTCCCTCTCTTCCTCTATGCAGAGCACTAGGCACACCCATGAAGTGTGTCCAGGAAAATGAGAGAAACACCCCCTGCAAGCTAGTTCTGAAAAAGGTTTCCCCTCATTGGGTTGGCGATACTCTGGCTACTTTGACAATGGAAGGGGTTGGCCTAGGTGTGACTGGCATCTGCCTGTTGTAGGGTATGCCCCTTTGAAGCTTATGCAGTGCTGCAGACCCACTAGTAGCATTTAATGTACAGGCCCTAGGCACATTTAGTGCCACTTTACCAGGGAATTATAAGTAACTTGCCAGTTGGGTATGAGCCAATCTACCATGTTTTAAGGAGCGAGCACAAGCACTTTAACACAGGTTAGCAGTGGTAAAGAGCACAGAATCCTAAAGCCAATGAAAATGAATTCAGCATAAGGAAGGCAAAAAATCTGAGGATGTCACTGCAGAGAGACCTGTTTCCAACAGTACCCTGTTCACCAGCCTCTGGAAGATGGCACGGACATTTTTCAGACCAAAGGGCATCACCTAAACTGAATATGGACTTCAGGAGTGTAGAATGCTGACCTCTCCTTCCCTCCCCCAGTTAGGGACATTACTCAGAGGTGATATAAAAACTACTGCCCCTAGTTTGTTTATAAGCTTTTAGTTTCCCCCTAGTAGGTTTAGGAGCTCCTCAGCTCTGGGGATGGGATGTGCATCAGTGCTGATGACTGTATTGAGTCCCTTGCAGTCTACACATAATCTAAATTTTGGGCACCCCCCCTCCTTCGAGTTGGCCTTTGGCACCAGCACCACAGGGCTGTCCCAGGAACTACTGGAAGGCTCAGTCACCCCATGTCCAATGTCTTGTCAACTTCTACTTTAGAGCTAGCCTTGACTTTATCTGACAGCTGTTCCAGCAACTGACAACAGTTCTTTTGCTGCTATTCAGTCAGTGTGGGAGACAGGACTACACCCTTCACTGACACATCCTTGGCATTATGAAATAATAGTTCTGTGAGTGTCTCACAGTATTTCCTCCTCTCCCCCATCAGTCACCAGGAGCATGGCCATGTCTGCGCTGTCACAGTGTGGTTTTAATCGGTTAACCTTTTAGGGGTGATTGGGAGTGTCAAGGTCCACTAGGCATGTGACCTCTCCTACCTTCTCCAGCACGATGTAGGGTCCAGTCCATTTGTCCTGGAGGGCCATAGAAGCCACAGTCTCCACCACTGATTCCTTTTGACTGGTCATTTTTGTCATATTCCTGCTTAATAGGCTCTTGGCCAGCCTCTTCGTATTGATTAGCCCTTTTCATGTATTCTGCAATGCAAGATCGCAGGCCCAGAACATAATCTACTATGTCCTGCTTGGGTTCTTTGAGAGGTTTCTACCATCCTTCTCAGGCTAGACATATAAGAACTCTAACTGCAGGCAAATAAAAGCCATGTGAGTAGGACTTTCCACTTCCTACAGAGTTTCTCCGAAAATCCCATAATCATGACTTTTAAGGTTTTGTTGAATCTCTCTGCAAGACCATTTGTTTGGGATGATAAGTGGTGGTGAACTTGTAAGCCACCCACACTCATGCCACATATCCTTCAAGTATGCAGACATGAAGATTGTGCCCCTGTTAGATATTGCTTATTCGGAGAATCCTATTCTGGTGGAGAAACCAAGCAGGAACCTCGGCACTGAGGGAGCAGTCACTATCATCAGAGGTATTGCTTCAGGATATCTTATGATAAGGTCCACAACCACTAAAATGTAGCTATTTCTTTAAGCATTTGAAGGATCAAAGGGAGCAATAAGGCCAAACTCCACCCTCTCAAAATGTGTCCTAACCAAAATCAGTGGAAATAAGTGAGCCATAGGTTTACCTCTTGTCTTGCCACTGGCTTGACTGGCTTGATAGGTAGTGGAGGAGCAACAGAACTCCTTCTTCTCAGGCATCTAGGGCAATAGAAGAGGTTGATCAACCTGTCCCAGGCCTTGGTCTTCCCCAAATGTTCAGCCAACGGGATGTCATGGATTCAATTCAGGAAGAAGGCTCCATACTGTTGGGGGGACCACCAATGTCCTGGATGTCCTAGGTTTTGGGACTCTAGCCTCACTGTACGGTACATCAAACTCCCAGTAGATCCAGTGGTTTTCACTAGTACCTTCAAGAGCAGGACATGTTATCTGTCAATGAAAGAATATTTCCTGGGAGGGTACTCCTGCCCCTTGCTGTTCATCGGGCTCTGGCATGTCTCTCAGGAAGCTTTCTTCACCTTTAGGTCCCAGTCCCCCCAACTCGAGGTTGTATTTATTCTGGACCATGGGAAGTTTTGAAGTTGGCATCCCACACCTTTTGTCCCTTTTCTCAGTTGTGGGAGCCTGGGCCAGGTTTCCATTCTCAAGTCTCCCTTCACTTCCCTGACATGCTATCTCGGCCCTTGAGGCCACACGCACCCACTCAGGGTGGCCCAATATTTCTGCATGGGTCTTCCTTCCCTCCTCAGACCAATCATAGGCTTCCCCAACAGACACTCCACTAGGATGGCAGGGCTCACATCTACCATCCTCAGTCCAGTAATCTCTCCCCAGACAGTGCTGACCATTGCGATGGGATACAACTTCACCTCATTGTCAAATTTGACCACTTTATGGAGAAAAACTGGGATAATTTGCTCTGGGGAAAACGGACTATCTACCACAGTGGCCTTGCTGACTACTCTAGCCATCAGAGCTTCTACTTTGGTCCAATTGATGTTAGGCCCTTGCCTGTACTTCCCCATGCTGGAAGATAAGGTGTCCAGGGATTCAATATCCACCCCATCCATGAATGATAAAGTGGCTTTAGAGTAGCCCCTGGTTTCCCCTGGTCAAACTTCCACCCCAATTCCTACACTTTCAATCCCTTGGGACTGCCCACCAGAGGCGAGTGGGGCTTTTTGGGATACACAAAGTCTCCCTTGTTGTGTCCTGGCTGATGACCATCCAGGCACACCCCAGGTTCACGGGGTCGAAATGTTTCTTCCCTTTGTACACTTCCCAATTAGTTTCCGCAAAGGCACAGAATTTCCCTTCTTGGGCAGTTTTTTTTAGCCATTCAGAGAACTCCTTCCTCTTATCTTTTTTACTCTTTTCTTTTCCCCTACTGGGGCCTGACCCTTTTTATTATGATTGCCCCTCAGGGATACACATGTGTGTACCCACTGATCAGCTGTTCTACCCAGCTCTCTGGGGTTAGGCAACTTGGAATCCACGAAATGCTGATTTAATAACTGTGACAAACTCTTTACCTTTAATTCAGTCTTCTAGTGCCTTCACTGAGATATCCACAAAATCAACCTAGGACAGTTGTGCATCTTTGTGGGTCTCTCTGAACTTTTTGTGATACCAGGCAGTGTGAGCCGAAACATTTCCATTAAGTCATGTTGCATGTTATGATAGGATTCAGCTATCACCACCTCTAGAGTCAAGAGCCTATCTATTCCCATTACAGGCACTAGCTCCCACAATAGAGAATCCCAGCATTGTAGACCCACCTTGCACATTCTGCAAGCCCTCTCAAAAGAGGCAAACCATTTATGTGTGTCACCCCAACCACAAAGCTAGAAACAGTGCCCTTGGGCAAGCGAGGTGTGTGTGATCACCCTGCAGATACTTATTTGCTGGCAGTATTATTATGGGCTGTTAGGGTCATTCAGGCCTTCTACTCTCCAAGGGACAGTTTTTTCTCAGGAGCAAGTTTCTTCTCTTTCATGGCTATGGCTGCCATCTACACTTCTAGCTCTCTTTTATGTGCCATGGTAAACACTGTACTCTCAACATCTGATTAACATCTCAACCTACATTAACCAAGACCTAAATATTTGAAAATAGCACCCTGAATAATACATCATTTATGAATCTAGAGAAATGAGAGACAGGTTGCCAAATTAACCCTTGTGGTCTAGAATGAAAATAAGCCTGATGTCTTGGGAGAAATCTCCTGGTATGTTAGGGATAGTTCTATACATCTGATCTGAATGGAGGCCAGTGACATAAAGTGAGAAGAGTCATGGATTAGGATTGAAAGGAAGCATATATGTTCATGAGTCAAATGTTGAAGCCAATAGGTCAGATATAAGTGTGAGATAGGGAAATAAAGACAAAAGGCTGAATTCTTCAGGGAATTGGGGTGTATAAGCAAGGGACATAAGAAGGGGCTATGGAACCGGGCATGGGGGAAAGGTCATGGGCCAGAGTCATAAAAGAATAAGAGGCATCATGGACAATGTCATGAGAGATAGTGTCAGTGACTGTCAACATGTTTATCCTTTGCTGCTCCAGAGAGGGGAAAAACATGTTAAAATAGATTCATTGACAAATCAGTTCAACTAAGGTTTGGCAGGGCTGCTTCCTCCCCTACATCTTATTTTAGTGGGATGTTCGACAAAACTAAAATCAACTGTATGAGACAGATTTCAATGTTTTTCGTTCCTGATATTTGCTATTATTTTTTCCACTTAACTTCTTTAATTCTGCACCATTACTGCTTAGGCATTATGAGGTTGAACATTGATACATCTGTTGGTAGATCTTATGGAACCTGAGGATGTTCAAGTTAAGTGGCTTAAGCAACAAAAGCATGAGAAAGATACCCTGTCAAACAAAGGTTTCCTGAAGGAATCACCAAAGGACTTGAAGAAGGCAAAATGGGAGAAGGTTTATCAGTCTCTAAGAGCAGTGAGTTTCAAATAGGAATACGAGCTGTTAAGCACACATCAAATCTTCACAATGAATTAAAGATAATTAGAATATTCATGTATATACAAAGTAACGAAAGCATATGACCATCATTAACAGCATACTACCCCCTCATGACAGAATGGAAACATGCCAACTTGAATATTTCCCTGCATGTATAGTTGTAGGACTAAAACCCACCTAAAGAGCAACAGAGCAGTGAACATGGACAGGAACCCTGTGAAATAATTCAAAATTCTTTACAACAGAACCTGATGATTGTGGGAGGTGAATTGTTTTATTCCAGTTTATAATGTTCTTTGAGAAGGTGAGAATTCAGCTCCACTGTGAATTGCAGGAGGAGTGATGCAATTATGATGTTGATAGACCTGTTGTTCCAGGTCCTTTAGACACACACAGAATAGTCCTGTTTTCTGATTTTCTCATTTTTTGCAAGCTGTTTGTTTCCTTTCCTGCAGTGTCCGGATGTGATGCCTTCTGCTTGTTAGTTTGACAGCCAATAATACTTGATCGCTAGTTCAGATGGTCTTGCATGTGATGCAACAGGACTTGAAGATAATGAAGGCTTGGATTAGGAGCCTGTATAATTGCATCTGTCTTGGGGTGTCAGGTTTTCCTTTCTTTAAGCCTGGATGAGTCAACCTGCTGTTTGTAGGGTTACTTACAGGGGGTCCGTGTGGTGTGAGGCAAACTTCAGAGTAGAGTGTTATCTCCATCTTGGTGCATATGAGTTATGGTTTGGAAATCAGTTGTGAAATCAGTTTCCAGGAGAAAGTGTTTCACCCTCTTCAGGGTTGACAGTTGGTCCAAAGCTGTCTTGATTTTCTTGTCAAAGTGATCTTTGGAAAACAGGCTGTGTAGAGGGTAAATTGAAATTATTTTCTATTCACTGTTCAAGTTAATTGGAGAGAACAGGTTTTGAATTTTGTGTTGGTTGTTGTTAATGGCAAAAGTAGAAATGTTCTATCGGTCAGGTTTAGTTTCAGCTTTGTAACATGATTACATGATTAAATTGGTGAAGTTTCCAGAAGAACATACTTTAGTTGACAAGACAACAGCAGAAAGATACAATTTTGTGTTTTACTACAGACCGGGTGTTCTAAAAAAGATGTCAAGGAACGAAGTTAACATGCTTTGTGGAACTGTTTGAAAGTGGATTTTTAATTGGAAAGGAGTGACCTGTACCATTTTATTAAACACATTCTTATTAAGTCTCAATCTAACTCTTAGAGAAAAACTGATCACCCCTGGTAGCTATGACACACACTGCAGCCAGTTCTAGATAAGTGCATGACAAATTCAAGCAGTACCAACAATTCTTAAGTAAAGAACAGAATACAATAAAAGTCCCAAAACAATTAAGAAAATTAGAAAAAATGTAAATGAACAAAAGAGATACATCTTTAAAACAGGATAAGGGGAACCAGAGATAGAGCTGTTTAAAACTTTAAGGCAAAACATGTCTAGGAAAGTGATGTTCGTCCATCGTTGTCAAAGAAGACCTCAATATCTCATTGATTGGTTGACCGGGCTCTGTGTGTCTGAAGATGACTAAGTAGTCCAATTCAGGCATGGAATGTATGTCACACATTGGGCAGATATTTGATGACACAATCAGTGATGTGCGGGCAGCACTCTACTTGCACAGCTCAGGTATTCTTTAAACCTCAGCAGTACACTTCGCCCCGGACATTCGGCACTGTCTGTGAATGAGGCTTCACCATGCTGGATGGTTCAGTGTAAGGGTGTTCCGGGTGGTGGTGTTGATCTCATGGGACTTCTGGGAGGCCTCAAGCATGTCATTGAACCACTTATTTTGTCCTTCTTTCCCTGAGTGAGTTCTCCATAGAACTGTTTGGAGATGCGCTCATTTGACATTCTAGCAACATGCCCAGCCCATCTGGTCAGGCAGACTGGCTCTGGAAAGGACTTCAATATCCTGCACTTTGTCCTGCCATCTGACTTTCAGAAACTTGTGCAGACAGGACATGTGTAAGTCATTGAGCTGTCATGCATGAGTCTGGAAAAGTAAAACTACTTCAAAAAGCAACAGCTTGCAGTTGACTGATACCTAGCCACAATTTCAGGCCAAGTGCAATGACTAAAAAATTGGATACACCCAAAGGGTTGCCTCAAAGTGTTTACCTTTGCAAATAATTACCAAAACAAAAGTCAAAATCCTTCAGCTAGGTAAGGTTCACAGCTGAAGCTGATGTGGATAAATCATCATCCACCTGCCACTAAAGCTGTTAGTTTTGGCTCTAAAAGCTGTGAGCATGACACAGCTGGATTTCATCGATGCTGAGTTTGCTTCTACCCTTGGTATGGATTTGTTATGTCACCTGGGTCCAAGGTTTTACCTAGGGACGTAGACACTTTTTGGGGGTCTTCAGCAGGGCAAGGTTGGAAGTTGTAGCAGAGCAGGGCTAAGCAACGCTGGATATTTTTACCACAAGGTCCTTTTGAACCCATTGCCAGTGGGACAGACCTGGTTTTCTTGGCAACCTCGAATGAGACATCCCTGGGGAAACTTTAGCACTTAGTACTGGCTCTCTGGAGAAGGAAAAAGTTTGGAGTTCCACTTTTCTCCAAATGCTGAGGTAGTTCAGTTGCATCACTTCTTGAGCCCCCACCTCCTCAGGGCAGGCCTCTAGGCACCATGTCTCTCTCCATTCAAGGTCCTCACCTAGTCCAGTATTTTTTTAACAGCTGGGCAATTTTGGAATGCCAACAGCACTTAGATGTCCTCGAGTCTACTTCTTCTGTTTTTTTAATCAATAGAGCAGTCAAGCAGAAGGCAGCCACTCAACCCTTGGGGAGTAGTTCCAATCTCTGGCTGCCAGCAAGATTTGAGTGTCCTTGAATCCTCTTCTTCCAGAAAGAGTCAGATGTCCTCTTTCTTCCAACAGGGCCTTTTTTTTAAGGTGTAGTCTGCCCAGGTCCAAGATGGTTCTGAAGGGGGGGCAATAGTATCATATGCACTAGTCATGATTTGAGAATCTTTTCTACCCAGCCATGGCTACTTTCTCATCCCGTTCCCACTGCCTTTTGTAGCAGTTTCTCTTTGCTTTACTGTACACAGTCACACAATTGGTAAATTTAAGGTAGCTGAATATTTCTTACCAGTGGTAAAGCTCTAGTCAGGCAGGCCCCTAAACACTCTCATATTTAGAGTAGGGTTGAAGACAAAGCATCAGGAAGGCTCTGGCAAGGATTGGGAACATAGTCTGCCAGTCTCATTTGGGATCAAAATAGCAAAGAAGTATAGCTAAGGTTGTCCTTCTTCTGCCAGCTGTCCTGTAGTACTCTGAGATGGCTAATCCTTGCCAAGTGGCCTGGTTTTTTATTCAACATATTTTATTGCCATTTTCATCTTAATAACTAGAAAATTAAACATTAATACAGTTCTATGTCCCACCCAAGTTAGATAGTGCTCATTCAGCATGTCTCAAAGTGATGCAGTAAAACATGGTGTCTCACGTTGTATAAAAGTATTGGTTCCCCATCTTCCCACGTCCCCTGCTCTCTTGCTATGTCCCTCAGGGTTGTGTTGTCTGACTTCGTAGGCCTGCACCTCTGCATCTAAGGATTGAGGGTGGTGTTTGTGGGAATCAAGTGCAATCCCAGGTGGTGGGGCCAGCACCCAGAGACCCTCCTTGTTTCTGGGGACAGCCTCTGGCTGCGTATACACCTTTTTCCAATATGATGCACCTGTCAAGTCCAATCCACCACTCCTCTAGTGAAGGGGCATCTGCCAACTTCCAGTGTCTGGGGATTTCTCTCTTAGCCACCATTAGTCCTATCTATAGTAGGGTTCTTTTGACTTATTGCCCCTAATTAAGGCTGCGATTTGTAGCAAGGCAAGGTTAGGATTGTTGGGCAGTGGTCACCCCAGGACTCTGCTCAGACAGGCCAGAACTCCCATCCAAAACGAGGTAAGGCCTGGGCAGGTCCAAACTTTGTTGATGAAGTCTTCTACATGGGCTGTGCAGCACAGGCAGAAGGTGAGGCAATGGCACTCATTCACCACAGTTTTGAACATATATGGTAGACCATGTGTAAGAACTTGAATTGTATGAGGTGGAATTGGGTGGCTATAGCTGCATCTCTGGAGCAGCTGAGAGCCTCTTACCAGTCATTGTCATCCAAATGTTCAAGGTCCTGTGCCCAGGTTTCTCTAAGTCAGGGAAAGAGTCTAGAGTGTGTATGACCCGTGATGTGTGTACATGTGCCCAGTTTTTTGGCAGCACTTCTGCCTTCTTGGTCCTAAAGACCTGACTTTATAGAAAATCTAAGCTATACTTCAACAGTAGAAATATATTTTAGCCTGTTTTGCCATTGTGAGCATATGTGCTTTAAATATATAGTGAGCCACTTCTTCTATATCAAACACCCTTCCCTGTGGACCTACAAGGCATACTTTATGGGGTAAATAATAATATTTGAAATAGCCTTTCTTACATGGCCACTGCAACTTCCTTTGCTATTTGTTACCTAAGTGCCATTAATCCGTAGCCAAGCCAGAGCACAGTCGCGTTCCAGCCATATATTTGTGTCAAATATGTGAGTGGCCCAAATATACACCGTAGGCCACATATGAAATGTAGGTCCCATGCATTGCTGCATTTGCTGCATCATCTGCCATGATCTTACAGAACAGTTAAAAAGACCAATTAAGTGAAGCTAACGTTATGAGGACCATTTTAGGGCGAGAGCACAAATAATGTGGCAATAATAAGCAGTGACACATTGCAAAGTCCTAACACCAACCCAAAAAGTAGTGTCCAGAAAAATATAAAAGTCACAGGTGGCTGTGCTTAAAAGGTAGATTTCTTCCCATTTGCTAGATAAATGCACGCGAAAATAAAATTACAGTAAAGAACAGGACATCATCATCTTCATTGTGAAGTGCTTTGCTGTCCTATGCAGTGTGCCAGAAGCTGTCACCGTCTCTTTTGCGTGAATTAACGTGCATTTAAGATAAACAAAAAAACATAACTTATGGTTTAAAACTATTATTGGCTGAGTCGCCTGAGAATAGTTTCCAAACATATAATCCACTAAATTCGCAGCGATGTTTAGAGTCACTGCTAGCTGAGTAAAACCTTCGTTCTGAAAACACACTGAATGGGAAGCAGTCGACCATTAACTGCATGACAACAGACAACCTGGGATACGCTCATCACCGACACATTTCTGCTATGATACCCAAGGGATCACTTGAGCAATTCCAGTTCTGTAATGTTATGGTTCGCTTAAACCACTTACAGTTGTTGGATTCTCTTCACCAGGAAAGTTGTCCTAACTATTTTCAATGAGCCGACATGGATGACAACTGAAACTGTATCTTCCTCTCGGTGCAACAGGTGGTACCTCCACCCCATACACCGACACCTGCTTCACCTGTTTTTACCACCTACAGGCTCACTATTGCCAGTCTGCAATACCTTTTTCACCAATTCAACACAGTCGGCCATTGAACCTTATGGTGACAACTTATGAGAGAAATGTTAGTGATGACTAAAGTGTACCACAACATACACCTGCTGCCTCTATGTGGCAGACAGCATAGAAGGTCTCTCCTCACATAAATCAGATTTCCAAACATTGAATGGTCTTATCTTCTACCAACTTACTACACACGGTCATCCTTCTGTCTTCCAGATATAGGAGAAAAGTATAACTGTTACTCGGAAGTCCCAGGAAGGAGAATATAACTGTACAAAAAATCCACCGACTGGCAGCACATGTATCGATCGGAATTTTCTGAGGTTCAGAAAGTATATAACTAAAACACAGAATACTTTATAGAAAAGGCTCGCTGTCTTCATTACTGCATTTTTGAATAATCAACTATAAGACATGGTCGCAAGAATAAAATTAGTTTGTTAATCCTGATTCCTTGATTTGCATTTATTGATTGCATTCTGCAGTCAATATCGACTCAAATTTATGGTAGGATACAGTATCTACTCAAATTTAGGATAATACTTTTTTGTATTCTGCGGACTATGTACTGCTTGCTACATAACACATACTGGTTTTCGATGACATTACTCACCAAGTTTGTACCACATATCACGGATAGCAAAACCAATTAGGCATCTCATGTCTCCATATCTATAAATAAGAAAATAGTGTTTACCTTCAGTTGCAGAGGAGATTAGTTTCTACAGTCGGTATGTCTCAGTCAAAAAATAGTTAAATAAAGATATTCAAATGCCATTGTTTGTCAAGACTGGAGAATAGTTGAGAGCAGGACAGCTATATCCTAGGAATTATTTTAGCCATATTTTGAACTCACTGCCTTAGACATAGCAACCTCACGCCATAGCAACATCGAGGTTTTCAACAGAAATAACAAATGTTTTCGTCAAAACGTGGTAGTGATTTGTCAAACTGTAAGACAATTATCAAGGCGACTAATTTGGCTGCGTCACAAAAATATACTTACTTTTCCAGGATTTTGCTACGTTTTGCATGAGAAAAATTTTCAAGCTGTAGAGACTCCTGTGTGATGAATGCAACAGCCAGATGAAAGTAATTGTTCCAAAGCTGAAAAGGTAAACATACAAAGACAGTAGAGTTTTTACCAGCCTGTGAAATGTAAAACAAACTGAAAATGCTTAGACAAATTGATTTTTCAGGAAGTATCTGAGAAACAATTTTAACACAACCCAACTTGAAACGCTTCAGATGAGGTGGCTCATTGGTGCATGGGCATGATGATACATGCTCAGTCCTTAGTTTGGAACCAACTACTGACCCCTTTTCGAATTCCTGGTTAACTCTGTTAAAGGATAGCAGGCAAAGATTTAAAAATGTCACCCAATATCTCCAAGTAACAGTCTAAACGCCGTTTCCATGAGAAAACTCAACCCTGGATAGTTATGACACAAGTAGCAGCCTGTTCCCCAGAAACATGATTGTTTTTAACAGCACCAAAATAGTATTTAAATCAGACAAAAAAAAAAAATCCCAAGCTAATTTAGTAATAAAAGGGAACAGGACAAAAGAACGTTTAAACTTTTAAGGTGACAAGATCCATTAAGCGCTAATTAATGTCTATGGCTGTGGAGACCAGGACCCATGTACCAATTAAGTGCAACTGCAATGGAACAGGATCGAATAATGATAGTCTTTCATAGCAGTTCAAAGATTTACCTTGGGACTTAAATCTTTTTTCACAGGGGGAACAATGCAGGATACTCTAGCCAGAGAATGTCTCTCAATGTCATGTAGAGTAAGTTAAGACTCTTGCTGAATACTTCAGTTTAAATATTGAAAGCTTAGAATGGGGCATAGCTTAATTCAGTGGCTGCTGACATCACTTCTTTGCTGGGGTGATAATGCTGCATTGTTTCTGCCCTACGTCTTAATGTGAATTTGTCACTTTATTGGAATCTTCTAGAAGAGTGAAGCATGAGTCAGTAATTGACAGTCCCTCACTTGCCTCGAACTGCACTTGAAAAAGCTGTGAACTAGAAAACCAACAATTCACAGCCAACAAAGGTAAATCTTTCTCAGGGAATCAGTCATGTCATCTAGTACCTGTCACCAGAGGTCCAAACATAGACAAAATCCAACATTCTTTTGGGGGTTGAAAATCTAGTCCTGTTCTCTCCTACAGCAAACAGGCTTCCAGGGAAGAGTCTTGGGTTCCAGGTCTTGCTCCAGCTACACCTCTTACAGAGTCTATTGCAGTTCACTCTCAACTGGGCCACTGGTTCTTTCACAAGGGAGGGTCTCTTCTTTTAGTGTGCTGTAGCAAATAGATCCTTCAATACATGCATAGAATGGGATAATCATAAACTTTTCGCAGGTAGTCTGGGCAGATATTCATTTTTTTGAGTATTTACTAGATCCAGCTGTGTTCTCCGAGGACAGTGGAGGGAATCCAGTAATGAATTTCATAACAGCATCGTATTAATGATCACTGTTTTATTAACCTCAATGAAATCTTCATAAAAAGGCACATAGATGTAATAGTTACAAAAATGCGTCAAACTTTCATTACATTCCACTTACTCTTGCCCACAAAAAACAGGATTTGTCTAAGGGCCATCATCAACGTAGGTTTATAAGTCAGACAATCTACTCTCTGCATTAATCTTATTTGGGAGTAGACAAATGAACCGTATTCGAAATAAACTGCCTCAACATCTTAGGCCCTTCAACACACCTAGAAGAGAATGTTTTCATTCATCATCTTGGCTTCATCACTGTCAGGAGTGAAGCCCAGCAATACCAAGTTAATTATTGAAAAAAGCTTCAAGAGAACTCTATTCAGCTTCTTACCAATGTACGCTTGCAACATTAAAATATACCATTAACATTTAACTAAATTTAACTAATTTAACCAATTAACTACATTTAAACATTTAACAGAGTGGGAATACGTTTTCGCATTTTCCTAATCCACAATGTGGAAAAATTGTTTTTAATCAAAACAGGCCTCTCTAAAGTAGAAAGCGACTATGCCGTGAAAACGATACATTTTAGGTAGTCACTGTACAGGCATTTTTTTCCAAATACTTAACATGTCCGTGTTGTAAACTTTAAGTACTCAGAACGTTTCATACAATACACACTGAGGGGTCTCCTAGTAGTGTAAATGTAGATTTTGTGCATTCATGTTTTTTTGGTTTATTGCTACAGTGTTTTAGGCCGCAGCAACATAAGGCACCATAGCAAGCCTGAAGCCATGCTTTTAAGCTCATGCATGAGGATACTGTAAATGTAACCTGGAGTTCACACATGACATTTGATGTTCATAAATTATTAATAGTAAATTTACGACTGCAGAGACTACGTAGTCGGGGTGAAGAACACCGCACTTAAAAAGAGAGCTATCCTCTGCAGTCATAAACGTACTATTAACTCATAGTGTGTGAATACTAAAAAAAAACGTAAACTTTCACAAATGGATAAGTCTACCTTTGTGGATCGGCTCTTAATGTTAATGCAACTGATGTAACTCATGTGACAAATTATTACTGAAGTTTGAGACTCTACTTGTTGTCATTTGCATAATAAAAAACACACCTTCATTCTATGTAAAGCTGGAGAACTATAAAAAATGCTAAGTTCCTAATTGTGGTCCTTCATACCTCTCACACCCTTAAACTATGTTAAATTATGTTGCTGGATTTGATTAATTAGCTTTGATCAGGTAGTTAGGGAATGTGTATATAGTTATAAAACTGGTGAATATGCCAATTAGATAACCTCTTGAAGGAGGTTTTACAATACACTCTGAAGTTATGTGTGAAAAGTTACAAGTTGCTCATAAATTTGGTTGCACTCAATGTTTCGGGGGAGGAGATGCAAGTCTACACTTTGTAGTACATTTATTCTCAGAAATGGTAAATAGCGAGGGGCCAGATGTAGCAACTTCCCAAATTGCGACTTGCAATTTGCGAGTCTCTGCGACTCGCAAATTGCAAGTCGCAATTTGGGATGCAGAAAGGTGTCTCAGACACCTTCTGCAAGTCGCTATGGGGTCGCAAAGACCCACCTCATTAATATTAATGAGGTGGGTCCCAAATTGCGGCCCCATAACGACTATGGGCACTCGCTAACATGGAGGCCTGCTGACGTCAGCAGGCCTCCATGTTAGCGACCTGCTTGTCAATAAAGCAGTTTTTTTTTTTTGAAGTGTAGCCCGTTTTCCCTAAGGGAAAACGAGCTGCACTACAAAAAAAAACCGAAACCTTTAGTTTCGGATTTTTCAGGGCAGGGAGTGGTCCTTTGGACCACTCCCTGCCCTGAAAAAATAATTTGGGGTCCAGTCACAAAGGGGAAGGGGTCCCATGGGGACCCCTTCCCGTTTGCGAGTGGGTTACCATCCACTTCAAGTGGATGGTAACTGCGAAATGGAGTTGCATACCACTCCGACTCGCAAATAGGAAGGGAACATCCCTTCCTATTTGCGAGTCGCAAATGCATATTACGAGTCGGTAACGACTCGCAATATGCATTTGTGCATTGCAAACCCACGTTTGCGAGTCGCAACCGGCGATTTTCGCCGTTTGCGACTCGCAAAAGGGTTGCTACATCTGGCCCTAAAAGTAGTAACCTCTGAGCCAAAAGGGGTGCGTGCCCAGCCTCTTCCAGCCACTGATGGGCACGGGCAGACCCCGCACACGTCCCGTGCTTCGGGAACATGCAGGGCCTAATAAGTGCCTCTGGGTGTGATGTTGTGACGGCTCCACCCCTGCTCCTCAAGAGCTCCAGGGGCTTCAGGTCTGGCCCCTCTGTGCAGCTCTGAAAGCATCATGCCCTGTGGGAACCAGCAGGGCCTAATAAGCGCCTCTGAGTGCAATGTTGTGGCAGCTCTCCCCGCTCTTCAAGTGCTACTGGGACTTTAGGTACGCCCCCTATGCAGCTCTGAAAACGTCTATGGTTATACAAAGGCATAAAGGAGTGACAATTTGAAAAAATATATTTTTGCCTTTCTCTTCTAATCTTCAGACTGTTTTCCTCAGAGTGAAGAAAAAATGCTTCAATACTGCACAGATTGAAGACATATTGGCCTGACTCACACTGACTCTGCTTGTATTGCACCCTTTATACTAGGCATGCATGTAAATCAAATAAGGAAGGCTGGGCTGATGACATGGTTAACTCAGTCGGCACAGCCATACTCGTTCATAGGCTGGACAAGCCTTAAAAATGAAACGTCACTGGAGACATTTTTGCCAACATGAAGTTGACAAGCTATCTGGTGGATATCGTGAATCCTGGCAAACTGTTGCCGGTGGAGCAGCAAACTGCCCTGGGCAGGAAAGGAGACTGCCTGCTGACCGGCACAACCTACCTGTGAGGACTAGGCCGCACACAGTGGATTATGGGAGGTGTTCAGCCTGCAGAAGCCCCAGAGTTCACTGTGGTCTGACACCACCCTGGCTTGGGTAGGAAAGGTAGTCCTACCCAGTTCCTGGAGCACCTCCTGTGGGCATGGGCCTCCCAGGTGAAGTTCATAGTTTTGCCTGCCTTTCACAGGTGATTGCCATTACAGGTGATTGCTAGAGCTGTGCAGCCTGTAGAAGCCTCAGGCTCCTCCACGGTCCAACATCACCACAGTCTGGGTAGGGAAGGTGGCCTTCCCAGTGCCTGGAACCCTAGCCTGTTGGGACCGGGTCTCCGAGGTGAAAGCCATGGCTTAGCCTGCCTCCCACATCGGAGTACCAGAGCTGTTCGGTCACAGGAGTCCCAGACTCCTCCCCAGTCTGATGCCACCCTGGTCGAAGTGGGAAGGTAGCTTTGCATGGTGTTTGGAGTCCTGGCTTGAAGGGACCAGGCCTCCTAGGTGAAAGCCATAGCTTTGCCCATCCATCAGGTTGTTTCAGGAGCTGTTCAGTCTGCAGTCTGATGCCACCCTGGCCCAGGTAGGGAAAATTACCCTTCCCGGAGCCTGAAGTCCTAGCCAGCAAAAGCAATCTCCACTTTGTATCTCAGAGGTGCATGAGAGTCCTCCCAGTCTACATCCACCATGCCATTGGTAGAGATTGGTACCCTAATCCATTGGCTAAGAGTGCCTCAAGTCATTATCTTCTACTTTACTGGTGCCCAAGCCTGGGAAGCAAAGGAGGGTTGAGCATGTGTAGGGGTGCTGTGTGTGTGTGGGGTGTGTGTCTGTTCTTGTATGTGTGCATGCAGATGTGAGTCGTGTAGAATGCATGATAGAATGAATGAATGTGAGTGTAAGTGTATGTTGTGTGTTGTGAATGCGTGTGTGCTACAATGTATGTTAGTGTGTGTTGCGGGATATGGGTATGTATGTGTTCATGCGTGGGTGGATGTGGGTATGCATGTGTGTATGTGTGAGGGTGTGTGGATGTCGGGGGGGTCGGGAGAGGGAGAGTGGGGAAGGACTCTGGGGAGGGGGAGAGGGGTGGAGGAGACCCCTATCAGTGCCAGGGAGGAATTCACTGGCACTGATAGTACTTACCACCATGGTTTTAGTGGCAGTAGATTTGCAACAAAAACCATGGTGGCAGGTGGGGTCATAATCCTGAGGGTGGGATTGTGATGGCCGCCTGGCTGGAGACCGAAGTCTCCAGCCCGGAGGCTGTTCCCACCTTGGCGGACGGAGTGGTATATTGGCGGTTTGGCTTGAACCAAACTGCCAATGTCATAATTTGGGAAAAGGTACAGCCAGCCTATTGGCAGTACCTTTCCCCAAATTACCGCCGTCCGCCAGGGTCGTAATGACCCCCTAAGTGCCCCAAAACAAGCAGTGCACTAAGGTGAATTGAAACAGGCCCCTTTCTTCTGCACTCCAGTCCCTGACTAAGTGGCTCTGCACACCAGCCCAGAAGCCATCCATCCCAGGCCAACCAAGGTGCCTCAGACTTCTGCATAATTAAGATTTATGGGGGATTCTGAATTTAGCCTTAATCCCATAAACATCAGCTGTGCTCCATTGGCTCCTGAGCCAAGCACATACATCAGATGTCTGAACCGGCAGTTTTGCTCCCACTGAGCAGACATATTATTGCAATAATATGTCATCAGTAGTTTAAAACAAACCTTTCCCATGATGGGCTAACCCAGCTTGAATTCCTGTTTAGTGAGTGATCAATCCAACGCTTGGTGCAGTCTGCTCCACAATGATCAGAAAAGCTGGCATTAAAGGATCAAAAAGCAACATTGCTATGAATGCTTGGTCACACAAGCCAGTTGTCCCTGTCGTAACTTTTCTGACATTTCCAGCTTTAAACTCTAAAAGTCAGAAGGATTGTGAGATTCCACTTTGATGGTCTGTATTCACACTCAAAATCAAGACCAGCAAGCTTTTGTCCTTCTGCTCCCTTCTGGGAGGATTCTGTCCTCCCTGAGGTTGCCTTAGGACCCTTGTGTTATTGCTGAATATCCCCTGCCTTGGCACATCCAGAGAGGGCCCGGGCAGTTGCTGGGGGATGGCAAGGAAGCAGTCTTCCCATCCATGTTGAATACTCCGTGCGGACTGCTGTGATGCAACCCATTCACCTCTCAACAATTTTATGCCCTCTTGGACTCTCTCTTCAAAGTTATTTTCAACTCTCCCTTATGGTGATTGCTAGCTATCAGTCTTGCACCCATAGTAAGCCCTAGATGAACTTTACAACCTGTTTTGGGCTCCGTACCCGAGCATTCTGACTCTGAAAACAACTGATCCCAGCACACTCGGGACTGCTACTAGCTGGTCACCATCCACAAGGTGAGCCAAGATCAAAAGGACGTTGGGCCACTGACCATCACTGGGGAGAGGGTCTTCTATAAGACACATTTCCTGTGGCATTTGTGGGGGGGGGAATTCAGCACTGGGCTCTTAACTCACTGTTATTGAGGGAATCCTGGGTAATTACTTTTCCTCTGCTTAGTAATCTGCCTAAATTCAGCAGGTTGCCATGTCTGATCTGAGGTCGTAATCAGATGCTAAAGCATGGGGGAATCGGACCAATTTCATCCATAAAAACAGAAAGGAGAGGTTGGACAAGGAACAGACTGAGCTAGACCAAGGGGTGCTGTGTTCTGGCCTGGGGTCATATTGAGATGCTGAGGGAATGTGCTGTGCGGTGAAGGTCATTGGGCAGGTGCATGAGGCCTGGACTACCAGGCAGTACCCAGAACTACTGCCGCCTCAGCCATACACTCTGGTCAGACCACTTCACAAGCTGCCAGGAAGCTTGGCCTTGGCTCCGCTGAGTAGCTGCCACAAAAGACAGACCATCAAGTCGGAAGGCCGAAAGCTCTTTGCTTTAAACAACTGCTGGTTGAACTGCCCCTCCCAAGCAGGCTGCCCTGCACAGGAATGTTAGCATTTCATCTCTGCTTGTGCTCCACAAAGAAAGGCTCTGAGGAAGGCCCCATCTGACAGGGCTGGAAGATAACCATGTAAACAGGCCCCTGTGATTCTGGGGCAGGTTGACCCAGGCTCTTATGGCACCTGGGGAGAAAGACCAGAGGATAGGTTTGGGTCCCATGCATCTTTTCCCTAATAATCTGGAGGAAGACTACAGACCATCCAGAACTTAGCAGCCAGATTCATCCTCAAACCCCCACACAGAATTCACATTACACCACACCTCAGGAAGCTACACTAGCTTCCAGTACACAAACAGACTCAATTTAGGCTCCTCACACACACATTCAAGGCACTCAATAACTCAGGCCCCAACTACCTGAACAGTTCTATCTGTTCATCAGCCATTAAGACACCACAGCTCTGCAGGAGTACTGCTCACCAACATCCCACATATACACAGAACTAGATCAGAAGGACAAATGTTCTCTTACATTGTTTCTAAAGCATGAGATAACCTTCCTCTCCACACCAGAGCCTCCTCTTCCCTTCTTGAATTTTGCAAGAAGCTGAAGATCTGTCTTATCAATTAACCAAACTACCATAAGTTAGGACTAGGCACACACAAATGCTGAGCTCCAGGATACCTTTGCAGGTGATAGTGTGCTTTACAAATACAAATAACATAACATAACATAACATAACATAACATAAGAAGGCTAACCGTCTTTCCTGTTATCCATGCACTCCGAGTGAAAAGAGGTGAACAGAGCTTAGAGCATCTGATCTCCTTAAGCCCTATATGAGTTTGGAGTCAAATGAGCCTTCATCAGGACTTCCAGGTAGGCCCAGCCATCATGATCATGGTACAGTGCTACCTACTGACCCCCTGAGCAGGCTGTCCTGGATAGGGATGTCAAACTAAAATCTTTTCCTGCTCTCTGTGAAGAGTGACTCAGAGAAAAAGCTAATTGGAAAGGAAGAAGCAGACTCAGGCCTTAGGGTGAGAATGACCAGATGACAAGGGGGCATTGAGTACACTCTCCTCTGGCTACCTTTCATTTCTTGTAATTAGCTCACACCGAGTGACAGAGGGGGCCATTTGAGGAAATGCACGGAAACTCCTAAAACAATGGCTGGGCTTGAAGAGTCAAATGAACCCACTTTAGGCTTCCAGGGCAGCCCAGCCATCCGGGCCTACCATAAGAATGCATGGCATGTGACCAGATGTTGAGGCTTTGGATTGACCAGATGCCCAGTCTTGAAAAACAGCCATCTGGTTGTGCCATGTCTTACGAAAAGTATTCCCCTCACTATTGGAGGACACCACCCAGAGCCTAAAGGACCTGAGCCAGCCACTTTGCAACAGGACGAGCTGGAAAAGGGAACCGTTGCTGGCTTTGTGTGGTATCGCTGGATCTGTCTATGACATCACGGTCACGTATAAAGGCACCAAACAGTTGCGCATATGTCAGTTACTTTTCCACAAACTTTCACGCCAAAAGTGAAGAGCCGTTGAAGAGGCTGGCAAGGTTTTGTCTGTGCCAAAACTGGGGCCCTGAAAGGGACAACCCTCAACCCTGGTAAATGAGTCCACAGAGCAGGGAGGCATGGATGGGTGTAAGGAATCTGCAGCTAGATAGAGTCTCCACCAGGTAATGTGCTACTGAAGGTAAGTAACTTGTTCATCTGATAGAGACTTGTAGCTGCGGATTCCTTGCCTTTGAATAGATACCCAAGCCATAACCTCCTGGCGGTGGGCTGCGGACAAATTCGCTTTAGACCAAAAAGTCCTGCAGGCCCGAACAAGCAGAATGCACATCTCTGGGACCTGATTGTCAATGCAGTCTTGTTTAGCAAACATGTGCAGAGACGCTCACGTTGCAGCTCCTGGCAGATGTAATCATCACTAAGAAGGCTGTCTTGATGGCGAGCAGCCGGAGGGAACAGTTGTGCACGGGCTCAAAGGAAGTACACATAAGAATTGTGAGAACTAGATTCAAGTCCCACTGAGGGATAATAAGGGGCGTTGGGGGAAACATATGTACAAGCCCTTTGAGAAATCAATGTAAAATAGGTGATTTGTATAACAAAGGCTGATCAGGCCACTGAAAAAACACCAATAAGATGGAAAGTTAGCCTTTGAGAGGGCCCAAGGCAGAGCCTTGCTGGGCAAGGGATAAGACAAAGAGAAGAATGAAGGAGAAGCAGAAAGAGGATCAATAGATCTTTCTGTATAATAATCTACAAATTACCTCAAATGGCAGGCATTTACCATCTTGCTGGAGGGATGCCTGACTGCCAGAATAACTTCACAGACCTCAGGAGGAAGGTAGAAGGATCTCAACTGCTGCCCTTCAATGTCCACGCATGATGGAGCAGGGTTGACAGGTTTGGGTAGAGAACCATCCCCTGCTGCTGCAACAGAAGATTTTCCTGAAAGGGCAGCTTGATCAGAGGACTGATGCTCATTTTCAGAAGCTCAGGACACCAGACTCACCATGCCCAGTCTGGATTACTTAGGCCTATTCATTCCTGATCTTCTTGAGAAACGTGGGCAGAAGTGGTATGGGTGGAAAGACGTACAGTAGCCCCAAACTTCATTCACAACGAAAAGCGTCGCCAAGCGAGTGCTGCCCTGGAAATTCAAAGGCGTAATACTGCTGACAGTGCGCATTCTCTGCGGAGGCAAACAGATCTAACCGAGGCTCTCTGCACTGCTGAAAGAGTCCTTATGCCACTTCTGGATGGTGATACCACATGTGATCCGCTAGGCATCGACAACTGAGTTTGTGTGTCCTGGTGTTCAGAGAACCTGCCAGGTGTTGAATCATGAGGGTTATGCTCTGCTGTTACAGTCATGTCCAGAGATGGAGGACCTCTTGACAAAGGGTCCACAACCACACCCCACCCTGCTAGTTGCAGTACCACATTGCGGTTGTGTTGTCCATGAACACCTGCACCATCTTTCATTTTACAACAGTAAGAAATGCTTTCAATGCCAGTCGAATCTCCTGGAGCTCCAGTAAGTTGATATCGATTCTGGATTCTGCCAGAAAACAGAGGCCTCTGATCTCCACCTCTCCCAGATCGCCTCCCCATCCCAGAAGTGACACATCTGTCACTATTGTACTCTGGTTGGGGAAGGGAGAGGAGTCTGCCTCTGACCCAATAAGTAACTACCACTGCAGATCTTTTGCAGTTCCCTCAGAGATTTGAACTGTGTCAATGAGATTTCCCTGATGCTGTGCTCATTAGAACTTCAGGTCCCACTGCAGAGCCCTCATATGCTATCTGGCATGTTTGACTAACATGATGCCATGAGGCTCAACAGCCTCAGAGTCCGTCTCACCGAAATCCAGGATAGAGGCGGAAACATCGGACTCATAACCTGAATATCTTGGACTCGTCACTCATGAGGGTAGGTCAGAAACTGCACTGTGTCCAGAACAGCTCAAATGAAAGGGAGCATCTGAGAGAGAGTCAGGTGTGACTTCGGCATGTTTCTAGTGAACCCCAGTAAATGAAAGAGGTTTGCCGTAGTCTGACAGCCTGGGGCGCAGAAGCCTTCTAGAGCCAGTCGCCAAGGTAGGAGAAGACTGAAACCCCTAACCTCCGTAGAAGGGCTTCTACCACCGCCATCAATTTGGTGAACTCTAGAGGGGCACTGGTGAGACCAAAGGGAAGCAGGGTAAACCAAAAGTGCTTGTGGTCCACCGCAGGAAACGCCTGTGTGCAGGAAAGATGGGAATATGGAAATACGCATCTTCCAAGTCCAATTATACCATCCAGTCTTCTTGGTCTAGGGCAGGCAAGACCTGAGCCAGAGTGAGCATTTTGAATTTCTTCTTCATGAGGAAAAGATTGACATCCCACAAATCCAGAATAGGGTGAAGTTCTTTTTGCGTATCAGAAAGTAGCAGGAATAACAACCACTGCTTATTTCTGATATGGGGACCCTTTCAATGGCTCACTTGGCCATGAGAGCCGTAACTGCCTCAGCTGTTGTTGTGACAGAGGCATGGGGGCGGGAAAGACTAGAAGGGGAGGGAATAGCTCTTCTGTATGATCTGCAAGACCCATATGTCGGATGTTATGGACTGTCAGTGAGGGAGATGAAATTGAATCCTCCCTCCAGCTTGACATACATGGCCTGCAGAATCACACTAGGAGGGCTTGGACGTTGGGGAGGTGGGGGGCTGGGTGGTGGATGACTTCTGGCCAGACCCTCTGGGTCCGAAGGGACAGACCGCATCCCCGTGCAAGATCTTGGCATAGCGGAGGAAGGTGGATGATCTGTGGATGGTGTGGCACCCTGCTCCTTCGAAGCCTTGAAAGAGACAAAAGACAAACTGTTGGCAAGGGGTCGCCAAGCTCTTGGCCGTAGCTCGGGAGTCCTTAAAAAGTGCTCCAGCACTGAGTCTGTCTTTACATCAAATAGGTGGGACCCATCAAAGGGCATGTCCATGAGGTTTGCCAGGACATCCCCCAAAAAGCCAGATGCACGAAGCCAGGTGTGGCGTTGAAGGGCCACCATCAACAGAATTGCTCTACCCAGAGGGTCAGTTGTGTCCAATCCACACCTGACGGTAAACTTGGCTGCATCTCTCCCATCTTTGGCTGCCTGTGAGAGAGTGTCCCTCACATCCTCCCGGGCATGAGGCAGCACCTGCGCCACCGTATCCCATAAGGTATGGGAAAAAGGGCCCAATAGGCATGAGGTATTTACCGACCTCAATGCCACGCTGGAGGAGGAAAACATCTTCTGGTCAGCCTCTTGGATTCCCTATCTGGGGGAGCAGAAGGAAAGGTGCCATGGGAAGTGGTACCTTGGACCACCAAGCTCTCCAGGCTGGGGTGCTGCATGAGGAAGCTAGGATCAACTGGAGCTGGGTGACAGCGGCGGCCAACTCCTATTTACAGGAGCCCCTGTGCTGGGTTTGGACCACGTCCCCAGCAGGACATCCGTGAGGGCTTCATTAAAGGGTAACATTGTTTTTGATGAGCAACCCCCCCCCCCCCGGCTGAAGTATCTCAGTCAGGAGGTTAGGTAGATCTAGGTCCAAGACCTCAGCTGCCCTACACACCACCATTGCATACAATGCTCCCTCCTCCATAGCCACCATAGGAGGTGAGAGCCTGTCAGTATTTGGAGAGGTATCCAGTTCACTGGACTCTCTTAACTGCTCATACCAGCCCATTGGCTATAATTGGGACTCCTGAGTGACCTGAGACCCCTCCCATTCCTCACCAGTGCCTGACTAATCGCAGAAAGGCTCAGGCAATTATCTGGCACCTTTTGGCAATGGAATTGGCATCCTGCAATGGTGTTCTGGCTCAGGATCATTGATTATTAGAATGAGGCTTGCGTCACCTGTGGGTGCCAGTGGTGGCGGAAGCGATCCCAGAGGCCAACTGTGTGGACTCAGCATAGTTCCGCTATCGGATCCATGAGATCCCATCGGTGCAAGGCTGAAGCCACCAACGTAGAACCTGGCAGGGCCCCTGCCAAACCAGCAGGGCCCGAAGGCACACCGGCAGGGCCAGCCTGTTCAAATACGAGGCACATGGCCTCGTAAAACTCTTTCAGCTGAGTGGCATGGCTCTCAGAAAGGGGGAGGCTTGGAGTCAGCCCTGGCAAAGCTTCAGGGGAACTGTGTCTGGAACATCAATGTTTCTGACTCGCCTCATCAGCTGACGGGCAAGGTGAAGTCTGCTTGGACTGCTTCTTCTTCTTCTTGTGCCTCTTCCCTGAGTGCCTGGAGGACCTTGAGTGGGATGAAGAGGACTTGGGAGTCCTGGAGCGGTCCCGCAAACTCCTTCTCGACCCCAAATGTGACCTCCCAGGAGTTCCGCCCACTGAGATCGACTGCCAGGCTGCCATTTGCTGCAGGGGCCGCTCCCTCCAAGCTTTTGGAGCCATGCCCTGGCAGTCGGAACACGATTTTGAGTCGTGGTCTCGCTCTAAGCACCAGAGACATACTTGGTGTGAATCTGTCACTTATATAGCGTGATGGCAGGCGCCACACAGCTTGAATCCGGTCTTTCTAGAGGTCATCCTGACACAGACACAAAAAACTCGACAAAAATGTTGATAAAGGCCTATCAAAAAAGAAAGAGGGTGGCTCTGTTCTGGATCTGTCCTTTAACCGGTGTGGAAAGAAAAGAACTAACATACACGCGCATGGATAGGGCCTCTATAAGGGACAGCGAAATTACAGACAGCTCCAACGATGTCGATGATGCTACACGAATTCGAATGATGCCATCCAATGGAGCACGCAAGACTATCGCTCTGTAAAAGTTCCGGATTCTAAGCTGATGTCAGGAAATTCTAAGGGAAGGAACCTGCAGCTAGAAGTCTCTACCAGATAACGACTGCTTGTCACATGTGTAACAAGGTGGGGCATTGGAAGTCGGATTGTAGATTTAATCCAGATAAGGATCAAGTTAATCAGATGCATGATGTCACCCAGGTGCAAATGCCAAATGTTCCAGTGATAAAAATACAGGCCCCAATACTGAATCAGAATCAAATCTCACCTGTGCAACAAGCCCCTGTGATTCAGCCTGTTGTGAATGGAGCCAGGTTAAACTAAATCCAGCTGCCTAGGATGACTTGAAATGTGTTGCAAAATCCAGTGTTGATACAACAATATCCAGTGATTGAGGGAAGAGAATGAGATTTGTAGCACGTCACAATGAGGGTGACCGAGAGGGGAGGCAGATTGTATGCTTGGTGCAATCTTAGCAGTAGACCAGAGTGGACCATATTTAGATGGAAACATAAATGGCCAACAGGTTGTGTTTTTAATAGACACAGGACCTACCTGCTCCACTGTGCGAACAGCAGAAGTGCCAGACCTACCCCTCTCAAGAAGAATAACAGAAGTAGTGGGAGTAGCGAACAAGCTAGTTACCAATCCAATTTCGGAAGAAGTTCCAGTAAAAATAGGATCTTTTGAAAATAAACATCAGTTTGTAGTCTTTGGTTTAAGTCCCCTTATCCTGTTAGGGAGAGAATTACTGTGCAAGTTAAATTGTACTATTAGTATGCCAGATCGAGTTGAGTTTCAAATACATGATAATGAGGAAGTAGAATTCAAACCTGACTTGAGAGAAACAGCAGACTTTTTTCCCATATTAGTGTTAAACAACTTACTCAAGGAACTGAATGAAAAAGTCAAACCTGAAGTGTGGGGTGTAACTTGAATGGACATTGGATTTTAGTAAAGGATTTGAATCAGTGCGAACCATATGTGATTTTCCCCAGATCACCTCCTTATCCAAAGACACCAAAGATAATAGCAGGGATCACACCAATAATAAACTAAAAGCTAGAAAAATTTATCTTGAGAGAATTGATTGGGAGTCTATGCAACTCACAAATCAAGGGAATACGGAAACCAAATGACAAGTACAGAATAGTTCAGAACCTGAGAAAAATGAATGAAATCGTAATCCCATGTTGACACAGGGTACCAAATCCAGCCACCATATTTTATTAAATTCCATGCACAGCTGAATGGTTCACTGTGATTGTCCTCTGTCAGGCTTTCTTTTCCATATCGTTACACAAAGATAGTCAGTTCTTATTTTCCTTCGTATTTAAAGAAAAGGTAATCACATGGTATTGTGTCCCATGAGGTTATATGGAGGACCTGTCCCTTTTAATACGGTCTTAAAGAAGAATTTGAAGTCTTTGAATTTGCCAGGAAAATCACTTCTGATTCAATATATCAAAGATCTACTGATTGCTTTGCGTACTGAAAAGAAGTGTCAGGTAGATTCTATAGCATTGCTAAATCATTTTGCTGAGAATGGACACAAGGTGTCACCACAGAAATTAGAACACTGTCAGAAAGAAGCACATAATGTGGGAAACATTATTGAGAAAGGTGAAAAGAAAGTTCCAAGGCAGGAATTGAAATGATTCTGAAAATGAACACCCCAAAAACACAAAAGGAGGTCAGACTGTTTCTTGGAATAGTTGGCTACAGTAGACAGTGGATACCAAACTTTTTCTTGGTGGCAAAACCTCTACTGAGGATGACTCACAAAGATGTAACTGATCTGATTCCATAGGGCAACGAATGCATGGAGGTATTTCTGGAGTTGAGAGGAAGTCTTTGTCATGCACCTGCACTGGGAATGATAGATTACACTAAAGAGTTTATTTTGTTTTGCAGTGAGAGGGAAGGGTGCACTCTCTCAGTGGTAACTCAAATCCATGGAAAGTACAAAAGAACAATTGCCTACTCCTCTTTGACTCTTGACCCTGTAGTGGCTGCTTTTCCTGGATACCTGAAAGCGGTAGCCACAGTCAGTGCCAGCCTTGAGAACTGTGAAAATATTGTGATGGGATTTCCTTTGACTGGGATGGTCGCACATTCAGTTGAGGTGTTCTTAACAAAAACTAAAACTCAGCACCTCACACATTCTCAACTTTCAAATATGACCAACAGATATTGGGGGTTATTCTAACTTTGGAGGAGTGTTAATCCGTCCCAAAAGTGACGGTAAAGTGACGGATATACCACCAGCCGTATTACGAGTTCCATAGGATATAATGGACTCGTAATACGGCTGGTGGTAAATCCGTCACTTTTCCGTCACTTTTGGGACGGATTAACACCTCCTCCAAAGTTAGAATAACCCCCATTGTCGGTAAACAATGTAGTTCTAATGATATGTCACGTTGTTGCCAATACCTGAAGAAAATGGGTCTGACCATTATGAACATGAGTGCCTTGATGTTATGGATTTGTGCACCAAACCCAGACCAGACATAAATGATGAGCTCTTGATCAATCCAGAATATGTGGATGATTCCTTCCTAAGAACTAATGAAGGATGCTTAGGAGCAGCATGTGCAGTCTGTACAACTGAAGAAATGTTTGAAGCATATTGGTTACAAGGCGTTTCCTCTGCCCAAGTTGCAGAATTGATTGCTCTTACTAGAGCCTGCAAATGCACTACTGGAGTGAGAAGGTCAATTTTTACAGATAGTCATTATAGGTTTGGTGTTGTCCATGACTATGGGCAATTATTGTCACAACAAGGTTTTATGACCTCAGCAGGCACGCCCATCAGGAATAGACAACAGATAAATACACTTTTAGAGGCCTTACAGGAAGAGACAGAAATAACTGTTGTGAAATGTGTGGCGCATAGGAGTGACTGTAGCTATGGCACAATCAGAAATAGGTATGCCTGTGAGGTGGCATGCTATTGTGCAACTGTGTCATGCACATATAATGGTTCATACATGACTGGGAGTCAAGAAAGAAATCTTCTTGCCATGATTTTAAAAACAACAGATAATTGGGATGAATTGAGATGTATGCAAGAAAAAGCACCAATTGAAGAAAAACAAGTTTGAATTAGTGGGTTGTGGAATTAATGACAATTCCATAGGGAAGCTCCCAGGTTTAAGATCCTCTATCTCTGTATATTCTTGATTTTGCCCTGCTATCCACCCCCTACTATCTTTCATCACAATGAGTATTATGACAGAATTCACTGTTCGAGATGATTTCTTGCTCTTTGAGTCTCTTTCTACTTACAACTAACATGGTCGGTCAAAGGATTCTGATGTGTGTTCCCACCTCCCTCTGCTGATTCTCCTGGGACTTGTTCCACAGCTGCTTCCAGGCAGACAGACACATTCAGATGCCCAGTCCTTGTGCTGTCGGGCATCCTTTACTGCTGGTGAGCTGCAGGTCGCCACATACTGATTCCTGGGAGAGCTACCCAATGCCCACAAATGAGCCACGGGCCAGATTTTCAGCCATTGGCCTGCCCACTTTTCCCCTCCTGCTGACTGTCTGTCAGTCTGGCTGCCCTGGCATGCTGATGACTTCTTAGCAGAGTCCTGCGTTAGTCTGTCTGCCCTGTTTCTTGCACAGATGGTGATGGCATGCTTCTCGTGCGTTGAAGAATGGTGGAGCTAAAGATACAATACTGTTACTTTCGGGGTGAGTTCACTTGAAACGGAGGGTGCTTGTTGTCGCCCGCTCCTGCTGTGTTCGTTTTTCGGGTGCTTGGGTTCTGATTTGCACTGTGGCCACGCCAGCTGGAATTTTATATTGCAGTCCACTGAAACAGGGGGTGAGATGGCACAAGGAAGGCGAGAACTCAGAGGAACAATTATTGGAAGGGAAACATGGTAGAAACAAGCTCAGAACGCTCACTAAACTACTGCTAAGTGACCAGGCATTTGGGCACCACAAGGGAGAGAACACTTAAAAGAAAATATTAAAGCATTGGGGCAGTACCTCCATTTTGGGATCCCTCTCCCCCCTCCACTACTTGCTGGCCTCTTCCTAAAACGGCGGTCTGATCCCCATTAAAAGCAACGTAGGACTTGCCCAACATAGATTTATTGAAAAGGACATCGAGATCCTCAATTCCTATAGTGGAAATGGCCACAGGACTTGCCTCCTCAAGCACACTGAAATGAAAGGACCTATTCATGAGCCTTAAAGGGGCTGCCATATTTAATTGGTTTTGGTAGTTTCCTCACACTGATTGTGTATATTTCTTCTTCGTTCAGCCTTTTTAGTTTTCTGCAATCATTTTTAGTTGAATGCTTGCCACATCCCTCACTGTAATAGTTTAAGGACAACTACTAGTTTTTATATGTTTGTTGGAGTTGATTCAGTGTCCTCATTTTTGCTTGATGTTCTTACCCTATTTGCTCTTCTGTGGTCCTCAGTGCTGTATAGCATTTGAGTTCTAAACCCACCTAATACCTCACACTGCTATAATTGATTTCCTGATTGATTGCCTAGCTACTCTGTCCAGAATTAATTTCTAGATTACAGTGGAAGTGCATCAGTTATTCATTTGGAGTGCATTTAAGGAATATCTTTCTGGCAGACTTGCTTAAATGTCCCCTCTTATGATCTGCCTCAATTGAGGTGCTTCTCCCTTGCATACTCTGTTCTTACCTCATTTAAAGAATTCAAGGTTTTGAGTTTCTTGCTCCTCACCCTCTGCCTCTATACCATCTCTGACTTCACTCCATCAGATATGATTATTCCATTTGCGCTGGATACTTTGCCTAATACGCTTCTCAGGAGGTCAATTTTAACCCTTAAACTACTGTATCTGTCTCTGTAATGGAGTTAATCAACCTATGTCCTAGTGACAGCCTCATACCATACGTAGGCTGCAATGTGCTCAAGCTTAAACCCTGTTGGAGATGGAACATTCTTGTTGGCTGAGGCAGGGCCCTAGCCAGGCAGAACCCACTACTCCCATCAAGGGTGGGTGACTACACTTACTGTATAACGTGTACTCACCCTTGGGTAGCTTTGCACAGAGCTTTCAGGCTTATCACAGAGGCAATGTGGAAAGCAAAGACACAGCACTACCTCACCACACCCACGCTGCGCAGCACCAAAGGAGACTTCACACATAGGCCCTCATTACAACATTGGCGGTGAAAGCCGCTTACACCCGTGCAGAAGACCGCCAACACACCGCCGCGGCAGCGGAATTCCGCCACAGCCATTAGGAGCCACAGCTTGGAAACCTCCAAAATTCAGACACCCACACAAATCCACGACACCAAAGGTCAGTGATAAACTGGTGAAAACAAAACCTCCACCGTCACACCAACAGATATACGCCCACACTATCACGACCCACGAATCCACGTGGCGGTCTTTCAACCGCAGTATTCCATTGGCGGTACACACCGCCGCGCTCAAAATACACACACATTTACAAAACACTGCAACATTGGACAATTCCAAATACACACACCTGATACACATACACACACCACTCCCGCACACCCAAGACAATATAAAAAACACACACCCACATCACCCACAAACCCCTGTGACCAAAATACCGAAAGAAGGCCAGAGAGAGACACTACAAACTACTACCAAGCATCCACAGGCACACAATACCATCACCCACATAACTTCCACACACCTCACACAACACACCACTAAATATCATCCCACTTATCACTACACAGACCACCCCACACATCACCCACACCACCCCATGGCACGGCAAAGACACCCCAGGTTCTCTGAGGAGGAGCTCAGGGTCATGGTGGAGGAAATCATCCGGTAGAGCCACAGCTATTCGGATCACAGGTGCAGCACACCTCCATAGCTAGGAAGATGGAGCTATGGAGAAGAATAGTGGACAGGGTTACCGCAGTGGGACAGCACCCAAGAAATAGGGATGACATCAGGAAGAGGTGGAACGACCTATGGGGGAAGGTGCGTTCTGTGGTCTCAAGACACCACCTTGCGGTTCAGCGGACTGGCAGCGGACCCCTACCTCCTCCCCCACAACTAACAACATGGGAGGAGCAAGTCTTGATGATTCTGCATCCTGAGGGCCTCACAGGAGTAGATGGAGGAATGGACTCTGGTAAGTCAAATCTTAACTATTGTATCCCCCACCCTACCTGCATGCCATCACATACCCCCACCCTCGCCCTCACCCCCCTCACTCCAGCTCCTCACAAATGTCCCAAAATCACACCACACATCCCAACACCAAGCCCTGCATGCAACAACAAAGCATGGACACCCATCACCAAAGCATAGCCACTGCACATACCCATACCCCCCAAAACCACCATCACACAAGGTCCGACACAGGAATGCAAGCACTGGGGTACACGGTCACACCCATTGCACACCATGGCACACACAGATGCAATAAACATCCTTTTATACCCATGCAGGAACCTACCCAACGTCACCGGATAGGAGTGTCCACACATGTCCACACCACCAACAGAAGAGGCCCACTGTGATGACAGCAGCTCTGTCCAACTGGATCTAGATGACCAGCCCGGCCCATCTGGGACCTCAGGACAGTCGGTTCCCCTGACCCAGTCGCAGGCCACCACAGAGCTTCCCCCCTCTGGAAACACCAGCACAGCACCCACCCAGCGGGCCCATACCTCTGGCCCCAGGTCACGTCAATCAGCAGTGTGTCCACCACTACAGGAAACCCAGGCTAACCCACCACCCCAACAACAACAGGGACCTGGGGGCAGTGGCAGTGGTCACACGGTCCAGGGGACAGAGGCCCAGGAACACAGGGGAACTGGGAGGCTGCAGTGCAACAGGGGGAGGACAGGCCCAGGTAACCCACTCTCCTCGAGGCCATCTCCAACATCATGGGAGCCTACCACCATTCCCAGGAGACAATGGCAACGGTACTGGCCAAGCTTCAGGAGACCCAGCGGCTGCTGGAGGAACAGTATTTGGGCTTCAGGGTGGAACTCAGATCCATCAATTCCACCCTGGGCACCATTGTAGGGGTGCTGAAGGAAGTCTTCAACACCAGGAGGGACACTGTGGCACAACAAGGGGCCCCTGACACTAGCCTGGACGATGAACTGCCCACCACCTCCGCCGGCACTAGTGGACAGGAGGCACCGCCACAGGAACACCACACCAGCACCCCACCCCCTGCAGAGGGAGACCCACCCCGCAAATGGTCCTTTAGATCCAGGACAAAGACAGAGAACGATGCCAAGACCCCCACCAAGAAATGAGACTGCCCTGATTGTCATCCTTCTGTCCCATCTTGTCACCCTGTCCATCCTCAAACTGCCCCAGCTCCACTTCCTATGCCCATTTGGGCAATGCACCTGTGAGACTAATAGACTGGACTCTGCCATGGACCTTCCTCCACCATCACCCCTCACCATTTTACAGCACCCTCCAATATTGAGCACTTAAATAAACAACCTTAAAGCACAAAACAATCTGGAGTCTGTCTGTGATTTTGAAATAATGTATTAGCAATTACAGTGACAAAATGCTCTTTCAATTGTAATGTCAACATACCTATGTCACACAGCTCTAGTCCAAGAGGAAACAAATCAGATGTCACACAGTAGGACCCACATCTGTGAAATCGTAAGGGACAGTGATAACTCAGTGACCATACACTGGGTGAAAAGGACAGACAGTAGAGAGGTAGTAGTGTCAAAGTACATGTAGTAGGCAGGTTTGTATTCTTACCTGTGTCTCACTGGAAGTATTGCAGGATCACAGAGTTCCGGTTGTCGATGTCCTCTTCTTCTGCTTCCTCGTCTTCACTGTTCACAGGCTCCACAGCTGCCACAACACCTCCATCTGGACCATCCTCCTGCAGAAAAGGCACCTGTCGTGGCAAAGCTAAGTTGTGAAGCACACAGCAGGCCACGGTGATCTGGCACACCTTCTTTGGTGAGTAGAAAAGGGATCCACCTGTCATATGAAGGCACCTGAACCTGGCCTTCAGGAGGCCGAAGGTCCGCTCTATAATCCTCCGAGTTTGTCCATGGGCCTTATTGTAGCATTCCTCTGCCCTTATCCTGGGATTCCTCACTGGGGTCAGTAGCCATGACAGGTTGGGGTAACCAGAGTCAACTGCAAATGGCGAGGGACAACTGTTAGACACATCCTAACCCGTAGGGATATCCCCAGACCCAAACAACCATTCCCACTGACTTGCTTCCAGGTGCTCACCTAATAGCCACACAGGGGCGTTTTAAGGGTCAGAGGGCAGTAGTCAATGGTAACTGTCCCTGAGGGTGGCTACACCCTCCTGTGCCCACTCTCATTGGGGAGGAGGGCTCAAATCTAATCCTATTGGTTCCTGTCCTCCAAACCAAGATGGAGGATTCTGCAGGAAGGGGGTCACCTCAGCTCTGGACACCTTAGGGGTGGTTCTGGCTGGGGTGGTCACTCCTCCCTGTTTTTCGCTGGACTTGCCACCAAAAGTGGGGCTTTTTCCGGGGGGTGGGCGGAGGGCAACTCCACTAGGTTGGAGGCTCACTGCCGGGTGTCACAGTTCCTGTATGGGAGAGGTGTGAAGCACCTCCACTCAGGACAGGCTTTGTTTCTGACCACCAAGAGCACAAAGGCTCTCACCCCATTTGGTCATAAACTTCTCTGAAAGTGGCAGGCTGAGAAAGACCGGTCAGTCCTACACTAGCAGTTTCGCTAACATATAGGGGCCATCTCTAAGATGCCCTCCGTGTGCATTTTTCAATAAATCCCACACTGGCATCTGTGGGTGTTTACTGTGCTGAGAAGTTTGATATCAAACTTTCAGTATTCAATGAAGCCATTATGGAGCTGTGGAGTTCGTAATGACAAACTCCCAGACCATATACTCAATATGGCTACACTACACTTTCAATGTCTAAGAATGGACTTAGGGCCAGATGTATCAAAGGGTTTTTCCCCCATTCTGTGTCAATGGGAAAACGTGTTCGTACATATGGCCCTTAGACACAGTAGGGGCATATTGCTCATGCAGCTATGCCTTCACCTGTGGTATAGTGCACCCTGCCTTAGGGCTGTAAGGCCTGCTAGAGGGATGTCTTACCTATGTCACAGGCAGTGGTTTGTGGGCATGGCACTCTGAGAGGGGTACCATGTCAACTTTGCCTTTTACTCCCCACTAACACACACAAGCCGCAAAGGCACTGTACATCTGCTTGGTGAGGGGTCTTGTAGGGTGGCATATTACATGCTGCAGCCCTAGTGCACCTTCCCTGGCCACAGGGCCCTTGGTACCACGGGTACCTTTTACAAGGGACTTAACTGTGTGCCAAGGGTGTGCCAATTGTGAAAACAAAGGTACAGATTTTGGGACAGAACACTGGTGCTGGGGCCTGCTTAGCAGGATTCCAGCACACTTTAGGCAAAAAGTGTGGGGGGTAACCATGCCAACAGTGGCACTTTCCTACAGTGAGCATTTGTGATTTGTGCCTTAATATATGCTTTAGGACCAGCAAGGTGTATTCAACAATCTATACAATGCCGAGTATGTGCACTCTTAATAACTGTCCTGCTTTTTGAAAAACAAAGGCCTCTAGTAAACTTACAAGAAAACAGAAAAACTCACAACCAGTAAATGAATAGGTACAAAAAAAAGGAACACAAATTGGCTGGGGAGAACTAAAGAACGAACTTAAGTAGGGTAGAGAAGGAAACGATTCTCATCGAGAGAAACAGCTGAGTCCACTCACTGTATGGCTTCCATATTGCGATATGGTGCCTTAGGACTTCATTTGCTCTTCTCAGCTCATGCAGACACACACATTTGCTAATAGCAATATAAGAAAATGTTCTCACATTTGAAACTTCTTAACCGTTTCGTGATTAGGTGTAACCTGCATTTGCTGTGTGAAGGGTATCCTAGCAACAGTAAATGATAACTTTGCAGTACTTTGAAAAAGCAAGAAGCTATTAAAACTACTCTGTCATTTGAATGCTGAACGCTTTCCTCTTTCTGGTTACAATTGTCTTCAACCCCAGCGCAGACACTGCTGCAGAACAGGTGTAAAAAACCACAAGTTCTGACACACACGTACATTTTAACAAATGTATGCAACAACCTGACTTTATTTCATGCAAACTACGTTGTGCAAAGTGAGGGTTCCTGATATATTTGAAAGCAGTATGCCAAGACAACAGAAGCACCTTCTCGTTATGCATATTGTCCTCGTCCAAAGTTGAGATCGTCCACATTACAAATTGAAATATTCTTTCCCTAATGGCTCACAGCTTCTGGAAACTTACTTGAAGCAGCTTATTTATTTAAGAGCCCAGAGGGAAAAAGCGATGATTACAAAATGGCAACTACAGTTTGCATTACCAAACTTCCATCTTTGAATCTGCAGTTTGATTGCCTTATGTCAGCAAAACCATGACGGATTGTTTAAGACTATACTTGGATACAGTCTTGCTAATGGGAACGGAAAGTGCATCTTAAGTTGAAACACGTGATGTACTGTAAATGTAAAAACGTTGCAGGTTTAGCTCGGCACTCATTCCCGGCAAATCTTAATTTTTAGAAGCTGTTGATAAGAGATAAAAGTCAAGACACTCAGATTTAATGTGGATGTTCCTCCCACGGCTACAATCTTAAGGTGTTTAACCTAATAAAACTCCTAAGTGCTCAGACTCATCCCCAACCTCAAACACATACAACAGCGCTGAGCCATTTGTATTGATATTTGAAGCAGTGTGCTCTTAAACCTTAATTTTATTTTCCAAAATGCTATCCAGACCAAATTTGTGTCTTTTCCCCAAATGTGAGGAATGCAACAGCTAGCCAGAATGTGTGGATTTCCCTGGAGGGAACAGAGAAAAAGAACGAAATGTAGCATTTTTTTATTACTTATAAAAACAATTGTTCTGAAATAAAATGTGTGTCTTTTTTTCTAAGACAGGCACCAAAAAAAGGCGTGCAATGCTAAAACTGCCCTCTTACCAGATTTCATGAAAAAGCAGAATAGTTTAAAAAACGGAAAGATGTTTTTTCAACATTAAAAGTGGTAGTTAATATTTACTATTTTTGCGGTTTGTAACTACTGTTTTTGGGGATAAAGAGGTGTGAACCTAGAAAGCTGTGCATTTCTGAAAAGTAGTCAACATTCTGAATTCAGGACCATGATGTAGTTCGCCCATTGTTTTCCTAAAGAAATTCATCATGGAACTCAAAACTGAATGTAAAATTCATGTAAGTAGGAAAAAAAACAGAACAAATAAGAGACAATAAACCAGTATTTTTTGAACGATGGCCGATCTACAAAAATGATATGTCACTTTCATAAGACTCTTCTGGATTCTTCCATTTTATCACTTCATGTATGTTTTTTAAGGGCCGGTTTGTCATGCATGGATATTTAAAATTAGACACATAATTTAATGACTAGGTGATATGAAATAAGCCTTTTAAAAAAAGTCACAGTCTAAAAGTTTTACCAAATATGGTGCACTTATGGGCTTAATCTGTACTTTTAGGCATTAAAGCCATTCTAGCATGCTTTGCTAACTCACATCCAACATGCACGAAGAAATGTTTGTATGTAAAGAGCTTTCACACATGCCTTCATCTTCTGCCATCACTAATCAACTTCAGCTGGTACTATCCCATAAAAAAGCGACGGAGATAGAGTGTCTGAAGTAGATTCTGCCTTTTGATATGTTTTTTTTTTTAAATTTTACAATACTTCAGCCCAGAGTCAGCCAGCACTGTGGGAAACCTACCAACTTCAGACATTTCTGAAAACTAAACAAGCAGGGCTGTCCAGGGAGGTATGGCTTCCATCGATCCCACTACTTTCCTTAGTCAGACACATTGCAAATAATAAACTTTGCCTAAAGTTAAGATTATTCCCAATCTTTTGCAAGAGAATCTTCCTGAGTTTGTGGGAATTAACAAATGTCCTACCGCTCAGAATCCACACACGTCTTCCAATATAAACAGTGTCCTGACAATGTGGTTTACACATGTTTACAGTTTTTCCTGTGACATACTTTGGTCTATTCACACATTTAGGCTGGGGGCTGGGGGAAGGGGCAAGGTGGCTGGGAAGCAGGATGGAAAAAAACTTCTACTATTTTCTGAAAGAGCCCTTGTTTTCTTTCACGTAAGTATCGGGAAAAAATGCTTTTTGACCCATGCTTTGATATTCATAGACAATTTAGTTTAACACAATGTGCTGGAATCCATTCAAGTGACAACACCCTAAATTCCCCAAGTCTCTAGGTTTCAGAAATGATCAGGATTCATTAGGTTCCCGTGGTGTCTGCCAGTCTCAATGTTGCAGCTGTTCCTCATGCAAAAAAAATGGATGTGAAACCACATGCTTGAAATTTGCAGGGCAGGTCAGGTCTGAAAGCACGCTTGGATCCATGGAAGCCAGACCTGTCTGGACATTCCCTGACTCTCTAGGTTTCAGGAATGCCTGGATTTGAAATGGCTTCCAGTGTGTTGACTAACTCTGAGGAGACATTTTGCATCCACCATCATGAAAAAAGAGGAAATTAGGTGTTTTACCATTGTTTGGTGATTTGTGCAGATTTTTTTGTGTAGGAAAATCTTCCAGGAGGCAGGTAAGAAACACTATTCTGGATTCCCCTGGGGTTCCAGGTTTCAGAAATGAAGTTTGGAGGGTTCCGTGAGTGCAGGCAAAACAGTGAGATTGAATACTGCAGCCATTACCCCTGGCAAATGAGAAAAATTTAGGATTTCTTTGAGCGTGGTCCTTGACACATGCTCTGGATGAGTGAACAATCTTGCTTCCAGCTGGGGTCAGAAGTACTGTCTAGCTCCAAGGGTGGTTCCAAAATGGTTGAGCATCCCACAATGCCCCTTCCTTTATTTTTTTTTCATGGTAGTCTGGTTGGCTTGAAGATTCCCTGGGTGGGTAGATAGGAATGTTACCCCCTGTCAGTCCACCCCAGTGGGGGTGGGTGGGAAGAGAGCCCACCAGACAATCAGGGCAAAAAAAGTGAAAAACAGAAGAGGGTGTGGGGCTTTCTCATCATGGGACTAGAATGCAGCCCCCCCTTTTGTTAAGTGGAAAATTAGTCCTATCTTCGACGAAATAGATAGAAAGCCCTCTAGACACCAAAAACTGGTGTCCAAAAAAAGGAACAATGCAGGTGATCAGTTAGTTTTGACATTGTGTCTAATAACCTCAGGCATCCAGAGGAGGTACAATAGGGAGTTTACCACCTCTCTGCCGGGTCATACATCAAGACTACAGCCAAAGGAATACACATTTCCTTTGCTTGCCATAGGGTGGTTTTAGTATTTAAATTTAGGCCTAAAGGATACAGAAAGACTGTGTGAGCTTTAGGGATGGGGATGTGACCCAATGCCAGAAGAAGCTGTCCTGCATTCCAACCTTAATTTACTTTTGAAGTAAAATGTTTCTCTGATAGTTATAGTGCTTTCTACCATATCTCTACAGACCCCTGTGAAGAGGGCAGATTGGGTTAAAAGGGTACAACTCCCAATGTCTGCCCAGGAGCCAAAAAGACTGTTGAGGCTTTATGGAAGTACTGTTTGATGACTGAATAAGCTGACCTGACCACATTCACTACTTTAAATCTATCCCTAGTATCAAATGTGCTTTTTGAGCCCCTCTACTCTCGGAGAGGGCTAATTGGGATCAAATCTCCTGGGGGGGGGGTGCAGAGAGACTGTTGGTGCACTGGAGAGGTTGGGTGGGGCCTGATGCCAGGGTGGGACGGCTCCCACCCCATTCCCCTTCTTCAATAAAAATGTATCCCTGGTGTCTAGTGTAATTTTTACTCCCCCCTAAACCTGAGTCGGGCTAATTGGGGGTTAAGGTGCAGTAGAAAAACTGTTGAAGGATAGCCGTAGAGAGTGGGACCTATTGCCAGGCTAGACCAGACCCCCACTTCACTCTTATTTTTAGAGACAATTCTGTCCCTCTTACAGAGTAGGCTTTCTGCTCTGTAGAGAGGACATAATGGTGGTCATTCTAACCCTGGCGGTAAAAACCGCCAGGGCGAATGACCGCGGTAGCACCGCCAACAGGCTGGCGGTGCACCGCTGGGCATTCTGACCGCGGCGGTTCAGCCGCGGCCAGAAACACAAAGTCGGCGGTGTACCGCCGACTTTCCGCTGCCCTTGAGAATCCTCCATGGCGGCGGAGCGCGCTCCGCCGCCATGGGGATTCTGACACCCCCTACCGCCATCCTGTTCCTGGCGGGTCTCCCGCCAGGAACAGGATGGCGGGAGGGGGTGCCGCGGGGCCCCTGAGGGCCCCTGCAGTGCCCATGCCAATGGCATGGGCACTGCAGGGGCCCCTGTAAGAGGGCCCCACTATGTATTTCAGTGTCTGCTATGCAGACACTGAAATACGCGACGGGTGCCACTGCACCCGTCGCACCTTCCCACTCCGCCGGCTCCATTCGGAGCCGGCGTCCTCGTGGGAAGGCTGTTTCCCACTGGGCTGGCGGGCGGCCTTTTGGCGGTCGCCCACCAGCCCAGTGGGAAACCCAGAATGACCGCCGTGGTCTTTCGACCGCGGTACGGTCTTCTGGCGGTTCCCGCTTGGCGGGCGGCGAATCAGGCCCAATGTGCCTAAAGAACCTAATGTGCCAACAGGGGTGCAGAAAGACTGTTGCGGCTTTAGGGTTGGATGGTGCAGCCCGATGCCACTACAGTTCAGCACCCACCCCATTTTTGTTCTAAGAAAATCCATCGCTAGTATCTAGCAAATTCATTAAAAAAGGTTCTAGTTCCTAGTGTTGTTTATGACCTTAACTCTCCCTGTGGGGGGCAGATTGAGGAAAAAAAAATGTTTAATTTTCACCCAGGAGGTAGAAAGACTCTTGGGGATTTTGAGGTTTGAGATGCATTCTGTTGGAAATTTGTCCTTTCTGCAAGGTCACCCAAGATTTTCTTATCCTGCTCCTGAAACCATCTATGTTGACCGTTAGACTCTGTACACCTTACAACTGCTAACCAGAGGTAAGCCACTTTTATTCTCCTCTCTAAAAATTTTGCAAATTACATAACCCTGATTAACACAAAAGTCTTCCCAGCCATAGTCCAGCTTTCATCTGACTCATGAGGTGAGATGAGATGTGCATTGCTCTTGCGGTGAGATGTGTATTGTTCCCAAACGGTGAAAATAAGGCTCTGGGAGTGGGGAATAGGAATACTCCCTTGATAAGATGTCCTATGGGTTGTGCCTAGCGACTTTCTGAGCTATAAATGGTGTCTATCTTGCAATTGGTAGATGAAGCTCACACTTCGATCTGCCCCCTATTGTCTCTCTAGCCATGGTGACACCAAACTCAGTGGAATGAGAGTAACTGACTAGAATTTGTTTAAGGGGTGGACAAAAGTTTGCTCTCCATCCATGGGCTCCTCATAACTCTCCTGGATCTGTGAGGAATCAGAAGGACTGCCCTGCTCCCTAAAGAACCTAAATGAAAACTGGAACTGATAAGCCTTGTACCCAGGACCCAGAGGTTACTCCAAGGCTCAGCTGGCTGACTTCACGTTTGAGGTACAGGACCACAACAAACTTTCAGAGGCCTCACTCTCTGCAACTATTCAGTGACCAGTTTGAGAAGGGCCTGTCCTGAACCCTCCTCCTGGCCTTTGTGGAAGTGAATCCTAACCCTCTATTCCCTTAAGTGGTGGCTCCATGTCTTGGACCATTGGCTAGTGTTAGAGTGCAGTTCTCAAGTCCTCATACTGCAAGAAGTGAGACTTCTTTTAAAGTTTTCAAAAATTTGGAAACTTTTTTCCAACTTTTTGCCTGGAGAACAGAAAAAGACCAGAATCACAGTCAAAGTTTCAGCCACTGTGGTCAAATTGCCAGTTGGCCTCAGTTTCCTGGTTTGTCACCATAATGGATGCTGTCAGGGGGCCTATGGGCTCCCTTTACAGTCCCCAACAAAAAAATAAGCATCTGGTTGTTCGGCATGCGCGTGATATAAACTACGTTTTGGGACCCCGCATTTTTTCTGCCCCCGTTGGATGGATCACTCTGAAACGTTCTAGGAAGGAGCTGGTGGATGAGACTTTTCTTTGGGAAGTTTTTTATGAATATTTGTCAAAGGCACCAAAGCTAAGAAAAAATTGCTTTTCCTAAAAAACTGAATCCTAACTACATGTATATATGTAGGTGACAATATCAGTCAGAAGGTAATGTTTTAAACCCATTCAATGACATCATTATTAACATGACTGATGACATCTCAAATGAAATAGGGCCTGATTACAACTTTGGAGGAGGTGTTAATCAGTCCCAAAAGTGACGGTAAAGTGACGGATATACCACCAGCCGTATTACGAGTCCATTATATCCTATGGAACTCGTAATACGGCTGGTGGTGTATCCGTCACATTTGGGACGGATTAACACCTCCTCCAAAGTTGTAATCAGGCCCATAATGTGTGATATGACTGATAACATCATTGATGTCACCATCCAATAAATCCAATAAATATGAAAGTTTGGTATGTCCTTATCATACTGGCAGGTATTTAGAAAGAACTTCCAAAATGTATTTTCTATAGCCTCTTTACTGCTAATGGGTGTAAGGTTTTACAACACGCTTGGTCTCCGAATGGGCCTTGGGTGTGTGAAGGAAGTGAGTTCTCCATCAATTGTTGTGCACAGGGCAAACACTGTGTGCAGCACAAACCTACCAACTTATGCATCAATGACTGCCTAAAATAGGTTAGCTATCTTTATCACCTTACTATAATGTCACTTTAACCTTTGCTGCAATTTAAATAAAGAACGTTTTACCATAGCTAACAAAAATTGAATTTTAATCTTTGTTTTTGTAGTGAATTTCTGCGCTTTATTAATATAAAGTAAAATCTTATCACCACACCAAACTAGGATAATGTTAACCTTTGTTTTTTTCAGTGAATTTTTTGGAGGGTTTTAACATAAACTAACAGTTTATTAGCCTAGCTCGGTATAATGTCACTGTTATCTTCCTTTTTTTCTAGTGATTTTTCTGTAGTGTGCTTTAATCTCCCAACTTAATCAGTTATTTATTTCATTACATTTGTTTTACTTTCTACAGGTCCCAATGTACTCTTGCAGGACTCCCAGAACCTCGCCCATTCCTAGATTTAATTTTTAGAATGGCATCTGGAGAGAAAAGATACAGACAGAAAAGATAGAGCAGCAGGAAAAAACTCCACCAACCTACAAGGACTTCTATGGCAGTTCTTTGCACCCCCTCCAGAGAAGAAGGTGGTTCCAGCCAAAACTGCAACCTGCTGAATATATGAGAAGACCTTCTCATATGGTACTTCTAAAAAGTACTCCTGCGGGACATTGAGGAAAGAAAAGAACATGAGATCAAGTCATCTCAAATTCTTTGCCAAACATGCATCTTGGCCAACCATGTCTCATTGATTTAGCATGACAGTACACATACTGGCAAGCTGTTTGGTACAGGGCAAAGGCTATAGTTAGTAGGGGCATGACCAGTAGGCCTGGGTGGAACTTCAGTACCCCAGAGTAATCAGAGTACCTGGTAATTCTGTTACTCTTTGATGCAGAATTACCAATAATTATGCAATTACTCCTGTTTACATAACTTGGGGGAAAAACCCAATGTGAGAGCACATTTAGCAAGTGCGAACAGCCACTCGCTCACGCTAATCATGATCTGTTGCAGTTACTGCTATTTCTTAGCACAAAAAATGCCTCCTTGCAACCGGTTTGGATGCCATTTTGTGCTAAGAAATAGCACTAAATGCAGAATTGCTATTTGTCCATAATACTGTGTAATCTTGCAGAATTCTTAGGTAATACTATACAGAGCTAAGCAAGTTATGCTCACTCCTAGTGACCATCTAAGGGGGTTTTGGAGGTTTGCCGGTGTTCTGTAAAGAATTGTCCATGGAGCAAAGTCTGTGAGTAGTTGAGGCTTAGCCATCTAAGGGGCCTTGGTGTGTGGAGGGAGTGGGGTCTAAGTGAACAGTCATGAACTGGGTGAAGGCTGTGCATAGTAGGTGGGTTGACAACTGAAGGGTGCTTGGGTGTCTGGACAAAGTGGGCTCTCTTGGTCTTGGCCACCTAAGGTGGCTTGTGTGTCTGGAAAGTGTGGGCTCTCCATGAAGAGCTATTCATAGGGTGAAGGCTGTGCCTAGTATAGGCTTAGCCACCTAATAGGGCTTGGGTGTCTGGAGTGAGTGGGCTGTACATGAAGAGTAGTGTACAAAGTGAAGGAAGTGTGTTGTAGCGGCTTTACCCATGTCTCACTGACAGAGCATGAGAGACCACCTACCTGAAATATTCTGGTACAGGGCTAAGGTTGCAGGTAATAGGTGCATGACAACCTAAGGGGTCTTAAGTGTCTGGAGAAAGTGGGCTCTCTGTGACAACTTCTCCACAGAGAAATACCGTCAGCAGTAGGAGATTGGTAGAGGACTCTTCCTGAACAGTTATGCACCAGATAAAGGCTGTGCATAATAGGTGCTTGACCACCTAAGGGCGCTTGAGTGTCTGGAGGACGTGGGCTCTCAATAAAGAGCTCCACACAGGGTGAAGGCTGAGCATTGGAGAGGCTTGACCACTTAAGGCGGCATGGATATCTGGGAGGAGTCGACTCAATGTAAAGATATGTCCACAGAGAGAAGGCTGTGCATAGTAGGGAATTAGCCATCTAACAGGGATGGGTGCCTGGAGCGGAATGGCTCTCCTTGGAGATTTCTCCACAAATAAATAATGCCCCTGGACTCTCCATTCTGGAGGGCACAGAATGTTACAGTGTCCAGAATGGTTCAGCTGAAAGGGAGCAGCTGAGAAGGATTCAGGTGTTGCTAGTAACCCCAGCAAATGCAGGAGGTCTGCAGTAGTATGGAGGTGGGTGAAGACTACCTGAGGTGAGCCCACCTTCAGCAGTCAGTCATCGAGGTAAGGGAAGACCCCTGACTTCTGCATGGCCATCACCTTGGTGAACATGTGGGGGGCACTGGTGAGACCAAATGGGAGCACAGTGACCTGGAAATGCTATGGGCTCATGATGAACTGCAGGTAATGCTGAAGGGCCTGCAGGACGATGCTGAAAAAGCTAACATTCTGCAGGTCTAGTGCTATGAAACTCTCTCAATGGTGGAGCACAAACAGCACCTGAGCAAGTATGAGCATCTTGCTTTTCTCCTTTTTTGCGCGTCACCGTGAGGGTGCAGTTCTAAGATAGTGCGTAGCCCTCTGTCGTTTTTGGAAAAATAGCAAGAATAACAACCAGAACTTCCTTCTGATGGTGGCACTCTCTTGATGGCTTCTTTGGCCAAGAGTCTGAGCTTCTTCAGGTGACAGGGAGAAATGGTCCTCTGTCAGCTGTTCCGAAGACTGTCAAATGGACAGCGGGGCTTCTGTAAATCGAGAGTGTTAGAAATGGGGTCTTTGGTTGACAGTCAGGTTACCCCCTGTTCAAGCAAGGACCCTCACTCTAGTCAGGGTAAAAGAGAATCACCCTCAGCTAACCCCTGCTTACCCCCTTGGTAGCTCGGCAGAGCAGTAGGCTTAACCTCAGAGCGCTATGTGTAAAGTATTTGTACCAACACACACAGTAACTTAATGAAAAACACTACAAAATGACACAACACCAGTTTGGAAAAATAGGGAATATTTATCTAAACAAAACAAGACCAAAACAACAAAAATTCAACATACCCAAGTCAAGTTATGAATTTTTAAAGATTAAACTCAAAAATAGCGTTTAGAAACAAAAATGCTTCAATGAGGTGTTAACACGGCGTCGTGACGGAGTCGTTTCCAACAAGCCGACACCAGCGGTGCCGGACACGGAGTCGCGTAGACCCCCAAGTACAGTACCTTTGGTGAAGAGTGAAAACAAGCCGATGCGCAAAGTCGGGGATCGCGGCGTCTGTGCAAAATGTTGAATCCGCGCACTTCGAGCGGTGTCGGTCACGACGTGGTCGGCGACTTCCACGGAGTCGCAGACTTCTGCAGGGCTGCAGCGGCGTCGGGCCTGCGAAGATCGTCGCGTTCCAGCGAAGGTCACGGCGTCAGGTGCAGGCGGGGTCACCGGATTCAGCAGCGGTGTCGTCCGAAGTCGTCCGAAGTCGATTTCCTTGGATTTCCACCAGCTTTCCTTTCAAGAGCCCAGGGACTGGATAGGGCACCACTTGTCAGAGCAGGAGTCTCTCCAGAGACTCCAGGTGCTGGCAGAGAGAAGTCTTTGCTGTCCCTGAGACTTCAAACAACAGGAGGCAAGCTCTAAATCAAGCCCTTGGAGATTTCTTCACAAGATGGAAGGCACACAAAGTCCAGTCTTTGCCCTCTTACTCTGGCAGAAGCAGCACTGCAGGAAAGCTCCACAAAGCACAGTCACAGGCAGGGCAGCACTTCTTCCTCAGCTATCAGCTCTTCTCCAGGCAGAGGTTCCTCTTGGTCCAGAAGTGTTTCTAAAGTCTGTAGATTTGGGTGCCCTTTTATACCCATTTTAGTCTTTGAAGTCACCTTTCTTCAAAGGGGACTCACACCTACTTGTGAAATCCCGCCTTGCCCAGGCAAGTCATCAGACACACAGCAGGGGGTTGGAGCCGGCATTGTCAGAGGCACAGTCCTTTCAGATGAGAGTGACCACTCCACCCCTCCCTCCTAGCAGAGATGGCTAATCAGGAAATGCAGGTTACACCCCAGCCCCCTTTGTGTCACTGTCTGGTGTGAGGTGAAAAACAACCCAACTGTCAAACTGACCCAGACAGGGAATCCACAAACACGGCAGAGTCACAGAATGGTGTCAGCAAGAAAATGCTCACTTTCTAAAAGTGGCATTTTCAAACGCACAATCTTAAAATCAACTTTACTAAAAGATGTATTTTTAAATTGTGAGTTCAGGGACCCCAAACTCCACATGTCCATCTACTCTCTAGGGGAATCTACACTTTAATCATATTTAAAGGTAGCCCCCATGTTATCCTATGAGAGAGACAGGCCTTGCAACAGTGAAAAACGAAGTTGGCAGTATTTCACTGTCAGGACATATAAACCACATTACTATATGTCCTACCTTATCCATACACTGCACCCTGCCCTTGGGGCTACCTAGGGCCTACCTTAGGGGTGCCTTACATGTAAGAAAAGGGAAGGTTTAGGCCTGGCAAGTGGGTACACTTGCCAAGTCGAATTTACAGAGTAAAAATACACAAACAGACACTGCAGTGGCAGGTGTGAGACATGATTACAGGGTTACTTGTGTGGGTGGCACAACCAGTGCTGCAGGCCCACTAGTAACATTTGATTTACAGGCCCTGGGCACCTCTAGTGCACTTTACTAGGGACTTAACAGTAAAACAAATATGCCAATCACGGAGAATCAATTACGTACACATTTTAAACAGGAGCACTTGCACTTTAGCACTGGTTAGCAGTGGTAAAGTGCCCAGAGTAACAAAAACAATAACATCAGAGTCCAGCACCCATCAACAACCTGGGGAACAGAGGCAAAAAGTTAAGGGAGACCACGCCAAGGATGAAAAGTCTAACACGTGTCCCCCCCAGCTAAAAGTGGGGAGCAACTACCCAACCTCATGGGAGTTCTCATCACTAAGGCGGAAGAACCTGAACAGACCATCAGCATTGGCGTGCTCTGTATCAGGACGATGTTCCACCGTAAAGTCCATCCCCTGTAGGGAAATGGACCACCTCAACAGTTTTGGATTCTCACCCCTCATCTGCATTAACCATCTGAGGGGCCTGTGGTCGGTCTGAACTCGGAAGTGAGCCCCAAACAAGTAGGGTCTTAGCTTCTTCAGTGCCCAGACCACAGCAAACGCTTCGCGTTCTATGGCACTCCACCTACGTTCCCTGGGTAGTAACCTCCTGCTATAGAAGGCTACGGGTTGATCTAGGCCCTCTTCATTAAGCTGTGAGAGTACTGCTCCAATACCATGCTCTGAGGCGTCTGTTTGCACAACAAACTCCTTGGAGTAGTCAGGTGCCTGCAGCACAGGTGCTGTGCACATGGCAGTCTTCAGGGCATCAAAAGCGTTCTGGCAAGCCTCTGTCCAGATCACTTTCTTGGGTTGCTTCTTAGAAGTCAACTCAATTAAGGGGGTGACAATGGTACCATAACCCTTAACAAACCTCCTGTAATATCCTGTGAGACCTAAAAAGGCTCTCACTTCAGTCTGGGTCTTGGGAGGCTCCCAAGCCAGAATCGTGTCAATCTTAGGCTGTAGGGGTGCCACCTGGCCACTCCCCACCTGGTGTCCTAAGTACACCACAGAACCCTGCCCTATTTGGCACTTGCTCGCCTTAATAGTGAGGCCTGCCTTCTGCAGGGCCTCTAACACTCTCCAGAGGTGTTGCAGGTGTTCCTCCCATGTGGAACTAAACACAGCAATGTCATCCAGGTAGGCGGCACTGAACTCATCCAGTCCTGCCAACACCTGGTTGACCAACCTCTGAAAGGTGGCAGGGGCATTCTTCATCCCAAAGGGCATCACATTGAAGTGGAAGTGCCCATCTGGGTTAGAGAATGCTGACCTCTCCTTTGCCCCCTCAGTTAAGGCAATCTGCCAGTACCCAGATGTTAAATCAAACGTACTGAGGTACTTGGCAGCTCCTAACCGATCAATGAGCTCATCAGCTCGGGGGATGGGGTGTGCGTCAGTCTTGCTGACCGCATTGAGACCCCGGTAGTCCACACAGAACCTAAGTTCTGGAGTGGCACCAGGAGCAGCAGCCTTTGGGACCAAGACCCAAGGACTGCTGGAGTGCTCAATAACCCCTAGGGTTAACATTTTGGAGACTTCCTCCTTAATGCAAGCCCTGACCCTGTCAGTCACCCTGTAAACCTTATGTTTAACAGGTGTACTGTCCCCAGTGTCCACATCATGTGTGCACAGGTGTGTGACTCCTGGGATCAGGGAAAACAGCGAGGCGAACTGTCCCAGCACGTGGTGACAGTCTCTCTGCTGATCCTCAGTCAGGGAGGGGGAGAGGATCACTCCCTCGACAGACCCATCTTTCTCTCCTGCAGACAGGAGGTCAGGAAGAGGCTCACTCTCTTCCTCCACCCCGTCATCTGTCGCTAGGAGCATGGATAGCTCAGTTCGCTCAAAGTGTGGTTTGAGGCGGTTGACATGTAGGACCCTCAAAGGGTTTCTGGGGGATTGCAAGTCTACCAGATAGGTGACCTCGCTCTTTCTTTCCACCACCTCAAAAGGCCCAGTCCACTTATCTTGGAAAGCCCTAGGCTCCACTGGTGCCATGACCCACACTTTTTGTCCAGGCTGAAACTCAACCAGAGTGGCATTCTGGTCGTACCACCGTTTCATATACTCCTGGCTTGCTTCCAGGTTCTCCTGAGCGAGAATCCTGAAGCAGGCAGTCTGGTTTCTTAGTGCCAGCATGTAGCTAAATACATCCTGGAGTGGTTTACTAGGAGCTTTCTCCAAAGCCTCCTTCACCAGACTGAGCGGTCCCCTCACAGGGTGGCCATAGATGAGCTCAAAGGGGCTAAAGCCAAGTCCCTTTTGAGGCACCTCCCTGTAAGCGAACAGAAGGCATGGCAAGAGAACGTCCCACTTACGCCTCAAGGGCTCTGACAGGCCCTGAATTATGCCTTTCAAGGTGCGGTTGAATCTCTCAACCAGACCATTACTTTGGGAGTGGTAAGGGGTGGTGAACTTGTAGGTTACCCCACACACCGTCCACAGAGACTTCATATAAGTGGATATGAAGTTTGTACCTCTATCAGATACCACCTCCTTGGGGAACCCCATGTGGGCAAAAACCCCCATCAAGGCACGTCCCACCACGGGGGCAGTGACCGTCCTTAGAGGAATAGCTTCTGGGTACCGTGTGGCATGGTCCACCAAGACCAGGATGAACCTGTTGCCCATGGCTGTCTTGGGATCCAGAGGCCCCACAATGTCAATTCCTACCCTTTCAAAGGGAGTGCTGACTACAGATAAAGGTTGGAGGGGAGCTTTGCATTTCCCCCCACTCTTGCCACTTGCCTGACAAGTCTGACAAGACCTACAATAAGCAGCTGATTGCTTGTGCATCAAGGGCCAGTAAAAGTGGGAGACAAGCCTCTTATAGGTCTTGTCCTGCCCTAGATGTCCTGCCAAAGGCACATCATGAGCCAAACCCAGTAGGAAGGCCCTGAAGCACTGGGGTACCACCAGCATACGAGCTGACCAAGGCTCAGGAACCTTAGGCTCACTGTACAGGAGGCCATCCTCCCAATAAATCAGGTGAGTACCTGGCGCCTCGCCAGCCGCCTGGGCTGCAGCCTGCTGCCGCAGCCCCTCAAGAGTAGGGCACTCCTTCTGCGCTGTGCAGAATGCTTCCCTGGTGGGTCCCCCTTCCTGCTGCCACTGCGACAGCTCAGGGATCTCCCCCAGTTCAGCCACCTGTTCCCCTGTAGGCTCCGGGGCATCACCCTCAGGCTCTGCCTCCTCCCGGACCGTGGGAACTTCTGGTGCCGGTTTCCCGTGCCCCCTGCCCTTCCTCTTCTTGGCGGTCCCCTGGGCCACTGTTTCAGGCTTCAGGGGCTCTTGACTACCCTGATTGGCTGCCTTAGACCGGGTGGATACGCATACCCACCCAGGCAGACCCAACATCTCCAAGTGAGACCTGTGTTCCACCTCCTTCCAAGGGGAATCCTCCAGGTCGTTACCTAGCAAACAATCAACAGGCATGGTTGGACTCACAGCTACTTTCCAGGAACCTGAGACCCCCCCCATTCAAAGGGAACCTGTGCCACTCTGCAGAGGCGCTCAGAGTTGTCTACCGCAACTACTTGGTGAAGTACCTGGGGATCAATCTGCTCTTCAGACACCAGGTGACTCCTCACTGTAGTCACACTGGCTCCTGTGTCTCTCAGAGCCTCCACCCTCTGTCCATTGATGGTCACCCATTGCCTGTACTTCTTAGTGTTATCAGGCACTAGGTTTCTCTGGACCATCTCACTGTCCCCTAGTGAGACAAGGGTCATTTCTGCTGGTTCCCACCCACCTGAAACCAACTCCTCCCCAAGCGCTACACTGGCCAAACCCTGGGACGGTGCACCAGTGGGTGCCGGTGTACTTTTGGGGCCCCCCCTCACATGACCCACCTGGTCACATGCATAGCACTTACGTGGGGGACCACCTGCCACTGGCTTCCCTTTGGACAACCATGGCTTTTTTTCACTGGGGGGTTGGGAATCCTTACCCTGGGAATCAGTTTGGGGCCCTTTAGATAACTCCCCCTGTTTGCCCTTACCCCCCCTTTCTTCTGAGAGGGACCCTGCCCACCCTTGCCGTGGTCTCCCCCATTCCTCTTTTGGACCCTGGTGCTCTCCCAGCGGTCCGCTTCCTACGCAAGCTTCCTGGGGTCAGTCAGCTTGCTGTCAATGAGGTGCTGGCGCAGCTCTGGAAAACATAAACTGTACAAGTGCTCCCAAGCAATTAAATTGTAAAGCCCCTCATACGTGTTTACCTTACTGCCCTTCACCCAACCATCCAGTGACCTGCAAGAAGAATCAACACATTCCAACCATGTTTGGGATTCCTTTCTCTTGTAGGATCTAAACTTCTCCTTGTACTGCTCAGGGGTGAGACCATACCTGGTGAGTAAGGCCTCCTTCATGACAGGGTAGGTGAGATCCTGAGCATCCCCTAAGGCTGTCAGTGTGTCCCTCCCCTCTGCCTCAAAATGCTTCCACAGGGCTGTCCCCCAATGAGCTTCAGGGACCAGGTTCATGTGGATAGCTGACTCATAACCCTTGAACCACAAGTAGATATCATCCTCCCTCTTATAATCCCTCACAAGGTCTTTTGGGATGTGTACCCTTCTCTCAGGCTGCACTGTAGGATTGCTGCCACCATCCCTACTGGGCTGACTCTTCTGATCTATCTCTTTTAAACTGAGCTCATGAGCCATTGCTAACTTCCTTTCCTCAATGGCCAGCCTTCTCTGTTCCATCTCTAGACTGAGTTTTTTCAGCTCCAATTGGTACTCCCTCTCTGCCTGTCTGTCCTGTAACTCTCCAGGTGTCAGACCCTTGGAGGATACACTGCTACTTGCCCTAGAGACTCTTTCCCTGGGAATAACAGGTCCCCCCACTATACCATTATGTACTGATTGCTCTCCCTCCTCATCCTCATCCTCCTCCTCATCCTCAGTGTGCCCTCCAGTGCTTCTGGTTGTCACCCAGGCCCTCAGCGCCTTTTTCAGCTCATCCTTCTTGGAAGAGCTCTTAATGGGACAACCAAAATTTTTACAAAACTGCTTTAGCTGAGCCTTGTTATAACTATCCAATTGCTTCAGGTCAAAAACAGCTTCAACTGATGCATCTCCAAGTAGAGACATGATAAAAGGTTAAAAGAGTGCAAAGTTCCAAATGCAGAAAAGCAAGTTCTCAAATGAAGTTCCAGAAAAGTTCATCACCGGATCAGCGAAAAAGAAACTGAATGCAGAGCAAAAACAGTCCAAATAGAAAAAAAACAAAAATCACAAGACTAGTAGTATGTGGTCACGTAGTGGTCTGAACTCAAACAGTAGTGTACACTTAATTACTGTATGTCAAGCACAAATACAAGTCCAAATCCCAACCGCTGATCACCAATGTTAGAAATGGGGTCTTTGGTTGACAGTCAGGTTACCCCCTGTTCAAGCAAGGACCCTCACTCTAGTCAGGGTAAAAGAGAATCACCCTCAGCTAACCCCTGCTTACCCCCTTGGTAGCTTGGCAGAGCAGTAGGCTTAACCTCAGAGCGCTAGATGTAAAGTATTTGTACCAACACACACAGTAACTTAATGAAAAACACTACAAAATGACACAACACCAGTTTGGAAAAATAGGGAATATTTCTCTAAACAAAACAAGACCAAAACGCCAAAAATCCAACATACCCAAGTCAAGTTATGAATTTTTAAAGATTAAACTCAAAAATAGCGCTTAGAAACAAAAATGCTTCAATGAGGTGTTAACACAGCGTCGTGACGGAGTCGTTTCCAACAAGCCGACACCAGCGGTGCCGGACACGGAGTCGCGTAGACCCCCAAGTACAGTACCTTTGGTGAAGAGTGAAAACAAGCCGATGCGCAAAGTCGGGGATCGCGGTGTCTGTGCAAAATGTTGAATCCGCGCACTTCGAGCGGTGTCGGTCACGACGTGGTGCGGCGACTTCCACGAAGTCGCGGACTTCAGCGGGGCTGCAGCGGCATCGGGCCTGCGAAGATCGTCGCGTTCCAGCGAAGGTCACGGCGTCAGGTGCAGGCGGCGTCACCGGATTCAGCAGCGGTGTCGTCCGAAGTCGTCCGAAGTCGATTTCCTTGGATTTCCACCAGCTTTCCTTTCAAGGGCCCAGGGACTGGATAGGGCACCACTTGTCAGAGCAGGAGTCTCTCCAGAGACTCCAGGTGCTGGCAGAGAGAAGTCTTTGCTGTCCCTGAGACTTCAAACAACAGGAGGCAAGCTCTAAATCAAGCCCTTGGAGATTTCTTCACAAGATGGAAGGCACACAAAGTCCAGTCTTTGCCCTCTTACTCTGGCAGAAGCAGCACTGCAGGAAAGCTCCACAAAGCACAGTCACAGGCAGGGCAGCACTTCTTCCTCAGCTATCAGCTCTTCTCCAGGCAGAGGTTCCTCTTGGTTCCAGAAGTGTTTCTAAAGTCTGTAGATTTGGGTGCCCTTCTTATACCCATTTTAGTCTTTGAAGTCACCTTTCTTCAAAGGGGACTCACACCTACTTGTGAAATCCTGCCTTGCCCAGGCAAGTCATCAGACACACAGCAGGGGGTTGGAGCCGGCATTGTCAAAGGCAGGCACAGTCCTTTCAGATGAGAGTGACCACTCCACCCCTCCCTCCTAGCAGAGATGGCTAATCAGGAAATGCAGGTTACACCCCAGCCCCCTTTGTGTCACTGTCTGGTGTGAGGTGAAAAACAACCCAACTGTCAAACTGACCCAGACAGGGAATCCACAAACACGGCAGAGTCACAGAATGGTTCAAGCAAGAAAATGCTCACTTTCTAAAAGTGGCATTTTCAAACGCACAATCTTAAAATCAACTTTACTAAAAGATGTATTTTTAAATTGTGAGTTCAGGGACCCCAAACTCCACATGTCCATCTACTCTCTAGGGCAGAGGTCTCCAAACTTTTTGATGCCGCGCCCCCCCCAGTTGAAAAATAAAAATCATTGGGCCCCCCTCATGATTTTTTCACAATTATTCTATAAACATGGCAATGTTTAAATATGTCTAAACCTATTTAAACATTGCAGTTAAGTACTGTTACCTTTTTAAAACTGCAATAACATGCTTCTGCTTAAAACAAAAGCCTGTTATCTGTATAATATTTATTTTGGCCAGAGTCTGGGGCCCCCCCTGGGATCACTTCAGGCCCCCCTGTTTGAAGACCGCTGCTCTAGGGGAATCTACACTTTAATCATATTTAAAGGTAGCCCCCATGTTATCCTATGAGAGAGACAGGCCTTGCAACAGTGAAAAACGAAGTTGGCAGTATTTCACTGTCAGGACATATAAACCACATTACTATATGTCCTACCTTATCCATACACTGCACCCTGCCCTTGGGGCTACCTAGGGCCTACCTTAGGGGTGCCTTACATGTAAGAAAAGGGAAGGTTTAGGCCTGGCAAGGGGGTACACTTGCCAAGTCGAATTTGCAGAGTAAAAATACACACACAGACACTGCAGTGGCAGGTGTGAGACATGATTACAGGGTTACTTGTGTGGGTGGCACAACCAGTGCTGCAGGCCCACTAGTAACATTTGATTTACATGCCCTGGGAACCTCTAGGGCACTTTACTAGGGACTTAACAGTAAAACAAATATGCCAATCATGGAGAATCAATTACGTACACATTTTAAACAGGAGCACTTGCACTTTAGCACTGGTTAGCAGTGGTAAAGTGCCCAGAGAAACAAAAACAATAAAATCAGAGTCCAGCACCCATCAACAACCTGGGGAACAGAGGCAAAATGTTAAGGGAGACCACGCCAAGGATGAAAAGTCTAACACGTGTCCCCCCCAGCTAAAAGTGGGGAGCAGCTACCCAACCTCATGGGAGTTCTCATCACTAAGGCAGAAGAACCTGGACAGACCATCAGCATTGGCGTGCTCTGTATCAGGACGATGTTCCACCGTAAAGTCCATCCCCTGTAGGGAACCCTAACAAACAATTTGAGGCTCCCACTTGGCCTAGGTTATTGTGTGCTATTGGGAAAGGTTGCATCTGATACTGCTGTCAATATGGGGCCCTGTTGGTGTGAGGGCATAATAAATAGGCATGGAGGTAGCGGCTGCAGGTGTGTGGCAGAATGGGCAGATCTTTGAGCCTTATGAAACTTGAGTGAGCCACATTTACAGCCACTAAAGGCTGGAACACTTGTTGGCTATAGTGGCTTGGTTGGTAAGGACGCAGCTGATTCCCTTAGAGTAGAAGGAGTGAAAAGAAGAGTTTGGCTGGAGTGGGTCCATGATGAACCCCAATGACCAGGCATTGACCCGACTCTCCTTGAAGCACTCAAGCACAAAATCAGCCCTGTCACTGAACAGGTGAGTGCTGTCGAAGGGAATGTCCATAATGGATTCCTAGCCATCCTCTGAGAAGCCAGTTGATCTCAGACAGATCTCAGACGGGCATGGTGATGAAGCACCTTTGCTGAAGCAATGGTTCTCCCCAATGAGGCTGTTGTGTCCATCCTGCCTCTGATAGTGAACATGGCTGCATCGCTGCCATTGCAATAGTCTGGTCAAGATGGCTTGGACCTCCTCGAAGACCCTCTGGTGCAGTGGTAAGGAACTTGGGACTGCCCGGCTGAAGCACCTCCATCAGGCCAGGGATGGCGGTGGTTGAATTAACTATAACTAAATCTGTAACTATAAATGTAAATAAAACTCTGTAACCATAACTCATGCCCTAAGTTAACTATAACTCTCACCATTGCCATGCATTGCTAATTACCCATTCAATTAACAGCACTCATGACATCTTTGATAACATTATTGATAATGTCACTGTAACATCTGCAGTAATATAATTGATCAGATACCCGTTCATAGCGGGGGCGCAAGTTATAGTTACCTTGGGGCAAGAGGTATAGATAACTATGTCTATAACAGGTGAATTTCTATGGTTTTGTAAGAGTAAATTAAATTCAGAACCTAACTATAACGTCCCTGTAACCTTTGTTTTTTTCAGTGAATTTGTAAAGGTTTTTTAATTCAGTTTTCTAACTATAACATCCCTGCAACCTTTGGTGTTTTATTTGTGAATATATGCAGATATATATTTATGTATACAAAGATATAAACACACACACAAAAAAAAAATATATATATATATATATATATATATATATATATATATATATATATATATATATATATATAAATATGCAAAAAAATTCTTGTAATAACAAGAAAGGTCAGGACACTTCCAGTGTAATTAAAGCTTATTACTCTTCACAATGAAATTCCTCCCAACGTGTTTCAGCCGTAGCCTTGTTCACAGATTTTACAAGAATTTCTTTGCATTTTTATGGCATCTCTCGAAGCCATGGTCGGACCGCCACTTTTTGAGCCTTAGTAATTCGGGTCATTTTGATATATATAAATATATATATATAAATCATACTGTATACGGTATAGTAAGGATCTAGTTTCAATTGGAAAAACATTTTTTGTTTTTCTAATAACTTTGGCGCCATTTAATGAATCTTCACAAAGTTTTCTAAACTAGTGTGCCAGTAACTTCAGCTGCTATCTGGAAAGTTTCTGGGTGATTCAGCAAGTGGAGACCAAGAAACATGGGGAGTCTGAAGATGTGTTTTTCCCATGCCATTTCCCCTCGGTATTTTAAACACAACTACAGCCCAAACTTCTCAAAGGAATTACCCCCAAATTTGGCAGAAAGCTAGATGATGGTCCAGAAAGAGTGCCTATTTGTAATTTGATGTAAATCTGTTTAGTAGTTTTGGAGTTATTAGAGAAATAAAATTATGTACATCTAGAGATGCAGATCCATGCACCAACAGCAATGTCATGATTGGCTACCACCACTTTGACAAGGAAGTGATGGCAGCCATCTTGGGACTCAGAAGAAGACTAGTCTCAAGAAAAAACACAAAACACCCACATGGGGCAGTGTAGGAATAGCCTGACCCCTGAGGCCTGGTGGTGGGGTCCCCGCATGGGGCCAACAATGATTTTTTTGTTAATTTTGACCCAAATTCATGGAGGATCAGTGACAAAATGTGTGGCAAGTTCGATGGCAAGCGCAGTGTTCCGGCCAGGCCCTGGGGCTTCCACTGCATCCCCCAAACATAGTGTGGTGGCTGCCCTGGGTGGGTACCAGGGCCCCCACCCTTTGTTGGCTGGGACCCAAGGGATTGGCTGCCTGGGGCTGAACTAGGCCGGAGGATGGGGGCTGTGTGCTCCCTCCCCCATAAATATAATAGTCGGTCCCTTGTGAGGGAGTCCTCATGGCCAAAAAAGGCTGTGGAGGGGAGCAACATGCCCCCTACCCTAAAGAAAACTGCACTGGGCCCCATAGGAGGGGGTCCCTGGGGCCTAAATTGGCTCAAGGAGTGGAACACATGCCCCTTCCCCCACAAAATGTGTCTTGCCCTCGAGAATGGACTCCCCAAGGCTGAAATCGGCTTGGGGAGGGGGGCACATGCTCCCTCCCTAATAATTATAGTGCTGGGCCCTGGGGGATGAGGTCCCTGGGGCTGAAATTGGCCTGGGGAAGAGAGTCACATGCTCCCTACCCCTGTATACATACACAAAAAACAATTGTTCTATGGAACAGCAGACCTAACTATAACTTCCTAGTGGAAACTGCTGGCGTATATATATATATATATATATATATATATATATATATATATATATATATATATACATATAGTTATAGTGAAGACCATGTTTCCATAGAAAAATAATTTTTGAGTTGCCTATATCTTTGTTGTTTGACAAATCTTCACAAAATTTTCCCAAAAAACTGTGCCGGTGATTCATTGCACATGGAACGTTTCGAGGTGATCCGTCAAATGGGAGCTGAGAAAAAAGAGGGTAAAAAACATGCATTTCCTATGTTAATTCCCATAGGAGATTTGAACACAACTGCAGCCTGAACCGCTAGGTGGAATTACAACAAATTTGGATAAAAGCTAGACTTTGTTCTGCAGTTTCTGCTTTTTGTTATTTTTTGTAAATCCGTTCAGTAGTTCTTGATAAATTAAAGGGAAAATAAATTTGCATATCTAGGGCAGCGGATCCATCACAACATTTTTGGGATTATCACAGCAAATTTGCGAATGTGCACACCGACAGGAATACTGTGACTGGCTGGCTACAACCTGACCAGAAAGTTGTGACTGCCTTTTTCGGTTATGGGACACAGTCTGCTGGTTTGGAAAAAAAGTAAAAAGTAGCATAAGAGGTCAGCGTGGAGGTACCTTGACCCCAGGGGGGATTTATAGGGGTTTTTGAGGGCCAAATTATTAACTCAAAATTATTTTTTCACAATGCGTGATATTTTCGAAAATGTTGCAACGCTCAGTGTGCCCCCCCATTTAATGCTGCAATGAATTTGTGAATAACGACAAAAAATGTTTTTTTAAAATTCACAGATTCATTCATACACTAATTCATTTACTCATATTAGCACTCAGACACTCATGCAGCTACTGACAGAGCCACTCACACACCCACTAACAGACCCACACAGATACTCATACACCCACTCACACACCCACTTAGACACTTACGCACCCACTCACAGACTCACTCAAACACTGTCACACCCACTCACAGACCCACTCAGACTCTGACACACCCATTCACAGGCCCACTCATCCCCTCACGCACCTTCTCACAGATCCACTCAGACACTGACGCACCCACTCACAAACCCACTCAGACACTGACGCACCCACTCATATACCCACTCATCCCCTCACGCACCTTCTCACAGATCCACTCAGACACTGACACACCCACTCACAGACCCACTCAGACATTGACGCACCCACTCACAGACCCGCTCAGACACTTACGCACTCACTCAGTCACACTCAGACCATTACACATTCCCTCACAGAATCACTCAGATCCTCAGGCACCCACTCTCACACCCAGACACTCATACCCAGACACCCTCTCACACCTATTCTCACACCAAGAAAGACAGCCCCTTCAGACGTGTGTGGTTGGTTGGTTTTGGGGGTTGGGCGCTGTGGCCAACCTCTGTCACACATGATGAAAGGCCATGTGTGACACGGGGTTGAGTGGTTATATGGGGCTGCCTGCAGGCCATGCGTGGTGGTAGGTGCATTAAAGTAAAATAATTAAAATGGCCTTATGTTGAAAAAAATGGAAATGCTCTTAAAAAACTAAAGGTTACAGGGACATTATAGTTAGGCTCTGAATTTACTCATACAAAACCATAGAAATTCAGCAGCTGCAGTTAGAGTTTTCTTAAGTAACTATAACTTGCGCCCTATGGTAGCTATAACTTGCACCCTCGCCATGCACTGCTAATTACCCCAGATATTACAGAAGTCCTGACAACTTTATAACGTCATTAAAAATATGAAACATAAGCAGTCAAATTATTGAAGAAAAAACTGTGCATGGTGGGAGTGCAAGTTATAGTTACCTCAGGGCACGGGTGTTGTATTTTTAAAGGGGGGAGGGACTAAGTGGTGTTCCTTCCCTGAACTTGCAGAGTCTCCAGGGAGCCCATCCCGTGGGCCAAAATCGCATTATATGAGGAGGGGGCCGAATGCCTCCCTCCCCCTGTCTCCAGGTGCCCTGGTGAGTTAACCCCTGAGGCCAAAATTAATTAATATGGGGAGGGATAATGCAGTCCCCCTTGCTAAGCCATTAAAGGACCCAGGGAGCCCACCCCGGGACCTATTATTTAAGAGAAGTGGGGAAATCCAGCCACCTCCCTGAGTCATCAATGGCCTTAATGTCACAGCTGTAATGACATACCCATTTATAGAGCTGTGTGTACAAAAAAAGCGTTATAAGTGATGTTATATGTGTGGTCATAAGCAGTGCATGGCCATGGCACAAGTTGTAGTTAACTCTATTAACAATATCTAGTGAATTTCATAATTTTTCTTAGTTCAAATTTTCAAATGGCAAAAAGTTAATATTGTCACTGACAGAATCACCTAACTAAAACATCGCTTTAACCTTTGTTTTTTGTGGATATATATATATATATATATATAAAATTATATATATATTTTTTTATACACTTAATAATTCAACCAGAAACAAGTGTATTTAATGACAAATGCATTTGTAAATTTCACTGTGTGTGAAACAGGCCATTTGTCAAAAGAAATGTAACAATTTACTTTGACACAAAAATACAATTATAAGGTTACTTTATCCTTTGTATGTCAGTAATTCTATAAGTATATATGCACACACACACACACATATATATCTATCTATCTATATATATATATAAATATATATATATATATATATATATATATATATACATATATATATATATACACACACATTGACATTTTAAAAACTAGAAGAAGGGAAAACCCAATAAATTTAACTGAATATTGATTTTTCCGTAAATGATTTCTCCATTGGAAATTTACCCTTCATTTAATTTCAACCAGGAGCAACATTCCTGAATGTAAAATGAATCTAAATGAGAAAAAATAATCCAGCATACCTGCACTTCAAAATGCATATTCTCCAGAAACTTCTGGTTCATTGTTTCAGCAAATTTATTGATGGCTCTCAAAAAGACTCTGAAAAAACAGGAAAATTGCATTTAAAAATCGCCTCTTCTTTGAAAAGCATAGATCAAAGCAGATTTTGAAAAAGCAAACAATTACTGTTCCAGCTCCTTTCCTGACACCGAAACTTGTGATTTTTTGTAGGAATGATTAGCTATAGCTATATTATGGTTTTGATTCAAGAGTTAATATTGCTTTACATAAACTGTAGGCAGGCTGGCTTTGTTATATAGACAGGGCTTACCGGCCTTATTCTTAAAGTCTTGCTTTAATATACAAAAGAGGACCCCTGACAAAAAGAATGAAGTAAGCGAGTGCGTTGGAAAGATAGCTCAAAACAAAAAACGAAAGCTGCCATTCTTTTAGGTTGGTCATTACTGATGTATGAGTGACGTATGACTGAGATACGCAAGCAGGTAAATTACATTTTATTGATGTCTGTGGAGAGCGGTTAGATCAAATTTGAGATAAAGCATTTGGTAATCTCGTTACTTATTGTATTTGCTTCGTTACCCTAGTCTAGTCTCCACAAATGATGACTAAATAAGTGGTGTACAGTATCACAATACGTTGACAAAAATACTGAATAACAATTATTTCTGAGAGAACAGATTAATAATACTTGTTATTACAGTTTTTGGCTCAAAATATAAGTTGTAAATAATATATATTTATTGAATGTATATAAATGCAAAGACATAGGAATGCCGGTTTTCGTTTTTTTGTTTCGAATTTCCTTTGTTATATAGGCAGGACTTACCTATTTTATAAACTTTAAAAGAAATACATATTTTTTTCTCTTCAGATTTAGAGATTATTCATTTTATGATCGCTTCTTCCCTGTTTTGCTTCTGGAACAGTGTTATAAGCAGTGTGAGGGAGCTTCTTCAATCAGGATGGGGGTCGGGCAGTGACAGTCCCGCAATTGTTGCCCTTGTAGTGGGCCTATGACCACAGCACCCCATCCTCCGCTGCTCCTATACCTGTGGTAGTGGGGTCTTGTGGTTGGCTGCATTGGGCCCTGGGGCAACTGGAAGGTGTTGTGTGGTGGCGTGTTGCCTGTTCAGCTGTACAGTAAGTGGTAAGTTAAACTCACTCTCCTTCAGGGGAGTATTCATATATTTCTATCACCTGAATTCTTCCTGCTTGTCTCTCCATATCTGTCGACCACCATTAGTCTTTGGCATAGAAATGGATGCATATAATCAGGATGTCCATGATGGAACAGCACATCTGATTCTTGTTAGACATTTAGGGGCTGATTCACATTTCAGCTGATAAGCTGCTCCATCACAATGGTGGCGGATCTCCCTTCTACCAAAATATTAATGCCATTATTTCCATTGAGATCTATATTACGGCAGATGGGATTTCTGTCACCGTTGGGACAGAGTAACCCGTCCGCCAAAATCTATATCAGGCCCTTCAATTGATTCCTCTATTATTCAGTGCTGGGGCTGCTGCATTTATATTTTCAATAGCTGACTATTATCGTTTGTGTTCCTGGAAAGCTGGTAATTCATGGAAGACTTTGCAGTCTCCTCTCAAGGCACAAAGCTTGAGAACCTTATTAGGGATTCAATTAAAAAATCCAACCTAATGACATCTTTTAGCCCATCAGTGTGAGTGGGTGGGGAGGGCTGGATGTGTGTTTTGGTTCCCACTAGATCTGTGCACTTTAATCTTCCACAGGGTATGGGTAGCCCTTTTGGACTCTTATGTTGATAATTCCCAATTACAGCTTCCTTCTCCCCTCTTGCTCCCACGGGTTGACCATTGTGTTGCACTAGAAGTTTGTCAAAGGTTGGTTGTGTGATATTTCTGGCCTTCTAGGACTGCCGGAAGTCTTCCTTCTAAGATATTTGGGTGCCTAAGGTCGAGGAATCAGGCTCTTAAATTCAGTTTCAAAAGTCACCTGGGGAGTTCTTCCCCACTCAAACATGCAATTGTCAGGTTGTGTTGCAGGGCACCAGGCCTTGCAGGGCAAGGCATTTTGGGGGGCAGTGCAAGTGAGGAAAAGGATCCAAGCGGCTATTGCGTCCTGTTTGTGGTACAGAAACTCGCAATGGACTTTAGTCCTAACTTGGTTTGAGAAGGTGAACCTTTTGCTGACACTGACAACTGTGGCACTCTAAACTATCCAGCCTTTTGTAATACCAGATTATTTCTTGGCCGCCCTCATTCTGATGTCTGTCTTGTGATGGAGTGGCCTCAACTTAATGGAACCTGCTGGTTAGTTTTGTTTGTATGCTTCATTACTAGGACATCCTGGTCTTTCTGATTATAGACTGGCTAATTTGAGCATCTCTTTATTGATTGAGGTCAAGATTGCTTTGGAAAGTCTACACGGTGTTCAAGCCCCAATGCATCATGGTCAAATTTCAAAGTCCCACCTGCCACCTTCCCAAGACCATCAATTTAGGACAGTGTTCTGAACGGGCTAGGGACAGGCATCCCTCCCCACCAATGAAATTGAAGCTGGTATCTCTATCAACCTTGCTTGGATGATCAAGGTCATCTGTTTAATACTGGTTATGAGTGCAGGGTGAAATGGTGCCTCTGTCATCTCTTGAGTAAGCACGGCCGCAACTAATGATTACAAGGCCATTCCTTTTATCTCTAAGATTCACGAGCACATTCAGTGCTGGCTGAAGTGTTTTGACAGTTGGTGTTTATTCTCTTTCCTTGAGCTTCATGCTGGGTGTCAGCAGTGGGGATTGGAGGATGACTATAGGGGAGGTCTATTGTCCCTAAGTGAACTCTGGAAATTGAATGGAGTTTGCTGTAATTCAACATGCTCCTCTACGTATTGCTTTTTCCTTTCAAGACTGGCTGATAGTTCATCGCTATACCAGTAGTTCAGCAGCTAACTGGCATTCATTAGCCATCAAAGGGGGATGTGGAATACCTAACAGATGGCCCTGGAGCAAGAAGAAAGGTATCTGGACTAGGGTGGGTGTAACACGTGTAATTTTCTGTGCATAATTACACTATATGTTTGCAAAATTATGAGAGATTATGTAGAATTATGCATGGAGCATGACCCTGCATTTGGTCCTATTTTCTTGGCGCAACTTGGACAGTACTATAAAAAAGCAACTCAAGGAGGCATTTTGGACTAACAAGTAGCACTAAATACAACAGAACATGAACAACAACAGCCAGCAGCAGCTCACACTCTGTTCCTGTGCTCCTGCAGTAGACATTTCTTCCCAATATTCTGCAGGCAGGCATAATTGAATAATTTTCACTAATTTCACATCACTAAAATAATGCAAAGTTACCATAATTACTCAGATTACTTCGGCATAGTTAAATTTTGCCTAGGCCTAATCTGAACAGAGTTTAAACACCTCTCTCTTGCAGTGACATCTTCTGGAGTGAACATTTGGTATGCAGCTGTCTTGACCTGGGTACTAGTTACTGTGCCTGTGGTTAATCCATTTCAGATTCATTTCGACCTGATTGCATCAGAATAGGATGCACATTTTCCACATTTCTGCTCCCTGCATCCCACTCAATGATGTTAAAGAATCAATGGGTTATCCCTCACAAGGCCTCGGGGCATGTGTGCGCATTTCCACTGACCTTTCTGCATGCTTAGATTGTGCAGAGGATCAAAGACAACCATGCAGGGGTCCTTCTGGTGGCTCCTTTCTCGCCTCAAAGATCCTGGGATTCCTCTTTATTGTCAGCTCTCCGTGCAGCTGGTCTGAAAGTTTGCCATGGGCCACTCAACCTCTGCATGCACCTCGAAGACTTTACTTCGGTGCCACCACCATGGGGGTCTGGATCTAGCGAGATTAGGTCTTCATTCTCAGAGTTCTTGGACCAAGGTGGTCCTTTGTATCCCGTAGTCATGTTCTCCAGGCACTCTTCATTTATGTGCCTGGCGTTGGAAGAACTTTGAGGTCTATTACTCCTAATAGGGGTTTTTCAAAGCCTGGTGTAAGCATTCCAGATCATGTGGGATGGTTTCCTGTTTGGCCTGGCGGTGTCCATCCTATGGAGTCAATTGGTTGCCATTCAAGTTTTCAGGCATTCAGACTTCCTGCTTGTGTAATTAGTGGCATGCTAATACATTAAATATTTTTCCACCAGTGTTTGTGGATCACTCTTCAGTCTCTTCCTTTTAGGACCTGACCTGGTTCTTCAATGGCATTTATTTGAATCACCTGAAGTAGTATACATACATTTGCTTTTAGCCAAAGTAGTTTTCTGGGGGTCATTGTTCTGCAGGATTAAGGCTGAGTGAAATTGACGTCTGACTTTTTTGTGAATACTTTCTTTGTTTCTGAAAAAGGTTGTTCTTCGTCCGGGTCCTTAGGTTCTTCATAAAGATCGCCCTGATTTTCCCTGCTCCCAATATTTGGTTTCAACATTATTTTGAACTACTTCTTCTTCGGCCAAGAAGATGCTATTGTACTCCTTGGATGTACATAGTGTTTTTTGTATTTATTTGGCCAGTACTGCGGCATTCCTGCAGACAGCTTTCACACCTTTGGAAACGGTCAGCATCATACCACAGAGACAATGAGTAAACAAAACTAGTTGGCCATCAAGTTGAATCACCGGGACTCTGGGTCTGTGTTGATGGGCCCTGTTTGGAGTTGATCCAACAGTGTTGTGTATACTACTTCCGAAGCCTATGTGAGAGCTTCTACAAAAGACACCTGCTTTGCTGCCAACGATGGCGTTGCCACACATTTTAATGGTGCAATAAAGGTTAAACGTGACCATGGTTCTTTCCAGTCATTCTGATTCTCATTTACTGGCACTTGAGGCTATTCCAATGTTTTCTGCTAGTTTATTGCCGGATGAAGCCTAACCCTTCTTAGGCTCCGATAAACACTGCACAAGAATGAATACCTAACATTTGCAAGCAAGCATCTGCTTTTTTAACAATTACATAGAGAAATATTCAGAGATCAAGTGTTATGTTTTCATCAAGTATTTTTATAACTATTCAATGCCATAACGTCAGTCAATCCAAAGTGCGTCAGTGCACTTTGTCCTCATTGCCCCATCACTAGCAGTTGGCTTGTTTAAAACTGCAAATATGTTGGCTGTCATTTCTTACAAGTATTGGTTTATACATTCATGCACTTCTCTGACAAATGAAATTTCACTGAATTGTTACTGAATCTTTTTGTTTTTTTTTATACGGGATGGCACATGAAATAAGAATGAAATATACATCCTGATTCTTTACGAAGGAGAAATAATTGATGCGCAGACGACCATTATTAGCATCCCTCGGCTTTACTTCGACCAGTCAGTTATCAAGAGAGAGATTTCTCAGACTGCAGAACTCTCCCACTTGTGCAGGCCACATGTTCGAAGATAATCTGCTGCCTCTGAACGTCAGATAGGCAATAAAAATCAGTTTTTTGCAAAAATTATGGTCCGAGCAAAGCGTTAGCTGCCAAACGCCAAGAATAGTTCACCAGTCATTGCTGTCAATGCTGATAAGGTTAGCTCAGATAAAATCTCGTTTATTTTTTGCCGTCATCTTGTCCATCATGTTATGATTTTTTTGGACTTTATTCTATGCTGTCTTGGGTTTTAAGTGTCAAACTTTCTACCTTCAGAATATTGTCTAGACTCTACCCTCAAAAGAATGAGTTTCTTAGCCTTTACCTTAGTGCCAACACTGCCTTAGCGCCAACATTCTGAGTTCAACTACTACAGAGTTTTGGACAACTGTGTTTTGTTTTGGACAGCTTATTTAGGACATTGGCTTTAAGCTTTCAGGAGCCCTCCTTGGGCCTATTTGGTGACTCGGTGGCCAAGTCATAGATCGCACGCCATAACAATTACGCTCCACTTCAATTAAACATTTGGTTTTATAGCACTACAGTGATGGGCAGACGTTTCTCCCTGTTCAATAAGATGCTCTCGGAGACCAGACTAACCAGTCCTGAAAACAATCATCAGTACAGTCATGAGTGACAAGGAGGTAATTAACACTAATATGGTTCCCGCATGGCGAAAGGAGTCTCCTACAGGTAAATCCTGCACATTGACTGGTGGGAAATCCAAGCCCATAAGTTGGCCAGTAATGAATTTTCAAGTGTAAGCACTCACTGTCGATTTTCATCAATGCAGCAGGAGAAATTCCTATGTAAATCATTCTTCTGATATATAAGAATGTTATTCACACTCCCTTGCCTTCTCAACCAATGTATTTCAAAAGTCTGTAATATAGGTTAGCCAGTGGAGTTGGAGGGTGCCTGCAGTGTTAGTGTCAAATTCGGACCATTCTCCAGAGTACAAAAGCCTACCATTATTCTGTTTAATTGAAAAATAATGTTCTGATCACAAGAGGTTAGCATTTCCAAAAATTGCTAAGAGGTAGCATTTACATTTAGATTTGATTTTAAAAACACCGATAGACAAGTTGTTCCTACCGTGGGAGGAAAACATGAAATAGGTCTAATCCAAATCAAATATAATTACATGGCATTTTCATGATAGGTCTTTGGCACGTGAAAAGTAAAACAATCTTAGTATAGCCTTATCTGCAGGGAGCACGCACACACTGTCAAAATGTTTCAGTGTGGATTGGCCTTAGGTGGGCAGAAATTGCTGATGTGTGTTACCCATGTAAGTCATTTACCATGTACACATTAAAAGTATAGTTGGTGCTTCTGAAACTTGTTAGAACCGTTACTCACATATTAGTATGAAAAAGCTTAGTGACCTATATACCTTTAGAGGGCATGAGATGGGCATTTGTTTTAATGTAACTAAAGCATCATGTGGTAGTACATTGTTATTTACAAACAACTGATTTTCTATTGAAATGGTCACTACATTTGCAGAGACATACAGTTTAAGTAACAAAGCTATTAGGCAACCAAATGATACTGGATGGAAATCAGGCTTCAGTTAATATTTATTGCATACATCTCCAAGTAAAGTGTCTTGATTTGTTCTAATCCTATTAAAATCGTTGTTTCCATCACACTTCAGAATTACAAAATTGTGCTTCATTAATGTGTACAGTTCACTTACAGGTATTACATGTTGATGTATGTTATGAAAACATGGCCTCCTACTCCCTTTCCTTTCACGCGTCATGTACCTCAGCAAGACTGTCACATAATTTGACTTACTTTTCTTTCTCTGACTGCAAAGTGAGAGGACATTGTAAACACCAGTTCCCATGTTAAAAAATGAGCAGAAGAAGACAAAGCCAAACATTTTACCTCTGTGTTTGAAGTGGAGCAAATGTGTTGAGAGAAATACAGCATTAAAAGGCATCTTTATTTATTACTTAGAATTTTCCAACCCACCAAAGCCACAACTTACAGTTTGGGAAACATTGATATAACTACATCTTCAGCATGTAATAGATCTGTCTAGATACTAGCCTTCCTGCTTTGAAACCAAAAGGCATGCCAATCATATTTATAAAAGGGAAAAGATTCAGAGAAAAGAACTGACCATTGCCTAAATTCGGGAACTACCCAGAGTTCCTTGCTTCCCATTTTGCATAATTGATGCAGAAATTTAAGTCTGAAAGGGTATTCCTTTGATTGATACTGTATGCTCCCTGGTGTCTGGACAAATCTATACCTCTCTGAAGAAATGTAACAAGAGTGAAACATGTGTGAAGGTTTGTTTTTATTCATTCCAGGTTGGCTTGGATAGCATTTTACCAATCCAAATATGTAATACTGTGCCTGGAGTGATAAAAGGCTTTTCATTTATCATTCATTTATCATTTTTGAGCCTGGCATGGATGGCACTAGCTAACCCTATGCTTAAAGACTATGTTGTCAAAATGGCAAAAGTCGTTGTACCTTTCTAGCTCAATGTGAATGGCACTGTGCTGAACCTATGCTTACAATCTTTGCAAGAGCTACATCATGAGTGAAATGCATGTCAGGGGTTGCTTTTATTCATTTTAGGTTGGCTTAGGTAGTACTTTACCAATTCAAAGTCGTAATACTGGGTGCCTCGAGTGAGAAAAGTCTTTTGTCATTTTTCAGCGTGGCATGGATAGCACTACCTAATCCTATGCTTAAAGACTTTGCTGTAAAAATGGCAAAAGGCTATTTATATTTCTATCTCAGCGTGGATGGCACTGCACTAATCCTATACTTAATAACTTTGCTAGAAAAACAGACACTTTAGGTGAATAGATTCAGAATGTTGCTATGGAGGGAGCTCCCCAGAGTCTCGATTTGGGAACAACCCACAGTTCATTGCTTCCTGTTTTGTATAGTTATGCAGCACTCTAAGCCTGAATGGTATTATTTTGACTTATACTGGGTGCTCCGTTGTGTCTGGACAAAGCTATACTTCTCTGAAGAGCTCTAACAACAGTAAAATACATGCTAGGGATTGCTTTTATTCATTCTAGATTCGCTTAGATGGTATTTTATAACCCAAATCTGCAATACTGTGCCTAGAGTGATAACAGGCTTTTGTCAGTTTTTTCAGCCTGGCTTGGATAGCACTAGCTAATTTTATGCTTAATGAATTTGGTGTAGAAATGTCAAAAGGATTTGTCCCATTCTTGCTTGGTGTGGATGGAACTGTACTAATTCCATGCTTAAATATTGTGCTAGAAATATAGACATTTGAGGTGGGCAGTGATGTTGTAGGTACTCCATATAAAGGAACTGCATGTGTGTTATTATGTGATTGAGAGATATGGCAATATGATCTTATTTCATGTTAAAAATAAGCCTAGAAGGGTTAGAGCAACATTAGGGTCCGCAGGGCCTATAAAGGCTTTACAGGGGGCTGCCCAACCGACCTCCCCTTTAATGTTAGTACTGGCACTGCGGGATGGGGTCCACAGGGCCTAAAAAGGCTTAGGAAGGGGGGACCATTGGCCCTCCTCCCCTTTAATTTTAGTAATGGCCCCTCGGGATGAGGTCTCCAGGGCTTAACAAGGCACAGGGAGGGGGCAATGTGGCCCCTCCCTTTTAATATAAAAAAAGCCCTGGGATCCCGAGGGCCTGATAAGGCTCGGGTGGTGAGAGGAGGCATGAGATACTACTCCTTGTTCACAAAAAAGACCCTGGGTGATGGGATCCTCAGGGCCTAGAAAGGCCTAGGGGGGGGGGGCAATGCGGCTCTCTCCCCTTTTGATTAAAAAAATGGCCCTTTGGGATGGTGTCCTCAGGGCCTGCTAAGGCTTGGGAGAGATAGCTCAGGGAGGGGGGCCAGTGTCCCCTTTCCTCTTTAAAAAAATATAAGTTCCTGTGGCCAACCACCTGCCCTACATAGCGGAAGGTTGTGTGTGGTGGGGGTTGGTTTTACTTATGGTAATTAAATATTGTTTTTTAAAGTGTTACTTTTTAAAATATTACTTTATCTTAAAAAAAAAAACATTCACTGACAAAAACAAAGGTAAAATAATACTAGAGTTAGATTTGATAAAAAGATCTGTTTTTGTTTAAAAAACAACTTTAGAAATTCACTGAAAAAAACAAAAGTTAAAGAAACATTATAGTTAGGTGAATTTGTCAGTGACAACATTAAAATTTTGAACTAAAAATCATTGAAATTCATCAGATGTCACGAGTGGTGTTATAAATGATGTCATAGGACATGTAATGAGTGATGTCATATGTGAGATGGGGCGGATCCTCCATAGGGGCAGAGGAGCGTCACTCTCCCACCATCAGCGGCAGCTGCAACCCTTTTCCCAAAACACAATCATAAACTCTGTTTATGGTCGTGTTTTGTGAAAGGGGCAGGGCCACAGGGTTGCATGCACTGAGTGGGCGTGCACTGCACTCCCTCTCAGAGCGCATATGTGTTTGGCCGGCCATCTCGGACCGGCCAAACACACATGCGCACAGGGCTCTCTTCAGCCCAGCAACACAGTTGCTGGGCTGGAGAGAGCTTGCACAGGCTCCCAGTCTGCCTGGAAGCGCCCCAGCCAATCCTGACGCTACTTTGAGCAGTATCAGGATTGGCCACAGGGCAGGCTGGAAGCCTGTGCTTGCAGCCATGAGGAGACGGAGCAGAGCGGTTGGAGCAGTGTGTGGCGGAGCAGGCAAGTGTTTTTTTTTTAATTATTATTATTATTTATTTAATTTAATTATCTCCTCTATCCCCCCACCCACCCGCGCATGCGTGCCACCCCACCCCTTCTGTTAAGTGCGAGCCGCGAGTGAGGCCATAAACAGTGAATAGCAGGGGCATCAGTTATAGTTAGCTCTGCTAACTATAACGGGTAAATTTCTGTATGATTTAGTTCAAAACCTTAATGTTGTAACAGACAAATTCACCTAACTATAATGTTACATTTTTTGTTTTTTTCAGTGTACCTCACACAGATATAAATAGTTATGCTTAGGCCGTTTCCATAGGAAAGCTAGTTTTATTGTTTTCTTTATAATTTTGCCCTTTTTAATGACTGCATGAAATTTTCACGAAGATCAAGCCAGAGTCAAGAAAAAGAAGGAGCACAATTTTAAACCCCATAAGACTCATCCATTCAGTAGTAGTAGACAAATTAGCTGTTAGAAAGGGGCTTGGTTTGGACATAAAGAGGTTACATTTTCGAGATACTGAGCCATCAATTCAGTGAGGTTTGCAGCTAAACATTTGCAGACTTCTGATGCTCCAAAAAGTAAAAAAAAATACTCGAGTGTGATTGTTGAAAGAGAATTTTCTTCTATCAGCCCTTTCAGTATAGAGCAGTGGCATAACAAAACTTGAGCTCCCCCTGGATAAGAAGAGGTATGGGTTTTTAATATAGTCTACAATTAATTTGGCTCAGAATTTCTGAAGTGCTGCTACATCTGGATACAAAACAACTTCTCTCTCTTGTGCCAGCTATTCTTATTTTGCAATAGAATATCTCCACCACCAGTTCGGGTATGTTTCACCTGGACCAGAACACACACTGTTGCTGTTCCCCTCATTGGTGGGGCCAATCCAGGGACATTGGCAGGTCTCTGCTGTGACTACCCATCGGTTATCAGTTAAAAACATCTTCATTTGGCAGTATATAAAAAGCGTGAAGTACACTTAGTGGCAAATCTACATTGCCCCTCACACACCTTGGAGACCGAAGTCACCATATTAGGCCTTAGAGTTGCACAACAATTTTCCCTTTTATTCCCTTTTATTCTAGGTTAAAATTAAGTGGCCTGTTGGCTAAGGCCATAAAACGTACCATAGATCGATTTGGGTTATCGCACAAGCCTTATAGTTAGAGATAAATGTACATTAGGATCCTAATCCTAAATCCCACATCCTCACTTAGGGCCTGATTTGGATTTTGGTGGACAGGTTACTCTGACACAACTGTGATGGATATCCCATCCACCAAAGATTTATATTTCGGCAGACAGGATATACATCACCGTTGTGAAAGAGTAACCCGTCCGCCGAAATCAAAATCCGACCCTTACTGGTGAAGTGTGATGGGAACAAAGATTTTATTAGGATCACAACAAATCAAGACATGTTGTTTGGCAATGCACAAATGATAAATGTTCACTGAAACCCAATTTCCATGTATTATCATTTGTTGTAATTTAGCTTTTTTTCAGTAAATCTGTATGTCTGTGCAAATGTAATCTCCATTTCAAATAAAATGCGCTATCTTTAGAAAAAAGTACTGTGTTGCGCACTAGGTTTTTATCAAATTAAAAAATCTCCTGGGTCATGGACAACAAAAATAGGCATGTGATGAAAGTTTGTCATTCTAAAAATGTGGTTGTGATTCTACAAAGTTTGGGAAGCACTTGTCTATAAACCAGAGTGCTATGTCAACTGTATTATTGCCTTACCTTCTAGTTACTTTGGCGGTCATCATTTATCACTCTTTTTTCTAACAAATAAATAAAGAACTATTTTTTTTTTATGTATTAGCTCTGTCTCGACATTTAAAGTGTTTTGTCTAAGTATTTCGCTACTTTGTATCTATTTTTCAAATCTACCTTAACCTCCTAAAGTACCCCTTGACTGCACTACGTACCCTACCTGTATTATCACGTCTTTTAAGGGAGTAAGCTAGTGATCCAGTTCATGTGCAAGTTTATGTACACTAATATCTGAGACCCTGTGTCTTGTGTACTGTGTCATGTCGTAAAGGACATAATATAGCTTGCTCCTTATTTTGAAGGACTCATCATTGTAGCGCTGGCTTTATCCCATGGAATAATTTTTTTTTTTAAAGATGGATTACACATTTAGGCCCACATTTATACTTTTTTAGCGCCACATTTGCGTCATTTTGTGAGGCAAAAGCGGCGCAAACGTACAAAATACAATTGTATTTAGTAAGTTTGCGCCGCTTTTGCGTCAAAAAGCGGCGCAAATGTGGCGCTAAAAAAGTATAAATATGGGCTTTAATATTTTCTTAAAATGTCTTTTCTACAAAGGTATTAGAAAAAACAGGTACATTGTATGGCCTCTCTGTAACAAACTGTGCCCTTCGGTGTGCTGTCAACCTTGCCTGGAGATTCTCATTTAATTACTTAATGTTATTTATCCTAATTAGTGCTGCATGGTAAACAGTCAATAAATCACTCAAAAAACTTTTGTTTGTGTAAACAGCTGGATCTGATCAGCATATCAGAATATCTTCGCACTTTCAAGCATAATTACTTTGTGAAGGTGTCAAATAACGGGATAGCCGGATTCATTAAGTATTCTGAGCTTTATTGAAGACCCTGTCCAACCATGTTTAACCTTTGAGATTTAATAACAACAAAGTCTTACTTTAAAGTTTCGAAAGATGCCTTTCTGCGTCTTATGTACCTTCAGTATGTTGCCAGCAGTATAATATACCTGCTTTTTTGATTCTTCGTTCAGGTTTTTTCAACTTTCAGGTTTAAAATGAAACTCAGTACAGTATTAAGCATAGATAATTCAAGATGTTTATACACAACAATTCATCAACATTGCGATCTACGGTTACAGTAGGTAGAGCCACGTTTGTTATTCAAAGCCCGTTTGCATTTTGTTTTACATACACAATCCTTTCCTTTCGCAGAGTACATGTATGCTGTGTCATGAGTGTGACATTGTCTGTAAACTTGACTATCATAGGTTGTTTATGTAGATTTATTTTTAAAGTTATCCAGGACTTCGAGTAACATATTTCATCTAGGGCCACCGATGTCTGAAAACCACAGCCCAACTCGAGAAAAGACACTGAAACACGTCGCAACATTTTTTTTCAATGCAAGAAAGTGTACTTGTATTGCGAATTACAAAATAGATTCACAGATCACCTACTAATCATTACATTCGAAAAGCTCTGAAAACATTAATCTCATAGTTTTTCTGTTTGGGGCAAGAGTTTAGAAATACTTCTGTTTTGCATAGATTGCTCATTTTTCTCCAACAACTGACCAAATCCACAAATAAAGCTGTCGAGCTGCTGTTTCTGAAAGTTTAGGATGTAATTCAATAATATTTGGCATCAAGAAAGTTTGTTGAAAATAGGTAATAAATTAAAAGTTATTTCACACAGGGTCCCCTAAACATATCTTGCCATAGGTCCGAAAAATCCTTAATATGTTCCTCTATGTAGGTATGTTGCTAATTCACATATAGATGTTTTCATTTGCATAGTGTATTAGATACATATATTATGAACTTGAGGGATTTGTATTTTGTATTTGCGGCCATATTTATAAAAGAGGCGTGTCCCTCTTGCACCACGCAATATGGTGCATGCACGATACAACTCCAAAATGTGATTTATCAAGCCACGCAAGGCCACCTTGAGTGGCCCAGAGTGGCTTGATAAATCTAGAGTAATGCAACACAGTGCAAATGTCTGCATTGTGTTACTCTGCTCCAGGGGTGCGCATTATGGGTGATGCGTGGCGTGGGTATTCCCACACAAAGCCCATGGATTCTGATACACTTTCAGATTTACCTTAAGTGGTAGACTTTGGAATGCACCAAAACAGCTACGCTTCCCCAGGTGAGGCATAACAAAGAGTAATATGTTTATTTCTACTTGTTTTTCTTCTTTCTATGAGTGCTGAATTATGCAGCATGAATAGAAAGAGAAAAATGCCTCAGGGGATTGTTTTTGTGCAGGAAGGTGCCCCCTGCTGCACAAAAAACAATTCTCCTTACAACGCAGGCACCCTTACACCATGGTGCAAGGATGCCTGCATTGGCGCAAAGCAGCCAAAAGGGCACCAGCACAGGGAAAAGGAAGGAATGCACCGTATTATTTTAAATATGGCACATTCCTGCACTTTCCCTGTAATGCAGGGACGCATGCTGACTTGCACACTGTATGAATTTCTTATAAATATGCCCATTGGTGTTTTATATTGTGCAGTGTTACCCAATGACATCAAACCACTGCGAAAGTGTTCGCAACAGATATATGCAACCCATTTCTATCTGTTAAGAACTGCTAATATCCAGAAACAAGATTTTAAGGTTCTCCTGCCTTGCAGCACATTGGTCTTCACATGTAAGCTTAAGGGGAGATAGTTTAATTTAATCGCTTTAGAAACCAAAATGTCCGGGCCTCCAATTGTTTTCCAAATTTGTTCATGGAGTAAAAACCGTCCAGGTGATCTCATGGAATTTTATTTGAATTGTTAAGAAAACAGCTCGTGTCTTTGGTAAATGAAACATCTGTGTACAAGACACATTTAGGTTAACACAATTGGGTGCCGTATTTGCAGCCTGTGCAGTATTACAAGCATTGGGCATGTGACATATCTAAACAGTTAACTGTCAGTTCTGCAGCTACATTCTTTATTATTTGCAATCTAGCCAATACACCTTAGGTAGAGACAATTAAATGGCATTACAATACTTCAGAAGAAGATATAAATGCTTTAAGATTAGCATTTTGTGGGGAAATTGAAGAAATAGAGCATGTTCTTCAGAATTCCAAATTGAAAATAATATGAATTTACGAAACTGACCAATTTGAGAGTTCACGTTAACCTTCAAATCAAATTTAACACCTATGTTTTTCACTCAAGTAACATATTTAGAGGTATTTCCAGATATCTATAGTAATTCAGCAGGAGAGAAGTCGAGATCTTTGGTGATTTTAAGAGCAATTTGAGCATGAAAAACATGTAACGGAAGGCCTGAATACAGTGAGCCAAGAGAGAATTGTACAAATTAAAGATAATTCAAGCAATTACAGTGCACTGACTGAGCCATCACCAAATCTAGGAATTACAATGTGGTAGTCTACAGTGCCAAATGCTGCATACAAACTAAATAGCACCAATGCAATAATATGACCGTAATCTGACTGTAAGTGGATTGTCCATCGTTGCAACAGCCACCATTTTGGTGCTAAAGAAAGGAAGGAAGCTTCTTAGAATTTTTGAATTGGGTTAACATTGCATTTTCAACTAATCCTGGAGGCTGGTTTTAAGCCAATATCTTTAACAGCTTCCATAAAAGTGAAGATGTAATAGTGGGGGATAATTAGAAAGACCGTCCGTGCCTAGCATTATTTTTTAAGTAAAGGGAGGAACAGGGCCAGAGTCTATTACATGAGAAACCTCCCGTAAAATCTGGATTTTATAATCTGAAGGGAAAAAACGTGTTTTCTTTTTTTTCTTTTACCACAAATGTCACCAGTTCTGCAAAAACGTCTACAACCAGTGTTGGAACAGACATCACGGTGACCAGGGGACCTGCGCGATGAAAAATTCAGTGGATCCAGTCTGACGCCTGCGGACATTCTAAGGTAAGGAATCTGCAACCAGAAGTCTCTATCAGATAAGGCCTGGAGTAGGCATGTGCCTAATTGATGGACTGTTTAAATACTCTTGTGGTGACAATTGCTAGCTGGATTATCATGTACTGTTCTTGTCAGCCTTGGACAGAGGTACATAGTGAAATGTCGTGCACAGAATAATATTAATAATGCCTTCTCAGAGTCACAGGGTAACAGCTGATTAGAAAGTTAAAACATCTCCACTGAAAGCAGGCTAGCTAAAAATGAATAAAACTAAGAGGGTCATTACAACCTCGGCGGTCTTTTTTGAAGACCGCCGAGGTACCGCCGTGCGGAAGACCGCCAGTGGTGGCGTTTTTCCACTAGGCCTATTATGACTGTTGGCAGCTCACCGTCCTTTTACTGACGGTGAGCCGCCAACAGCCATACTGGTGGGAGGCGGGGAAGTGGAGGTTGCTCCACCGCCACGCCAACAGAACACCACCCAGCAAATCACGTCCTGTGATTCGCCGTGGCGGTGTTCTGTTGGTGGTGTGGTGTCGGCGGAGCTGCCCCATGGCTCCCGTCCCCTCCCGGAGGATCGACGGAACAGGTAAGTCGTTCGTCCGTTAGGGGAGGGGGGTGGGAGGGTGTTGTGTGTGGTGTGGGTGCATGGGGGTGTGCGTGTGTGTATGCGGGGGTGCTGTGTGTATGGGAATGAGTGCGTGTATGTCTGTGGGTATGTCTGTATGGATGTGTGCGTGTCTGTCTGAATGTGGGTGTGCGTGTCTGACTGTATGTGTGGATGTTGGCATGTATGTCGGCGTGTGTGCGTGTAAGGGTGTAGGTGTTGCCTGCATGCATGTTGTGTGGGTATGGGTGATGTGATGTTGGGGGTCCGGGTGGGGAGGGGGGCCCTGCCACCTTTGTGGGGTGGCAGGGGTGGTGGGGGGTGTAGGGGAGGGAGTTGGGGTGGGGGTGGGGGGTGGGGGAGGGAGTTGGGGTGAGGGGGGGAGACCCCTATCAGTGCCAGTGAAGGAATTCCCTGGCACTGATAGTGCTTACCGCCGTGGATTCCATGGCAGTTCAAACCGCTGGAAATCCACGGCGGTAAGCCGGATCCAAATACCGGCGGCGGTACAGTGACGGCCGCCGGGCTGGAGACCCAGGTCTCCAGCCCAGCGGTCATCTCCGCCCTAGCGGGCGGAACGGAAAACCGGCAGATGACCATGGCGGTAACCGCCATGGTCATAATTTCCCAAAGTAAGACCGACCAGCCTGTTGGCGGTCTTACCGCCGGTTTAACACCAACCGCCAGGGTTGTAATGACCCCCTAAAATTAATAAAATAAATCAGTGCACATGTGTAGGTGAAAGGGCACAGGCCGCAGGCTTAAGCTTAGCTAAAATATGTGTGCCCAAACAGATTGTAAATTGAACCTACCACAAAAGCCTTTTAAATGTAGTTCCATTTTCATCTATTTTGCCATTTCAATGGTTGAAAATCTTTTGTTCCGTTCCTCCCATCCCTAATTTTAACAGACTAAGGGCCATATGTACGAACACTTTTTTCCCATAGACACAGAATGGGTAAAAACCTTTGCTACATCTGGCCCTAAGCTACTCTCCTGGTTGACCAAAGATTTTATCATCAGCATACTCTCACAATTTTTCTGAATATTAGCCTGCCAATAAGTCATACAGAATCACACTTTTTCTAAGGCTACGCACTTGAGAAATTGTCTTTTGCTAGTGTTATTTGGTGAAAATAACTCGTGAGCATTTGGTATACCCATATATTTTATACTTCGCTTTTTCTCATGAATAGGTAAGTCCAATACATTTTATGAGCATTTTGTACGCTTAGTTTTTCCTCTGGAGTGAATTTACGCAAACAACAGTGGCAGAAAAATATCCGCTCAAAAAATGCATGAAAACGAATCAACGAACTACAGTTACTTATCTGTGTTTCATTGTTTGTATGATAAGTACCGACATTTAATGAGGAGACACACTGCGAGACTTAACACCACCCTAAAGAGGGTACAGAGATAAGGATGCTGACAAGGTGCAACTAGCTAGCATTATAATAGACATAAAAAACTATCATCAATAAGAAAACAAAAAACAACAGTTGCAGATCTCGGGGCATCATACATAGCAGATGTGAATACGCTATTTTTTACCTGTGTAAATGCATGTATGTGGTAAGAAAGCATCTTCCCTACAAGAAAATAAAAGAGCAAATACAAAAATAATTGGCACATTTGCGAAAAATAACTTTTCTAATATTTATTATTTCATTGTTAAAATACCCTTTTAAACTACATGTGCTCCCTAACCTTTTGAAGACATGTCACTAAAGGAGAACAAAATGTAAACAAACAACATTATTTCACATATTGGAAATAGATGAAGGGGTAAATCAAGTATATTACACTTCTATAGGTGTGCTTGATAAAGTTGATGCTCTTAAAGAGATAATAGGTCCACCCTCTCCCCGAATCTAGATGTATTGCACAAGAATACATTTACTATAGAGCTACCCACTGAATTTGCAATTAATTTCCAGCTCTTGTATTAAAGTAACTATAATATTTTTTTTTGTTAGGAATATGGAAATAAATTTTGCCTTTGTAAGAACTATGTGATTGCTTCGTTGTGACCAACCTAGTTGCTGTATAGTTTTAGTTTGACACCGTTCAGTAAAATATGTATGCATGGGATTCTAAAGTTAAGGTCGTAAACAGTGGGACTTATATATGGGAAATTGGTGTAGGGCAGAGCCACAAGTCTTCTTGCTACGCTGCCTTATGGCAATGTGAAAGAACATGAATGTACCCTATTTATAAAATAAAGTGCATTCCTTTCCTTTCTCCCTGCGATGGTGCACAATCTGCTGCCTAACAGCCAACACAGGTACCCTCGCACCTTGGGAAAAGGGTGTCTTAGTTGCATGCAGGATTGTTTTTGTGCAGGAAGGGGCACCTTCTTGTGCAAAAACAATCCATAGAGGTATTTTCCTCTTTCTATGTGTGCTGCCGAATACAGCACACATGGAAAAAAGAAGAAACAAGGAGAAATACATACATTTCTACTCATTACTTCTGCACTGGGAGGTGTAAGGTTTTGACGCTGCCCCCAGTTTCCGTGATTAAGTAAATCTGGGGCAGTGCCAAAATCCCTTAGTGTGTGTGGGAAAACCCACTGCAACGCACATAGGACGCCTCCCTGGCGCAGACTAAGGCAACACAGCAGCTTGCACTGCTTTGTCTTACTCCATCTCTATGAGGCCAATCAAAGCCGCACTTTGAGGCCAGAGCATCAAAAAAGTGATGCTCTGGTTGTCTCATAACTATTTCCCAAGATCCCTCATTTATTTCTTAGGAGTTTGAGCTTCCAGACTGTATAACCATCACAACACATAAATTGAAGAAATAATGTGAGTGATGAAACCAACAACTAAACGAATGTGGCACTATTGTCAGCAACCAATGACACACACAGTGCAAGCCCCAAATTGTTTAACCAGAATAATGATAAGGCTCTTCTTGTTCCACTACAGGAGTAAATATAATGCTCTCATGAATAATGGAAAAGCTATTATGTTGTCCTAGATGAGCACGACTATTTAAAAGTGTTGTGAATGTTTGAAATGTTAGCAAGAGGTGAAAGTGTCTCTTAATTAGTTTAACATAAGTGATTCTAGGAGCCCACGGGCTCAGCTGTAATGCAGTGCACGGCTGTGTGGGCGAGGAAAGATTCTAAGTGATCATCCAGACTTGTAATGCTTAAGCTTACTAAAGGAAATACATTCAGGTCCCGGGGAGCAACTTTATGGAGTGAATTAATGGAACAGCAATTTTACGATGAGGTATATGCCTAGCATGGGAGGAAGAGTCATGTGGCCATAGAGTGACAAAGGAAGAACCTGCCGGTGCCATCGCTCAAGGAGGCATGAAGGCTTAATATCTTTCGGTGAGCACCTTGTGATGAACGGAAACGCATTCACACCAAGGGCTATCTCGTGACACTCCAGGCAAAACCTAATAATGAGTAATGTTTGGAACTAAGGGCCAGATGAAGCAAAAAAAAAATTTGCGACTTGCAAATTGCGAGTCATACCGACTCGCAAATTGCAACTCGCAAAATTGCATGCAGAAAGGTGTTTCAGACACCTTCTGCGACTCGCTATGGGGTCGCAAAGTCCCCATAGCGAGTCCCTGCAGTCACAGGGATGGTGGCCTGCTGGAGACAGCAGACCTCCATGTCTGTGACTGCTTTTTTTAATAAAGCAGTTTTTTTTTTTTTTTTTATTGCAGCCCGTTTTCCTTAAAGGAAAACGAGTTGCAATTAAAAAAAATAATGAAACCATTTGGTTTCATTTTTTCAGAGTAGGCAAAATATTTTCAGCGACATTCACATTGGGACCCCTTCCCGTTTGCGAATGCGTTACCACCCACTTCAAGTGGGTGGTAACTGCGAGTTGGCGATGCGGTCGCAAACAGGAAAGGAACACCCCTTCCTATTTGCGAGTCGCATCCTCATATTGCGAGTCGGTATCAACTCGCAATTTGAGGATGTGCATCGCGTTCGGCCTTTTGCATGCCGCAAACTGCATTTTTCACAGTTTGCGACATGCAAAAGGCTTCCTACATCTGGCCCTAAGAGAGGTTTACATATTACATGAGTCTGAAGTGATTTATGAAATAGGTTGTAATGAATTTCCCTTTTTAGGTTTTTTCTAATGAACGCCAAAATGTGAGTATTCGTTCTTGTCCTTTTTTTGTATGTGCTGGAGTAGGGAACTAGGGTGTCATATGTGGAACCACAGGTGCAAAGACTGAATGAGCATAAATTCATGCAAATGTCTTGCTTAAGCAATTGTGTACTTGTTGCACTGCGGCATTGTATACGGTTCACAGTTCAATACAATAAACGTTTTAGTGTGACAAGTTAGGTTTCTCCATTTACACTTTTGTAAAATAACAGGAAATAAATGTAATTCCTGTGAAAGAAGAACAACTAAAGTCAAGTGAAATTGTCAATGTAGTCAACACACTTCTGTGTTTTCTGTAAAAAACTTTAATCCGGGGCATATTGTAGGAAGCTGGCATGGAGTGTGGTTGATACCTATGATATTATCACCTTATACCAGGTCCAGGTATCCCCTTATTAGTGAAGTGTAGGCAGTGTCTAGAAGCCAGGGTCTCTAGAGGTAGCTGTGGATGAGCAGCCAAGACTTAGCTATGAGACATGCAAAGCTTATGTAATACCACTGTAGTCACACAGCACTCACACACATGAAAGAACCACACAGTGCTACAAAAATAAAGGTACTTTATTTTAGTGACACATTTAATAAAATACTAGATAGGCAACTCTCCAATAGGAGGTAAGTAAACACACTATATATGTACAGTAACAATCGGGAATGGGCAAAAAAAGAAATAGAAAATAGTAAAGGCTGGGGGGGAGACCAAATCATATACTAAGAAAGTAGAATGCAAAGGTCGGGTCCCCACCCAAGGAAGTGGAATCGGTAGTGGGGAGCTGGAGGTACTAGGAAACCCCAAAGGTAAGTACTAGAGTGAGCCCCAGCTACCATGAGGAAAGAGGTAAGTTACTGGTTCTACCCAAACCAACCACAGGACTTCAGAGAAGGATATTGCAAGACCCACACAAGACTGAAAGAAACCAAAGGTGGATCCTGGGAGAGGAAGACCTGGAAAAGAAGGGGACTAAGTCCAGTTCCAGTTGTAGTGTGCGCTGATGGCAGGAGCAACTACCCACCCGTCTGTGGATGCAAGAGTTGGTCGATGGTGAAACGAAGACAGTCAGCAATGCAGCACTGGAGCAGGTGAAGAGTTCCTGGGTGATGCAGTAGACATCCCATGCCGGATGAAGGATTGCAGTTAGTCTGTGGTTTGGAAAAACCACCAACAATCCTTGGCAAAGGCAAAAGGCACGTTTGGAGAAAAAGTACAGCTGCCGGGGACCAGCAAGGTCCAGGGGGACTCAACCCATGGAGGGAGTCCCAGGCAACCCTCAGCAGTGCAGAGAGTCCAAAGAAGAAGAGGCAGCCCTCGCAGAAGACCCACAGGCAAGAAGCCCATGAGTCTTAGAGGAGCTCATGCAGCACACCTGAGGAGAGGGCCCACGACGCAGGAGAATCATGCAGAGAGCTGGTCACCACAGGGAAGAGTGCTGAGGGCTGGGGCTACATGGAGCCTGAAGTTCCCTTGGGAAGAGATGCCAACAATCCTTGGTAGCTGCAAGAGACATGGTGTACGGGGGTACTGTCCTGAGAGGGAAGGCATTCGCTTACCTTCACCAAAGTTGGAAAACTGGCAGAGAGGAACAAGGGGACCACTTCAGACTACCACACGTGATGCAGGATCCAAGCATCTTAGGATGAGAGGAGACCCATGCAGCCGGTTGTCATTACAATTGGTGTCTGCGGATGCAGGGAAGTGACTCCTTTACTCCAAGGGGGATTCCTTATTGCTTCTTGTGCAGACTGAAGACTTGCCACCCTCAGAGGATACACAGCTGGGGAAGGAGCTGGAGAAACAATGTTGCAGGGCGAAGTCATCCCTGTTGCTGCAGATTGTGGGTTCTTGTGCAGACCAGTTGTGGTTCCAGTGGCCAGAAGTTTTAGTAATTATTTCAGAGTATTCCTGCTGGAGTCTTGCATGTCGGTTCTGAGGATCCACCCAAGAGGGAGACCATAAATAGCCCTGGAAGGGGGATTGGTCACCTAGCCAGGTGCCCACCTACCTGGCCACTCAGGTTCTCCCAGAGGCCTCTGCCCTCCTTGGATTCAAGATGGCAGAATCAAGGGGCCATCTGGAGGAGCTCTGGGCACCACCCTGGGGGTGGTGATAGATAGGGGAGTGGCCACTCCCCTTTCCATTGTCCAGTTTTATGGCAGGGCAGGGACTGGAGAGCCCTGAACCGGTGCAGATTGGTTTATGTAAGAAGGGCACCAAATGTGCCCTTCAAAGCATACCAGTGGCATGGGAAGGCTAACCCTCCCAAGCCATGTAACACCTATTTTCAAAGGGAGAGGGTGTTGCCTCCCTGTCCCAAAGGAAATCCTTTGGTCTGCCTTCTTAGGCTTAAACTGTTCAAGCAGCAGAAGGACAGAAACCTGTCTGAGGGTAGGCAGCAGCGTGGGCTGGCCAGAAAACCCCAGGAAGCTGGTAGGAGCAATGTTGGGGGTTCCCTAAGGAGCCCCCAGAGTGCATGGAATCATACAACCAATACTGACAATAGTATTGGGGTATAGGTTTGACATGTTTGATACCAAACATGCCCAGATTCGGAGCTACAATTATGTAGCTGGACATAGATAGTAACCTATGTCCAGTACACAAGTAAAATGGCGTCCCCGCACTCAAGAAATCCAGGAAAATGGGGCTGGAGTTCATGGGGGAACTTCTGCTTATACACGGGTGCCCTCACACACAGGTACCTGCACCCTGACCTCTGGGGTAGGTGGGCCTTCCATTGGGGTGACTTACAGTGACCTGGTGCAGTGACCTGTAGTGAAAAGGGTGCACGCATCCGTTCACACAGTCTGCAAAGGCAGACCCACAGATACACTTTGCATGGGCTTCCCATGGGTGGCATAATACATGCTGCAGACCGTGGGGGACCCCTGGTGCCCCAATGCCATGGGTACGATATACTAGGGTCTTGTAAGGGGGCATCAGTATCCCAAATATGGGGTGTTTGTGGTCCAAGCAACCAGGTACAAAGGCATACAGCACAGTCACTGGGGTCCTGGTTAGCAGGATCCCAGTGAACACAGTCAAAACATACTGACAGCAGGCAGAAAGTGGGGGTACCCATTCCAGAAAGAGGGGTACTTTCCTACACATATCTTGTGTTTTACCTGGGAAATAAAGAAATTAGGGGTTTACTATGGTTGTTTACAGCAGATGCAGAAAGGAGTTGATCTCCTAAATTAAACCCATTGCTCCTCTCTCATCCGTTACCTATTTCCCCCTCTGCCCAAACCCTTTTCAGGTCCCTGCCTTTTTCAGTTTTCCAAGTCTTCTCTGCCTTTTCTATAATGTTGTCGTCATTTTATGGTATGGTAGTTTGTTAAAAGAAGCATCATTGACATGATAAAATGGATGTTGGTTCCATTACAGAGAAACATTGACAAGGCTAATACTGACAATGTTTAATATGATACATTATGTAAGTCTTAGTCTCATTTACATACAATAAAAATGATTTAACCATTAAAATAGTGTTGGGGAAAAGACAACATTCACAAACTAGAACTATCATCATCTGCAGCTTTACACAGCAAGAAAAGTAATGACTTTCATGCTATTAAACAGAAAATGTGTCCAATAATGAGCACCACCCTGTTATGCCATCGTACACCAGCCTCTGCCACGTGACATATTACTCAGATCCCACTGCCAGACATCATCGTCTAACCCTCAACAGCGCATCGCCCACTATACTGAGCAAGGCATATTCCTAAATACTTACAGACAGTATTATGCAGTTTCTACATATTTACTGTGGGAGAATTTTAACAACCATATATGTGGAACAAATTGTTCCAGTGTAAGAAATCTTATGAAATGAGCTGTGACCAAAGGAATACATGTACAAGAAGATTTTTTATTGAAGGCATAGAGATTCCAAAGACTAGAGATTTCAATTACTTAGGTTTTATGTTCAGCGACAATATGTAGTGGGGAAGACTAACTATCCAGAGAAAACAGGGAATGGGGGCCTCCTGTGAGACTATTCTCAGTTTTGATAGGTAATTAGGACACAGCTGGAACCTGAAATGATCATATCATATAAAAGTAAAGCTTTCTGTGCAGACAAATACGGTTCAGGACCGTGGGGCCATATAATATGTGTACCCTTCCAACGAGCAGAAAATACAGGCGGTCATTCTGACCGCGGCGGTCGGCGGTCACCGCCCGCCAAGCGGTTCCCGCCGAAAGACCGCTCCGCGGTCAAAAGACCACGGCGGCCATTCCGGCTTTCCCGCTGGGCCGGCGGGCGACCGCCAGAAGACCGCTGGCCGGCCCAGCGGGACAGCCCCTTCAACAATGAAGCCGGCTCGGAATGGAGCCGGCGGAGTTGAAGGGGTGCGACGGGTGCAGTGGCACCCGTCGCGATTTTCACTGTCTGCACAGCAGACAGTGAAAATCTTTGTGGGGCCCCTGGGGGCAGTGCAGGGGCCCCCAGGGGCCCCACGGCACCCGTTCCCGCCATCCTGGTTCTGGCGGTGGAAACCGCCAGAAACAGGCTGGCGGGAAGGCGGTCGGAATCCCCATGGTGGTGCTGCAAGCAGCGCCGCCATGGCGGATTCCCTGGGCCCGCGGGAAACCGGCGGGAAACTGCCGGCTCCCCTTTTCTGACTGCGGCTTTACTGCCGCGGTCAGAATCGCCCAGGAAGCACCGCCAGCCTGTTGGCGGTGCTTCCGCCGCCCTCCGCCATGGCGGTCATGGACCGCCAAGGTCAAAATGACCCCCACAGTGTTAAATAGACTACTAGGAAACCCAAGGAACACACCAAGTTTTATCACTCATAATGAACTTGGGGTAGATTACCCGGAAGACAAGGCTTGTTTGACCGCAGTTTTGATGTCAATTAAAATTGGGATCTCTGAAGAATTGCTCTTCACCCCTAATTTTGTTAAAGATTGTCTTGCGCAATCTAACACGCAAGTCAATTCCTGGAATAAGCACATAATGAATACGCTCTCTGATCTGGGTCTGAATGCTTACTTTGATGACCCAGACAAGACTCCCATAACATCAAAAACCAGGTAAGGGAGAAATATTCTGCCTTTACAGAGGAGACTAGGTTTACGAGTATGCTGGATTCGGTGACAGTTCTGTCATACGTGGGTCACTGTACCACCAAGGGTATGGAGCCATACCTGATGTGGGTCAAGGACCCACAGTTTAGATTTTATCTCACCCGATTTCAGGGGAATAAGATAAATTTTTTACCCGTTCCAGGCACATGATTCCAAACTTTACCTAGTTCTCCCTGTGATGGAAGGTTGCAACAATCAACTAAGCACTTTATCCGCTTTTGAACTTTATATTCTATTTTTAGGTCTCAATTTTTATGCCCAATTCTGAGAGGTAGATATTCTAATAATCATCAGGAGAGCCTAGTCTTTTTTACAGTGCCTCGAGTCCACGTTGATTTGCTGTTCCGTTTTGAATTACATTACACAAGCACGGAAATTGTCCATGGAGACACATTAATGTTTCTTTTAGGTGTAATATGATGTTTTTTTAATCAATGTTTTAATGTTCTAATGTATCTTTTATCTTCATTTGACCAAATAAAGTTACACACTTTCACAGCAGCATGCAAGAGTAAGGAAAAGAGTACCACTTAACATACTCTAAGATTAACCCATTAATAAATCACACAGTGTTATTTTTTCTTAAATGATATCAGAATTTTAATACATCTCCAGGCATTTGTCCTTTAGCACGCATCCATTATCACACAGAATTTTTACCACACTGTCTTTCCCCCGCTGGTCCTTTTTAGGTACCTTACAATGCACAACTTTAGCACGGGTACTTATATTTTTTTAAATGACAGTCACTTAAAAATGGAGAGATACGTTTAATGAGTATGTCTAGGTAAGTAATAGCAAAGAATTTAAATGATGGGTATGGTGTGGTAATGGATTTTATAGCTATTAGGAATGGGGAGGGATAATGGTAGTAAGGGGCATATAGGATGATTCAGAATTGGTCAAAGGGTGGCAAAGGGTTTCTTTTAGAATTCCATCATGGTAAGGATAAAGGGTAATATTTGTATATGTTTCAGGGATGGGCAGGGGTAAGGAGTTTTAAGGGATGGTTGGGGTTAAGGGATAGAAAAGGGCTTTTAGGGTTCAAAGATGGGTAAGGGGTAGCAAGGATTTGTTAGTGCTTAGAGATGGGTAAGAGTTAGTAAAGGGTTTATATTTATTGATATATATGTGTGTGTGTATGTATGTATACACATAGATACATATACATATATGTATTGTTAGACCTGACAGCCTTAGAGTGGTCACTTTTTGTCTGCCTCAGTCCACTTTTTGACACTGTTGTAGCTGGTTTTGGGACTCTGCACACTTTACAACTGCTAACCAGTGCTGAAGTGCATATGCTCTCGCCCTTAAAACATGGTGACATTGGCTCATACCCAATTGTCCTTAGTAAAGTGCTCTACATGTGCCCAGGGCCTGTAGATTAAATGCTCTTTGTGGGCCTGCAGCACTGATTGTGCCACCCACATAAGTAGCTCCTTAACCATGTCTCAGGCCTGTGTATACAATTTCACTGTCAATTCGACTTGGCATTTAAAAGTACTTGCCAAGCATTAAACTCCCCTTTTTCTACATATAAGTCACCCCTAAGGTAGGCCCTAGGTAACGCATAGGGCAGGGTGCTATGTAAGTAAAAGGCAGGACATGAACATATCTGTTCTATATGTCCTGGTAGTGTAAAACTCCTAAATTCGTTTTACACTATTGTGAGGCCTGCTCCATTTCATAGGATAGCATTAGGGCTACCCTCATGTACTGTTTGAGTGATAGATTCTGATGTGAAAGGAGTAGCCTGGTCATACTTAGTATGGCCAGAAAGGTAATACAAAATCCTGCAGACTCGTGAAGTCGGATTTTACATTACTACTTTACAAATGACACTTTTAGAAAGTGAGCATTTCTCTGCACTGAAAACCTTCAGTGCCTTACAATCCACGTCTGGGCCGGGCTGGGTGACAGCTCCCTTGTGCATTTCACCCAGACATCCACAAACACAGGATGCTCAGTCACACCTGCACACATCTGCATACTGAATGGGTCTTCCTAGGCTGGAATGGTAGAGGGCCTGATACTTACATTTCAAAGGACAGTGGCCTGCCCTCACACAATGGACTGCCAAATCCCCTAATGTGATCCTGGCAGACAGGATTGTACTGAAAGGGGACCTTGTGCACTTCTAAGCCACTCTTTGAAGTCTCCCCCACTTCAAAGACACATTTGGTATATAAACTGGGTCCCTGATCCTACCAACTAAGACACTTCCTGGGAAAGAAACTCTGAACCAGAACCTGCAACATGCCAAAAAAAGCTGCCTGGCTGCCCAAAGTACTCACCTGGACTGCTGTGCTGTAAAGGAGTGCTGCCTTGCTGTTGCCCTGCTGCCCTGCTGGCCTCTTGCTCTGCTGAGAAGTGCTCTTCAAGGGCTTGGATTGAGCTTGCCTCCTGTTTCCTGAAGTCTCAGGGCCGAAAATGCTTCATCTCTGCAAAGAACTCCTTGGAAAGAATCCCGGCTTTGCCGAACCAGAATGACACAGCCCAGCTCCCCGAGTGGAGATCAATGCAGCACCAGCGTTGCGACCCGAACTTCTACGCACAGCCCACTGGATCAATGCATCACTGAGCCGGAATGACGCAGCCTGACTTCCTGCGAGAGGAATCGACGCAGGGCCTGCCGTGCGACAGAATCTCTGATGCAACGCCCACTGGATCGTCCTGCCTGCCCCAGATTTCCACTCTTAATCCTTGGGCGGCAAAAGGTCCTGCATGGCAAAGAGGATACAAGCCTGCATGCCGGAATTTGATGCAAAGCCCTTCCCGCGTGAAAAAAAATAGACGCATCATCTGTGTGCACCAAGAAATCCGACGCACACCTACCTTTTTCAACACATCTCCTCCTCTGCAGTCGTCGTGCGTATAATTTTGACACAAACCAGGTACTTTGTGCTTGCAAGAGACCATTGTTACTTTTAATAACTTAAAACTCATCTACCTTATCATTGCAAAAGTGATATTTCATCTTGTTTTTATCAAATCGTTTTGACCTTAATCAACTCAGAAAAATATTCAATATTTTTGTGTGGTGTATTTTTGTGGTGTTTTCACTGTGTTATTGCATGATTTATTGCACAAATACTTTACACATTGCCTTCTAAGTTAAGCCTGACTGCTCAGTGCCAAGCCACCAGAGGGTGGGCACAGGATAATTTGGATTGTGTGTGACTTACCCTGACTAGAGTGAGGGTCCTTGCTTGGACAGGGGCTACCTGACTGCCAACCATAGGCCCCATGTCTAACATTGGTGATCAGCTGTGAGGACAGGACTTGTATTTTTGCAGTGGCGTACAATAGCTACGTTTACACTACCTACCCATACATGAAGGTCAACTTAATTTTTGTCTTTTGTCTGCAATTTCGTTTTTCTGCTTGACATTTAAACTTAATCCTCATACATCATGTCTCTGGTTGGGTCTCAAGTAGGAGCTGGAGAGTTTGACCTAGCCAAGCTGGAGACATACACTGTCAGCCAGTTGAAAGGATTCTTCAAGGGGAAGGGAGTACCTACCCGGGGGGTGCCTCCAGGAAGGAGGAGTACCAAAAGGCACTGAGGGCCTGGGCAGAAGCCCGTTCACATGAGAATGTTGAGGTGTGGAGGAGCCAGAGAATGGCCCTTCAGAGGATTTGCCACCAGCAGTGGGGGATGTTACCCCTGGAATTGTGCCCCCTGGTAAACCAGAGAGCAGTGTCTCTAGCCATGGGCTGACTGCAGAGGAAAGGAGGGAGGAGAGAGAGTTTCAATTGCAAATGGCAAGGGTAAACATGGAGGCAGAGGAGAGGAAGGCAGAGAGATAAGTTAAGCAAGCTGAGGCTGAAAGGGCTTTGGCTGAGAAGCAACATTTTCTGGCTCATGAACTGAGTCTCAAAGAGCTGGACCTCAAGTCTAGGCAGTCCGAGTCCAGCAGTGATGGTGGCAGCATACATTCAGGACCTGCTGGGGAAAAAAAGGTTTGTATATCCAAAAGTGTGGTGCCAAGTTATGTGGTGGGAGATGACATTGATAAGTGGTTGGCTGGCTGCCTTTGAAGTTGCAATAAGGGCTCATGGGGTTCCTGAAGAGCAATGGGGGGGCGGGCAGGTTTGTGGAGATATGTACCAGTTGTGGGGAGGGACACCCTTCTCACATTAGACCCAAAGGATCAGAACACATACTCACCCATGAAAGCCACGTTACTTGCCAAGTTTGGGCTGACCCCTGAGACGAAACGTCAGAGGTTCAGGGACAGCACACAACTCTCAACACAGGCTTGGGTAGACTTTTTTTATTTTTCCAGTAAGGCACTGAATGGATGGGTGCATGGCAGCAAAGTAAATTACTATGTGGGGTTGTAAAATATGATCCTACAGAGCATATGCTCAGTGTTTGCCTCACAGAGTTGCACCAGCACCTAGTTGACAGTAAGTTGACTGACCCTAGGAAGCTTGCTGAGGAGGTGGACCTCTGGGATAGCACCACATTGTCCAAAAAAGGTGGCCAGGGTTCCCATCAGAAGACAGAGGGGGGAGAAAAACTTAAAAATAAGGAGTTCTCAAAAGGCCCCCAAAACAATTCCCAGGGGGTGGTGGTAACCAGTCCAAACCTGATTCTGAAAAGAGGCCAGGGTTCTTTGATAAAAAGAAGGGTAAGTTTGTACCCAAACACTTAGAGTGCAGCAAGTTTGGTCACTACAAGGACGACTCCCAGTGTCTAATGTGGGCACAGCCCCCTACTGGAGGGCAGAAACCTGGGTTGGTTAGTGTAGCGCTCGGGAAGGAGGTAGTCCCAGATAGTTTTGGGGAACAGACAGAGGTAACCCTAGTGTCCCTGGGAGATAAGGAAATGGTGCCAATACTTCCAAGTACAGGCAGTGGGTCACAAATAATGTGCAAAGGGTGGAGGCTCTGCGTGGCACAGGAGCCAGCATAATCCCTGTCAGTGGTCAGCTGGTGTCAGCAGAGCAGGTCATCCCCAATACAATCCACCAGGTCATAGTCGCCGACAATTGTGAGAGTCACCTACCGGTGGCTCTCGTTCCTTTTGAGTGGGGGGGTCTCTGGTATTCTAAAAGTAGCTGTGAGTCCTGCCATGCCTGTAGATTGTCTGCTAGGCAACGATCTTGAGCATACTAACTGGAAGGAGGTGGAGCTCAGGTCTCACCTGAAGATGTTAGGTTTGTCTGTATGGGTCTGCATGACCACACGGTCCATGGTTGCCCGGGAAGGGAGTCAAGGGGGTCTGGAGCCTGGAACAATGGCCCAGAAAGCTGCAAAGAAGAAGGGCAAGGGGCAAGGGAAACCGGTCCCAGATGTCCCTGCGGTGGTTCACGGGGTCCCAGAGGAGGAGACCCCTGAGCCAACTGGGGAGGACATCGCTGCCCTGGGGAACCTGCCTGAGCTTGCTGGCTGGCAAGCTGAGGGTGGGCCAACCAGGGAGAAGTCCTGCAAAGCGCAGAAAGAGTGCCCCACTCTTAAGGGTTTGAGGCAACAGACCAAGGCCCAGGCAGCAGGTGAAGCCTCTGGCGAACAGCATATCTGATAGGAGAATGATCTCCTTTATAGTGAGCTCAAGGTACCAAGGACTGGAAATTTGACGAACAGCCCACTGGATCGGTGCATCACCGAGCCGGAATGACGCAGCCCGACTTCCTGCGGGAGGAATTGATGCAGCGCCTGCCATGCGACAGAAACTCAAACGCAACATGCGCCCCGGATTTCCACGCATCGTCCCTAGGCATCAAAAGACTTGGCATCACAAAGAGGACACAAGCCTGCATGCTGGAATTCAACGCAAAACTCTTGCTGTGTGGAAAAGAATCAACAAATCGTCTGTGTGCGCCCAGAAATCTGACGCAAACCTACCTTTTTCAATGCATCTGCTCTGAAGTCTTCATGCATGTAATTTTGACACAAACCAGGTACTTAGGCCCTCATTATGAACACCACGGTAAACATCGCTGACCGCCATTGCGACGGTGAACAGAAGACCGCCATTGGCAGTGAACAGAAACTCGCCATATAATGATGCAAAAATCTGATTCTGACAAAAATCACCCTTCCACCAGTCTCCGCCAGGACAGTGTCGGCGGAAATGCTGGACCTCCCACCCCACCACCACCGAGCACCCCAACTCTCGCCCTCCAAATAATGATGCACAAATCTCCTTGGCGGTCAGTGGAAGCCGCATGACCATTGGCGGAGCAGACCGCCACGGGCGGCAAGTGGACCCAACAGTAAAAAGTGCACACATTGGATAAGATAGAAACCCACACACCAGACACACATCCACAACACTATAAAACACTCACAGATGCACCCCACAATCCTTTGCAACGAAAGTAGGCTAACAAAGACAGAGAACACCAGAAGCAGACACCGAATGCCACAATCCACAATACTCACACCCAACCACACAAGAGCACCCTCTCCTAGATCCACACCAGACACCATTCACGACACTCACCATGCACCCCCGAAACACCCACGCTTCACAGAAAGGGAGCTGAAGGCCATGGTGGACGAGGTCCTGAAGGTCGAGCCACAACTATTCGGGGCTCAGGTGCAGCACACACCCATCGCCAGGAAGATGGAGCTTTGGCAGACCATTGAAAACAGGGTAAATGCAGTGGGACACCATCCACGCACCAAGGACGACATCCGCAAGAGATGGAACGACCTGTGGGGGAAGGTCAGGGTCATGGCATCTAGGCACCACACTGCAGTCCAGAAGACTGGGGGAGGATCTCCATCAATACCACCCTACTACACTGACTGGGAGGAAAAGGTACTGAGGGCCTCACTGGAAGAATGGCTCGGGTAAGTCGTCTACAATTACCCCATATCCATCACTCCTGGAATGCATGCACCACCCCACCCCTCCAACATCCACCAGGACCACTACCCCACCCAGCCCACAGGCATTGAATCAACTCCCCCTGCATGCCCACAAACCCACTAACAGGCCCACATCCCTCCCCCTGTGCACAACCACCCACCCCTGCAAGGAAACACAATGGCCTATAACACCCACAATGCCCCTCCACATCCTAAGCTAAAAGCAATGCCGACCTCACCAAAGCATCCTGCATGGCCCCAAAGTGTGTAATCTGTACAAACCCATCCAGGCCTCTGCACCCCATCGGACCATGCTACTGTAACAGACATGTCCATTTCCCCCAACATGCATCACCACCCATGCCACCCTGACGGACAGGACAAGGACACTGGGTATGGAACCCTGGACATAGATGAGCAGGCTGGCCCCTCACACAGACTGTCACCATCCAGCAGCCCCACCCAGGATACTACTGACACCCCTACCACCCAGCCAATAACAGCAGCCCAGGGCAACCGTCCCCACACCTGTGTATCCAGGCCACAGACTGGTGGAACACAAGTACAGAGGCCACAGTCACCCCCTACCAACAGCCAGGAAGACGATGGCCCCAGTACAAGTGGTACCACCAGACCTGTGAAGGGGACACAGGCACAGAGTGCTAGGCCCAGTGGGAGGGCATCAGTGTCCCAGGGGTGCAGCCACAGGATGGATGCTGCAGCCCAGGTTGTGATTTCGGAGGTCCTGGGAGCCTATCACCATACCCAGGACAGATTGGCCCAGATAGTTTCCACCCTGGAGCGGAGTCAGAGGATGCAGCAAGCACACCACCAAGAGGCCATGGAGCAGTGGAAACTGCACAATGCCACAATGGCCAGCATAGCAGGTGTGCTGCTGCAGCTTGTCCAAACACAGCCTGAGGCCCACACAGAACAGGAAGCCCCCACTACAGCACAGGATACAGACCAGACAACATCAGCATCAACCTCACATCTACTAACCTCTGAGGAAATACAGGGGACATCCATCTCAACCCCTACAGGCCAACAACAGGTGCCCAAACTGACCCTCAGGCCAAGATATGGAACAGGAACACCTGCCAAAAACAAGGCCCCCTCTAAGAAGTGACTCTGCTAAAAACTGTCCACCAAGTGTCCCATTCAATCAAACACCAAACTGTGCTACAAATAATGAAAACTCATGTAAGCATGGATGGGCCTACCAATACTGCCAACAATGCTGCCACCATGTTGCCATTTTGGATAACCACCATTGACACACTCCCATCACTGTAATCTGCACAATTGTCTGCACCAAATAAAACGCATGTTTCACCTGTTACAATGTCCCCTGTCATCAAGTGTGAACAAAGTGAAGTATGGATGCAACTGGTTGATAACTCCTTTATTTGTACCTGAGTAGCATGAAAAGCACCACACGCCTTACATGTTGTTGTGCCTGAATATGTGTTGAAATAGTGGACTCAATTGTAATCTGTCCTATGCAGACCTGGTCACATTGGCACATTGGCAATTAGTATTGATCCAACCCCCATTAAATGACAAGGCACACTGACAGTATGATGCACAGACACCAATTTCTGTTACTGGAAGTAGAGTTGTATTAGTTGGGTCCTAGAATTTACATCGTCACCTTCCTCATCATCACCATCACTCTCATCCCCTCTCCGAGGAAGCTGGCCTGGATATACTGCACCCTCCTCCTCCAAGAGGGAGATAGAATTTCTCATAGCCATGTTGTGCAGCATGCAGCAGGCCACCACTACTCTACACACCTTTTCAGGCCCATAGACCAGGGAACCGCCAGAGATATGTAGACAAAGAAATCTAATCTCCAGGAGACCTGTTGTGCACTCTATCACCTTCCTAGTACATCCATGGGCCTCATTGTAATTCCTCTCTGAATCTGTTCCAAGATTCCTCACTGATGTCAGGAGCCAACGCAAGTTGGAATAGCCAGAATCACTTAGAAAAAGGTACACAACACAACTTTAAATGACAAGCCTCAGAGGCAGACAGCCAGGCTGTGTGCGAGGTGGCAATAAGTGACAGAAACACCTACCTATGATCCACCTTCTGTCCTCTTGTAGTTGTTCCATTTTGTGTGGCACACTACTGTTCCTCAGCACAAATGAATCATGGACTGAACCAGGGAACAAGGCATTCACATGTGTGATGTACTGGTGTGCAGTACACACCAATTGAATGTTCATGGAATTAAAGTTCTTCCTATTTCTGTACACCTGTTCACTGACTCTTGGGGGGATGATAGCTATGTGGGTGCCATCAATGGCACCTATCACAAGGGGTATGTTGGCAAAGGCATAGAAGTCCGACTTGATGGCAGGGAGGTCATCACTTTGGGGAAACCTCACATATGACTGCAGGTGTCGTACAAATGCATTCAGGAATCTTGTCTGTATAATGCTAAACATTGGCTGTGAAAAACCTGCACCCATGCCTACTGTCACTTGAAATGAGCCCGTGGCCAGGAAATGGAGTGCAGAAAGCACCTACACTTCAGAAGGGATGGCATGCTGATTACGATTTGCCGGAGTCACTGCAGGATCCAGTAATGAACAAAGTTCAAGAATAGTTGCACAAGTGAGTCTGTAATTGGTAATGATGTGATGCTCCACCATGGTCCGCAAATCCACAGGTGGTCTGTAGACCAATGGGGCCCTTCCTCGCCACAAGGGTCTGTACCTAGGAGGAGTTGAAAACACAGGTGAGGAACACACATACATCGGCACACATTGTCAGTCATTGAGCACTGCTGGCATGATTGTCGTTGACACAAATGCATAGTGTGTATGACATAACAGCAACTTGACCACAATGATAGATCAGGGCTTGTCAGGTGCGGTAAAGTTAATTGTCACATGCCTATGGGTGTTTGGGGAACAATGGGCCTGCATTGTGCAGATGTGAGTTTAAAAAAAATGCGTAGTGTTTTCCAAAATGTCTGCCCAATGTAATCCACTACTGTCGTTGTTGAAGTGACCTCATACCACTAGCAGTTGACGTACCAGCGTAAGGCGGTGCTTACCACTGTGCGCTAATTCATTGGTTAACATGAATGTCAATGGGGAATCATAGCGTATAGTCAAGGGACTGAACCATAGCCCGGGACGCCTTAAAAAGCTCGAGCGCCGAGTCCACCTCGTCTCCGAGACTGTTGGACAACCCCTGAAAAGCCAGACATCCTCAGCCAGGCGTGGCACCTTATGGCCACCGTCGGTGGAACTGGCCTACGCTGCGAATCGGTCGTTTCCAGTCCACAACGGATCGTGAACTTGGTTGCATCCCTTCCATCAGCAATGGCTTGGGAGATGGAGATCCAGGCCTCTTCTGAGACCTGCAGCAACACCTGCGCAAACGTACCCCATAAAGAATGCGTGTAGCGGCCCAAGAGGCATGTGGTGTTCACGGACCACAGTGCCAGACTGGAGGAAGAAAACATCTTCTTCCCAAGCTGATCCAGTCTTTTTGATTCCCTATCCTAGGGTGCATATGGGAATGAGCCAGATGAGGAAGAAGCATGGATGACAAGGCTCTCAGGCGTAGGGTGTTGAGACAGGAATTTAGGGTAATTCGGGGCAGGCTGATGGTGAAGGGCGATTGTTCTATTCACAGGAGCCCCTGTGCTAGGTCTGAACCAGGTACCCAGAAGTACATCCGTGAGGGCTTCATTGATGAGTAAAAGGGGTTCCAAAGTGGAAGCCCCAGGCAGAAGCACCTCAGTCAAGAGGTTAGTCCAGACTGCCACAAAAGGAAGCTTGAGGCTGAGGATCTAAGCCGCCCTGCTGATCACCATAGAATATGACACTCCCTCTTCTACAGCCATAGTAGGGAGAGAAAGCATGACAGCATCCGCAGAAGTATTCAGACCACTAGCCTCATCCAATTCCTGTGCCCTGTCCAATTCAGGGTTGTCTAGCTGATATTCCAGAGGGTCCAGCGACCCCTCCAAACATTCCCTGTGTCCATACCCATAGTCAAAAGGGTCAGAATCCAAACTGGGGTGAGAAGGCCCCATCGAAGACGAATCCAGAATCGAGCGAAGCCGTTCCGACTCTGGGTCATTGGGGATCAGGATTGGGTCGAAGCCGATTCTGGGCCCAACTGGCATCAGGAGCGTTGATGTTCTTAGCCAGCACTGAGGAAGGTCACGTTGGCATGACCAGCATCAGCACAGATGCAATTTTGGATTCGGGGGGGCCCTCAGTGGCCAGAGCCAAAGCCTCTGGCATGGAAAATGAGGGGCCTCGATCTGATCCCCTGAGCTCTAAAGGCACCGCATGGGGGTCCCTCTGCCCAAAGATGAGGCAAATGGCCTAATAAAACTCTTTCAGCTGTGCAGGGGTGGCTCTGGCTCCCAGGAAGTCAGGGAGGTGTGGAGTGGATCCAGTAGTAGGCTCCATAAACGGAGGCCTGGTGCTTCAATGCTCTTCCTGGGTCCCATCAGCTGAGTGATGGGGCAAGGTCGCAGAATGTTTGGCCTTCTTCCACTTCTTCTTTTTATGTCCTGAGTAACCTGAAGATTTTGAATGGGATGATGAAGAGTGGTGATGCCGCCGCAAGCAGTCTCGTGACTTTCCTCCCAAAGGAGACTAGGAGTGATGCAAAGTCAAGCATGGGCAGCCTTGAGCCTCAGGGACTTCTCCCTCATGCCAGGTTCATGGCCTGGCACTCGGAGCATGACTTCGGGTCATGGTCGCATTCGAGACACTACAAGCACATGAGGTGCTGATCTGTCACCGATATCATTCAGTGACAGGAGTCACATGGTTTGAACCCAGTATTCAATAATTAGGCTTATTACGTCAATTGAGGCAGGATCCCTGGGGTTAGCACTCAAGGATCATAGTCTGTTATTTCTGGACTTTGGTTGCAGACTTCTGCTATGCCACAATGGGCCCATTACATCTCTACAGGATGTTGCAGTCTTTGTGCGAGCATTCAAATATTCACATCTGTCATGCAGTAAGCAGGATACCACATACAATGCACTTTGGAAATAGTTCAAGCATCAGCTGTTTAAATCTGGTTGGTGTCACACTCTGCCCAAGCCTATGACTAGCTGACACTTGATTTTGAAGAGCCAAGAAAGTTCAGTTTGAGGCACGGCCATATGATTTATGATGATGATTGTTATTACTATTAAATTGTTTATTAGTAGAGCTAGTATTAGCTAGAACTATGGATTTAGTAATGACAACAACAATAGATAGGACCAGTGTGAGCTTCTACTGGATCACTGGGGTTGTGGTACTGATCTATCTACACAAAAGCGATGACTTGGAAACCTTGTGGATCCATCTCTAGTGAATAAGGTGCCTCTTGTGCCTATAGCCACATTGTGAGGTGTCAGCGGAAAACCTTCGGAACAATCCCAAGAGATGCTGAATAACTGCCTAGTGATAAAGGGCCAAAAGCATATATTTGACCTGATGTTGGTACCAACCGCTTGGAAACAGGCCAATTAGCAGAAAGTTGTCATTTAGCTGCATCCTGTTCTAAAGATTTGTCAGAAAATGTGATCTGTGAGTGCAACGAAGAACAATTGACCGAAGATAATTTGAAACAGATTTACTTTGTTGAACCCTCATTGTAGTTGCCCCAGTCTAGGCAGTCTAGGACTATTGAAACAACTACGAAAGAACCAATTAGGAGAGACACCTACATCAGCCACACTGGCCACATCACTCCTTCATTCTACTTCATCCTTTGGCAGTACAAATTCCTGTACATAGTAGATTCTCCTTAACTCCTACAGTGCCTTGGACTAGGTGATCTCTTCCTGCACCCAGGAACCGGGGGGAGCGCTAGCGCTCCACCCATGGGCCCCCACCCACACCCCTGGTTGTGGATGGAAGGGGAATCCCTTCCCCTTCCACCCCCGAACCCCCCACGCCCCCTGTTACAGAGGCCTCCTCCTTCGCGCTGGAACGCTCGGAAGAGAAATGCAAAGCATTTCTCTTCCGATCACGTGGAGGAGGCTTAAAATGGAAGGAAATGAATTTCCTTCCCTTTGAAGTCTCTCTCACCGTTTCAAAAGCCGGATTGTAAAGCAATCCGGCTTTTAAAACGCCAACTAGACACCATGGATTTTATTTTCATTTGAAATTGACATAAGGGAGTGACCCCTTGGGCAAGGGTCGCTCCCAGGGGGGAATTTTTTTTTTTAAGGCCTTTTTTGCCCCCCCTGGGAGCAGATCGACCTATTACTAGGCCGATCTGCCCCCAGGGGGGGTAGAAACCTCTAGGCACCAGGGATCTTTTTTTTGTTTGTTTATTTTTTGTTTTTTTTATTTTTTTTAGAGGTGGGAAGCGACCCCTTAGGCAAGGGTCGCTCCCCTATGGGGCAAATTACATTTAGGCCATTTATGCCCCCCTTGGGGGCAGATTGGCCTATTTTTATGAGGCCAATCTGCCCCCAAGGGGGACAGAAACCTCTAGACACCAGGGAGTTTTTTTTTTCTTCATGAATTTCACGCAAGGGGAGCGATCCCTTAGTCAAGGGTTGTTCCCCTGGGGGGCAAATTTATTTTAAGCCATTTCTGCCCCCCTGTGGGGCAGATCAGCCTATTTTAATTAGGCCGATCTGCCCCCAAAGGGGGCAGAAACCACTAGTCACCTGGGATTTTTTGTTGTTGTTGTTTTACAGATGGTGAGCGACCCCTTAGGCAAGGGTCGCTCCGGTGGAGAGGCAAATTGTATTTAGGCCATTTCTGCCGCCTTTGGGGGCAGATCGGCCGATTTTAGGTCAATCTGCCCCCAAAGGGGGCAGAACCCACTAGGCACCGGGGATCTTTTTTTTTGCACCAATGTCACGCAAGGGGAGCGACGCCGTAGGCAAGGGTCACTCCCAGGAGAGTTGGGGGGGTGGCGGGTCAAATTTATTTTAGGCCATTTCTGCCCCCCCTCAGGGCAGATCAGCCTATTGTGATTAGGCCGATCTGCCCCCAGGGGGGCAGAAACGTCTAGATGCCAGGGCTAAAAAAAAATTGATGTGTTTTTTTTTGTTTGTTTGTTTTTTTAGAGATGGGGAGCGACCCATTAGGCAAGGGTCACTCCCTGGGGGGCAAATTGTATTTAGACCATTTCTGCCCCCCTTGGGGGCAAATCAGCTTATTTTAGGTCAATCTGCCCCCAAGGGGGCAGAAACCACTAGGCACCGGGGATTTTGTTTTGCGCCAATGTCACGCAGGAGGAGCAACCCCGTAGGCAAGGGTCGCTCCCGGGGGAGCTTGTGGGAGGTGTGGGGGCAAATTTATTTTAGGCCATTTAGCCCCCCCTAGGGGCAGATCAGCCTATTGTCATTAGGCCGATCTGCCCCCAGGGGGGCAGAAACCTCAAGGCGCCAGGGATAAAAAAAAAAATGTGTTTTTTTTTGTTTGTTTTTTTAGAGATGGAGAGCGACCCATTAGGCAAGGGTCGCACCACTAGGGGGCAAATTGTATTTAGACCATTTCTGCCTCCCTTGGGGGCAAATCGGCCGGTTTTAGGTCAATCTGCACCTCAAGGGGGCCAGAAACAACTAGGCACCTGGGATTTTTTTTTTGCACCAATGTCACGCAGGGGGAGCAACCCCGTAGGCAAGGGTCGCTCCCCGGGGTGGGTTGGGGGGTCATATTTATTTTAGGCCTTTTCTGCTCCCTCTGGGGCCGGCTGAGCTAGAGGCCAAAATCCACAGGTAGGCACTTTGTAAAAAACACCTCTGTTTTCAGTGAAAAAATGTGATGTGTCCATGTTGTGTTTTGGGCCATTTCCTTTCGTAGGCGCTAAGCCTACCCACACAAGTGAGGTATCATTTTTATCGGGAGACTTGGGGGAGCGCTGGGTAGAAGAAAATTTGTGGCTCCTCTCAGATTCCAGAACTTTCTGTCACCGAAATGTGAGGAAAATTTGTTTTTTTAGCCAAATTTTGATGTTTGCAAAGGATTCTGGGTAACAGAACCTGGTCAGAGCCCCACAAGTCACCCCATCTTGGATTCCCCTAGGTCTCTAGTTTTCAAAAATGCACAGGTTTGGTAGGTTTCCCTAGGTGCCGGCTGAGCTAGAGGCCAAAATCTACAGGTAGGCACTTTGCAAAAAACACCTATGTTTCTGTCAAAAAATGTGATGTGTTCACGTTGTGTTTTGGGGCATTTCCTGTTGCGGGTGCTAGGTCTACCCACACAAGTGAGGTATAATTTTTATTGGGAGACTTGGGGGAACATAGAATAGCAAACAAGTGTTATTGTCCCTTGTCTTTCTCTACATTTTTTCCTTCCAAATATAACAGAGTGTGTAAAAAAGAGTTCTATTTGAGAAATGCCCTGTAATTCACATGCTAGTATGGGTACCCCGGAATTCAGAGATGTGCAAATTCACTGCTCCTCAACACCTTATCTTGCGCCCATTTTGGAAATACAAAGGTTTTCTTGATAGCTATTTTTCACTCTTTATATTTCAGCAAATGAATTGGTGTATACCCATTATAGAATGAAAACCCACTGAAGGGTGCAGCTCATTTATTGGCTCTGGGTACCTAGGGTTCTTGATGAACCTACATATATCCCCGCAACCAGAAGAGTCCAGCAGACGTAACGGTATATTGCTTTAAAAAATCTGACATTGCAGGAAAAAGTTACGGAGTAAAACGTAGAGAAAAATTGCTGTTTTTTTCACCTCAATTTCAATATTATTTTTTTTCAGTTGGTATTTTCTGTAGGAAACCCTTGTAGGTCTACACAAATTACCCCTTGCTGAATTCAGAATTTTGTCAACTTTTCAGAAATGTTTAGGTTTCTGGGATCCAGCATTGGTTTCATGCCCATTTCTGTCACTGACTGGAAGGAGGCTGAAAGCACAAAAAATCGTACAAATTGGATATGTCCCAGTAAAATGCCAAATTTGTGTTGAAAAATTGGGTTTTCTGATTCAAGTCTGCCTGTTCCTGAAAGCTGGGAATCTGGTGATTGTAGCACCGCAAACCTTTTGTTGATGCCATTTTCAGGGGAAAAACCACAAGCCTTCTTCTGCAGCACCTTTTTCCCATTTCTTTTTAAAAAAACAAAATTTTCACTGTATTTTGGCTAATTTCTTGGCCTCCTTCAGGGGAACCCACAAAGTCTGACTATCGCTAGAATCACTAGGATGTTGGAAAAAAAGGACGCAAATTTGGCTTGGCTAGCTTATGTGGACAAAAAGGTATGAGGGCCTAAGCGCGAACTTCCCCAAATAGCCAAAAAAAGGCCTGGCACAGGAGGGGGAAAAGGCCCTCTTCATGGCTGTCACTCAATGACTTATAAAGAGACCCCTGGAATCGTCTTCTTATCCCACCTGTTTGCCAAGGGAAGACATGAATTACATATGTTGTCTCCATTCCCCAGAGAATGTTTTAGAAACCCAAAACGGTAAAACATTGATGCAAATGGTAGATGCAAATCTACCATGCATACATTTCTCAATTTTCAAACCTTTGCTTGCCTAGGTTCTACTTAGGTAAATAGAGATGTATGTCTACCTTCTGCTTCCCTCCCACTGAATTGCTCATATTTACACTACATGCTATAACATAATTAAATAACGCTTCGGAATTGGGTTTCTGCACAGTACCTGTTCTGCACCATACTCATTGCCATCCAGTCCGATGGGTACACATTCTTCCCAATGAGATCTTTGAACATTATGAATGTTTCCATCAAAAAGTCCTGCAAAATATAATAGGTTAAACATTAATACATTAAATAATTCAAAGTGGTATGCCAAGCGAGTCACAAGGTATATGTTGTCTTACTCTTACTTCTCTCAGAGAGATGCCCCGTTCAATAACCAGTGTGCTCTCCTCTGAGTCACTGGGTCACTAACACTAAAGACATCAAACTTTAAGCTCCATGTCATTTTTTTTTCACACAGACACCACCATGCCCATCCATAATAACTTTAGATGTATTTTGTTGGTTTTGGGGAGAAGCACGAGGTCATGCCTGTCAAGTTTCACCCACTTGCTTTTGGAACTAAAGAGCTACAAATACGAAAGGCCGAACATTCAAGTAGGCAATGCCCTTCCGGTATTTAAACATGTTTTATTCACCGAAACCATGGCAATCTCAATATCCACGGTCTGAATTTAGGAGCTGCGTATATTCTTGATAGTTTTGTGCAATCTTAATTTAAAAAAAGTCCTCAGCGCTCTTTTGCTTTGCACAAAATCACAATCATTAAGATGTATGTTCTGGCATTTGCTTATTACTAATACCGATCACTTTCTTTTCTATCTGATTCCTCTGTTGTTTGTATTACTTTTTGTATGCTAAGTATTATTATCTAATATCACAATCATTATTTTAGGTCTGACGCTTCAGTTAGCATATCCAGCAGTCTAGTGTAGCAAGCTGGCTCTGTATATACTATATCAAAATTAGATATAGTGTACACAGTGTCCAGGGGATCCCAAGAGGCTTAACAGAGGCTAAAGTAGATAATGCTAATGCTCTCGTTTATTGTAGTGTGGTCGAGCAATTAGGTTTATCAGAGGGTAGTCTAAAGCATTTGTTGTACACACACAGACAATAAAAGGAGCACACACTCAATTACTTCACTCCAGACCAATGTTTTTTTAGATTCAAGTTGCAGGTAAGTGCTTCAATAGATTTGTATTTCACACATGTATGAACAGTACTTTGTTTGAAATCAATAAGTCATACAGTTTTTGAGATATTGGCAATAATCTGTTTTAAAAATAGACACAGTGCAATTTTCAGAAACAGTTCCTGAGGGGGAAGAAAAGTTAAATTGTTTTACAGGTAAGTATTAGACTTACATATCCAGTCTTGAGATTTTAAGAAGTCCTCCAGTTGGGGTTCAAATTAATCCCAAACACCTACCACCAGCAACACAGGGTCGGTCGAGTGCAGCGGTCAAAGATGAGCAAACCTATCGTGGACTAGTATGGAGGCAGCGGATACTTGGAATCAGGCCTGCCTGGAAGTAAGGGCCCGCGGCTCGGAAGGAAGACCAGGGGTGATTAGAGGAGCACTGGGGGGCAACAAGTAGGCACCAAACATACACCCTCAGCGGCACAGGGGCGGTCGGGTGCAGGGTGCAAACAGGATTTCAGGCTCCCAATGCTGGTCTATGAGGGAACCCTAGGGGTCACTCAGAGGCTGCAGACGAGTTCCAGAGGGTCATCTCAGGCAAACCATAGGTTGGACAGGGAGGAGGGCTGTCTGCTGAACGTTGCTGCACCAGAGGTCGGGTTCTCCAATGCCTGCAGGATGCGGGTGCAATGTGTCTTTAGGTGTTAGAACATCTTCATCTGGAGCTTTGCGGTCGGGGGGTCCTCGGTATTCCTTCTGCAGGTGTCTTTGTGGAGGGGTGGAGAGGTCAACCCAGGGTGGGTACTTGCTCAAAATCACCTGGGGGTCCTTTCTAGCTGGTTGGGCTACCTGGACATGGGGCGGCGGTGTCAGGTGCAGAGTGGTTAGGACTCACCATTCGGAGTGAGGTTGGAGTCCTTAGTCGTTGGTTCCTTCTTGGCAGGGCTGCTGTCTACAGGAGTTCTTAGTCCTTTTGGATGCAGGGCAGTCCTCTGGAGCTTGGCAGAGGCCACTGGTCCCGCTGGATGCATCCCTGTGCTTTTTCAGGTTCTTTGAAGCAGGAGACAGGCAGGTAGGGTTGAAGCCAAATCAGTTGTCGTCTTACTTCTTTTCTGCTGGGGGTTTCAGCTAAGCAGTCCTTCTTCTTCTTGTCAGGTCACCAGGAATCTGGTGAGCTGGGTTCAGGGCAGCCCTTAAATACAATATTTAGGGGTGTTACTGAGGTTAAAGGGCAGTAGCCAATGGCTACTGTCCTTAAGGGTGGCTACACCCTTCTTGTGTCCACTCCCTTTGGGTTGGGGGACACAGACCTAACCCTATTGGTCCCTGTCCTCCAAACCATGATGGAGGATTCTACAGGGAGGGCATCACTTCAGCTCTGGACACCTTGGGGGTGGTCCCAGCTGACGTGGTCACTCCTCCTTGTTTTTCCTAAGTTTCCTGACAAAATTGCAGCCAAAAGTGGGACTTTGTCCGGGGCCGGGCATCTCCACTAGCTGCAGTGCACTGGATACTCTAACATGAGGCCTGAGCCTTTGAGGCTCACTGGCAGGTGGTACAGTTCCTGAGGGGAGGAGTTGTGAAGCACCTCCACCCAGAGAAGACTTTGTTTCTGGCCTCAAAGAACACAAAACTCCTCACCCCATGGGTCAGAAACTTGTCTGCTAGTGGCAGGCTGGCATAGACCAGTCAGTCCTACACTAGAGGATTATTGAACCATGAGACTGGCAGGTAGTGAAAGATTAAATAAGTTTGTATCTGTAGAGAGATAGGATTAAGCATGCATATGGCTTTGTGTGGGGTGGTTGCCCAATTGTGGTTGTCAATGTTAAGCCATTTGAAATATCATTTCTTGGGCACAGGAGTTAATTGGTGCTAATCTATTTTTTGAATCATTCTTTTTTGGATGTACATAATTGGCATTTGTTCATTTCAAAGAATAGCACGTAAAGTAATTGTAAATGTATTTTAATAGCACTTGCGACCCCTAGCAAGGCAAGGCAATGAGACGCTAGCACGCTATTCCGGAACACAAGATTAGTACATTATTTTAGTTTTTTCTTGTGCATCAGTTGTGCGTTTACCTTTGATTCAGTGCGTGTTTAGTAGAGTTTGCAGCACGGAAAGAAAGATAGGAATAGATTTGAAAAGGGGGAATTTGGAGTAGCAATATAATGATATGAATGGAATTCAAAAGGGGAAGTAATATATTTTGTAAATAGTGACTAGTGTGTGCGTGTTATTTGGATGGCTTGACTAAAAAGGAGGGGTGAAGGTTTCAGAGGGGTGTTTGGGAATTCATTGTAGTCAGAAACCTTTGGGTTGAGACAGAGGAGGGATGGGAAGGTCGGAAGGGATTGTTTTTTAATAGCAAAATGTAAATGGTATCTATCTAATCTAATCTATCAGTGTCTATCTATCTCTCATTGTATATATATATATATATATATATATATATATATATATATATATATATATATATATATATATATATATATATAAAGATATATATGGCCAATAGGTAGTTATAGTTAGGACCAAGTTTCCATAGACAGATCGTTTTTTTTTTCTTGGCAATTACTTTGGCTTGATGAATCTTCACAAAATTAAAAAAAAATTATACTTTGGTGAGTTCAGCTGCTGTTTTGAAAGTTTCAGAGTGATCTGTCAGGTGTGGGGGCTGAGAAAAAGTGTTTCCCCATTCATTTTTCATAGGGATTTTGGAAATAACTACAGCCCGAACCGCTGAACAAAATTACACCAAATTTGGAAGAAAGCTAGATCTTGGTCCAGAAAGCATCCTTTTTGTGATTTAGTGTAAATCCATTCAGTAGTTTTGGAGAAATCAGAGGTTAAAAAATAGATATACAGGGATGCAGATCCTCCACGGACCCAACTGTCCCCGTGCTGATATCTGATTGCCTGCAAACACTCCGAGCAGGATGTGTGGCAGTCATCTTGGGACTCAGCTTTAGCCTAGCCTCAGAAAAGATTTTTTTTAAAAGGGGCCAGGTTAAGGACACCCTGACCCCATAGGTCTGATGCTGGGATTCCCAGAGGGACCCCACCAGGGCAAAAAAGCACTTTAAAAAAAAAAAAATGTTGCCACAAATTCACAACGACGTCACAAATTTGCAGCAAAAATTAAAAAAAACAAGTGTGGTCTCCCACACTTGTTTTACTAAAGCCCCCCCTGGTGGGCCTGGCCCCGGGGGCATATTGAAAATAATGGAGGAGGGCACACAGGCCCTCCTCCTGGGTTTATTTATGCCCCGGGGACTGCCGCCTCTCTGGGGCTTAAATCAAATAGTTTGCGGGGGCTGTGTGGCTCCTCTGCACCCCAGGGACCACAGTCTACCAGGGGCTTTAATCAAATAGTATGCAGAGGAGCTGTGTGGCCCTGCACCCTTGGGACCAACACCCCGGCACAAAAATCTTCTAATTATAGAGGGCCCAGTTATTGCCACCTCCCCGGGGCAATTGTTCCAAAATAAAGAAGGACCTCACCCACTCCACAGCCCAGGGGACTGACGCCTTCCCAGGACTGAAACAAAATAAATTAGGGGGTTAGTTGCGGACCCCCGGGGACCACCACCTCCCTGGGCAAAACCCAAAATTTGGAGGGGGGGGGGGTGTGCAGCCTCCATTGTGGAGCCAATAATGGCCCTAGGGACTGCCACCTCCCTAGGATGGCTCCTGCTATGTCCCAGGTCCCCACCTCCGGGACATAGCTGTTTAGTGTGACTTGGCAGGATCTTTGGCAGCTCCCTCCAAGTCAGAGCAAATACTCCGTTTCCAGCAGGCTGGACCTGTCAAAGTGCTCCTGCCCATTGGAAGGGGAGGTTTTGTTTGTTTCCCTTATACTGGGTGCTCCTTTGTGTTTGGACAAAGCTAAACCTCTCTCAAGAGCTATAATGACAGGGAAACATGTGTCAGGGGTTGCTTTTACTCATTGCAGGTTGGCTTGGATGTTTTTTTTTACCAATCTAAGGAAGTAATACTGTACATGGAGTGATGAATGGTTTTTGTCATTGTACAGCTCGGTGAGGATGGCACTGTGCCAATCCTATGCTCAAAGGTTTTGCCATGCTAATTGCAAAAGACATAGCCCCTGTCTAGATCGGCGTTGATAGCACTGTGCTCATTTCATGCTTAAAAACATTGCTAGATAAACAGACATTTGAGGTCATCAACTCCAGAGTGTCGCTGTTGCTAAAGGGTGCTCCTTACTGGAGATGTTCTCCAACTAAACTTGGGAAGTACCCAGAGCTATTTCTTCATTTTTTGCATAATTTATGCATCACTCTAACCCTGAAGAACAAGTTACTTACCTTCAGTAACGCATTATCTAGTAGACACTCTCGCTATTAATAAAAATAACAATAATTTAAAAAGTGTTTCCAACAGCAGGCGTATACCGTCTTAGTGGAGGGACGCCTGGCTGCCAGAATAACTTTACAGACTTCGGGAGGGAGTTTGAAAGCTATCAACTGTCACTGCTCAGTCTACACGCATGAAGGTGCTGAGTTGTCAGGTTTGGGTGAAGAACCTTCCCCTACTTCTGCAACAGAAGGTCTTCCCAAGGAGGCAGCCTGATTGGAGGGTTGATGCTCATTTTTAGAAGCACGGGATACCAGACTATCTGTGCCCAGCCCGGAACCACCAGGATTACTTGGGCCCGGTCATTCTTGATCTTCTTGAGAACTCGGGGCAGAAGTAGTATGGGTGGAAAGGCGTAGAGGAGGCCTGAACTCCACTCACGACAAAATGCATCGCTGAGCGATTGCCGTCTTGGAAACTCCAATGCGCAATATTGCTGAGATTGCTGTTTCTCTGCAGAGGCAAACAGATCTAACCACGCCTCTCCCCATTGCTGAAAGAGTCCTGTGCCACTTCCATATGGCAACATCACTCATGATCCCCTAGGCATCAACAGCTAAGTTTGTCTGCACTGGCGTTCAGAGAACCTACCAGGTGTTGAACCACCAGGGTTATGCCCTGCTGTTCCAGCCATGTTCAAAGATGCAGGGCCTCTTTACAAAGGGTCCATGACCCCACACTGCCCTGCTTGTTGCAGTACCACATTGGTGTGGTGTTATCCGTGAACATCTGCACCATCTTACCTTATACAACAGGAAGAAATGCTTCCAATGCCAGTCAGAATGCCTGGAGGTCAAGCAAGTTGATATGGAGGCCTCTGATCTCAACCTCTCCCACATGGCTGCCCCATCCTAGAAGTGAGACATCTGTCACTACTGTGAGATCTGACTGGGGAAGGGAGAGAAGTCAGCCTCTGACCCATTCGCAGTTCACTAAACACCACTGTAGATCTTTTGCAGTTCCCTCTGTTATCTGAACAGTGTCAGTGAGATTCCCCTGATGCTCTGCCCATTGGAACTTCAGGTCCCACTGCAGAGCCCTCGTGTGCCATTTGGTATATTTGACTAACAGGATGCAGAAGGCCATGAGGCCCAACAGCCTCATAATTTGTCTCACATTAATCAAGGATAGACACTGAAACATCAGTATCATAACCTGAATATCCTGGACTCACTGATCGGGAGGATAAGCCTGAAACTGCACTGTGTCCAGAACAGCTTCGATTAAAGGGAGCATCTGAGAGGGAGTCAGGTGTGACTTCGGCACATTTATAGTGAACCGCAGTCAATGCAGGTGGTTTGCCGTAGTCTGAAGGTGGGTGATGACAGCCTGGGAGAGAAGGAGCCTTTAACAGCCAGTCGTCGTGATAGGGGAAGACTGATACCCCTAACCTACACAGAAAAGCTGCTACCATCACCATCACATTTGGTGAACAACAAAGGGGCAATGGTGAGGCCGAATGGGAGCACAGTAAACTGAAAATGCTCATGGCCTACCTTGAATCGCAAGCACCTTTGGGCAGGCAGGATGGGGATGTGAAAACGTACATCCTGTAAGTCCAATGCTACCATTCAGTCTCCCTGGTCTAGAGCAGACAAGACCTGAGCCAGAGTGAGCATCTTGAATTTCTCCTTCTTGAGGAAGAGAATGACGTCCAGCAAATCTAGAATAGGGCAAAGACCCTTGTTCTTTTTGGGAATCAGAAAGTAGCGGGAATAACAACCACTGCCTACTTCTGACATCAGGAACCTTTCTATGGCTTCCTTGGCCAAGAGAGCTGTAACTTCCTCGCTGAGCAAAACTATGTGAATCCTAATCAGCCGTTCTTTTAGTGGAGGCACAAAGAGAGGTAAAGACTGGTTAGGAGGGAATAGCACTTCTGTATGAGCTGCAAGACCCATTTGTCCAATGTTATGGACCACCAGTGAGGGAGATGAAATTGAATCCTCCCTCCAACTGGACACGTGTGGTCTTGCAGAATCACATGAGGAGGACTTGGGTGGTGTGGAGGAGGGGTGCTGGGTGGTGGACGACTTCTGGCCAGACCCTCTTGGTCTGAAGGTACCACAACCTCGTCCCCACACAGGATGATGACCTGACGGCGGACAGTAGCTGATCTGTGGTTGTTCTGGTACCCTGTCCTTTCTGAAGCCTGCAAAGGGGCAAAAAGCAGACTGTTGGCGAGGGGTCGCCAAGAGTCCCAGGGACCTGGCCATAGCCAGAAAATCCTTGAAATGCTCCCGTGCTGAGTCTGCCTTCTCACCAAAAAGGCAGGACCCATCGAAAGGCATATCCATAATGTTTGCCTGGACATTGGCTGAAAAGCCAGATGTATGAAGCCAGGCGTGGCAACAAAGGGCCACTGTTGATAAAATCGCTCTCCCCAGTGAGACAGTTGTGTCCAAACCACACCTAATTATAAACTTGCCTGCATCTCTCCCATCTTTGACTGCTTGTGAGAGAGTGTCCAACATGCTCTCCGAGACCAGAGGGAGCATCTGTGCCACCGTATCCCATAAAATATGTGAAAAGTGTCCCAAAAAGCATGAGGTGTTCATGGACATCAATGCCAGGCTGGAGGAAGAAAACATCTTCTTCCCAAATTGGTCCAGCCTCTTGAATTCCCATCCGGTGGGATGGCGCCATGGGAAGTGGAGGCTTGGACCACAAAGCTCTGCGGGTGGGATGTTGGGTGAGGAAGCTAGGATAATTTGGAGCTGGGCGATGGCGGCAGCCAACTGTCCTATTTACAGGAGCCGCTGTGTTGAGTCTGGACCACGTCCCCAGCAGGACTTCAGTGAGGGCTTCGTTAAAGGGCAACATTGGTTCTGATGTGGTAACTCACAGCGGAAGCACCACCGTAGGCAGATCTAGGTCCAAGACCTCAGCTGCCCTAGGCACCACCCTAGCACAAGACCCTCGCTCCTCCATAGCCACGGTAGTAGGTGAGAGGATGCCAGCATCTGGAGAGGTGCCCAGTCCACTGGCTTCTCCTAACTCATCATACCAGTCTATTTGCTCCAATCCATACGCAAGAGGGTCTTGAGACCCCTAGCATTCCTCACCAATGCTTGGTCCATCATAACAAGACTCAGGCAATGATCTGGCACCTGATGGAGCTGTTGGCGTCAGAATCGGCATTGTACGATGCTTTTCCCACTCCGGATCATGAGGTATGAGGATAGGGCTGGCACCACCAGTGGGTGCAGGTGGCGCGGGGAGCGTCGATCTTGGGAACGATGCCAGGGGAGGCAGACTGTGTGGACTAGGCGTCATTCCAGATCTGATGTCGGATTCAAGAGACCTCATTGGCACCAAAGCTGCCAGTGTGGAACCTGATTGTTCCTGTGCCGACCCCGTGGGGCTCGAAGGCACATCAGTGGGGGCAGCCCGCTCAAATACGAGACGCATGGCCTTGTAAAACTTCTTGAGTTGAGTGGGGGTAGCTCCAGCTCCCATAAAGGGGGAAGGCTCAAAGTCAGCCCTGGCATCAACTCTGCAGAACCGTGCTGGGAAAGTCCATGTTCCTGACTCACCTTGTCAGCCGACGGGCAAGGTGAAGTTGAAGTCTGCTTGGATTTCTTCTTCTTGTGCCTCTTCCCCGAGTGCCCAGAAGATCTTGAGTAAAATGAACAGGACTTGGGGCTCCTGGAGTGGTCCTGCGACCTCTTCCTCGACTTATGTGGAGTCTCACCGGCCGACGTCAATTGCCTGAGCTTCAGAGACCGCTCCCTCAAAGCTTTGGGAGCCAAGGCCCAGCAGTCAGAACACAACTTTGTGGTCTCAGTCCAGACACCAGGGACATACTTTATGGGGTTCAGTCACCGACATGGCAAGGTGACAGGTGCCACACGGCTTGAACCCTGTCTTCCTAGATGACATCCTACACACACTATCAAAAAATCTCAGACAAAAATGTTGAAAAAGACTTGTCAAAAAAGACAGTGGGTAGCTCGATTCCAGATCTACGCTAACTGACGTGGAAGGAAAAGAACTAACATAAGCACGCCTGGAAGGTGCCTTTATAGGTGACTGTGGCATCACAAACAGCTCCAATGATGCCCAGTGGATCCGAACGCAGCCACCCAATGGCGCGGCAACGGTGTTGCTCAGCAAAAGTTCTGGATTCCAAGCTGACACAGAGAAATTCTAAGGTAAGGAATCTGCAGCTAGAAAGCTCTATCAGATAGGGTTTGTTTTGATATATATACTCACTACCATGATGAAGAGTCCAGGCGAGTTGAAACGCATTGGTTGCTATGCTAATGAAATAAAGAAGAAATAATTGGAACTGTGGAGTGCTGTGAAAATTCTTTGTTTTTTATATATATATATATATATACATATTACATATACATATTTACAGCAAATCCGACAATTTTACTTTGAGTTTGCCTACATAGGTCATGCACTTTGTTTTCATTATTTCTTCTGGCTCCAGCAACCCACTTGGGGTAATATGATACAATGTGCAGGACTATCCTAACCAGCGAGCACTTTGTAACTCACTTCACAGGCCCACTGGGGCAAGGCTGGCATTTAAACAGACTAATCAGGTGCCTGCACTTAAACTAGCTGAAGAGCCATGCACTGGGTCTTTTAACAAGCAAAGAGATGTCTGGATCACCTCCAGCAATGGCTGCACCTACGAGGGGAAATATGTTTTATTTATTCTCTGCTGAGGAAGGGATTAACCCAGAAACACATGTCCAGAGATAAATTAACAACACAAGGCCTGGAATAATGAAAATGCTTAACGAATTCACTGTGAGTTGGTTTTCTATTTTGTATTTTCCTGATTACATTGTTTTGCAATATATATATATATATATATAATGTGGAATGTACCAGGATTGTAAGACAGTTATATCAGCAATGTCCCTGGCACCAAGGGAATCATTTTAGTAAGATCTCCCCAAAGCCTCATGATTTATCATTCAAACAGCAGCTATAAATATATTTTGAAAATCCAGACATTTTTTCTAACCATCAGCTACGTGCGTGAGTTCTGAAAATATACACATTTCTGTTTTGAATACAAACTTTTCAACTTTGTTGGAATACCGGAACTAAATCAACCAAGCCAAAGCCTCTGTTTAGCATTTAATGTAATGTTACCAGTTATCATCATTATATCCATTTATTTAATGTGTATATATATATATATATATATACATATATATATATAATAAAGCCATTTCACATTACTACTGACAACCTTGCCTAATACACTAGATAATCATAATCATTGCTGGTAATCTTAGATGGTGCGGCCACCAATGCGCCTTGTCTGAAATGGTCAGTATTATTAAACTAATAATATCGGTATGATTTTCATTGATCCCTTTTCTAAAGTAGTCTTTGTTTTGTCCCTTTTTATGGTTGGGCATGGTGACAGTAACACTTGGGATTTCACGTACATTATCTCTTTCATGATTTTTGCAGAGGTGGTAATCTAATATTTTTCTTGGTGGAGGGAGAGAAGCAGGAGAAGGAAAGATGGGTAAACAAGGGGCGTCATTGGTTAAGAATACATGTAAGGTGTGATATATTGAAACAAGAAACAATGTTCCAACAAGATGTTTGTTGAGGACAGGTTTTGTGCACGTTTTCATCTGACTCAGTATGAAGCAGTTCATTTTGCATAGTGTAATGGTTTGCCATGACTGTGTTTTATTCAAAGTAGTCCAGCATATCGATTGAAGCAATGGACTTTTCTGGTCCATTCATAAGAACAGGTGGATTCCTCACCTCAGAAAAGGGACTATGGGGTATTCACCAATAAAGTTGGAAAAATAAGAAAGAAAGAATATCTCAGGTTACTTGTAGTTTTATGAAATACTGTTATTCACAAACATTCCTAAGACTACGCCTGGAAAGCTGTGCTTATCCTGCTTGCAAGGAGCACTTCATAGTGGAGAACTCCACAGAGGTGAAATATGATGATCACCTGTGCAAATTTATATTTATGTTTTTGGCCATGAAGAAAAATATTTCTCCCTGTAAGAAAACTCTTTTCTTGGACCTCCAGAAAATCTGGAGGGCACTCAATCCCCTGTCTAGCCTGGAATGGATATTTTGCCAGCCCTTAGCTGAGGTAAAAAGTCTACTAATGCGAGGGTCAAAAAGGGAGTGATAGGAGTCTGTGTATAACCACAAACATACATATATGTGAGCATTCACCAAGTTTCATGGTTAAGCAAGGCTTGGAATTCCAACTTCCTCATACCTTGAGGGGATTTATGATTGCAGAGAAATACACACTTGTCTCAGAATTTTTCCGCACACATAAATGGACTTATACCTGCTAAGAATCACTTTGACTCGTTCACTTTATAGCCTGCAATAATGGAAAATGAGCTAACACATACAGCAGAGATGGGAATGGGCAATGGAAAATGTTAGGGGCTTATTTTCAAGCCCCTTGCGCTACCGTATTGTCACTTTTTGGTGACGCTGCGGTGGCACAAACAGACCCCTACACTGAGCCACATTTACAAACTGGCACAATGGGACCATTGAGTCAATTTGTAAATCCCTGTGCCAGTTATTCCCATGTCAAATGCCATGCAGAACTGGTGCAGTGAAATTTACTACAGTTCACTGTGCCATCCTGCGCCTTCACAGTGTCACTTTTTGAATGCCTGCGCAGACCAGGTGTAAAAGTGACGCTGGGCTTTTTGACAGAGGAACCTCCTCGCATTGCTGGAGTAGCATCAGATTACCAATGCTACTCCAGCATTGCATCACTTTTGCGCCAACAGATGCACCAGAATTTATGGTGCATCTATGGAATTGTACACCATGGAGCGATGTACCATAAAATGACACCAATATAACAAAAATTCAATAAGGGGACTAGTACCCATGATAATCTATGAAAGACGTAAATCAATACCTATCACAATAAATCACAGGTAGAATACACCAAGCTGATTCTTCGTGAACAAAAATTCTGTCTTTTGACTTAAGCTTTTTTATGGCTCTCAAAATCCTGCAGCTGGGCAAGCTTGATGCTGTATCCAATGAACTTGCATCAAAATCTACCACAAACTCCTGCTGATGCTCTAAAGGTCTTTGAAGTCCAAATTTTACAGGACTACTGGATCATCTTCTCTGGATTACTTTAAGGCTCTCTGGACAACAGCATTATCACCTAGAGGCCAGAATTCAATCCAGCACTCAAGCCAAGCCCCCTCTGGGGTCTTACCCCTATTGTTAGACATTAAGGGGGTCATTCCGACCCCGGCGGGCGCCGCCCGCCGGGCGGAAACCGCCCAAACACCACCCCGCGGTCAAATGACCGCGGGGAGCATTTTCACTTTCCCGCTGGGCCGGCGGGCGATCTTCAAAAGATCGCCCACCGGCCCAGCGGGAAAGCCCCAGCAAAGATGAAGCCGGCTCCGAATGGAGCCGGCGGATTTGCTGGGGTGCGACGAGTGCAGTTGCACCCATCGCAATTTTCAGTGTCTGCTATGCAGACACTGAAAATCTTGTTGGGGCCCTGTTAGGGGGCCCCTGCAGTGCCCATGCCAGTGGCATGGGCACTGCAGGGGCCCCCAGGGGCCCCACGACACCCGTTCCCACCAGCCTGGTTCTGGCGGTAAGGGGGTTGGAATCCCCATGGCGGCGCTGCATGCAGCGCCGCCATGGAGGATTCCCTGGGGCAGGGGAAAACCGGCGGGAAACCGCCGGTTCCCCTTTTCTGACTCAGAATGCCCCGGAAGCACCGCCAGCCTGTTGGCGGTGCTTCCTCTGCCCTGGCGGTGAGACACCGCCAGGGTCAGAATGAGGGCCTAAAACTGTGAACACTGCAATGTATGCCAGTTTACTGATGAGGCCAACAAATTTGTGTATTGTAATATGGAAATCATGTTGAATCAGTTTTCTAATTGTAATACTGAAAATGGTGTATATGCCATTACCTGTCCTTGCAATATGATTCACATTGGCCAAACAACACTGAAGGTACGCATACGTATCTGTCAGCATAGAAGTTGCCTACTGTGATGAGTGGCCAATGCACCATTGATGGACCACTTAGTGGAGAAGAAGCACAGTGAAAACAATCTTCGCTGCAGGTAATTACAGACGCCAAGCCCCTGCCTAGAGGAGTTAATATCAATGCCTTACAGAATAAAGAAGAACTGAAATGGATAATATGCACCAATTGCCTCAACACAGGCTTAAACAGGATGGAGGACTGGACTGCCTTAATATAGCACCTTGGTGGCCATGTCATCTTGTGCTAATGAGAAGTGACTCCCTGGGACTTCCACTGACAGGACTTTTGATTTTTAGTTTTGCAACCTTCTACTCAATTCAGTAAGACTCTAGACACTTTTATGAGTATGTAAGCCACATTGTGGCCTTTTCCTGTATTGACTAGGATAATATTGAGGCAGTTTCTATTTCTATTCTCCTTAATTTTTTCTTGTTCAGTTTCAGTGGCATCTTGTTTTTTACTAATTCGTCTATTCCACCTAGTACTACTGCACAATGACTGGTTGCATTCTACTATGTCTAATATGTATTCGTTCAAATTTCATATTTTGTATTCATCAATGCTTTTCAATAAATTTAGGACAGGATACTGTGAATGTTGTTCTTTATCTATACGATCATTCCCTGTGTACTTCATGGAATATGTTATTGTCATAACATGATTTTGGGTGCATACACACTGTATGCCATTTGTGCCTAGCAGACTCTGGATGTATTAGTGTGCATTCATTCAATTATAAAAAAAAATCTTCTCACTTTTCTTCTGTTCAACAATGGCCACCACATTTTTCTTTGAGCTGCTATCGCTTACTTTGATGCCTATTACGCATGGGACACCTCTATTTTACCGAGTGGAGTTCCTTTTTTCGCATAGACATTGTAAGTGCAGTTTGGCCATATTAAGTACATGGGCTGGGAGTTTACTATTACAAACTCCACAGCTCCATGATGGTTTCAATGAATGCTGGGAAATTTGGTATCAAACTTCTCAGCACAACAAACTCACACTTCTGCCAGTGATGCATTTATAGTTACATGCACACAGAGGGCTTCTTAGAGGTGCCCCTGTATTTTACCCAACCCTTTAGTGTAATGCTGACCAGTCTGTACCAGTCTGCCACTAACAGAAAAGTTTCTTACTCCATGGGGTGAGACCCTTTATGGTATCTGGAGTCAGAAACAAAGCCTGCTCTGGGTGGAGGTGCTTCACACCTCCTCCCTGGAGAAACTGTAACACCTGACGGGGAGCCTCCAGGGCTCAGGCCTCCTGTTACAGTGCCCCTGGATACTCGAGCTAGTGGAGATGCCCGCACCCCAGCCCAAGCTCCACTTTTGGTGCTGGTCCGGTGGGAAAATTAGAAAAAACAAGGAGTGACCACTTCAGCTGGAACCACCCCTGAGGTGTCCAAAGCTGAAGTGTCCCCCCTCCTTGCAGAATCCTCCATCTTGGTTTGGTGGAGAGTGACCAATAGGTACAAGAATGTGCTCCCCTCCCTAAAGGGAGTGGGCACAGGAAGGGTGTAGCCACCCCCAAGGACAGTAGCCATTGGCTACTGCCCTCTGGTCCATGTAATACCCCTAAATCTAGTATTTAGGAGCACCCCTTAACCTTACTCACCAGATTCCTGGTGACCTCAAGAAGAAAGAAGAAGAACTGCAAAGCTCACCATGTCAGTGATGCCTCCAGATAACAACTGAATTGGCCCTAACGACCTATCTGCAGCTTTAAAGACCTCTGCTCCAAGAAGGCGCCGCATCCTGCAGAACCAGTGATCTCTACAAACCCACAGAGAACTGCTTTTCCAGCAGAGGACCGAGAACTTCTGAGGACAGTGCCTCTGTCCAAAAAAAGAAAAACTCCAAAAGGACTCCAGAACTGTCCAGGATCAGCAAGCCCTACCCACTCTGCACCCGATGCCCACGGCCCAAGTCCAGGTAGCTCACTGGTCCAGAAAAGGCCCCTAGGTAATTCTGACCTCGACCTGACTGACAGTTCAGCAACGTTCAGCGGGTGCCTCCCCTACTTGTCCAGCCTTTGGTTTCCTGGAATCAACTTCCTGAATCCAGCCTGCAGCATCTTTTGTGGCTCCTGGGGTCCCCATATCGAAAGGCATTGGGCGCCCAGCTCTGTGTTTGCACCCTGCACCCGGGCGCCCCAGAGCCGCTGAGGGTGTGTGTTTAGCATAAATCTGTGCCCCCCCCCCCATGCTGACCTAAACCCCATAGGCCTGTGTCCTGGAACTGCAGGCACTTACCTGCAATCTGCTTTCTACCGAGCACACCCAGTGCCTTATAGGATCCTATTGTAAACCCATCACCAACTTTGACCTCTGCACCCAGCCGGCCTGTGTTGCTGGTGGTGCACTTTTGGGGTCAGCCTAAACTTTGACATGTGGACATCCTAAACTCTGAATACTGGAATTGTAAGTTGTGTACTTATCTATGCAAATACTTCCCCCAGTACTCTATTGAATCCTATGAAAAATTGCACTGTGTCAACTTTTAAAACAGAAGAGTGTTACTTACTTGTAAACTGCTTTACTTGCAAAAGCCAAACAAAGTACATTTGATAGATATGCTTGATACATATTGACAACTCTACTTACCTGCAACAAAGACCTTCTGGTTCTAGAAATAAAGTAACAAAATATATTTTTGCTATATAAAACAATTGCCATGGAGTTAGACATTGAGTGTGTGCCTCATTTCTTGACTGTGTGTGTACAACAAATGCTTTGCACAACCCTCTGATAAGCCTAACTACTCGACCACACAACCACAAAAGAGAGCATTAGTATTATCTACTTTAACCTCTGTTAAGCCTCTCGGAAACCCCTGGACTCTGTGCACACTATGCCTCATTTTGGTATAGCATATACAGAGCCAGCTTCCTACATGTTGTGTTTCCCCACTATAATGTTCTAAATTCAAATAAATCTGTAACACTATTCATTCATAAATTAAGCATAGACCCCATGGTGTTACATTGATTCTTATGGTTTTGTTTGAGGGGCCATTCTTCCTTTTATAAAAATTCTTTCAGGTTAGAGCAAGCAGAATTCCTCTTCTAATCTTCAGCAAGTCGCGTAAGTGTTCTGAGGGGGGGTTAACTGGGGTATTACATTTATAGGATGTACTTGCCAGAGATATGGGGTGAGTCCTGGACCCACACTAACAGATGGGGTAAAAGTTCTCACTGGTAACCCTAGCCACTTTTTCATTGGTTCCTGATTTCCCTAATGCAAACAATCATACTGTGCACCTTACTCATAAAATCCAAAAAGCTAAAACCCTTTCTTCCTTCTGCAAAGCCCTTGTGTCCCCCCTGAGAAGTGTTGAGGGAAATGATTAGTCTCCCTATTGGTTTCCACTCCAAACTGGTCCACTGGATTTGGAGGCAGCCTGGCTAGTGAGGAGCTTGGGAACAAAGGCTTTCCATTCCCGTATTTCTCTTTATACTAAACAACAGATCTCCAATCTTTTCTGTAAAAAGAGCTACTTATGTTCAATGAAAATCACCCTGAGCTACTAATAATATTACTGTGGTAATGATGAGCATCCCAGACAAGAATACATTAATGGCCACCCTAATCAATAATACGAGCAGTGATCATCTCAGTGCATTAGTCAGGGTTACCAGCAGTAATGTGAGAAAGGCTTTATCAATTTGAAAATCCTCTACATAGTTAATTCATAACAACCTAAGCTGCAATACCCCACTCACAGAGGTAATAACATTCATAATAAGACTCCTCAATGGCTCACGATTCATCATTCAGGTAGTAGCTTAAGATGGACTAATTATGTTTTGGAAATCCAACCAGTTTTTTCTCCAAACATCAGCTTATGAGTTGTGATAATACATGTGTTTTCGTCTTGAATACACACTATTTACTTTTGGGATACCTATATTAATTCAAGCAAACAAAAGCTGCTAATTTATTAGACTGGCCCGCACACAGGAGAGCTAGTTACAGGTAGCTGGAGAGCTACCAGTAGCTCATGAGCTAGTCATTGGAAATGTCTGTAGTAAACTAGTGTGGATCAGTTGAGGATCATGCCAACTTTAATTACACACATTCTCCTTCCTTGCAGGCAAAAAGGTACACTTAAGGATGACTCAATATTTAAAAGCAGTTTCCCACCTTTCGAAAAGGGATTTTTTGATAGAATTTACAGTAGATTTTCAGACTGCTGCAGTCAGGCTACATATGGTAGGCCTGAAGCCATACTTTACAGGCCCAATCTGTGGATGGCACAATATGTGTTGCAGTCCACAGGTGGAATGTAACTTCCAGGCCTCAGTGCACTTTCTACACCATATACTAGGAACATGTAGGCAACTTAAATATGTCAGTCAGGGATATGTCAATTTAACCCTGTCATGAGGAGAATAGGCACTTTGCTGCTTAGCACAGCTAAATTGTGCAGAGCTCATAGTCCAGCAAATATAGGGTCAAGAAAAAGGCAATCTGGGATGATTATGCAGAATAGGCAGGTTTGCTAGAGAGACTTACTGGCTATGCATGATAGATTTCTTTAAATACTTCATTGAGGAATCTATGCTGATTGTAAATAATTCTCCAGGAAAATCATTTTCCACTGTGTTTGTTGTAAAATAGATTGCTGATTGTTAAAATCTGCCCTCATTTGTCAATTTAGGTAGCTTTATTTGAAAGAGAAATTGACCTTCAACAAGATTAATATCATGTTCCTCTGACTTGTTCAGTGATTTTTAAAAGGGGGATCATTAAATCTATGAAAGCCTGGGGAGGCATCTGCAAGAAAGCAACAGGGAACACTCAGATCAATGCTGTCCATAGTCTGACTGGCATATTCTGGCTGCTGTGACATCGTCATCGCAAACTGCTCTTTTCCCCTGGCATGGGGATTAATCTATAGGCTGCAAACACAACCCTGCTGGACCAGTCAAGCAAGGAAATTAAACTTGGATCTCAGCTGCCCTATGACTTTAAAGGATACTGCCTATTAAATCATTGATTTTAACATGGAAACTCAAAACATACCATTCCACTTCACAATATTAGTAGTGCCGTAAAATAGATCAAAATTGTTTGCTCCAAATATTATACATATGAACTTACCACAAGATCTGCACTTGTCTGAAATGTATCAATATAGAAAGTATAATGCTGGTCATCCATTTGGTTTAAAATAGCTGTCATACATGCCACAAATTGGCTCTGCAGTAAAAAACAAAAACATAAATTAATATCCGATTTGTAGGAACAGAATAAACAAAGATTAGTCTACTTTTGTTTATACATTTACATATCATGGCATGCAGGCAGGTATGTATTGGGGAACAGCGTTTATTGTGAGGGACAGAGTAAACCAGTAGTCAGTACTATAAGCTCCCAAATGCATGGTGTAGGAAATTGAACTGCTAAGCTATGAGGAAGAAAGGCAGCATTCATAATATCAGCTGCTGCTGAGCGCCTACGAAGGCAAAACAATCAGATTCCTATGAGGAATCTCAAGATTAAATAGGGAAAGTTGGTGCAGGAAGCACGGCCTTCGTCAGAGAAAATTGATTTGGGAAATGTGTAACAACAACTAAATAACAATAGTTGATAGAGAAATGAACTGACAATTCGAAACCAATTTACTTAAAATATGAAAAAGCATTAAATGTATTAAGATTACAATGACACCAATTTGAAGGAAATCAAAAACTTTTGATATGAAAACATTGAACTAAAAAAACAATGTAAGTCAATAGTCAGTGGTTTTTCAATAACTAACACTTTTAAAGTCTGACTGTGGAAGGAGGAGATCGGGATTCAAGCTACTGGGTTAACCCAGACAAAAGTGATAAAGGACTGAGACGTGGGGCCCTTTGTGGCCAATTAGTAATACAGCAAGGTCGGACTGAGGTTGCTGGTTTGTCCAGAAATAAATGCTATGAACATAACATTCTCATTGAGGTTGAAGATCTTCAGTGGGGTAAGGCTAGAAGCAGTAGCGAAAAAAGGTTCCATGAAGCTATATTTTTATATTTTATATTTATTCTCAGAGTGGGACAAGGCAAAAATAAATAGCCAAATAAGTAGCTAACAACATTGTGTGTCTTGAGACTGCGTTGGTATCTTGTCTCACTCATCTGAAAACATTCTAATTTACAGCTTTCAGAAAACATTTGGCTAGGAATGCCTTTATATTCCCTTGTGCACTAAAGGTCTCCATACTTTTGTTTAGTGCGGCTTTCTTTACCTGAAGAAAGTCCCAGAAGTGACTTAGTAGTCTGAATTGTCACAGTTGGACCCTCAGTCTTGGGCTAATATTTAAATGGGCATAATGACGTTTTAGGGATGAGAGACTTCTCTTGGGCTTCCTACCACTTGGAGGGGCATAATTAAGTTGTAGGGATTAGAAGCGTCTCAATGGAATATTTAATGGAAGAATCCGCCTGCCTTCAGAATAGACATTGCCATTTTTGCTGTTTTACTACAGTAATACACATGTTTCCTAACATATGCCTTCATGGTATTCGAGGTATTTCCTGTACCACACCTCCAGCTATTTTCAAAAGCAACGGGTAGACACATCAAGAGGTAAACGTACTTTTAATATTTTCTAGTTAATAATATAAATGACAATATTTGCTCTACCGATAACTTTCAGGTCAAGATGATAACAGAAACATTTGGTTGCCCTTTGTGACCTTATGATCTATCATCTGTCACATTTCAGGCTGACGTTGCTTATTCTTTAGACCTAGCAACAATATAAGGCATTGATAGAAACCTTTTCCAATGCACTTCAAAGTTTGGAATTATCTTAGTATAAAACACTTGCCCTGTTTACAGTAACATTAAGATGCTCTGGGGGAATTTCTACGTTGTAAATTAATGAATTCATTTTCCTGGGATTAATCGGTTTGCATTCGCCAATGCTTTTTAGTGTCAACACTAAACAAAAATATTCCATGAATAAATAGGTTAGTAATACGGGGCTCTACAAATAATCACACGAAGATGCGTTTGGGCATGAAACAAAAGAGTACATTGATAATGGAAAAAACTGGGTTTCTGTGTTGTGATTGAGGCACCAGTGTTTAATCTCAATGTACCCAGTGAACACTTTTTACAACATAGTTTCAAAGATACCGGCCCTTGTATGTTAATTAGTGCAGCAGTGTACTACTAAATAATGTGCAAAAGCACAAGCATCCAGGTACGTGGAATATTTTATGTTGTTGCTTCATACTAAACATTGAAAGAATACCTCAAGTTGAGAAAGATGCAACACTAAGGCTGCTTATTTGGATGCTGGATTTAGAATCTCTAGGCTAGGTTTATCTACAGTTTACATCGAGGCAAAGCCACCAAAAGTGACACAAACTGTGGCAGTGTTGCTTTTGAATTTACTTTCCAGTACAAAGTGATATTTTGAATTGGAACGTGGCTTAAAGTCAAGGCAAAGTTCAGGCGAAGTAGCACTATGCACTACTTTGTGGCAAGGGGGATTCTCCTAGGTGGTGCATGGGAATTCCTTTGCAAACATCCATGATTTTTTAAACAGAAACACATCAACTAGAATTTGAAGGCAGAGGTTGCATCAAAACATGTCTCCTTGAGGCAGGTGCAAAGAAGGAGAAAAAGCTTTCTTTTCTCCAAGCATTCTAATTCTCCATGTATGTTAAACACAACCAGCACAAAACCAAACTGGGAAAAGTTTAGAAGTAATTTGACACACAGTATTTTGTACCAGAAAGGTATTTTTTCAATACATAACCTGTGCCAGACTTATGCAGACACCCTTGCGCTATGATACAAAGGTCTTTGTGTAGAGGTAGGTAGTCAGAAAGTGTGCCAGCGCAGTAGCAGCACCATACCTTAGTAGATATGGAACTGTCCTGCTCTCTCACCCAACACAGCAACATAAAAGTTGCTGTGATGCATTGGATGGGATATAGGTAAATCTGCATCTATGTGGATCTCTTGTATTTCTCGAGCAGAGCAATCACCTCAGCAGCACATTCATATTGTGACATATCGAAGAAAGGTTTGTCACCACACTTGCCATACTGAGTAATTTGTCTCCAGTATTTATGTTTGCATCTCACAACTGAGTTAGATACTTTTCTTTCCTTCCACAAATGTCTGATTCTATTCACTCGATGTATATACCCTTTCAGAATATCATGATACATCATAAAGTTATGTACTTACCAAGATTACGTTTTAAATAGTTAATAAATAAAAAATCCTTTACATTCACCCATATATCATTTGCATCACCACCACTCCATGATTCTAAGAGATCCCCCGTGATGACTGTACTAAAATCCAGCAGCCTCTTCTGAGGTAGAACAAACTTCCTGTGTTATGTGCAGACTGTTTCCTGTTAGTACTTGGAAACATACAGCACACTGACACCTTTACTCAAGGAGATTTCACTATCTCAATGTCCATACAAATCTTCTGGCTTGACACAAATACACTCATACTTGCTCAGCATGACTGGGCACTGTTACTTCCTATTTAAGGACAGCCTTGTGTCTGGAGCTTTGGATATCAATGTGACTGTTTAGAGAAGCATGCACTTGGGACACGCCCACTTGGTATTTGGTAATCAGATTTATTAAAATTTCTATCACATAGCAAGAACTACCACCATTCATTTTATCCTTGCATCATTGGAGTGATTACCTAAATGGAACATCATAAAGGAATGCAGGTTTCCCATAATAAAAGACCATAGTTGAATGTTTTTGGGGAGGAAGTGTGGTTATGCACTTCCACTAAATTCCAACTGTTTTTACAATAATATGCATGCTGAAAGAGAATACTCGTTCAAGGCACCATTCACAAAGAAAGTCAGTTTGATGAGTACATAAAATTTATACAAAAACTACTACAGAATTTAGAACTGTAGATATATTATCATGATTTAAAATTTAAATATGATCATAAGTACATATCATCACATGGCCAACAGAATAATTTAGGACTGTCGCGTAGGCTCTCATTATCTTAATGAGACTACTGGATTTGGGTGGCAGAATCACTTGCACTGTGGGGGACTGAGTCTAAACCCACTACAAGTGACACCTGCCGGCCTAATCCGGGTTTTGTTTCGGCTAACTAGGAGTGCCACAAATGACAGGAAAAGTATCTGGGTTCTTGGAGCTGAAGTGTACTGTTAATAAATTGTTATATAGTGGCTCGTCGTCTCTTTCCTAATTTGGAACACTCCTAATGGTTACAGGATATGTTGTTCCAGATTCAGTGTGCATTAATAGAAGAGGCCTGTACCTTGTTTTCTTTTTTTATACTCTTCAGCCTCCAGTCTGATGCTGGCACTACCAAATGTCAGGGAAGTGAAAACCAAGCATGTCTAGTCCTGATTCCACCAGGAGACTCACTCTGTACCTTTATCTCACCCTTAATAGTTATTTGTCACCCCTGCTTTCTTTCTTTGTCACTGCGTTCCCATCTATCTTTCCACCTTCATCCTTCTCCTGTCACTCCCTCTCGTTTTGGGTCAAAATGAAAAATAAATCCTGGTCTTCAAAAAAGAGTGCTGGTGAGCTCCACCTGCAAACACTGGCTCAAACTAAACAGATTTGCAAACGGTGCAGCTGGTTTTGATGATGATATGGGCCATCAAGGGAAGCTAATGGAGATCCATCAGGATCAGAGTGAGATGAACATATTGCTTCAGCCCTAGATGAAACTTGGGGATATATTTAAACTTTCTTTGTGCTGAATTTGCATCATTTTTGCACGCATATTTGGCACAAACTTAACTCAATCAATCAATCAATCATTTCATTTATATAGCGCACTATGTACCCGTCAGGGTTTCGAGGCGCTGGGGGGGGGGTGGGGGGGGGTGAGCTGTTAGCGGTCGAAAAGCCAGGTCTTGAGGAGTCTCCTGAAGGTGAGGAGGTCCTTGGTCTGGCGTAGTGAGGTGGGGAGAGAGTTCCAGGTTTTGGCGGCGAGGAAGGAGAAGGATCTGCCGCCGGAGGTCTTGCGCTGGATCCTGGGGACGATGGCGAGGGCGAGATTGGCAGAGCGGAGTTGACGAGTGGGGGCGTAAGTTGAGTCTGGAGTTGAGGTAGGTAGGTCCGGTGTTGTGTAGAGCCTTGTGAGCGTGGGTGAGGAGTTTAAAGGTGATCCTCTTGTCCACGGGGAGCCAGTGGAGGTCCTTCAGGTGAGGGGAGATGTGACATCGGCGGGGTATGTCGAGGATCAGGCGGGCGGATGCATTTTGGATACGCTGGAGTCGTTTGATGTCTTTTGTTGGGATGCCTGTGTAGAGTGCGTTGCCGTAGTCAAGTCTGCTACTGACGAGGTCTTGGGTCACCGTCTTTCTGGTTCCTGTTGGGATCCACTTGAAAATTCTGCGGAGCATTCGAAGGGTGTTGAAGCAGGAAGAGGAGACGGCGCTGACCTGTTTGGACATGGTGAGGGCGGAGTCCAGGATGAAGCCGAGGTTTCTTGCGTGGCTGGCTGGGGTGGGTGGGGGTCCGAAGTCAGTGGGCCATCAGGAGTCGTTCCATGCCGAAGGGGTGCGCCTGAGGATGAGGACTTCCGTCTTGCCGGAGTTGAGCTTCAGGCGGCTGTCGTTCATCCACTCGGCGATGGCTTTTAGTCCCTCGTGGAGGTTGGTTTTGGCGGTGAGTGGGTCTTTGGTCAGGGAGAGGACGAGCTGGGTGTTGTTGGCGTAGGAGATGATGCTGAGGTGATGTTGGCGGGCCAGTTTGGTGAGGGGGGCCATGTAGACGTTGAACAACGTAGGGCTGAGGGAGGAGCCTTGGGGGACGCCGCAGATGAGGTTGGTGGCTTTGGAGCGGAAAGGGGAGAGTCGGACTCTCTGGGTTCTGTCGGAGAGGAAGGATGAGATCCAGTTGAGGGCTTTATCTTGGATGCCGGCTTCATGGAGGCGGGTCAGTAGGGTGCGGTGGCAGACTGTGTCAAAAGCGGCTGATAGGTCGAGGAGGATGAGGGCCGAGGTTTCGCCGTTGTCCATTTGAGTTCTGATGTCATCTGTGGCGGCGAGGAGTGCAGTCTCGGTGCTGTGGTTTCGTCTGAATCCGGATTGAGAGGGGTCTAGGATGGAGTTGTCTTCGAGGAAGTGGGCGAGCTGTGTGTTGACGATCTTCTCGATGAAGTCGAAGGAGAGGTTGATGATCTTGCGGAGTTTGGGGGCGATGGTGGCGTTGGCTTTGTTGAACACGTGATGTGGGCATGGGTCCGTGGGGGAGCCTGAGTGGATGGTGTTCATGGTTGTTATTGTTTCGGTGTCGTCCACGTGGGTCCAGGCGGTGAGGCGGCAGGCGTCTGTGGAGATGTCAGGGGTGGGGTCTGGCGGCGGAGTGGCGTTGAAGCTGTCGTGGATGGTTGTGATTTTCTGGTGGAAGAAGGTGGAGAGGTCGTCGCAGAGTTTCTGGGAGGGCAGGATGTCGTTGGAGTTGGCGTTGGGGTTTGAGAGTTCCTTCACGATGCCGAAGAGTTCTTTGCAGTCGTGGGCGTTGTTGTTGATGCGTTCAGTGAAGTGGGCGCGCTTGGCGACTCGGATCCGTTGGTGGTGTTCACGGTTGGCGTCTTTGAGGGAGGCGAGGTTGTCGGGTGTGCGCTCTAAGATCCAATTCTTCTTGAGCTTCTGGCAGAGGCTTTTGGAGGCGGTCAGTTCGTCTGTGAACCAGGCTGGTTTTTTCTTTCCTTGGTTGGCGGTGGGTTTCTTGAGTGGGGCTAAGGTGTTGGCGCAGTCGAGGATCCATTGATGGAGGTTGATGGCGGCAGCGCTCGGGTCGGTTGAGTCGGGTGGTGGGTTTTTGACGAGGGTGCTGGTTAGTTGGTCTTGGGTGATTTTTCCCCAGCGGCGGTGAGGAGGTAGAGGGATGCGGTGGTGTTCGGTGATTTTCTTATAGGAAAAGTGGACGCAGTGATGGTCGGTCCAGTGGAGTTCGGAGGTGTGGCTGAAAGAGATGTGGTTGCTTGAGGTGAAGAGGGGGTCAAGAGTGTGTCCGGCGATGTGGGTGGGAGTGTTGACCAGTTGACGGAGTCCGAGGTTGAGGAGGTTGGAGGTCAGTGATGCGGTGTTGACGTCGTTGTTATTTTCCAGATGGTAGTTTAGATCTCCCAGGAGGATGTAGTCTGGGGAAGCGAGGGCGTGGGTGCTCGGGAGGTCGGCGACGGTGTCGCTGAAGGGGGCTCTTGGTCCTGGAGGACGGTATATGAGGGTTCCTCTGAGGGTCGTGTTGGGGTACGTGTGGGTCTGGAAGTGGAGGTGTTCGGCTGTCTTGAGGGTGTCGTCCGTGTGGGTGTGGATTTTGAGGGTAGATTTGTGGGCGATGGCTATTCCGCCGCCGATTCCGTTGGTTCGATCTCTTCTGGTGATTTTGTATCCGTCCGGTATGGCGATTGCGATGTCCGGGGCCGAGGAGTCATTCCACCAGGTTTCGGTCAGGAAGGCCACGTCAGGGGCGGTGGTGACGAGTAAGTCCCAGAGTTCGATGGCGTGTTTTCGTGCGGAGCGTGTGTTGATGAGGATGCAGTTCAGGTGGTTGGTGTTGGAAGTTCTTGTTGTTGGCTTCGCCGTTCTGTCGCAGGAGAAGTTGCAGGTGCGGCAGGAGAAAGGTCCTTTTGTGTGCTTCGGGGTTGCAAGGAAGCACTCTGCGGAGGGGCTGGGGTTGAGTGCGCGGAGTTCGTTGGTTGAGTAACGGACGCAGGGGATGCGGGGGGCGCGAGGACCAGGGGGGGTGGCGCTGGGCGCAGTCCAGGCGCGCACGGGCGCAGACGGGCTTGCCTCTGGCGTGCCTCCGGCGCGCCAGCGGCACGCCAGCGGCGCGCCCGCTGCGCACGGACGCGCAGCGCCAGCCATTAAGAAGTGAGGGGGGAGGGGGGAGGGGGGAGAGGGGAGGGAGGAGCAGCTGGGAGGCGGGAGGCGGGAGGGAGCGGCGAATGGGGGCGCGAGGGGGGCGGGCCGCAGGGAGGCAGGGAGCGGAGAGCAAGGGGGAGCGCACAAGGGGCGAAAAACACGAAGGCACAAAAAAACGAGCAAAATTAAAGGCAGTCACAATATGAAAAACACACAATATGAAATACACTAATGGCACAGTAAACAATCGGGGAAACAGCAATCAGAGGGGCACAACGGGGGCAGAAGCGCCGGAGGCGAGGCGCTTGAAAACAGTAACACGCACTATAGGGCGGCGAAAAAGTGGCACAATCAGAAGGGGCACGGCGGGGGCAGAAGCGCAAGGAGGCAAGGCGCAGAAAAATGAGAAAACAACTTACACGACGGCGGAAAGCGGCACACGGTCAAGTGAAGCTTGTCAGAGCCCACTAGACACCAGGGATGAGGCGCAGGAGGATGCCTGCGGGTGGAGGAGGGCCTCGAACACGCAAACAGCAGCGTGGTCGGGGGACAGAGGCAGGAGGCAGCAGGTTGGTGCTGCGGTCGTGGGGGGTGAGCTCAGGACCTGAAACAGGTCAGAGGTCGCTCACTCGCGACGCGCAGCGCCAGCCATTAAGAAGGGAGGGGGGAGGGAGGAGCAGCTGGGAGGCGGGAGGCGGGAGGGAGCGGCTAATGGGGGCGCGAGGGGCGCGGGGCCGCAGGGAGGCAGCGGCATATTTATATTTATATTTTTATACCTTTTATTGCTTTGCACCATTAATTAATGCTTGGGTCAGGCCAGGCGTTAGGGGACCTGTGGACCCATTTCCATGGTTAAACACCATGAAATGGGTCCACAGGTGTCCTCCCCAAGCCCCAGAAACACCCCCACCAGAGGGACAATGAAGGATGGGGGACCCCATCCCAGGTAAGTAGGTTAAGTATTGGTAAGTATTTTTTTTTTTTTTGTGCCATCGGATGCCCTAACTTGGTGCTCCCTGCATGGCAGTGGATGCAATGGCTACGCCCAGGGGACCCTGGCCCCCTGTGCTGGCCACTGGGGTGATGGCCATGACTTCTGGATTTGCTAAGACAGGTGTCATGTGTTAGGATGGTTGTGCGTCAGGAAATGACGCTAGGCAGGTTAACAGCATTTTTTTACTTTAACCAGCCTAGCGCCATTTTTTGAGGCAAAACCTCCTTCACCCCTACCGCCACCCCCACCCGCCTAATGTCATTTTTACTGATAGTAGTCCAAGCTTAGCGCCTGTAAATTTGGTGCCCAGCTGGTGCTTTGGAATGACGCAAGCTGGCGCTATACCTTTTGCCGTAAGTTTGCGCAGTTTTGCTGCAAAAAGTATAAATGTGGGCCTTATTGTGTAATGTAGGATGGCCTTTAGAGTGGCATAGTGCAAGCTGGGAGGAAAAGGAGCAGGGTGTTACCACCATCTAGATATGAGAGTGTGAGTGCCTGAACAGCAGTTCTGGAGTAGTGTTAGACCTGACAGCCTTAATGTGTTCTTCCCTCCATTCTTTCTGCCTTTCATCTCCTGTTTTTGCTGTATCATTTTGCTGGCCTTAGGAGTCTGGGCACTTTACCACTGCTAATCAGTGCTAAAGTACATGTGCTTCTCCTCTAAACGTGATAACATTGGTGTATCCACAATTGGCATATTTAATTTACTTGTAAGCCCCTTGAAACGTATATTATATACCCAGAGCCTACAAATTATATTCTACTAGTGGACCTGCAGCACTGATTGTGTCACTCACTCATGTAGTCCAGTAAACATATCTCAGGCCTGCAATTGCAGAGCCTGTGTGTGCAGTTTCACTGCCACTTCGACTTGGCAGTTTAAGACTCTTGTCAAACCTTAAATTCCCCTTTTGCCTCATGCAATTCCCCCATAAAGCCCTTAGGGTAGGGTGATATGTAAGTAAAGGCCAGGACATGTACTGTTAAGTTTTATATGCCCTGTAATGAAAGACTCCCCAAGTCGTTTTTCATTACTGCGAGGCATACTCCTCCCATAGGCCAGCACTGAGAATTATTTAATTTAATATACTTTTAAGATGTAATTCGTGATCAGAAAAGAGTAGCTACATCATGTTTCAAATAATTCAAATGGTAATAATAAATTCTCCTTACTGGTGAAGTTGGATTTATTATTATTATTTTAGAAATTATTATTACTTTTTTAGAAATGCCACATTCAAAAAGTGGGCATTTCTCTGCTTCCGCATCTCTGTGTGCCTGACAGTCTACCTCCAATACACACCTTGACTTTAGCTGGGTGACAGTTGCATTTGAGCATTCCCTCCAGACAGCTACAAAGCATGACACCCAACTGCAGCTGCATTTGTCTGCATACTGTTGAGTCTTCCTGGACAGGGAGGATAGGAAGAGCTGTTACTTACATTTTAAAGGGTAGAAGCCCGAGCCCCACACAAAGGGCTGATTACCCCTAACTGCCAACCTGCAACCAGGGACGGGATGAAAGGGGGTTCTGTGCGCTTCAAGGAGATGCTATGAAGTCACTGACACTTCAAATTCACTTTTGCCTATAAGTACTGGGGCTCCGAACCTAGCAAATCATATCATTATTGGGCTTGGGAAGAACTCTGCTGGAGTAAAGACCGCGAAGCTTAAAGGGCAGCCACTCTACCTGGACTAACTGTTCCAGAGAACTGCCTCTCTACTTTGCTGCTCTGCCCTGCTGCCTGCTGATCTTTGCCCTGCTGAGGACAAGGACTAGACCCATACTGCTGACTTAGAGTGACTCCGAGGGGTTGCTGGCTTGCCACCTGTTCTACTGCAGTCTCAGGAACATCAAAGACTGCCTGCAATTCTCCTGGTGCTGCTGGACTCTGCTATCTGTGAGTCCTACCCTGGCCTGAGGTGCACCTCTCCAGTCCTGGGCCTCAGAAGTGGGTTCTGCAGCTGATTCCTCAAAAAAACTTAAGTGCATGTAAGATTTTGCTGCACTGCCCTTTGATACCGATGCAGAGCTGGCTCAATGACAGCAGATTCAAAGCCTGCATGGCCCAACAACATATCGCATTCACTTCAATGCAGTTTGATGATGACACTGTGACCTGACTGCGTGGAAATACTGACACATTGTGCCTCGACGTCGCTGCTTTGCTCTAAGAAAAATGTTGTCTCAAAGGACACTGCGTGGGTTCTGTAGTCGGCCTACCCTCCATCAGAGTTGTCCTGAATATTGGCTTTGCACCAGTCTCTTACAACCTGAAGTAACCTTTTGACCTCTACTGACTTCTAATCACTATTTCTGATTTAATCTTTAAAAATTCCTATCCGAACTTGAACAGTTAAAATTCTTGTTAGTTTCATTTATTTTTACATAGCTAAATATTCTCTATTTTTCTAAACCTGTGTGAAGTATTTTGTGGTATTTTCATTGTATTGTTGTGTGTTTGTGTGTGTGTGTGTATGTTGCACAAATACCTTACACATTGCCTCTTAATTTAAACCTGACTGCTTTGTGCCAGACTACCACAGGGTGACCACAGTATAATTTAAAGTGTGTATCTGACTTACCCTGACTAGTATTGTGGTTCCTACTTGCACAGGGTACATACCTCTGTCAACTAGAGACCTAATTTCTAACAAGTAGCATTCTGGAAGAAATTTGTCACTTTTGTTGGTGGACAGATCTGGTTCCAGGCTTTCTTTGTTGTTGGCAATATGTTTGTTGAAGGTGAGGTTAGTATCCAGGGTGCACCCATGTGATTTCGCATTTGGTGAAACTGGTGGTTCCAAGGTGTCAAAGTTCATATCATTGGGCCAGGTTTGTAATATTGCTCGCCTGTTTACCTTGGCCAGTAGCATGAATTCAGTATTGATGGGTTAGAGCTTCAGGTCGGCCCTGGACTTCTAGGTCCGATTGAGGTGCAGGAAGTGTTTAAAGAATTGTATGTCTGGAGTTGCAGAGACTTTCAAAAAGAGTTGTGTTTTCATCTGCATATTGCTGAATGTTATTACTGTTACATGTAGCTAGAGCTCCAGTGGGCTCCATGTAAAGGTTAAAGATAACAGCGGACAATACAGAGTCCTAGGTGACTGAGCATGTGATAGGTATCTTTTGCCACCTGAAAGTGCCTCTGTGAAAGAACTGTTGTCATTAGAAAGGTAGAAGGAGAATCAGTAAAGAACATTACTAGTGAATCCCATTTGAGTCTCCATGGTATGGATGAGGGTGAAAGATGGATTGTGACAGAATTAACAAGTTGGTAGGGTTTAACCTTTCACTTTAGGTACACATTTTCTCCTTCAGCGTGTTACTTTTATATTCAACCTCTTTGCAAACAGTAATGCATTAGTACTATATTTTGCTGATGCTTTATAATACCATGATGGTCAGGGCTGACCTTTAGCATGGACGAGCTGGGTCCAGGCCTAGGATGCCAATATTCTGAGGTGGTGAATGGAGCTGTGAGCATTAAGGTTATGCCAACAGCAATACCGTTCTCATCTTTCTCCAGCCTTGTCCCTGCCTATTCCTTTCTGCCTGATTTGCCAGTTTAAAGTGGTTTTAGTCCTTCATTATAAGACTGTAGGCGATGTTTTTAACACCCCTTTGGCCCCCTTCGTTGCCCTCCCTTCATCCTCTGACCCCTGCTGACACACATCAACAGAACCATCACAAGGCAGCGCAGTTATTGGTGATCTAGGTGAGCTGGGGGAGGTCTGGGGATGTCTGTGTTCAGGGGCCAGTCCCTGCTCATCCAGGTACTGACCAGTGAACCCACAAGGAACTCCCTGCTGCCTCATTTAATTCAGTACCATCAGCAACGAGCAAAATTGCTCTCCGCCTACGCCCACGCTCTTAGCAAAGGCCGGCTCTGGTCATGATAACGTGAATACACGAAATCATGGACATATAGAGGCACACATATTTTCTCTCCGCCCATAAGCTTTCTCTTTGCCATGTTACAATTATTTTGACCACTATAAGTAAATGTGCTGTTCCTTCCCTTGTGTGTACAGTATGAAACATGCTGCAACAACATAAACTTTTCAGCTGTGCAGAAAATCACCTGCAGGTTCCACAATTAAACCAGACATGGTTTGTTCCCACAGTAAAACTAAGAGCACACGTCGAGTGTTCATGTTCAGCTTGCAGCCACTAGAGGTCTTTCACTCTCCTATAATAGCTGCTGCTCGCTTCACATTGTTGTACAGTACGGATTCCTACAAAACGTGAGCAGAAGCGGTGCACTCCTCGCACACGGACAGTACTATATTCAGAATATCTTCCTTTTACCTCTGCTATTCCAAGCTTATCACCCACTATGTAGGATCAAGGAAACACGTTATTATGGGGTGATCCTTTCACATCTCTGAGGTAAGGATTTATGGTGCTAGTTATAGATGTCATAAATGCATTCGTTAGTAGCTTGCTGAGTTTTTGTTCATTGTTGTTTTGAGACTGCATTTTTTGGAATCTTTTTAATAATCAGTATGTGCATAATAAAATGCGTAATATTTAAATCCACTTGTTTCGCATTCATTTCTATTGTATCCTTTTGTATTTTCAATCGTTTTGCGAAGAATCGATTGGTCTCATTTAGCACTCGTCTGGGCGTTTCAGAAATAAAAAACATATCTTGTTTTTGCAAAAATCAATTAAGATGAACAATATTGAAGCCCTAGGTTTGCCTAGCCCAGGCTGCTGCAGAAAGTTTTTTTTTAATTTCTTTCAATTATATGTTACTCTTCATCAACCCATATAATCCTGGTAGGTCTATTTGAACTGTGAACGTATTTGATGCGAAAAGGCTACAGCTACAAAGCCAGAAAAAACAATATGTAAATGTCTTGTGATAAAACGTAACTGTCCAATATCGTGGTTTAATAGAATGATGTGGTGACAGCATGAAAGTTAGCACCACACGCCTCTCATGTGCCATCTACAAAGAGCAGTGGACTGATACAAATCTACCACTTGCTCTTTAATTTTACCAACACTTTAAGTTGTAGCATTTTGCTAAAGCGATTAAAAACTTCATCGAATACACATTGCTTTTGATTCAGCATGTCATGTAACAGAGGCAGCAGAGGAATGCAGTAGACTGGATGCACTGTTAGGTGTGCTTATGGCTTTCTTGCTTTAATTGTGCATTTTTATGCTTTATATTTATACATGTTGTGCATTCATCCATCTGCATGTGGGTGTAATGCGATGGAAAATAGATCTAATAGTTTATTTTCAAACAAGTTTATCTGATTCTGATGTTTGAGAGAAAACAGAGATCGAAGGATCCAAATTAATCCAGAGCAATAATACGTTGAAAGAAAATTAAGTACTTTAAGCATTTTTTCAAGGACGGGTAATGTTCATGGAGTTTTAAAACAATTGCTTAATGTGCAGGAGCTCCACATACAACAGTCGGGGTTAAGCACATCAGTCATAGCATGTGTGTCACTGTTTGAAGTTATACATGATTTAAACAAAATGTGTACACATCAATCGTTTAATGGAATTGTGGGAAAAACAAAAGTAACGTATTGCTTCACGGCACTAAGCACAAAGGCGAGAAAAAGAAGTTCCAGGCTTGTTCCCAAAGCGCTAAAACACAGTTTAGGATGGAACCACTGCATTATGCATTAAAACACGTGCATCTCAGAGATGGTATAAATAGTGTCATCGGGCAAAATGTAACTATCAACAATTAATTTGATCCCTCAACTGAATTAATGCTTATTGAAACGTGTTTTGACAGATAAACAAACGTATGTACCAGATATTCCGTATGGCAGTCATTGATCTAGATATTTTAGATAGACTGACTGACAGAGAGATAGATATATAGATAATAGATAGATAGATAGATAGATAGATAGATAGATAGATAGATAGATAGATAGATAGATAGATTGATTATGTTCTAAACCAGATTAAAAGGAATCCACAGAACGTTCATTTGGAAACTGTTTTAGATACATTTTCAGGCACTACAGTTTCCTAATTTTGTTTGATGTATAATTACATTCTACACTAATTGATTTATTTATCACTTTAATTGAGTGCTGACTAGACCAATTGAGTGGTATGCAGTAGTTGTATCTATGAGCAGCGTCTGTTAACAATACTTAGGCTTGCAGATGCAATGTATTGATTCTGTCAGTAGGGGTAATTACATTACTAAGTACTTCACAAAACTTTTATAAGCTATAAGAATCCAGTCGATGAAAGAAGGGGCACGTTTAAAGATGATTAAATATCATTACTGATCAGTACTGAAAAGGGACTTTCACATTTATAGACTCATGAGTATCTCGTTTTTTCAATCAATGATATATTGTAACTTGTAATATTGAGTACTATGTCGATGTTTAGCTTAGATCTTCATACACAGGTACTAAAATAAACGTACAGCTTTGGAGTGTTTGAACCTAGGTGGGAAAATACAGGAGAGATGCATAGTGCACTCTGCCACAGTATGAGTGCTATAGGTGATTATGCAACATAGTTATCTTTAAAAGATATATGAGCTGATTCATGAAAAGGAAATATTTTCCCATAACTACTACCACTTAACAATAAGAATAATTTACACTTAAGGGAAACGCATCTCTTCTACTAAAAGAGCATGTAGTGGAAAATCCAATAGGCCTTGCCATGCCAATGCTCTCAGTTCATCACTATTGGGTTTGGCAATGCTTTTAAAATTGCACCGGTAATGATAATCCAACAGCAGTGGCCAGAAATATAGGAATTGCATTTTCAGTACTTCCAAGATGGCAATCAAGGTAATGCTAATTGCAGAAATCTTTGAATAGAAAATTAACATTATTTTCTTCAGTCCCAAGTAAACCCCGTGTTGCATCTAGATGCAACATGGTTTTGAGCTTAGACGTATAAAATAACATTCAAAGAAGATTAAGTGAAGCTGTAGAGACAGAAAAAAGACAGTTTCACAGGAAGGGAGAGCAAAATAAAAAATAAAACAAAAAGCTATTGGCATTATAAATTCATAACTGGACTTTTCTTGCAACATAAATTGGTCAACCCTGTCTCATAATTTTGTCTTTTCCTGCCATGTTTTGGTAGACACTGGCAGCTACTGACATCACAAATCACAAACCCTTGAAGAGAGGCAACAGAGAATAAGGCTGGAAAAGTAATTTCCTTTTATTTTAACAGAATGAAGTCTTGCAAGCATTCTTGTCTCGCATTTCAACAAAGCTCAAATTAAGTTAACAATAGCAGAGAAGACTGAGAACATTTATGGCCCCAATAAAGGAGATAAGCAATGGCCTGTGTGAGATGTCCTGAGTGCTGGCAGGAAGGGGCCATGGAGGAGAGACCCCAGATGCAAGGCTAAGGAAGCCTCACATCATTGCTTCTGTGTTTAGCTACATCATGCCAGAAAGGGCACATTGTGGCTTTCGTGAGCAGTGAGCTAAATGACTGGGTATTTTGTAAAATATGCTTATTTTAGGAGCCAGACGTGACGACAGCACTGGAATAAAGCCAAAACAAATGTCAGCGACACGGGAGAAGGTGGAAGGAATGTAATAAAACACAGGCATCTACCAACCTAAAACACCCACAGTGAAAAGGAAGCACCAAGGAAATGCCAAAGTAGCTCATCACAGCAACAGATAAAGAAAGCAAAGTGGAATAATACAGTAGCTGGGCATTGCTCTGAAACAGAAAAAGGAGGGAAGAAAAGACAGAACTGACCACAAGCGAGCAAGAACTTTTAAAAGGAACTGCAACCAATAATTTAAATTGCTTTAACCCCTAGGGTGCCCAGGACGAGCTGGTCTCGCAGTCGGCACCGGGAAACCAGCTCGTCCTGCTAGTGGCCCCTGGTGGGAGCGCTAGCGCTCCCCCAGATGGCCAAGCACCCCCTCCCCTGGGCAGAGATGGAAGTGGAATCGCTTCCCCTTCCACCCCTGCCCCCCTGCCTGACCCCTCAGTGGTGTATGATGACATAAGCGTGCTTTCGCGCGCTGACCTCATCAGAGGCCTTCCCTCCAGAGAAATGCAAAAAGCATTTCTCCTCCGATCACGTGGAGGGGGCAGAGAGGCATTAAAGGTGAGGAAAGATCGGCCTTGCGTGATGTGTCCACGTTGTGTTTTGGGGCATTTCCTGTGGCAGGCACTAGGCCTACCCAAATAAGTGAGGTATCATTTTTATTGGGAGACTTGGGGGTATGCTGGGTGGAAGGAAATTTGTGTCTCCTCTCAGATTCCAGAACTTTCTGTCACCGAAATGTGAGGAAAATGTGTTTTTTTAGCCAAATTTTGAGGTTTGCAAAGGATTCTAGGTAGGGGAACCTGGTGAGAGCCCCATAAGTCACCCCATATTGGATTCCCCTAGGTCTCTAGTTTTAAAAAATGCAAAGGTTTGGTAGGTTTCCCTAGGTGCCGGCTGAGCTAGAGGCCAAAATCCGCAGGTAGGCACTTTGCCAAAAACACCCCTGTTTTCTTTGGGAAAATGTGATGTGTCCACGTTGTGTTTTGGGGCATTTCCAGTCATGGGCGCTAGGCCTACCCACACAAGTGAGATTCAATTTTTATCGGGAGACTTGGGGGAACCATAGAATAGCAAAACAAGTGTTATTGCCCCTTGTCTTTCTCTTTTTTTTATCCTTCCAAATATAAGACAGTGTGTAAAAAAGACGTCTATTTGAGAATTGCCCTGTAATTCACATGCTAGTATGGGCACCCCAGAAATGAGAGATGTGCAAATAACCACTGCTCCTCAACACCTTATCTTGTGCCCATTTTGAAAATACAAAGGTTTTCTTGATACCTATTTTTCACTCTTTATAATTCAGCAAATGAATCACTGTATACCCGGTATAGAATGAAAACCCACTACAAGGTGCCGCTCATTTATTGTCTCTGGGTACCTAAGGTTCTTGATGAACCTACAAGCCCTATATATCCCTGCAACCAGAAGAGTCCAGCAGACATAACAGTATATTGCTTTCAAAAATCTGACATTGCAGGAAAAAGTAAAACGTAGAGAAAAATGGCTGTTTTTTTCACCTCAATTTCAATATTTTTTTATTTCAGTTGTTATTTTCTGTAGGAAACCCTTGCAGGATCTACACAAATTACCCATTGCTGACTTCAGCATTTTGTCTAATTTTCAGAAATGTTTAGGTTTCTGGGATCCAGCATTGGTTTCACACCCATTTCTGTCACTGACTGGAACGAGGCTGAAAGCACAAAAAAAATCATAAAAAGGGGGTATGTCCTAGTAAAATGCCACAATTGTTTTGAAAAATTTGGATTTTTGATCCAAGTCTGACTGTTCATGAAAGCTGGAAAGCTGGTGAATTTAGCACTGCAAACCCTTTGCTGATGCCAATTTCAGGGACAAAACCACAAGCTTTCTTCTGCAGCCCTTTTTTCCCATTTGTTTTTAAAAAAACAAAATTTTCACTGTATTTTGGCTAATTTCTTGGTCTCCTTCAGGGGAACCCACAAAGTCTGGGTATCCCTAGAATCCCTAGGATGTTGGAAAAAAAAGGACACAAATTTGGCATGGGTAGCTTATGTGGACAAAAAGTTATGAGGGCCTAAGCGCGCCCTGCCCCAAATAGCCAAAAAAAACACCTGCCACCTGAGGGGGAAAAGGGCTGACAGCAAAGGGGTTAAGCTATAAGAAGTATACTAAAAGTATACATGAGGTCACATGCTTACGCTCGACCTAACAAGGCAGTTGGGAGGGGGTGGAAGAGCAACAGGAGATGTTTGGGAATGTGGACAGTCTGACGGGGAGCAAACAAAATACAGCAAGAGGAGAGAAAAACAAACAGGGCAGGAGAGAGGAACAAGCAGGACATGTATTACCGTAGTGTGCTACGTTTCAAATGGTTTAAAAAATGGGTGACATGGAGTCAGAAGTGGAAGGATAAAACTTATCTAATCAAAAACCAGGATGAAGCAGGGATGTTCCTGAGGCAAAAAACACAAGAATAGTGAGGAAAACCATCAGATCTAGAGTAGAAATTCCAGTGAACAGGAAAACCATTCAGTCATGAGCAAGAGGCAGACCCAAAGCCAATTCTACGTAGCATTGAAAACCATACTGCCTGTAGCAAGACAGAAAAAGTTTAAAATATGAGGCTCATTTAAACCTGTTTGCATGATTTAATTTTACTAACTCTTTAAATAGCTTAAGTTCAGGAGAATGATTTGGATCCTGCAGGCCCTATGGAGTATGGGGGGCCCTCTTTTCAGGGGGCACAATCACATTCTGCATTGGGCTACAATATTTTGTGTTACACCATTGCTAAATTTAGGAATGACATCGATGTTTTGTAATATACAAATCTGGGATTTGAACTCATAAATAGATTTAATCACACAGCATTTTTTGTGTGAGTAATTCTCATCCAGTATGAAATGGCCAGGAAGATTTTGTCTACATGACAGGGCAGGAATAAATCGCTTTCCAAATCAGGAAGGGCAATAAACTTCCAAAAAATACTGGGATTTTAAAAGAGCTACTTTCTCCTTGTGAAAATGGATTTTCTCTGCGTATCAGAAAAACAGCCACAGCAATTGTACTTCCTCTCCATTTTTCATGTAAACATTTACATTTGTATACTTTTGCCTGAAAAAACTAATTTACTAAACTTTTCTAGAATATTGTCTGGAAACATGTGGGAACTCTACTTTTCAATTATGCATCTGGAAAACTTTTATGAATCCCTAAAAATTGCAACCATACGAGATCTGCTACAGCAATTTTACCACATTCCAAGAATTAGGCTCTGTGTAAGAAATTGACTAGTGGGTTGATTAGAGTGTGAGCACTGGTGAAACAGAAACCACATTCCTTGTCAGGGTAAGGCACAAGCAACCCCAAATTAACTTGGGCTCAACCCGCTGGTAGCTTGGCACAGAGAAGCCAGGCTTAACTTACAGGCAATGTGTAAAGAATTTGTGCAACAATTCAAACAGTAACACAGTGAAAACACAAAACAAAAAGAGCCCACAACAGAGTCAGAGAAATACATAGAAATAAATAAAACAAGACCAAAATGATATAAAACTAATTTGTATAACCAGAAACATTGAATTTAAACGTTTTTAGAGACAATAGTGGCAAAAGGCCTAAAGCACCAACTGTTGACCTCTGGGCGCCATGGACCAGAGAGAGTCACAAATTCAGGCGGAGATGGAGCACGAGTCAGCTACAGGGACCCTGTTAACCCTGCTGAACAGAGTGCCTTAAATCCTGGGTTGCAGTGTGTAGTGTGGATCCACATCAACGATGCAACCCACAGTCAAAGCTATGAGTCAGTTCTGAATTGCAGCGAGGCTGTGGTGTGAGGTCCTGTTGCATCGGCATTGAAAATACCATTGACTGGGATTTGGATGCAAATTACGGAGTTGGGGGTGTGGCACGCAATCAGGGTAATGCATTGGTTCTGATGTGCTGCAAGGCTGTAATACAGAGTCCGGCTTCATCATCGACACTGCCATCAACAAAAGTTGCAAGGTCCTGTGCTGAAGATGCATCACGCAGTGGTGGTTCCAAAGGCAATGTCCACACTGGCAATGTAAGTCCTTGCAATGGGTCCATTCCATGCAGCAGTGGAAATGCATTGGTTCTGCTCGGGGTTGCACCACAAAGCAGAGGTGAGGCATCAGTTCCATTTGATCCAAGGAGGCTGTCAAAACACCTTAAGCCCACTTTCACGACTGGAGTGGCACCACTTGGCACAGTAGATTTACAGATGGCCGCATACAGGTGCAGATGCAAGATTATTGGAAGGCTGTTATGCCACTGAGACTTCAGATCAGTTGGCCAGCCAACTAGTCATTGAAGTCACCCTGGGTTCTGGGTTCAAGAGCTTCAGGTCCTGTCCTTCTCACCGTGGTAAATGGGCAGCAGGTATCTGGTCAGCACAGCAAAGCAGGATTCCAGCAAAGTGCAGTCCAGCAGACTGGAAGTTCTTCAGCAGCACAGCAATACTTCTTTCTGGCAGAATATCCATAGGTCCAGAAGTGCAGTGAGGATTTGGTGCCTGATGTCAAGTATACACATCTGCCTTTGAAGAGGAAAGGATCTTCGAGAGGAATGCCTTTGAAGTGCACAAATGCTTTGCTTTCCCTGCCCTGGCTCTAGACTAACTACAGGGGGAAGCTGTCTTGTGTGGAGACAGGATGCAGCCTATTTAGTTTAAGTGAGGCTGTGCCCAGTTCCCACTCCAATCCTGCCAGTGATGGCTAACCCACTCTCACCTAAGCTCCAACTGCATGTGGCTGTCTAGGAGTAATACACAAAGCCCAGCTGCCAACTCCACTCAGTCATGTGACCAGAGAAAGGCTGCAGGCAACAAATGACTATGGCAAGAAATGCCAACTTTGTGGAATTTTCAGAATTGTAATTTAAACTTCAACTAGTTTTAGAGTTTTTCACTACCAGGACATGTAAAAGTTTAAATTACATGTCCTACTTTTTATATATTTTGCACCCTTCCTTCTGGACTGTTCAGGGCCTTCCCTAGGGGTAACATATGCGTTTGAAAGGAAGGTTTCTTTGAGACTGGTAACAGGTTTATTTAAGTATATATTAAAATGGTGGTTTGAAACTGCACACACAGGCTCTGCATGAGCCATGTGTAAAGGGCTACTTAAATAGATTGCAGGTGCACTAGTAGCATTTTATTTACAGGCCTTGGTTACACGTAGTACAACTTTACTAGGGGCTTGTAAGTAAATTAAATATGCAAATTGAGGATAAGCCAATATTACCATGTTTTACGAAGTAAGCACCTGCACTTTAGCACGGTTTAGCAGTGGTAAATTGTGCAGAATCCAAATGCCAGCAAAATGAGATTTAAAAAATGTTGGGGGGAATACCACCTTAAGACTGACAGGTCGAACATCCTGTTTGTAAAATGTTAAACAATACATGCAAGAGAATGTCTTAATTTCAGATTGAAATTAAGACATACTGGCAAGTGTCCCCAGGGTGGCATGTGACAGGCAATGAGAGCGATGAACTAAAACTGCATTGGAGGAAATTCCAAAGTTTGTTTTTGCTGATTCACAAACAGGAGGGCAATATTCTGTTTCAGCAAATTACTTGTCACAGTTCTTTTTTAAGTCTGGCACTTACCAGGAAATAACTGAGGTACCACTTATGGATATTCCTAGAAGAGATACTGATTGTAACTATTTTGAATAAAATCCCTTTTTCCTTTCCACTTAAAAAGCTCCACCTATTTGGATTTCAGATTATTTTATTTTCTATATGCAAGATCTTGGAGCAGCACTTTTAGCAAGATCTGTGCTAACAATGAATTTATTTATTTGTGAATTACATTATGTGTACAAGTGAATTGTACACCAGGTACAATTTACCTATGTAACATAAGGAAATGCATATAAGTTATAGTAAAAATGAGCAGTAAACATAAAAGCGGGAGTGGTATAACTTCCTAATTTCTTTAGCCTTTGTGAATAAGTCCCAGGGACACAAATGATAGGGCTGTCTTTGAAATTCATGTGATTTGCTTTTGTGTAATTATGCAAAATTATGTCAGAATAATTTAAATTTCGTTCAGGCTTAGAGACAATGCCATGTATTAAGTACGTCTGATGCACTACTACTATCTTGATTGAAGTGGACACATCAGAGAAAAGTCACTGTAGTTTTGGAAGCGAGCAGAACCAAGACTGCAGATTCTATAAACCCTAGAATAGATTGGCTAGGGCACTTTGAGCCATTGCAATTTATACAAAATGGCTAGCCTTAAGTGGGTTGGGTCTTTAAAACATGTTCTAATTTCCAGCAGGCATAGCAGTGCATGCTTAACTTGCAAAAATGTTTAAATGTTAGCTAATAAATAAACCCCCTAGGATCTTCCAGTGAATGCATATTGTTTCGTGGAGTATGCCTATTTTCCCCGACCCTACTTGCATTGATTATGCACTCTGGGAAATTTCTAGAAGTAATTCTAGGGTAATATTAAAAAGGTTCCTGCTTTTTTTGTTTTTCTTGTGGAAAACATTTGTGATGAGATGACTTCTCTTCTCCTATACTATGCCAATAATGGGTGTACCACACGCACATGAACCTACTTGTCATACCAACCAAACTTAGGCCAGTTGCAGTCCAGACAAATAAATGCAGAGGTTTAGGAACTCCCACCCAATTAACACTTTTTGGATGCCTTGATCACTGAAGGACTAGTCAAGAACCAGTCAATTACTCACCACTGCAGACCACTTGAAATGGCAGAGAAATCTGCACACATTCTACAGTCTTCAGCAGAAGCATAGATTAATCATTAAGATTCAGGGGGATGTGAATCTAAAATGTCCCAATGAATTGAGTTATGGCCTGCAGGGCCCACAGGGTGAAAAGGTGCAACACCATGGTTCAGAATGGGCTGTTCCAGTATGGAAAAGGGTCAGTACTGATTTGTATTAGATGGGCCTCTGAGGCTGATTTAGAGTTTAGGGGTCAATTACGCCAACTGTAGCAGTGACTCAAGGCCTCCCAAGGTCCATTTGGCAAGTTTTGAGTCAGGCCAACCACACGCTTTCCTCTGTTGATGTAAAACATCCTCCAAAGGGCTGACAGAGTGGACTTGTAAGTAAACTATTCAACAATCATCCATAATCAGAGTGGACCGTTAGATGGCTTTATTTTTTTAACTGTCGATCAATACAATCTATATTAATAAGGGAAAGTAAAAAATTAGAAAGGACCCCCATGGTATGGGAGAAATCTCTAAACCTAACGTGTAACAATGCTACCTTAATTACTGTCTCAACTTTACCAAATGTTGTAGGTTTTCTCCTAAGCTCGAATTCCTAAAAAAAACAAATCCTTAGCTCCAATACGGTGTTCCTCAGGGTTTGCCATTAAGTCCTACATTGTTTAATGTATATATTCAGCCTTTAGATTAGGTGGTGCAATCCATCTGGCTTACACTGATATCGTATGCAGACAATACGCAGCTTGCAATTTCTTTATCAGACATTACTTCGCAGGACAGAACCAAGGGCCATATGTACGAAAGCTTTTTCCCATAGGCACAGAATGGGTAAAATCCTTGGATACATATGGCCCCAAATTCCCAAAGGTATACTTGCAATGGCCAAATGGTTGAAGGACAGATGTCTTCACCTTAATGCTTGTAAGACTGAGATTTTTCTCCTATGCAAAACTCCCTTGCCTGAGATGACCAATGGTGGCCCTCTTCTCTTTGGCTTCCACCCAAACCCAAGTCCTGTATCAAAAACCTTGGTGTATGGATATTTATTTTCTCACCAATCAAACTATCACTTAGGTGGCCATACTGTCCCATCGGGATTATTGTAATATTGTTCACTTGAAAGCTAATAGATCTGTTGCCAAGAAATTACAAGTCACCCAAATTGCAGCTGTTAGGCTGCTCTTTTGTCTCCCTAAAGTATGTTCTTCTTCCAGCCTTCTGTGCAGGCTAAACTGGCTCCCGATGGAGAAGAGAATCCATTTTAAAACTCTCTGCACTGCTCATAAAGATCATCTACTCTCAGGCAGTGCCCATTTTGAGCCATCTTATTTCATTCTATCGCCCACTCATTCCTTTTATTCTGCTAGTCTCAGTTTCGCTTTATTCCCTTGAGTGAGGAAAGCTTTGGCGGGGGGGTCGGTCCTTTTGTGCTTTGGCTCCTTCTCTCTGGAATGCTCTTCCTCTGCCTATGAGAAACACCCAGAATCATCTTTTTTTTAGGAAGTCCCTCAAGACGTGGATGTTTTTTCGTTTCCCCCTTTGGGTTGGAGGCACTGCAGTCTATGTTTTCTTAGGCCAGCGTTAGGAAGCCTTATCTTTAGGGAAGCTATGTGCTCTAAACATCCAATAACATAACATCACATAACATATAACATAACATAGCAAAACATCTCTTTGATCTCTACAGGGTCAGCTCTCAGGCATCTGCTCTGAACGGCATCACCATTTATTTGGTTGCTTCCACAAAAAAAGCATCAATATTATTTGAATGCTTTCCTTAGCTCTGAATTTCACCTTCACCAAACCTTCAATCCTGTAGTATTCAATTGTAACTACTAATACTATCACACCTTACTTCATCAAATGCAGCACCGTCTGTAATTATTTTCAGAAATGACTATGCTACAAGTCCAGTCCAGCTTCCTGGCCTAACTTCAAAGCCCCTTTAATCACTCACTTACCCATCTCTTGTTTTTGAATCAGTGAACTTTGAACACCTCCCCTTGTGGTCATTGCCATCAATTGGATATCCCATTGAAACCTGTATCCTATTAAAACAAAACTCTGTGTTTTGCAAGGGCTACATCGGACTCCTGAGCTAGGCTGCAGCAACTCCTTCCATACCAGAGGCCCTGTCCCCCTCCTACAGTGAAGCAATGTTTTACATTGTTGATCGTTCATTTAAAGAATCAAAAAGCTGGTTTCTAAATATTTTAGCTAACATAAACAATTTCAGAAACCTTTTTCCTATGGGTAGTTATCTTGCCTCAGACATCAATTCCTTTTCATATCACCTGAACAGACATTTTTCACTCAGTTTTTATTCAGTGACAATCAACCCCTCAAGCCTAGAAAATATCTTAAGTCTCCATTGATGGCGATTTCATATGACCTACTACAGCAAACCTGTTTAAACTTCTGTTCCTCATCTTTTTTGACACGGGCTGTATTTACATTTCCTCTGTTATTCATTTATCTCACATTACCTCTATTTAGGGACTGATTATCAAGGTGTTCTGTTTTACCTAAATGACACTTGAGTGTGAAAAAAACAGCAATGCACAACAGTGAATTATACATCCTGATTTACAGGACAATTAATTAAGGAAATTGTATTCCTACTTATACAAATAATTAGTCCATAGAGTAGAATTTCTAGAAGAGGAATGTGGGCATCAAATATGTGGTAACACTGTGAACTGCAGTGTACACCTACTAGTAGGATTGAAAGTATAACTGATCAGTTTGCAATTAGTTTCTCACACTAAAAAACACACAAGAGAACTTTAATAAAAGGTAGTTGGAAGATCATATCAAGGGTAGAAAAGGGGGGGTCTTGCCCGGGTAAACATATTTTGTCTTTGGAGAATTTTAGAGAATGTGACCCTTTTGATGGAAAAAAACACTCAGAAAAAGAAAACTTAAACACACACAGATATAAAAAGTCTACTAAGCAGGAGGTCAAACCAATAAGCATTCTGGAAAATGTTAAAAATCACACTTAGGATTAGCTTCTAGATTTGCAAGTTCCATCCACCACCTAAAACACCCCTGGTATAACTTTTCATGTCGCCATAGAAAATGTTTAATCATTTACTCACTTTCATATTAGAGTTCATCAATTCAGGTTTAGGTTCTCTAATTCTGAATTCCTTGAGGTGGGTGAGAGGAGGGCTATTCTTTGTCCTCCCAATTTCTTGCCAAATTACATTCACCTGTGTAATTGTGCCAACGTATACATTTCTAAAAATATTCAGAGGATTGGTCTCCATTCGCAAACTCTGACACTTCACTAACAGCTTACGTCTTTCCAACAAGAAAACATGAATCACAAATTCAGATAAGTCCTTTTAGTATAACCCTTTGGGAGAAAATATATTTGTGCATTACATAAAGTATTGGTTCACAACCTATATGCCTTTCATGGTAACCTACTTCTTTTGGTGAGAATATACTTAAATCCTATGACAGTTCTTTTATGGCACTGAGAAATAATCCTGACCATAAAGGCTGAAAAGGCCTGGGCTCAAACGTTGATCCCTTTTTATATATTGCCACAATCAACTCTGTTCATGATGATGGAAATGTATACTCTGGAACCACATGAGGTAAACATTAAAATACATAAGGCTTTCACGTATTTAAACAAATCTGAAAGATTTTTTGAGAATAATTGTTTCTCCTAGTCCATTCTGCTTGGGTCCTCATATGACTGCATCATAACATCTTGTATTCCTGGCCATGTTAACTATTTGTATGTATAGAGGTAGACTAATTTTCTGAAAATGTAATTGAAATACTGTGTTCAGGTGAATGCTGATATTTTGCTTTGGTTGTAGCTCCTTGTCATCCTAGCCCTTGTACCACAGTGCTCCAAAATGTTTGATGATCACAGCTGTGGGCGGCCACTGGCGGTCACTTTCGCTTTTGAAAGTTGGTTGAAAAGACTGGGGGAACCTTTCTTTCTTCGGGCCCTGAGGAAAAAAGCCTTCTGGCTCCAGAATTTTCAACACAGGATAAATAACACGCAAGTAAATTTTGTGCAAGAGCCTATTCATGGGAATCTTTAGTTTGTAGATTTTCAGGTATTCTTTGTGAATTGCATAAATGTTAGAAATCTACTCAAAACAAAGGATTAAACCTAAGGCAGTAGATTCCCGGCATTTAAGATGGTCTTTAAAAATCAGATCATTCGTTAGGCGTACGCTTAATACAAGTTTTAAATAACATTGCTACGGCTATAATTACGACTAGGTTAGAAAACTTATGGGTTCCTTGACAGCAACATATTTGATTAGCTAGCTGATCCCCTGAGGTGCTGCTCTCTTTTGCTCTTGATAAAAACATATTTAACATGTCTTTAGTTGATATTAACATATCACCTAATGACCATGTTTGAATCTCCGAGCTCACTCTCTTGCCCCTAGCTCTTGGAACACTCAGTTACTAATAGTAGTTCTTTATCCTCCAACATTAGTAGTGATTAATGGTTTTTCCATAAGCTAAAGGCACTGAGGCAAAAATCCTATTTAGCCAAATGAAAATATTGCCCAAAAACAAAAGGAGAAAAACAAAGTGTAGAAACGCAATGGCATTTCTGCATAAATAAGACCAGGTTGTGATTTGCTGTACTCAGACGCTGATTCACACAAGCACATCGAAATCTGGTTCACTGTCACATCATTTTTCATAAGTGTCCAGAGATATGCTGTAATTACATGATTAACTGAGCCTTGCCTTGTTTTTCTGCAATTATAAAATTCGGTTATTAGTAGTTTCCCAGTGGTGATATTTATCAATATGCCATTTTAAAAGTGGTCATGTCTGTAACGTCCTGTTTCCCAATTAACAGACCGAGATCGATGTTGTTTATAAAAAAAAATCATGGATGCCAACAAAAAGACACCGTGCCTTGCCTAATCAATAGATACACTCGAAGTCCCTGTGCACAAAACTTAATTGCTAGATGCAGGCTCCATTGCTCAATTCCGAAAGCAGAATGAGGAAAAGCAGCAATGCAATATAGGCAGTATTGCAAAAGAAAACACAAGGAAAATGTTATGGGGAATTTGAAGTATATTTACCAGCTCTTAACAACACACCAGTAACTGGCACGAGTCCAAGTAAGGACTTACATATCCATTTTATCCCCATATGTGCAAATTCAGCACAAATAACATGATTGTTCAAATGTAAAGGGGTGATATAACATTTATTGTTACTAATGAATGGGTTTTCAGCGAGAGCCAGGCTAGCTTAATCATTATACTGGATGTGTGAGCACAGTGTCTCCTTCTATTAGACATTCAGTTAATAAAGGGCAGATGCATAAATAATGGCCTTGCGTATTTTACTATCACTTGTATAGAAGAAACAGCCTGCAAGACCCACATGATAATTAGGCTTTATATAAAAATGTCTGGTGACTATTGAGTTTTTCCATTAAAGACTTTCACTTACAGAACATTTTAGGCCATATACGTCCATTTACTATACAATTAAATAACAAGAAGCAATGACCAATTCAGTAAAATTGATGACACTATGTCCCTGGTATGGCTGGTAATCCGGGTCTTCCGTATTTCCCTGGTGGAATACAGTCTACCGGACTGCATCCAACACTTGGTGGTCTAGCATGAGAGAGCCCTGGCAGTGCTCTCACCTGAGCTCAGCTACCCTCTTAATCTGCTACTGCAGCGCAGCAACTTTTCCAGGGAGCGTATTCTTTTGAGATGGAAAAACAACCTGGAAAAGGATGCTTCAGTGCACCTGCACCCTCATGCGGACCGACAGTTTTATTTTCGAGGGAAAAGGTCCTGAGCAACGACTCCTTAACAACGATTATGTTTACAACGCATGAATAATCATGCTTGCCGGAACAACAACTGCCTTTTTCTCTGCCGTAACCATGCATGTGCTGAATTACGCATATGCAGGCAGATAAAAAGGCAGAGTGGATCGGGAGAGGACATGGTCAGGTAAGTGGGGCTGGGACAGGGTTGGCGGATAGTTTTTAGGATTGTTGTGGTTCCCAAACAGAGTGCCTGCCACACAGTGGGGCACCAGACTTCCTAATAAGTGCCTCCAGGCCCAAAAGTGGCATCGGCCCTTGCTGCTAACACCGCTGGTTGTTTTGGTTCCCAAACAGAGTGTGTCTATTTCTCCAAACACAGCAGAAGGTGCTGACAATATCCTATCTGAGCAGAAACCTGTGCTGACATTTCCAGGCTCTCTCCTCCTCCGGGGGCTGGGGTGGGGCAGTTGCAGATTTGGGGTCTGTGAGAGTCTGAAGATGGAGGTAACTGAACACATAGACAGGGGGGTCCTTCCTTCTCTGCAGCAGGTTGGACATACAGAGAGGTCGGAAGTCACTGTTTATTTACGTGTTTCTCATCGACATGCCCAAAGTTTAATATTTCCCCAGCGAAAAGGACAGTAAAAAATAATATCCTGCCAATCAGAATCAGAGAATTCGTAATACTGATGCTGGTGTTAATAGCATTTGCACCAGAACGTAATTCTTTCTATGATATACATTTAGTTAAGTGATGTACTCGCAAATGCTCATTTCACACCCCAATTTCATCAGACCACGTGTCATAGAATATGGCAGTTAGGCAATTATATGTGGGTCTTACGAAATCACATGTTATATGCTTCATGGAGTGTGTGGCAAAGTCCACGATTATGGCTAACCAAAGCTAAAGCACAAAAGATAACTATAAACAGGTAACAAGGAAGAAAGAGTAACAGTTTTCAGCACAATAAATCTCAATCTACACGAGCAAGAGTTTTATTAGCTTAGAATTGCATATACTGCTAATATTCTAAAATGCATTGCTCATATAAAGTGTGTGACTGATTGTTTTTGCGAATTCTGCTTGTTGGGAGCATTTTTTTAGTTCTGTCCCACCTACAAAGGTGATCATTCACCTAAAATATACCGTCACATTAGTTTTTACAAAAGCAAAGTTTAGAAAAACAATATCACAATAAAAATGGCAATATACTTATTTTGGTTACGTAGACAAATATATAACACGCCCATCCAGCAACCACAAAAAGAATGTACCAGGGGGACGGGTGAATAGGAGAGATGGCATCCACAATTCTAAATGTAGAGTCGAAAATTGCAGACCTCTCAATCAGAGACGTAAAAGAGGACAAGCAAACCATTTTAGGCAGTAGCTCTCTTCAAGCCTTCAGCAGCTGATTAAATGTGCAATTATCCAAGATGAGACTGGGTTGGAGAGAATTGGTAGAGGTTTTTGCAATCTCTGTAAAACCCCGGGATGAAAATGGATCAAGTCTCTTTTAGCCACGTTAGAGAAAACTGTTCGAGCACTATTAGCCAAGGTGAATGAGAATCTCAGATAGTTAATGTTACAAAATGGAGTACTGCAGTACCCCCGCCCCTCCTATCTATATAAGACTTAAGTAATGGTTTCAATGGTGCACTTTAAAGGGACGATTGCTCTACTTTTAAAATAACTGGTATATTGTGCTGTTTTATAGAGCAACATGCACTGTTTTCAAGAAGACATTGGAATAATACTTTTGCTTGAGCATAACAAGTAAAGAGGATGGAAATAAGTAATAACAGTTACTACTGTAGGGGAAACGCTGATTTTGGGAAATGCAGTGAATTGCAGTTGCCCTCGGAAAGATTCTGGTAATCTACCTAGATTCAAGGCACTCTGATTGAGATAAATATATTAGATCAAAACTATGGAAAGTAGTTAAAAAACCTAGATGTTTCTAGAACCGCACAAATGTTTTCCTCATAAAGAGTTTGACATTTTTAGAAAAGCATTAAAAAAAAACTCATTAGAGGCATGTGTAGACTACCAGTTGTGGGCATTGCACCTTTTTTTAATGAATAATGCAAACATTAGTTTAACACGAGAGTTAATTCTGCTGATTTATTTCTTTGTCTCTCTTAGAGAAATGTTACCTGTGTCTCTACCCTACTGTAACAAAAAACGTTAACAAATAAATATTTCCATACATTGAAGAGCTTTCCAAGCCATATTTATCCATTGTTTAATTCAGATATTTTACTCATTCTGATTCTGCATGCATAGCTAAGTGCAGTGGTTCAGCCAAATCCAGCTGTTGGCTCTGTTGTATAATGAGTGCGAGCATTTTCGCTGATTACATATACTCAGCCGCCTAAAAAGAAATTCACTCCAATGCCCGTGCTGAGGGGCAATATTTACTTATTTTCCACTCCTTATCCTTTTTCATAATTCATTCTTATGTGTTTAAGCTAGATTTTCAATTTAAAGCAATTCAAAGACAATACAATATTTTATTTCCACAAATAAGTATCATATTTTCTTTTGATGTTCGTTAAGTTCAAAAAGGGTTTCTATAGCTTTTGTTAAGTGTGCCTGCAAGCTAGGAAGTACCTATACTATTCTACTTAAGTGATATATGATTTTGTTATTTAACAAAATGCAAGCCTATTACCGTTATCTTTCAGTGAAACGTTGTTATTTTTGTGGCATTTTCCAGCAGTAACGAAAACCCTATCAAAATTAACCATTATACCGTCATGCCAAAGGCTGATCTATAGACTTTGACAATGCCTTTTGTTATTATTGGGGTTTTTACCGACAAAAGCCCATGAAGCATGTGTCTGGTAAAATGCTGATTTGTTGAATTACCATGATAAAATCCTTTGTTGCTTCTCTGACAAACGCGTGCGTCTAAGCCAGTGCATGCAGATTCTCTGAACTACAAAGGGACTGAGGAAATGTGTGGACTTTACCATCCTAGCTTTGCAGCAAATATGACTTTATTACGACATCTACAAAGAACGCATGAATTAATTACGGGTAGCTGTGATGGTTACATAGCCTCCTAAGTACTTACATGCAAACAACTTTGCAAATACACAAATGTAAAATGTTTACATTTCCACATAAAGAAAGGTGTTTTTTGTTTCCTCACAGTTAAAATATTTTTCCTTTGTTCATCAACTAACCATTCGTCACACATAGGGACTAACAGAAGTGCAAATACACGCGCAAAAGGCGCTGGAAATGTTCATAAATGCCGACGCCGTGATGATTATGTGTGTGTTCATCTTATGTGAATTGTATTTGCGAGCCAACCCTTGAAACCCTCTTGGAGTCACTTCTGAATGTTGGATACCTTTTATAATTTACAGAATTTCTGTACTCAAGACATCAGAAAATCTATGCTGATCACGCCTTTGTAAATCATGTAAGTGAGTTGCATGCGAAAGTTTGAATCTCTTTCCATGCATCAGTTAGGCATGCAGAAACCTTTGAGAAACGAGTATTTGGTTACAGTAATTAAAGAATACCATCTAGAATAAAAATAAATAACTTTGGAATGTTGTGTTTAAGATATACAGAGGAATCCAAACACACATTGGTGAAATGAACACTGGTCACAGAGATCCATGCAAAAGGTGTTACTGGCAATCTAGATACGAATTCAGGCTGCGACTGCAGTGAAACAAGACCATCGACTTTTCCACTGGACCATAACCCCACCTTGGCAATCTGAAATAAGTATAGTCTCATTTTATAGCCTACAGCACTGCTTGAAATATTATGCAAGGTGCATTTTTATTGCAGGAAATCATGCATTAGCAATTACTTTATTTCTTATGCATGATGTCTGTTCTCAACTACACTATAGCGCTTAATGGGCATTCTCACTGCGGTTACCATATTATTAATCGAAGTGTGATGTATCTATACTCAATATATGTCGCATCAAATTGATGACAATGATGTTTCTTCATATAAGTGTGTCTGACACTTTTAGGTGATAGCTTGAAAGGCATGCATCACTGAATATCTCAAAACACACATTTTGGAAAATGACCACTTTTTGGGTGGTCGCCCCCCAAATTCTCTTTTTTAGGACTCACCTGCTGGTAATCTTGAACTCTAAGTCTGTGACATTGCTACAAGAGTACCCCTTGTATATGCTCTGACCCCTAAAACATGTAGAATTGTCCTCAAATCTTATTTGCACATTTAGGGCCTTATTTATACTTTTTGGTGCAAACCTGCACTAAGGCAGTTTTGCCCCAAAAAGTTTTGCACCGGCTTGCACCATTTTTTTAGCACCAGCTGGGCACCATATTTATGGAATGGTGCAAGCCGGTGCAAAGGGTAGGCTAGCTTAAACAAAAATGACATTAGGCAGTTTTGAGTCAAAATAAATGATTCTGACCAGCTTAGCATCATTTTTTGACGCTAAGGGGCATATTTATACTCTGTTTGCACTGAATTAGCGTCATTTTTTTTTTTTACTCTAATTCAGTGCAAAACTAACTCCATATTTATACTTTGGTGCTAGACCCGTCTAGCGCCAAATTTATGGAGTTAAAGTCATTTTTTGGAAGTGGAAACCTACCTTGCCTTAATGAGATGCAAGGTAGGCGTTCCTGTGCAAAGAAATGACTCTATGGCCTTAACACCATATTTATACTCCCATGTAAAAATGGTGCAAGGGAGGGAGGAGGGGGGTCAAAAAATGGGGCAAAGCTTGCTTTGCCCCATTTTTTAAGACCTGGGTCAGGGGCAGGCCTTAGGGGACCAGTGGCCCTATTTCCATGGTGGAACACCATGGAATAAGCCCAGAGGTGCCCTCCCTAGGCCCTAGGGGCACCCCCACCCACACTAGAGGGACTGCGAGGATGGGGGACCCCATCCCAGGTAAGTACAGGTAAGTGCATTTTATTTTTGAAAGTGCCATAGGGGGCCCTGAAATGGGCCCCCATACATGGCACAGGGTGCAATGGCCATGCCCAGGGGACCCCTGTCCTCTGTGCTGGCCATTGGGGTGGTGGGCAAGACTCCTGCCTTTTCTAAGGCAGGAGTCATGTGACATGTAGGTTTAGCACCATAAAATGACGCTAATCTGGTTAGAGTAATTTTTTTTTACTCTAACCTGCCTAAAGCCATTTTTTGGTGCTAAACCCTCTTCTTCTATACTGCCAGCCCCACCCGACTAAAGTCATTTTTTTAAAACTCTAGCCTACCCTTTGCACCGGCTTGCACCATTCCATAAATATGGTGCCCGGCTGGTGCACAGAAATGGTGCAAGCCGGTGCTAAACTTTTTGGTGCAAAACTGAGTTAGTGCAGTTGTGCAGCAAAAAGTATAAATAAGGGCCAATATTTTTAAAGTTCGCGCCACTTTTGCTTCATAAAATGACGTTAATGCGGTGCAAAAAAAGTTTAAATCAGGGCCTTGGTGCTAGATGGGTATAGCACCAAAGTATAAATATGGAGTTAGATTTGCACCGAATTAGAGTAAAAAAAAAATTACGCTAATTCAGTGCAAACAGAGTATAAATATGCCGCAGAGTATAAATATGCCCCTAAATATGGCGTTAAGGCCATAGAGTCATTTTTTGCACGGGAACGCCTACCTTGCATCTCATTAAGGCAAAGTAGGTCTCCACTTTCAAAAAATGACTTTAACTCCATAAATTTGGTGCTAGGGGGGTCCAGCACCAAAGTATAAATATGGAGTTAGTTTTGCACCGAATTAGAGTTAAAAAAAATGACACTAATTCGGTGCAAACAGAGTACAAATATGTCCCTTAATTTTCTATATGGCCATAGTACTTGGTATAGCAAGACACCCCTGGCATGGAAAGTTAAAATGGCACTTGCAGACAGCAGCACCTATGGTGCTCTCAACTGCACTGGTTGTGAAAACATGGCTTCAGAGGCCTACCGTGGGTAGTCTGAATGCAACAGGATTACACACTTTAACCTATAATCTTTGTCCCGGTTCAGCTGCATACTCCATTCACAGACAAATCTTTAAGTTTAATTAAAAAACTATCAAATGGTAAAGTCAGATTTGTATTAATTATATTGAAAATAAAGCTTTTAGAAAGTAACTTTTACTGTGCATGAAACTCCTTGTGAAAACTTGGGCTGCTGGTTGACTGGGATCTGAGCCCTGGTCAAGCAACAACCACAATCGCCTGCAAGGTGGAACACAAAATGTCACTAGTTTAACCTGTGTTTAACTCTGTCTAGCTTTGGACAAAAAGCAGCCAGGCTAATCTTAGAGGCAACGTGTTAAGTATTTATGAAGTACATAAACAGCAACACAATTAAAATCCCAAGGCAATTTAGAAAAATAGAGTATACTATAATAAAATATTTGACACCAAAACCATCAAAATCCAATTAGTGGAAACCGAAGTTCTGAATTTTTAAAGTTTAGGATTCAAAATAGCAAGGTCTCTATTTTACAAAATGGCCACATGAGCACATTTAGAACCACGAGCAAGGGCCCAGGAGTGGATAGAGACCTCTTGAGGTTTCAAGACTCACTCAGGATGGGTCCAGGTGCAGGTTCAAGATAGAGGGAGCCTGTTACTCCCTGTGGCTCAGAATGGAAGGCCAGCAAAACTAGCCCTTTGAGTCACTTCTGGTAGTCCTGGGTCCAGGTGAAGATGCAGGGCTTCACAGCAGGGCTGGCCTTTGAATGAGCAAGGCAGGCTCCAGGCAGCAAAGCGGTCCTTCCAAGTACTGTTACAGTCCGGCCAGTGCACAGCAGGTAACAGCAGCAGGCAGTCCTCTGGGAGTGCTTCCACAGGGCCAGTAGTTAACTGAAGAGTGAGTCTGAGAACCCTATTTGTATACCCTAGTGCCTTGCTCCTAAAAGCTGGGAGAAGTTTCCAGAAGGGTTATTTGAAGTTCCAAGAGTTTTCTGCCTCCCCTGCCCTGGCTCCTAGCTGGCTGCACTGACAAAACAGGGTCGTTAAGTCTATTGTGCGGTGGCAGAGCACAGCCTATTCATGTGCAAGTGGAGCTGTTCTTATCTCTGCCTCCCATTAAGCCAGTTAATGGCCCATTCTGCTCTGCTAATCCCACCATTGCGTGACTGTCTGGGAGGAATTCACAAAGTCCTAACTGTCAGTTACATCCAGTCAAGTGACCTAAGGTGGGCTGCAGGCACAGAGAGCTAAGAGCAGGCCAATGTCAACTTTCTAAAAGTGGCATTTCAAACTTGTAATGATAAATTCGACTTTAGCATTAAATAGGGTTTATCATTACAAGTTTATAGATACCAAACATGAGATATCTACCATCTCTGGTTTAGGAACTGCAGCTTATTAAATACAATAGGAGATCCCCAATGTTATCCTATCGGAGGGGTAGGCCTTACAGTAGTGATAAACAACTTTTAGAGATTTCCACTACTAGGACATGTAAAACTAAAAAGTACATGCTGTACCTTTTATTTACACAGCACCATGCCCTATGTGCTACATAGGACCTACCTTAGGGGTGACTGATATGTAATAAACAGGAGTTTAAGGCTTGGCAAGGGGTTATAAATGCCAAGTCAACATGACAGTGAGACATTACCTTCAGGCTGCAAAGGCAGGCCTGGGGCATGTTTAAAAGTGCTACCTGTGTGGGTGGCGCGATCAGTACTGCAGGTCCACTTGTAGCATTTAAGTAACAGGCCAGTGGGTATATGGTATACAACTGTACAAGGGGCTTACATGTAAATCAAATGTGCACATCAGGTGTATGCCAATCAAACCATGTTTTGGGGGGTGAGCAGAAGCACGTTAGCACTGGTTAGCAGTGGTAAAGTGCACAAAGTCCTAAGGAAAACAAACAAAAATATAGCAAAAAGTAGGAGGAGGAAGGCAAAAGGTTTTAGGGGTGACCCTAAACAGAGGGCCATTTTCAATACTTCTAAAGGCTACTTTTCATTAGCTCTCCAGCAATTACAATAGCTGCTGTATGTAGCCTGAATAAAGTGTGAAAGAGGTGTGAAAACTGCTCCCAGAGCAGATACAATGAACTGAATGTGTAGAGGTATTTTCTTCCCCTTGCAGAAGGACCTGTTGAGGTGGGCTCAGGATCGTACCTCACTTCAAAAAGGCCTCCCTGTCACAGGTAAATGTTAGGTGACACCTGGAAATGCCCTAGGCTTTGTCCCCATAGTCAAGGTGACACCAAAATCAGGAGGAAAGCTACCCTAGGGCTGGTAATGAGTGACCACAGAAGAGGGGTCTGCTTATTACCATGGCCACACCTTTGAATGGGTGCACAGGCTCTGTGCAAAGGAAGAATGGTTTCTCCACATCGGATTGTGAGAGTGAGCGGCACTGTAGGATTGTTTGCAGTCGGGCAAACAGGAACTGCTGAAAAAGTGGGAAATGTAGCCCCCAGGAACTTTTACCGGGTTGATTACGGACTGCTCAAGAGTCATCCCGACTAACCAGCTGGTGCCATGAATAAATTTAGCACTCCAAGGCACTTCCTCAAACACTTTCTGGACCTCTGAAATATTACAGGAGGATTGGATATGCTGTTCGTGAACTGAGAGGAGTTCTAAAGGACTAGACCTGCTCCTTTTTGTACCCATGACCAAGTAGTGGACTCCAGAGGTCAGTTGGCGGACCTCGTATGAGGCAACATGGACGGGATAGGCTGCAAGAAGTCTTTTCCTGGAAATTCCGAGCTGGCCCTGGCAAATGGAACCGGACTGGGTTTGCTGTTGGCCTCGCCAGGCACCCGGAGAGACTCCATGGGGCATATTTATACTCCGTTTGCGCCAAATTTGCGTTGTTTTTTTCGACGCAAATTAGACGCAAAACTAACTCCATATTTATTCTTTGGCGTTAGACGCGTCTAGCGCCAAAGTTCATGGAGTTAGCGTCATTTTTTTGCGTGAACACCTTCCTTGCGTTAATGATATGCAAGGTAGGTGTTCCCGTCGTAAAAAATTACTCCGATGCATATGAGTCGTATTTATACTCCCGGGCAAAAATGACGCCCGGGAGTGGGCGGGTCTAAAAAACCCGCATTAGCGCCGGATTTTAGCACCTGGGTCAGGGCAGGCGTTAAGGGACCTGTGGGCTCAGAAGAGGTGCCCTCCCCTGCCCCCAGGGACACCCCCTGCCACCCTTGCCCACCCCAGGAGGACACCCAAGGATGGAGGGACCCACCCCAGGGACATTAAGGTAAGTCCAGGTAAGTTTTTTTAAAAAAGTTTTTTTGTGGCATAGGGGGGTCTGATTTGTGCCCCCCTACATGCCACTATGCCCAATGACCATGCCCAGGGGACAGAAGTCCCCTGGGCATGGCCATTGGGCAAGGGTGCATGACTCCTGTCTTTGCTAAGACAGGAGTCATTTCAATGGGGGATGGGCGTCGTAAACAAATGGCGCAAATCGGGTTGTGGCGATTTTTTTGCTCAGCCTGGCTTGCACCATTTGTGGACGCCCATACGCCATTTCCCCCCTACGCCGGCGCTGCCTGGTGTACGTCGTTTTTTTTAACGCACACCAGACAGCGCCGCCGGCTAACGCCGGCTAACGTCATTGAATAAATACGGCGCCCGCATGACGCTTCAGAATGGCGTTAGCGGGCGCAAATTTTTTTGGCGCAAAACTGCGTTAGCGCAGTTTGGCGTCAAAAAGTATAAATATGGCCCCATGTTTCTCCCTGGATACCCTAAGGATTGTAGAAGTGCACTCCTGTGGTTGTTTGGGCAACAGAAGTAAGTTTGGGAGCTTTTGCAAACTCCTATAGAGCCTTATCGGGTCCAGCTTGAAATAGTATGTGAATTGCAATTTCATGACATCAGATTTAATGTTGTCTTCGTCTGAGCCAAGGATCCTAGCACATCACATCAGAAGAAACAACTAAGTCCCATAATGTGTCAGGACTGAGAACATTTTTCAGCAAGAAATCTACAAAGCTCCAGAGCTCCACATAGACCAATCTTCTCTTAGTATCTGGCTAACTGCTCCACGACAGCAGCTACAATTTCAGCAGCAGCCTGCACAAGGAGTATTTTTCTTCTAAAAATGTGATAAAGTCAATTTCTGCATTGATGTAGGAGGCTGGACTGGCTTGTAGTGAGTACCAAGGGGTACTTACACCTTGCACCAGGCCCAGGTATCCCTTATTAGTGTATAGGGTGTCTAGCAGCTTAGGCTGATAGATAATAGTAGCTTAGATGAGCAGCTTAGGCTGAACTAGGAGACGAGTGAAGCTCCTACAGTACCACTAGTGTCATATGCACAATATCATAAGAAAACACAATACATAGATATACTAAAAATAAAGGTACTTTATTTTTATGACAATATGCCAAAAGTATCTCAGTGAGTACCCTCAGTATGAGGATAGCAAATATACACAAGATATATGTACACAATACCAAAAATATGCAGTATAGTATTAGAAAACAGTGCAAACAATGTATGGTTACAATAGGATGCAAAGGGGACACATAGGGATAGGGGCAACACAAACCATATACTCCAAAAGTGGAATGCGAACCACGAATGGACCCCAAACCTATGTGACCTTGTAGAGGGTCGCTGGGACTGTAAGAAAACAGTGAGGGTTAGAAAAATAGCCCACCCCAAGACCCTGAAAAGTGAGTGCAAAGTGCACTAAAGTTCCCCAAAGAGCACAGAAGTCGTGATAGGGGAATTCTGCAGGAAAGACCAAAACCAACAATGCAACAACAATGGATTTCCAGATGAGGGTACCTGTGGAACAAGGGGACCAAGTCCAAAAGTCACGATCAAGTCGAGAGTGGGCAAATGCCCAGGAAATGCCAGCTGTGGGTGCAAAGAAGCTGCTACTGGACTGTAGAAGCTGAGGATTCTGCAAGAACGACAAGGGCTAGAAACTTCCCCTTTGGAGGATGGAAGTCTCACGCAGTGGAGAGTCGTGCAGAAGTATTTTCCTGTGGAAAGACCGTAAACAAGCCTTGCTAGCTCCAAAGATTGCAGTTGGGGTTTGTGGGAGCTGCTGTGGCCCAGGAGGGACCAGGATGTCGCCAATTGCGTCAGGGGACAGAGGGGACGCCCAGCAAGTCAAGGAGCCCTCTCAGAAGCAGGCAGCACCCGCAGAAGTGCCAGAACAGGAACTACAAAGTGGAGTGAAACGGTGCTCACCCGAAGTTGCACAACGGAGTCCCACGCCGCCGGAGGACAACTCAGGAGGTCGTGCAATGCAGGTTAGAGTGCCGTGGACCCAGGCTTGGCTGTGCACAAAGGATTCCCTCGGAAAGTGCACAGGAGCCGGAGTAGCTGCAAAACACGCGGTTCCCAGCAATGCAGTCTGGCGTGGGGAGGCAAGGACTTACCTCCACCAAACTTGGACTGAAGAGTCACTGGACTGTGGGAGTCACTTGGACAGAGTTGCTCGATTCAAGGGACCTCGCTCATTGTGCTGAGAGGAGACCCAGAGGACCGGTGATGCAGTTCTTTGGTGCCTGCGGTTGCAGGGGGAAGATTCCGTCGACCCACGGGAGATTTCTTCGGAGCTTCTAGTGCAGAGAGGAGGCAGACTACCCCCACAGCATGCACCACCAGGAAAACAGTCGAGAAGGCGGCAGGATCAACGTTACAGAGTTGCAGTAGTCGTCTTCGCTACTTTGTTGCAGTTTTGCAGGCTTCCAGCGCGGTCAGCAGTCGATTCCTTGGCAGAAGGTGAAGAGAGAGATGCAGAGGAACTCGGATGAGCTCTTGCATTCGTTATCTAAGGAAATCCCCAAAGCAGAGACCATAAATAGCCAGAAAAGAGGGTTTGGCTACTTAGGAGAGAAGATAGGCTAGCAACACCTGAAGGAGCCTATCAGAAGGAGTCTCTGACGCCTCCTGCTGGCCCTGGCCACTCAGAGCAGTCCAGTGTGCCAGCAGCACCTCTGTTTCCAAGATGGCAGAGGTCTGGAGCACACTGGAGGAGCTCTGGGCACCTCCCAGGAGAGGTGCAGGTCAGGTGAGTGGTCACTCCCCTTTCCTTTGTCCAGTTTCGCGCCAGAGCATGGATGAGGGGTCCCTGAACCGGTGTAGACTGGCTTATGCAGAAATGGGCACCATCTGTGCCCATGAAAGCATTTCCAGAGGCTGGGGGAGGCTACTCCTCCACTGCCTTAACACCTTATTCCAAAGGTAGAGGGTGTAACACCCTCTCTCTGAGGAAGTCATTTGTTCTGCCTTCCTGGGCCAAGCCTGGCTGGACCCCAGGAGGGCAGAAACCTGTCTGAGGGGTTGGCAGCAGCAGCAGCTGCAGTGAAACCCCTGAAAAGGCAGTTTGGCAGTACCCGGGTCTGTGCTAGAGACCCGTGGGATCATGGGATTGTGCCAACAATGCCAGGATGGCATTGAGGGGGCAATTCCATGATCATAGATATGTTACATGGCCATATTCGGAGTTACCATTGTGAAGCTACACATAGGTAGTGACCTATATGTAGTGCACGCGTGTAATGGTGTCCCCGCACTCACAAAGTCCGGGGAATTGGCCCTGAACAATGTGGGGGCACCTTGGCTAGTGCCAGGGTGCCCACACACTAAGTAACTTAGCACCCAACCTTTACCAGGTAAAGGTTAGACATATAGGTGACTTATAAGTTACTTAAGTGCAGTGTAAAATGGCTGTGAAATAACGTGGACGTTATTTCACTCAGGCTGCAGTGGCAGGCCTGTGTAAGAATTGTCAGAGCTCCCTATGGGTGGCAAAAGAAATGCTGCAGCCCATAGGGATCTCCTGGAACCCCAATACCCTGGGTACCTCAGTACCATGTACTAGGGAATTATAAGGGTTTTCCAGTATGCCAATGTAAATTGGTTAAATTGGTCACTAGCCTGTTAGTGACAATTTGGAAAGAAATGAGAGAGCATAACCACTGAGGTTCTGATTAGCAGAGCCTCAGTGAGACAGTTAGTCATAACACAGGTAACACATACAGGGCACACTTATGAGCACTGGGGCCCTGGCTGGCAGGGTCCCAGTGACACATACAACTAAAACAGCATATATACAGTGAAATATGGGGGTAACATGCCAGGCAAGATGGTACTTTCCTACACAACCCCCCCCCCAAACGAAGGACAATAAGACTAGCCATGACCTGATGAGTCTTCATTGTCTAAGTGGAAATATCTGGATAGTCCATCTGCATTGGAGTGGGTACTCACAGGTCTATGTTCCACTGTATAATCCATTCCCTGTAGGGATATGGACCACCTCAATAATTTAGGGTTTTCACCTTTCATTTGTTTTAGCCAAAGTGGAGGTTTGTGGTCTGTCTGAACAATGAAGTGAGTGCCAAACAGGTATGGCCTCAACTTCTTCAGTGCCCAGACCACAGTAAAGGCCTCCCTCTCTATGGCAGACCAATGCTTTTCTCTAGGGGTCAACCTCCTGCTGATAAAAGCAACAGGTTGATCCTGGCCCTCAGAATTAAGTTGTGATAAGACTGCCCCTACCCCTAATTCAGATGCATCAGTTTGGACAATGAATTTTTTTGAGTAACAGGGGCTTTTCAGGACAGGTGCAGAGCACATGGCCTGCTTCAGCTCCTCAAAAGCTTTCTGACAGCTAGCTGTCCACAATACCTTTTTAGGCATTTTCTTGGATGTGAGGTCATTAAGAGGGGCTGCAATGGAGCCATAGTTCTTAATGAACCTCCTGTAATACCCAGTGAGGCCTAAGAAGGCTCTCACCTGGGTCTGAGTTGTAGGGGGAACCCAATCTATAATAGTTTGGATTTTCCCCTGAAGTGGTGCAATCTGTTCTCCACCTACCAGGTGTCCCAGATAAACCACTTTCCCCTGCCCTATCTGGCACTTTGAAGCCTTGATAGTGAGGCCTGCCTTTTGCAGGGCCTCCAAATCTTTCCATAGGTGGACCAGGTGATCATCCCAGCTGGAGCTAAAGACAGCTATATCGTCTAGATATGCTGCACTAAAAGCTTCCAGCCCTTGCAGGACTGTATTCACCAACCTCTGAAAAGTGGCAGGTGCATTTTTCAATCCAAAAGGCATTACTGTGAATTGGTAATGGCCTCCAATGGTTGAAAATGCAGTTTTTGCTTTTGCATCTTCTGATAATTTGATCTGCCAATACCCTGCAGTCAAATCAAAAGTGCTTAGATACTTGGCAGATGCCAGTGTATCTATGAGCTCATCTGCCCTGGGTATAGGGTGAGCATCAGTTTTGGTTACCTGGTTGAGACCTCTGTAGTCTACACAAAACCGCATTTCCTTCTTTCCATCCTTGGAATGAGGTTTTGGTACAAGTACCACAGGAGAGGCCCATGGACTTTCAGAGTGCTCAACCATTCCTAGTTCAAGCATTTTCTGCACCTCTTGCTTTATGCAGTCTCTGACATGGTCAGGCTGCCTATAGATCTTACTTTTGACAGGCAAGCTGTCTCCAGTATCTATAGTGTGCTCACACCAAGAAGTGGTGCATGGCACAGTAGAGAAGAGTTCATAAAACTGACCCAGGAGATTTATGCAGTGGTCTTTTTTACTGGCCTTTTTCATGTACTCAGCCATCCTAGATCTTAGGCCAAGTACATAGTCCACTATGTCTTGCTTTGGAGCTTTTAAAGGTTGTTCCCAACCCTCCTTAACAAGTGTTAGAGGACCTCTCACAGGGTGTCCAAATAGTAGTTCAAAGGGGCTGAAGCCTACTCCTTTTTGGGGTACCTCCCTGTAAGCAAAAAGGAGGCAAGGTAATAGGATATCCCATCTCCTGTGGAGTTTTTCAGGGAGTCCCATAATCATGCCTTTGAGAGTTTTGTTAAATCTCTCCACCAGTCCATTTGTTTGTGGATGATAGGGTGTGGTGAACTTGTATGTAACACCACACTCCTTCCACATGGCCTTTAAGTAAGCAGACATGAAATTGCTTCCCCTGTCTGATACCACCTCTTTTGGGAAGCCCACCCTGGAAAAGATTCCCAGGAGGGCCTTTGCCACTGCAGGAGCTGTAGTGGTCCTTAGAGGAATTGCTTCAGGATATCTGGTGGCATGGTCCACTACCACCAAGACAAACCTATTGCCTGAAGCAGTAGGAGGGTCAAGGGGGCCAACTATGTCAACCCCTACCCTTTCAAAGGGAAACCCAACCACAGGCAGAGTGATAAGGGGTGCCTTTGGAGTGCCACCTGTCTTGCCACTGGCTTGACAGGTTTCACAGGACTTACAAAATTAATTTGTGTCCTCTGACATTCTAGGCCAATGAAACAAGGGAACAAGCCTGTCCCAAGTTTTCATTTGCCCCAAATGTCCAGCTAAGGGAATGTCGTGGGCTAGAGTTAGGAGGAACTTTCTGTACTCCTGAGGAATCACCAATCTCCTGGCAGTTCCAGGTTTTGGATCCCTTGCTTCAGTGTACAAGAGGTTGTCCTCCCAGTAAACTCTGTGAGAGTCACTGACATCCCCATTTGCTTGTTTGACTTGACAGCTTGCTGCCTTAGACCCTCTAGTGTGGGACAGGTATGCTGTGCCACACTCAGCTCCTCCCTGGCAGGCCCCCCTTCACCCAAAAGCTCAGCAGTGTCTGCTTCCAGCTCCTCTGGTGTAGGTTCTGCACTGGGTGGAAATTCTTCTTCCTCAGAAGTAGAATCCACTGTAGAGGGAGGGATAGTAGGTAGTGATTTACTTCTACTAGCCCTAGCTTTAGGGAGCACTTGGTCCATTCTTCCAGGATCCAAGTCACCCTGTCCTTTTTGCTTTTTGGCCTGAGCCCTGGTTAAAGCAAAAATATGCCCTGGAATGCCCAGCATTGCTGCATGGGCCTCCAACTCCACATCTGACCAAGCTGATGTCTCTAAATCATTTCCTAGTAGACATTCTACAGGTAAATCTGAGGCAACCACAACTTTCTTTGGACCAGTAAACCCCCCCCCCAGTTGAGATTTACAACAGCCATGGGGTGGCTAAGTGTGTTGTTGTGAGCATCGGTTACTTGGTACTGGTGACCAAGTAGGTGTTGTTCAGGGTGGACCAGTTTCTCTATTACCATTGTAACACTGGCACCTGTGTCCCTGTAGGCCTGAACCTCAACACCATTTATTAGGGGTAGTTGCTTGTACTTATCCATGTTAAGGGGACAAGCAACTAAGGTGGCTAAATCAATAGCCCCCTCAGAGACTAATACAGCCTCTGTGGTCTCCCTAACAAGACCAACCCCAACTAAGTTACCAAAAGTGAGCCCAGCTACTCCCTTGGATTGGCTATTAGTAGGTTTGCTCCCACCACCACTGCTATTACTAGGGGCACTAGGTGTAGCAGCAGGGGTTGTAGTGGTGGGAGGCTTGGTGCTTTTTTTTGGACAACTGGGATCTGTTGTCCAATGGCCTTTTATTTTACATAAATAGCACCATGGTTTCTTTTCTTTGTTTTGATTTGAAGAGGATTTGGGCCCACCACCCCCACCAGAGTGTTTTTGTGGGCCTGATGAAGACTCATTTTTAGATTTGTCCCCACCCTTGTCAGAAGACTTACCATCCTTCTTCTTGCCATCTTTGTCACCCCCTGTATGAACTTTTCTGTTCACCCTTGTACTGACCCATTTGTCTGCCTTCTTTCCCAATTCTTGGGGAGAGGTCAGATCAGAGTCCACCAGGTACTGGTGCAACAAATCAGACACACAGTTATTAAGAATATGCTCTCTCAGGATTAAGTTATACAGGCTTTCATAATCAGTAACTTTACTGCCATGTAACCACCCCTCCAAGGCCTTCACTGAATGGTCAACAAAGTCTACCCAGTCTTGTGAAGACTCCTTTTTGGTTTCTCTGAACTTCATCCTGTACTGTTCAGTGGTTAAGCCATAACCATCTAGGAGTGCATTCTTAAGAACTTTGAAATCACTGGCTTCACTTTCTTTCACAGTAAGGAGCCTATCCCTACCCTTTCCACTAAATGATAGCCATAGGATAGCAGCCCACTGCCTTTGAGGGACATCCTGTACAACACAGGCCCTCTCAAGTGCAGCAAACCACTTGTTAATGTCATCCCCCTCCTTATAAGGGGGAACTATCTTGTGCAGATTCCTAGAATCATGCTCTTTTGCAGGATGACTATGGGGAATACTGCTGCGGCCACAATGGGTTTCTAAACCCAATTTCTGTCTTTCTCTTTCCACTTCTAAGGACTGCCTATCTAAATCCAGCTGTTGCTTCTTGAGCTTCAGCCTGGTTTGTTCCACTCTCAATCTATTGAGCTCCCTTTCTAACACTCTGTCATCAGGGTGGGTGGGTGGGGCATGCCTTGAAACAGAAGTATGGTGAGAATGAACAGAAGGAGACCTGTCCCTAACAGATGGCATCCTAACAGCTTGGCTAACAGAAACATCACTTCTACTATGATGAGAAGGAATACTCTTACTGTGATGTGAGACAACACTATCAGTATGGTGTGACTCTACATCAGTACCAGCTATGCTAGGTTGTCTGATAATGGGCAGGCTAGGAAGTTTCCTTTCTAAATCTTTTGCTAGGGGTGCCCCAGGGTCAGATTGGGAACCATCAGCCAATTTCTCAACAGAAGTGGCACCTCTGGCCTTATCCTGTTCAACAAGCATATTAACCAACAGTTCTCTAGAGGGATTCTTTCCTACACTTAAACCTCTTTCTATGCAGAGACTCCTTGCTCCTTTCCAGCTAAGGTGATCATAAGCAGGTTTGGACAGATCAACAGTTTGGCCTGTGCCAGACATTTTAGAAAGTGTTTAAGTGATAGAAAAAGTGAGAAAAAGATTTTCAGAACTTTTGGAAATACAGAAAAAACTTTTAAAACTTTTAAAGAACTTTTTAGAAAGTTTAGAGGTACTTTTCAGCACTTTGAAAAGAAGTGAGAGAAGAAAAGCAAAACTTTTTGGTTAGGTGTACATACACTGAACTTGTTTTGTATATTTTTCTCTTATGAAAAGTACAATGACAAAAGTGGTAAGTAGTTGCAAAGTACTTATCCCACCGCTGCACAACCAACGTAGGAGTCTGGACTGGCTTGTAGTGAGTACCAAGGGGTACTTACACCTTGCACCAGGCCCAGGTATCCCTTATTAGTGTATAGGGTGTCTAGCAGCTTAGGCTGATAGATAATGGTAGCTTAGCGGAGCAGCTTAGGCTGAACTAGGAGACGAGTGAAGCTCCTACAGTACCACTAGTGTCATATGTACAATATCATAAGAAAACACAATACACAGATATACTAAAAATAAAGGTACTTTATTTTTATGACAATATGCCAAAAGTATCTCAGTGAGTACCCTCAGTATGAGGATAGCAAATATACACAAGATATATGTACACAATACCAAAAATATGCAGTATAGTATTAGAAAACAGTGCAAACAATGTATAGTTACAATAGGATGCAATGGGGACACATAGGGATAGGGGCAACACAAACCATATACTCTAAAAGTGGAATGCGAACCACGAATGGACCCCAAACCTATGTGACCTTGTAGAGGGTCGCTGGGACTGTAAGAAAACAGTGAGGGTTAGAAAAATAGCCCACCCCAAGACCCTGAAAAGTGAGTGCAAAGTGCACTAAAGTTCCCCAAAGAGCACAGACGTCGTGATAGGGGAATTCTGCAGGAAAGACCAAAACCAACAATGCAACATCAATGGATTTCCAGACGAGGGTACCTGTGGAACAAGGGGACCAAGTCCAAAAGTCACGATCAAGTCGAGAGTGGGCAGATGCCCAGGAAATGCCAGCTGTGGGTGCAAAGAAGCTGCTACTGGACTGTAGAAGCTGAGGATTCTGCAAGAACGACAAGGGCTAGAAACTTCCCCTTTGGAGGATGGATGTCCCACGCCGTGTCGAGTCGTGCAGAAGTATTTTCCTGTGGAAAGACTGTAAACAAGCCTTGCTAGCTGCAAAGCTCGCAGTCGGGATTTTTGGGTGCTGCTGTGGCCCAGGAGAGACCAGGATGTCGCCAATTGCGTCAGAGGACAGAAAGGGCACCCAGCAAGTCAAGGAACCCTCTCAGAAGCAGGCAGCACCCGCAGAAGTGCTGGAACAGGAACTACGAAGTGGAGTGAAACGGTGCTCACCCGAAGTTGCACAAAGGAGTCCCACGCTGCCGGAGGACATCTCAGGAGGTCGTGCAATGCAGGTTAGAGTGCCGTGGACCCAGGCTTGGCTGTGCACAAAGGATTCCCTCGGAAAGTGCACAGAAGCCGGAGTAGCTGCAAAACACTCGGTTCCCAGCAATGCAGTCTGGCGTGGGGAGGCAAGGACTTACCTCCACCAAACTTGGACTGAAGAGTCACTGGACTGTGGTAGTGACTTGGACAGAGTTGCTGGATTCAAGGGACCTCGCTCGTTGTGCTGAGAGGAGACCCAGAGGACTGGTGATGCAGTTCTTTGGTGCCTGCGGTTGCAGGGGGAAGATTCCGTCGACCCTACTGGAGATTTCTTCGGAGCTTCTATTGCAGAGAGGAGGCAGACTACCCCCACAGCATGCACCACCAGGAAAACGGTTGAGAAGGCGGCAGGATCAGCGTTACAGAGTTGCAGTAGTCGTCTTCGCTACTTTGTTGCAGTTTTACAGGCTTCCAGCGCGGTCAACAGTCGATTCCTTGGCAGAAGGTGAAGAGAGAGATGCAGAGGAACTCGGATGAGCTCTTGCATTCGTTATCTAAGGAAATCCCCAAAGCAGAGACCCTAAATAGCCAGAAAAGAGGGTTTGGCTACTTAGGAGAGAAGATAGGCTAGCAACACCTGAAGGAGCCTATCAGAAGGAGTCTCTGACGTCACCTGCTGGCCCTGGCCACTCAGAGCAGTCCAGTGTGCCAGCAGCACCTCTGTTTCCAAGATGGCAGAGGTTTGGAGCACACTGGAGGAGCTCTGGGCACCTCCCAGGGGAGGTGCAGGTCAGGGGAGTGGTCACTCCCCTTTCCTTTGTCCAGTTTCACGCCAGAGCATGGCTGAGGGGTCCCTGAACCGGTGTAGACTGGCTTATGCAGAAATGGGCACCATCTGTGCCCATGAAAGCATTTCCAGAGGCTGGGGGAGGCTACTCCTCCCCTGCCTTAACACCTTATTCCAAAGGGAGAGGGTGTAACACCCTCTCTCTGAGGAAGTCCTTTGTTCTGCCTTCCTGGGCCAAGCCTGGCTGGACCCCAGGAGGGCAGAAACCAGTCTGAGGGGTTGGCAGCAGCAGCAGCTGCAGTGAAACCCCTGAAAAGGCAGTTTGGCAGTACCCGGGTCTGTGCTAGAGACCCGTGGGATCATGGGATTGTGCCAACAATGCCAGGATGGCATTGAGGGGGCAATTCCATGATCATAGATATGTTACATGGCCATATTCGGAGTTACCATTGTGAAGCTACACATAGGTAGTGACCTATATGTAGTGCACGCGTGTAATAGCGTCCCCGCACTCCCAAAGTCCGGGGAATTGGCCCTGAACAATGTGGGGGCACCTTGGCTAGTGCCAGGGTGCCCACACACTAAGTAACTTAGCACCCAACCTTTACCAGGTAAAGGTTAGACATATAGGTGACTTATAAGTTACTTAAGTGCAGTGTAAAATGGCTGTGAAATAAAGTGGACGTTATTTCACTCAGGCTGCAGTGGCAGGCCTGTGTAAGAATTGTCAGAGCTCCCTATGGGTGGCAAAAGAAATGCTGCAGCCCATAGGGATCTCCTGGAACCCCAATACCCTGGGTACCTCAGTACCATATACTAGGGAATTATAAGGGTGTTCCAGTATGCCAATGTAAATTGGTCACTAGCCTGTTAGTGACAATTTGGAAAGAAATGAGAGAGCATACCCACTGAGGTTCTGATTAGCAGCGCCTCAGTGAGACAGTTAGTCATAACACAGGTAACACATACAGGGCACACTTATGAGCACTGGGGCCCTGGCTGGCAGGGTCCCAGTGACACATACAACTAAAACAACATATATACAGTGAAATATGGGGGTAACATGCCAGGCAAGATGGTACTTTCCTACAATTGAGACTTAGAAACCTTTTCAAACTTTCTTAATTCCAGACTTTAACTTGGAATAATCCACTTATTGTATCTAACCAGGACTATGGGCCTCAAATCGCATTTAGGTCCCAATCTACTGCTCCCCTAGACTGTAATTGGCATTTCTGTGCTTTTTGGGGCTATTTTCTCTTAAATCTTTATCTTAAAAAATTCATATTTCTGGTTTCCATTATTGTACGTTTGTCATTTTGCTCCTCATTTACTCATACTATTTTCTCTTTATTTTAAAATTGGTTGTGCAGTTTTATTGTGCGTTGTGAGATTTTCCATACTGTATATCCACTGCTTAAATACTCTACACATTTCCTTCAACTGCAGAAAATGATGGTCTGGAATGCAGCTCAGAGCAATTGTGAGTGGTTGAAATTACTTCAAGTATTGCTTCCATCACGTTATTGTTTTTGCAATTGAAGCCCTAAGTGCGAAGGACATGCCCAGATTTGGGTCTTGTGCTTACTGTGCTGCAGGACTCAAGCTATAACTCAATGTGGAGACTTAAGTAGGTTGAAACCAGCTTGGAGTTTCTTGTGTTCCCATCTGGATGGGACCTGGCCAGGCATATCCGGCTGGACTGTTCCTACTGGATCAGGACCAAGACTGATTTGCATAAGGCGTGTCTCTGTCTGGAAAGGCACAGTGGATGAAAACTGATGGTCTGGAATGCAGCCCATAAGGATTACTACTGGATGATATTAATTCATGCATTCATCCCATCACCTTGTTTTTTTTTTGCAATAGAAGCCTAACTGCAATTGGAATGCTCAGCCGTAGGTCCATTGCTCACTGTGCCATAGGTCTAGTTTTACCTCTCTGTTGAGACCGTAGTAGCTTGAAACTGGTCTAGGTTTGCTTGAGTTCCCATCTGGAGGGAACCTGGCCAGGGAGTTAGGTGGGACTGTTCCTACTGGGTCAGGAACAAAACCAATTTGAGTAAGGCAGGTCTCTTTCTAGAATGGCGAAGTGGGTGAGAAATTATGTTCTGAAATGCAGCCTAGAGAAATCCATTGTAGCAAAGACTAATTCAAACATTTCTTCCATCACTTTGTGTTTTTTTCAAATGAAAAGCAGCAAAGTGGACTATGACACAGTATGGCTGTCTAATTTAAAGAAAATGAATTCAGCAGCACCAAATTCACATAAAAAGTGAGAAATAAAAGAGATAACATTCCCAAACCAATTTATTAAGAACCTAATATTATACAATAATAAACCAACTACAAATATCAGTAAAGGGGATCAAAAGTCTTGGAGTTTAAATGGAAAAACGTTAAGCATCCGTAGATAACAATGAAGGACTCAAAATCAATATTGTGCCCTGGTGCCTAGTTTACTGGTGCCATTCCCAGTCTACAACAATGAAGCAAGGATTGTGTAAAGCCTCCCAGCTCACCCTTGTCCAAAGTTTCACTTTTGTACTTAGTTTCTGGAACAGACGTCAACATCCTCGAACAGGATAAATGAAAATGCAATGGGTTTGATAGGCACCAGGAGGCTGGATACATTAAACTCACTAATCTGCTAGAGCCCAGAATTTTGGCCACAAAATCTTGAAGTGGGAAAAATTTGAAATCAGCTGCCACCAAGACTGCTTTGCCATTGGGGTCACTTTTCTACCTTTTTCTGTTTTTATATGTTAAGATCTGGTTACCTTTTTCTTTACTGAGGAAAAGATGAAAGGTATAACAAGACTCTTCAACCTTGAAAACCTGGTTTCCATAGCAGAAGCCTTGGGGATCTCTACAAAATGGTCTGAGTGCACACAAACAGGAAATCTTGCCAGCTGAAGGTGCATCTTTCATGGGTAGCTTGGCAACATGTTACATCCAGAAGTCAAAAGCTTTCTAAGTCTCAACTGTATGGTAGGAGTGAGTAACAAGTTCTGCTTCACTAGTGCAGTTGGAGGAATTTTGGCCACTTCATGTTACGCTTGTAATGCAGATGTGACATGCCTATTTCTGACTGTTCATGGAACTCTGCGCAATCTTGCAGAGTTTTAATGCAACTCGGCAGAATTCTCCAGAGTGAAACTCTGCAGGTTCCGCCCACCATTAATTTATAGAAGTCTCTATACCTTCTCCCTGGTCACTCCTGAAGCTTCCAAGCTTCTAGGAAGAACTTCCATAGTCCCAGGACACTGGTGGCACTGGGTGACAGGCTGAATCATTCTCTTCAGCATAGGATCCAGCCAACATGGAGTCTCAGTGGCCAGCTGGTTCCTTTGCCAAGGTCCTCTCTTGTACTTTATCTTCATGTGGACTTAAAAGCCCAGCTTCCCTGACCCTTTACAAAAACCTTCAGAACTGGTTGCAATAAAAAGCAGGATTTCAGTTGTCAGTCATTTCTAAGGGAGATAGTACTACTCCTATAGTAGTTTCTTCTTGTGTTCACCAACTTGCAGTTGGTGGTAGCAATCAGTGAATCAATTCCTTTAACGTTTTCATGTTGTTATACTTTACCTTTCCATACAGTTTAGCACCTCCTCTCCCTTATGTCTCAGAAAACTATCACAGAAAATACTATTGAGAGTGGTTTTCAAGATAGCAGGAGGCTAACTGTGCGCTCAGGACTCATCCATGGCATTGCCCAGTAAAATAAGGAACCACCCCTTCCTGTTGAGTAGAAAATAGGCACTCTGTCTGTTTTACTTCAGTCTGGAGCAGAGACGCATATAAGTCTAGGGGAAAGCTTTTTTTAAAGGGCCAATCCCACTATGCTTTATCTTTGAGGATGAACATTTCAGTAGGCCCCGCCTTTCTTTGTGTGCGTTAGATGTCCAGACTTCCCTCTTTATACTCATAACTTATGAAAAAGACCACTCTAGTACCTGACACTGTATTACTATAATTCAATACACTTGTTGATTTAGAGTTCAACTAAAAGGACTTTTGCCCTCCAAGCAGAGGACTTACCAATGTACTTGACAACTTTCCTTGCAGAGCACTGGGATGGAACAAAACCATTTGCAGACACTCCATGAAGTGGGTACATGGCAGAGCAGGTTTAGGGGCTTCCAGTTCTGAGATAAAAATGTAAAACTTTTCCAGAAACCATTTTTAGGACATCACTTCTAAATGTCTAAGACGTTTGCCAAAGAATTACGTAAAACGCATCAAGAACGAAATTTTAAGGTATGCCAAGTTAAAGAATAATAAATTAGGCTTTGCGAATGACAAAGCACAATTAACCTACGTATAAAATGCACAATTACTCTCTTTGCCATAGACACATACAGTTTAACATACATGGCATGTTTTCCTTCTGAACTAACATTATGCAACTAGGCATTGTAGACTTCAAGACACTCTTTATGTTCTCTTGGTATATTTAATGGTCAAAGCTGTCTTAATCGGACATATTAATACTGTTACTCAGCCTGCAGTGGTCCAGGGCTGCTTGCACACTCTACTGTCATTTTGTAATGTCTGCAATGTTGATGAAGTAAGGATATGCTGCTGCCCAATTGGTACATTTGCTATATAAGTGATTTCTTTAGGTTTTGTAACATGGGTTAACATAAAAGTCAAATATGCTAAATGCTTTTTGACACTTTGGTGCCATGTGCTTGGGTAGAGTACATGCGATGGGAGATGAATAGCTGTCTTTAGGTGCCTGCAGCCCAAAATGCCAGCGATCTAGGTCCATGAAAACTAAAGATTCCTACATCAGTAAAACCTCATTTCAATTATTTTGTGCTGTGTCAGGCAAGTCGAACATAACCCGGGAAGGTGGGCTTCAAACTCCCCAGGACAACTAAAGGTTGCGGCAAACTGTGGACGATGTATGATAAATTCCATAAGAACTGGACAAAGAGCATTAGGTATTTCAGGCAATTAAAACATCTGAATATGCAATTTAGCCTAAGCTAGCATTCCCATTTCTCAAATATACATACCATTCTTCTTCACTTCATTTTCATCTAGCCATTGGAAGTAGAATTCTTAACCATCTGCGGTTCTTACTCAGGTCATTGGTAGTTCCCATGTAGATGTAGGTAAGGCTACTGTGCCTCTGCTTATCTGTGAGGGCTAGAGGCTCACACGGGTAGATTTCTCCGGGGGCAGGGTCCTCTATTTTTTAACACTGAAAAATGGACTGCGCCTTATTTCCATGGCAGTGTACCCATGTAAATGTAGCCCTATGCCGCTAACGCATTACTGGTAAATAACAGTCATGGTTCATTACAATATATTTCCAGAGCCATCACAGAAAACGCCACCAAAGTTTAGAATAACATTTTTCTGATGCTAATGATGGTGGTGGACAAGATGACACCTGCAGTTTCCTGGAGAGAACTGGTGTACTGGAAAGTATTCAGGAACCCATTCCAATTTTGGGAGAGGAACTACACAGTCTTGCTTCACCAGAAAATAATTCCCAGTCCGCATGTTGAAACACTTGACCTAAATCTCCATACACTTCCTTTTTCCAAACGTCCATAGAGATAGATTAATTCATCTACTACATCACTGCCCATGCTTTACAGTCTTTCATTTTAAAAATATTGTCCTTGATGGTAGAATTTGTTTGTATGCTGATTAGCATCCTTTCAATCTCTAGAAACATTTTAGGTAATTACAAATACATAATCATTTTTAACCTCTGCTGGTTTGTTTGCCTGCAGATTAGCAGAATAATATTATGTTGCTTTCCTTAACAGAAGCCCATGAATGTGACGCTATCTACTAAAACATCTACTGTAGCTAAAAAAAAAACAAAGTGGACACTATATTCAGTTATACAAGGTGACACTGCACTGTATAGTATATTGTGTGATGTATTCCAATCCTTTTCTGTCATCTGTTTTAAGTTAGCAGAGGTATTGCTCTGTTGGTGCCCATTTTGGGTCATTCAAGAGCAGTCCAGAAATCAGACAGGTTTAGTCTTAAGGTAATTATCTGCCACCCTAGTTTATGTTTCTGTCATTCTTTCCAACACATAAACTTTCGTTCATTTTCAACGGTTAAATATCATCAGCCAGAGCATTGCACAAAGTCAAGCTAGTGCCTCAGATCTAGTGTCAGCAGCATTCAATCCTTGTTTTCCGGAGCATGACCCAGTTTATCCTAGATAGCCACCAACTACAGCAAAAAAAGTCAATATAATTAAAATCAGGTCCTTTCCATGGAGAAAACCCACAGGCATTTTACCTGTCAGACGTAACCGTTGACAACTTCACTCCTTCACTCACCCTTGGCATTTCCAGTAAGGTGGACCACTCATTTAAGACTGTATAACCGAGAAACACACTCTTCTAGAAAATGCTTTTGATTGAATTGTATAAAGTTTTGTGACCTCTCAACAAAGACCGATGGGGTACCAGATTAAGCTCTGAACCCTCTCAATAGCTCAGATGCAGAAGACAAAAGAATGACAAACCACTGAAAATTTGAAGACATCAACCGATCCTACCAGATCTACACTGACTGCACAGAATAGCGAACATGAAGTTAATTTCATTATTTTAAATATTTTTAAGTCTTTAAAGTAATCCTACATTTCCTTTTTGAGTCTATCAACATTAATAGCACTAACTACTGCATTTTAATTTCAACACTGTTTTTCTTGATTGACACATGCACATACGCAGGAGCTTCAGCTAAAGGCAAACCTTTTGTTACAGGACCACTTTTAACTTACCTATCAAGGTTTTCAGAACACTTGATAAATGTTATAATTTGTGTTCCATTCGCTTTATTTACTGCCCCATGCCCCTTGTCATTCTTATTTGTTCAGAACAATTGTATCGATCGATCGCTTTACCTATTTACTTTGGGATTCAAGATATTAAATCTACAACTGAATCAATAAAGACAACTGAAGTAAATGATGATTATAAAAATGCTAATAAATCACAAACACCACCACCTATAAGAAAGAAAATGACTTGGAACACATTATATCAGTGAAGCTATTCCAAATCATATTCATGTTCAGTAATCTAATAGCTGAGCGGTCTTTCAAAATTCCACAAGGCCTGTTTATTCAAGAGTTCATCTTGTTGTAATAAAGAAGATGTTTGAGAACACTACAAAATAAATAGGTTAAAATCCACGCCAAAGAATGCAAAGGCAAAGCCGCCAAGAACATTACTATTCTAAAACACACCAAGAAAGGGCTTCCCCTCAATATTGTCTCTGTAGTGTACAAGTTTAATATTGTATTGCACGGCGAGGACAAATTCCTCTGTAGTACAGTACAGGCCATGCAAACTACACCGTTAGTGCCACAAAAAACACCCTGCTTACCATGAACAGTCCAATCTGACACAAGTATTTGTGACCTAGCCAGGGTTTTTTGCACTAGAATTTGTAACTCAGAAGAGCGCTTTAAGGTAAGGAACTGAACAAGGGGAAATATTAATAATTTAAAAAAAGTTATTTAAATCTGCTCCTCAATACGTTCATATCTATGTATCACACTGGGGGTCTAAATGAGTTTTGCAGAATCAAATCGAACACTGACATTAATCAAACGTGTGCGCGAACACAATGACAAGAATTGTTTGCGATGACCCACGTTTCGTGGAGGTACGTTTTCCTAACAATGATGTAACACGAACACATACATACTTTTATTTACACTACGGTAAAGTGATTTTGCTACCTTGATATGTTTACTTAAATTTGCTAATGGGCAAAACCACACACCCGGCGCTGTGCCAAATGATTACATTCACAAAGGAGCCTAAACGTTTCTTCTACAGCCTCAACTAGTAATATTCGTAAGTATTCCATAGACGGTGTTGTGATGTGTGTAAGTAAGAGCTGGATAAAATAATTGGATTTTTAATGTATGTCAACATTGGAATGTACGTGTTAACATGTGTCCATGCTGTTATGATGTGGTTTTTTAAATTAATTGGAAATGGATATATTCGAACATCAGCAGACGATGTGATACTGTGACAAATAAGGGCAACAAAGATTTTTAAAATAATTTTTAAAAGGTAATTTGTTCTTGGCCAAACTAATAAGGTACTCTGATGTCAACTATGGGAGAGGTAAATTAACAACATTATTGAACTGCTACCAGGTTAAACGTCATCATAGTTTAGAAATCTAAAGAAGCATCTAACAATGCAATAAATTGGACTATTAGGAGGTTACAACATTAACGCTGGTGCCTTTAGTTCACCGTGCATGCCTTTGCTTTTGCATCTGAGAAAGTATAACGAGAAACAAACAATACAACTAAACCTCAATAAAAAAGATTTTGAAAGCACAAGAGAACGTGCACGCATATACATCTCCACTACTCCAACACATTTCAGCCCCCAGCAACTACCAATGCAGCTTTCAGAACCTAGTTGGTATTGAAGAAGTTGGGCTGTAGGTATGTTATTGTGCATGCCCCCTGCAAATGTCCTCTGCCGATTGGGCAGCTACTACAAAGGGCTGTCCTAAACTGGTGGTCATGCTCACTGTTTCTGAAAAGGGGGCAGAGCACTTAAGTCCGGTTTGAGGAGGATTCTATTGTGCTTTCGTGTCTCAAGAGTACAATAATTTAATTATATGTAGTAAAAAAGGTCTCACCCTTTTCCACCATGATTCACAACATAAATCACAATGCCTCGCCTCTCCTGAGCTGCAAGTGCTTTACATACATGCTATTGAAATGCTTTACTAGACTAGCATCCTCATTTGCCCGCACAGTCATCAGTCATAAAACACCCTTCAAAAAATAGCTTAGGTTGTTAGGCACAGAACTCCTAGATCCTATCCTCCCAATGCTGACTATTGTTAGGTATTACCTCCTCAACAGTGACTTTAATGCATGGGTTGCAAACCAACCAGATTAAATACTAAAGAACTGGTGGATGAAACTGACAATGCAGATAACTCACAAGGGGTAAAGCACCTCATATGTAGTGGTTCATACCATTGACCACATCTTCACACTGATCTTCATCATAGTCATGTTGGACTATGTTCACTTTTCTTAGCACAACCAAGCACTTTTCAGTTTCTTCTTTCTGCGTGAGGTCGCTATCAAGAAGGGCCCCTCTTCTAATGAATGGAAAGATTAGCTCTGGCCACATACAATGAGCCACATACAAGGAATCAACTTCAGTGACTGTGAAAACTAAGCAGATGAGGCATTTTCCCATATCTGCCACTTGCTGACACTCTAGAAAGTAGTGCATGAGTCTTCTCTCCCCTCTCCCCCTACTTGGGCCAGTATTGGAGTTTTACAAGCAATCGGCCCCGGGGAAGAAAGACTACCATATACCAGGAGAGAAAATGCCAAAAAAGAAGGGATTTGGTCCGTTTGACCATGCATGGGGCCATTCTCCTACCTTAGGACAAGTGCAATAGACATTTTGAACCTCACTGGGTGGACGGGTGAACATACCCCCAATCTGCAACCCCCCGGGAACATAAATACCACTGGACACAAGGTGATTTCTCGACTGAAAACAAGAATACAGAACACATTAACACTTCCTTTTCTGCTCTCAAATGGATCTCTACTGAGGCATGCTGCTCTCTCAAAACTGCCAGCCTAAAGAGTATGAGTCTTTAGATGCAACACTCTAAAACATTGACACAAAGACTAAATGTTGCTAGGGTTCTCCAGAATCCTTAGAAGCAAATAGAACTCTTACTGCATACCCTTCTCTTTAACAGGCAGTGTATACTGTCTAGGTCCTTCTTCGGCAAGGCACACAACATTTAGGATGTGCTCCATATTTTACCAGAAATGCACCCATGTGCCCATTAGGAAACTGATGTAATCCTGCTCATTAGAAATACCTTAACCCTGAACCTTAGTTAACTAACTTCTTTTCTTTAATATTCTCCTCTCCCTTGATTTTCATTTCATTTGATATTTCTAAAGCACAATAACACCAAAAAGCATTATATTTTGTCTTATCGTTAACCTAATACACACATTGCATTTATTCCTTACTTTTACCTCGACTTTGATTTTGTACACATTTGTCATTACTTTTCTGTTTGCACATTCGGATCTGTGCTCTGAAGCCTCACCTCATGCTCACTTTACAGAACAAGCATAAATAACTTAAAATAAAACATACAGGCACTTCTCATGTGACAGTACAGGTATCTCAAATATTAACCAGTGGATGACTTTCCAGTACAGATGTTGACCTTGTTAAAATGACATATCAACTGATAGGAAATAATCTTGAAAAATTCTTTCCCCTAGCACTGGATAGCTGTATTTTGTCTGAAATTCAAATAATATGTGATTCAATGTGATTACTGAAAAGTTTATTGGGGGAAAAATGAATGTGCTGATTTCAGTCTGTTATTCCCGAGCCTTTCAAGCTATTCCATAATGCAACACGTACAAAAGCATTTAGAAAATGAATGAGTATGTGTATGGTTGTTTCCAGAACATACACTGAAAAGCAAACCACTGTGCAAACCAAAACACAGAGTTCTAAATACATAGTTTACTTATTAGCAGAAAGGGGAAACTAAATATATGTTTTAGCACATGGATATTATTAGAAATGGGGTATTTGTTGGCAGTCAGGTTACCCCCTGTCCAAGCAAGGACCCTCACTCTAGTCAGGGTAAAGGAGAATCACCCTCAGTTAACCCCCGTTCACCCTCTTGGTGGCTTGGCACGAGCAGGCAGGTTTAACTTCAGAAGCCATGTGTAAAGTATTTGTACCAACGCACACAATAACCCAGTGAACCCACCACAAAAGGTCACAAGACAGGATTAGAAAAATAGGTAATATTTATTTAAACAAAACAAGACCAAAATGATAAAAATCTGACATACACAAATCAAGTTAGAAATTTAAAAAGAAAAAGAGTCTTAAATCTTTTAGAAAACAGTGAGAACGCTGTTAGCGCACAAAAGTACCTGGGTAGATTCAAAATAAAGCTGCACTGGCATTGGAAAAGGCCAGTGATGTGTTGATTTCTCATTAGCAACCAAGACCGTGCGTCGTTCCTCCTCTGGTCGGGTTGGTGTGCTTCGTTTCTTCTCCCCCGCAAGAGAGCAATGCGTCGATCCTGACGGGCAACTCAGGCCCGGGCAGGCTTTGCGTTGATTTTCCACACCCAGCGATGTTGTGTTGAAATCACATCACAAGGTGTCAATAAACCACGCAGCGTGGGGGCTTGTGTTGTTAACAGCAACATCTGCAGGCGTTGATTTTAGCTGCGAGGACGGTGGCGTGGTGCTTTTCAGCCGCGAGGTGGATGGTGCATTGAAATTTCCACCCACGCCTGTCTTTGCATGGATTTCTGTCCTTTTCCACCAGCTGCACCTTACAAGGGCCTAGAGACAGGTTAGGGCACCACTTGGCAGGGAGGACTCTTAGCAGAAAGCCCAAGTGCTGGAAGAGAGAAGTCTTTGTTGTCCCTGAGTCTTCAACAACAGGAGGCAAGCTCAGTTCAAGCCCTTGGAGATTCTTCACCAGTGGGAAGTCACACAAAAGTCAGTGTTTGTCCTCTCTCAGACAGAAGAAGCTCCTGCAGGCCAACCCAGCAAAACACAGTCACAGGCAAAGGGGTAGTACTCCTCCTCCAGGTCTCCAGCTCTTCTCCTTGGCAGAGGTTCCTCTTGGTTTCAGAGGTAATCTGATTTTCCAGGGTTTTGGGTGCTCTTCTTATACCCCTTTCTGCCTTTGAAGTAGGCCTACTTCAAAAAGAAGTCTCTGTTGTTTTCAAAATCCTGCCTTGCCCAGGCCAGGTCCAAGAAACACACCAGGGGGTTGGAGACTGTATTGTGGAAGGCAGGCACAGCCCTTTCAGGTGTAAGTGACCACTCTTCCCCTCCCTCCTAGCACAGATGGCTCATCAGAAAATGGAAACTACACCCCAGCTACCTTTGTGTCACTGTCTAGAGGACAGGTGCAAAGAGCCCAACTGTCAAACTGACCCAGACTGGGAATCCACAAACAAGTCACAGAATGGTTTAAGCAAAAAAATCCCTACTTTCTAAAAGTGGCATTTTCAAACACACAATCTGAAACCCAACTGCACTAAAAGATATATTTTTAAATTGTGAGTTCAGAGACCCCCAAACTCCATATGTCTATCTGCTCCCAAAGGGAATCTGTGCTTTAATCACATTGAAAGGCAGCCCCCATGTTAACCTTTGAGAGAGATAGGCCTTGCAAAAGTGAAAAACAATTTTGGCAGTATTTCACTGTCAGGACATGTAAAACACATAAGTACATGTCCCACCTTTAACATCACCCTGCCCATGGGCCTTCCTAGGACCTACCTTAGGGGTGCCTTACAGGTATGAAAAGGGAAGGTTTAGGCCTGGCAAGTGGGTACACTTGCCAAGTCGAATTGGCAGTTTACAACTGCACTCACAGACACTGCAGCTGCAGGTCTGAGCCACGTTTAGAGGGCTACTAATGTGGGTGGCACAACTAGTGCTGCAGGCCCACTAGTAGCATTCAATTTACAGTCCCTGGGCACTTCTAGTGCACTTTACTAGGGACTTACTAGTAAATCAAATACGTCAGTCATGGATAAGCCAATGAACACATATAATTTATACAGGGAACACTTACACTTTAGCAGTGTCCAGAGCAAACAAAACAGCAAAAACAGCGTCCAGCACAAAGAAACAACATGGGAAGTAGAGCCAAAAAGTTAGGGAAGACCATGCTAATGATGCCAAGTTTAACAGATATATAACAAGAGATATATAATTAAGTTTCACCAGTGTACTCTAAAATATTGTAACAAAGACAGTGTCAAATATGTTCCCGAAGTAATAGATCAAAATTCTGATCCTAAATTCTGTGGGTAGAACATGTCATGTATTCATCAGTTGAGCTAGGGCGAATTATTTGATGGATGGCTCAGGGAGATCTGCAAATATCGAGTAAGTGTTTAAGCTGATTTGTGCTTCTTAGAGACCTAATCACACTTCCAAACATGTTTTTAGCAGATGTGGACATCACTGAGAAAAGGCTGCAGAGTCCTGAAGTTTCGAGCGGAGGTGTGGGGTCTAGGGTAAATGCGATCTGCCAAGTAAATGTTTCACAGAATAAATTCTTACGAATAAAGGTATAAGCGAAATCTGTTGATGGGAAAGATGACGTAGCCACAGTCGATGAAAAGCATATGAATGCAAGTTATGTGAGGTATACTTTACTGAGACAAGAAAGTCTGGGTACATTGTTACAATAGCAAGGTGTACTACTGGTGTAGTGCAGTGTACCGAGAGGGATGTTAGGTGCATTAAATGTGTTTTATTGGGAACTGGGCATTGGGATACAATTTCGGTAAATAATTCAGTGAGTGTCAAGATGCCAGCTGCAGAATTAGTATAAGTACTGGATATGGCGTGTTTTGAACAAGAGGGGGTCGGAGTAGACTCTGTATTTACAAAAGTGGCTCCCTTACTGAGTAATCGATGATAATAAAAATACATTCTAATCACATGAAGGCATACGTAAGAAAAGGTTTATTTATTGTTTTGATTTTTAATATCCATGTTCTACCCCTCCTGTAAAAAAGAAAACGTTCATTGACTTGAATAGATTTTGGTGCATATCTATTTTTAACTTTGGAAAGCTACATTTAAAATGAAGTCATGTTAGGATTGGTAAGAATGGTTATAAAAGTGATACAAAACATAATTGGCAATTATTTGCTGGATGTTCACCTCCTCACCCTTAATGTAACAGATGCAACTACAAATGTTGTAAATAATCTTACAGGTCAGAATTACATATCACATTTACATTAATACAATTACACAAAAAGGAATGAAGTATTGTTTGATTAGATTTTTGCTGTTATTTAATGACTTTGTGCTTTTTAGGTGTTGTTACCTATTGGTATTGTTTTATATATGTGTGTGTGGGGTGCGTCCTGTAGCAGCTGGACCTTACTGGAGCTTACTGCTAAAAATGTCCCTCTACCTTGTTTCAAATAACAAACTTGGAGTCGCACAGGTAACAGTAGCTTTACTTTATCGATGCCTCATTATTTAATTTGTGCAGCCGTCCAAATTAAGTCTATCTGACGCATTTCGGTTTGTCCTGGACCTTTCTCACAGATAATTACATAGTCCTTCCTCCCTCCTTAAAACATCACAGTGCTCATTACCACACCCTTAAATTAAAGTGACCACATCATTAAAAGTTTTTAGCAACGTTTCTCCACCACGCATTCTCTTCTGTCCATAGTTACTTCGGCACTAGTGTTTCACTTTGACTCAATCGTTCGCAATTAATGTTTCCATCATGTTTTAATATTATTATTATAATTATTATTATTTAGGGCCTCACTACTATCCTGGTGCATTCTGGTTCACGTACACACCAACCATTATCCAGTTTTCCTTATTCTTTAAAAATAAAAAATGCTGAACACATTTTTACATAATATTTTACAGTCTGATCACGCATGTGGTGGTTTTATTTCTGCTCATAGGAATCTCTGTTTTTTCTCATGTGGCATTCATAGACGTCTGGTCGTCTGTCCCAGTTAATGACTAGATAGTGACACCCCCCACTGTGTTTCCTTTCAAATCTTTACGAGTCTCTAGCACCATTTTTCAGATTGCTTCCTTTTCTGCATGACGACTGCTTTGGCGTTTGTATTTACCTTTAAAATGGAGCATTCGCCACTACCATTTCCAGCATCTTTTATTATTTGGGGCCTTTCTGCTATCTTGGTGCATTCTGGTTACTGTGGGCAAGAACAATTTTCCAGTTTGCAATCCACCATATTTTTTTACATAAATCAAAATGCTGAACACGTGGTCACTTTTACCTGATGTTTCCCAACTTTCTCACTCATTAAATGTTTTTTTTTCTGCCTCAATTCTTGCCTGTGTGGTGACACTCCACACTGCATTTTTTGTTTTTGTTTATCTCTTGCATTTCTAGGTTTTTACACCAGATTTCATATTTCTACTGCAGGAAACAGGAGTGTTTGCTGTGGTTTGGCTGCAGCTTCAAAGCTGCAGTTGAGGCACAGCAAACAGCTATGTCCAGGAATAGGCACCCCGGGACATAGGAGGAACCAGCCCTGGGGTGGCAGTCCTCAGGGCCATCAATGGCTCCATGCAGCCCCCCTCCAATGTGGAGATAGCCCCGGGGAGGTGGTGTTTCCTGGGGCTGCTGGAGGGCCACAGGCCCCCCACCTTCTTTGTTAATTGTTCCAGGCAGGTGGTGGTCTCAGGGTTGCGGGAGTCCGAGCGGCCTCCTGCACCCAATTTCTAAAATTCCCCAGCGGGGTGGTGGTCCCTGGGCCTATGTGGTAGGCCCAATGGCCTACCCCACATATTAAAAGCATTTTGCCCTGTGGGAATTGGTCCCCGGGGCCCTGCACATATTTAATTATTCTGCCCTGGGGGGGTGGTCCCCGGGGCATGGGACCTGCTGACACATATTTAATTAATCACCTACAGGCCTCCCTCACATAATTTATATAAAGCCCCAGGGCGGTGGTGGTCCTGCACCCACCCTGGCATGGGTGGCAAACCTCTGCAGCACATGGTCTTCGGCTGTGCACAACTGAGTCTGGCGAGCCACAGAGTCTGGTGAAACCCAATTTTATGCCTTTGGCCATTCAGAGAGAAGCTTGGCAACAGGGCTCTGCATATGATCCTGAACCTAACACCCCAGAAGTTGTTTTGCAGGGCCTTTTTGGTGGTTTTCAAAAGAACCACTTTTTGAAGGAGTGTTTTTTATATATTGTGTTTCTGTATTTTTTTTGTGTTTTACTGGATTGTTTGCAACTTTTGATGAACATGTTCATTTATAGCCTTTTTTCATTACTGGGCGAAACTAGAATAATGCTAATTTATAATTTGATCACTAACCGTATGATTGTTCTCTCAGTATCAGATCTTGTGGAGTGCAGAGAGTCTCAGGTAGGGATTGATTCCTTCTTCCTAGAATACCTCTGGGGACCATTTTGATATATAGCTGGTTTCCTGGCAACCTGTTACTTTTCTCTTTTACTCTTCAAGGAATGATCTGCACTACTTGAATGTTACAGCTTCTTCTCCTTCTCAGTGGATGCTTGGAGGAGTCCCATACATTAAAATGTTTGGTGTTTTTCTACCTCTTCAGTCTCCCCGAGGCATTCAAGTCCTTCTTCCTTCTCTTGAGCAGCATAGGATGATCCTCCTTCACTTTGCTAAGCCATAGTTGCTTACAATGGAGCTGAGAACAACAGTTTCACCACTTCAGATCTCCTGCACTTCAGAAAATAGTGAATATGCCTCCTGTTCCAAAGAAAATTAGACTTTTTCATGTGGAGGAAAGATAACTGAACTTTGAGTTCATGAGAAACCAACAATGCCCTTTCAGATTTTCTCTTGTGGTCAGCCATTCAGAGCGTTCATGTAGTCTCTTTGCTGAGTTCGCAGACATGAAATGGATGAGGGGATTAAAAAGTCTTCATCAAATGAGGTTTATTATTTTTTTTTTTTAATTTAGGATTGTAAACTGTCCTCGAACTTGAGTGTAAGGCTGATTCATGGGCAATGAAAATCCTAGTACTAGCGAGAAATTATATTTGCTCACAAATCCAGTTCAGCTCAGCTATCAAGATATGGTCACTGCATTCAGGTGTAGGGCTCATGCTAAAAATTGTCCAAGAATCAAAGCATTAATTTCTACTAAATTATAATAAATGACTAAAAGCATCGAGCCTTGTTTGAATGCTAGTTAAAGTGGACTCTTGCTATGAAATTTGTCATTTCCACTTCTTTGAATGTCAGACTCTTAACACTTCTTCAGTATTGGAAACTGGAAACTGCGTAAGACAAATACATCTTTTACTTGGATGAAAAGACAAAGGACATTTTAAAATATAATTTAAAAAAACTACATACTAATAATATTTATTTATCACATATTACTGTGTCTTTTGACAACTCAGCCACTTCATTAGTGACCACAGTCATTGTTCAACAGAGACACAATCAAATGTACACATTTACAGAGCTACTTCTAATTGCATACATAGAGTTACCACATCCTTTACTTATACTTATTAGAGGTAATGTATAGCACTAGGGACTGGTACAAATTGGCTCATAATCAATGGGTGTCCATCATCATGGGTGTTGGGGCTTTGCCCCACTCCCTTTTAAAAAGAATGATGAATGTCTGTACGACTCAGCAAATTTTAGCCTGACAAGCACTCACCATGCCATGGTCAGGCAGGCAGGTGATTTACATGCACTGATGTGCAGGTGCATGGCAGCCTGAGTCAACCTTTGTGCACTTGTGAGTAAATACGTGGAAGTGAGTGCCCGCCATACTACTCAACCACATTACGAGCTATCATTGTACATAACATTTCTATAGGACTCCTAGCAAAACTAGCACCCAAAAGTACAAAAAGCATCATCCGAGCATTTAAAATATAAAAAGCATATATTAAAAACTCACATAATTGTAACTTTGTCATCATTGTTTACTAAATACAATGCAAAAACAATGCCCTACTTCATAGTATGTGGAGGAGTCTAAACAGCCATTGCATACTAGCAACAATTTGTTGAGACCCAGGCTTACCTAAATAATTCATGTTATCAATGCTAATCACTGATTGGCTAATCAGAGGGTTTCCCTTGCCCAACCTAACTGCACTTAGATGATTTAAAAAGTCTTACTGCTGATTCTGTATGGTATTTGTTGAGTGTTTAGTTCCACTAATGTTAGTTTGTTTGCACTTATTTTGTCGTATGGTCACCTTTGGTGATTTTATAGCTTTATAATTTGTCTTGAGAGTTCTCGACATGACTTTGAGTCTAAGCTTGCAACAAAACTCCCTCTGAAGTGCAGTGGCTTGTCAACCACACCCAAAGATTCATTGACCTTGTCAGGCATGTATTCCTACTATGGAAGAAATGCATCAACAAATCTGGCAGCAGAGGTCTGATTTGCCCCACAAGGGAGGGGAACACTTTAGGTATGGTATTAAGGAGAGAGTATTGGTCCAATGTGATTGCCCACTCCACATTTTTCCAACCCCAAGTTCTGTCCCATGGTTCTTTCCAAAGACTGATGAAGTTCCAACATTGTTCCTGCAAGAGACTGATGGGTGTGTATTAATAGGGTTTTGTGCTTGCATTGCTTTTGGCCTGAATATTGCGGTAAGGTGTAATGTTGTGAAGTGTTTTGCAGAGCCATCATACTTGTGTGGTTGTGGTGCTTGTTGCTAAAAAAAATCTGCGTTATTGTTGTTGACAAGTCCATTGTGGCCTTAGATCCCGGGATAATTCAAAAGTGTAGAAGCCACTTGGTTAATTTATTTTCTGCAGCGGGTATTGCACATGAGGTGCCATCAAGAGTTACAATTGTTTTCCTTAAGTGAGTGTGGGTTTGGTTGGTGTTAAGGGAATCCTGGGTGCACATGGAGGATCTGTATCAACCAGAGTGAGAATTCCTGGTCAAGTTTCACTCGCTGTGTGATTGTGAAAGTTATATTCAGAAATCAGTACTGCTCTGAAGTGTTTGAGACCTTATCCTCTAGTTAGCAGACAGATTGTTGGTTAGTGCTCGCAATATTCTTGCATTAGGTGTGTATAAACAGTTAGGTGAGAAACTGTTGTGAAATGAGTGTGTTGCTGAAAGGAGGGTGTTTTACTTCATTGTTTGTCAAGCTGGTATAGGTCGGTTGGTGTAAAGCCGCACTGGTATTGATGGACAGTGCCATGTTGCTTTTGGCTGAGAAAACCAAGAGAAAAGGATTGTGGAAGTTAAGTTACTTCCTGATTTGAACAAAAGGTTAGTGTGATTTTTTGAATTTGTTTGAAAATTAAGTTCTTTAAGTGTTGAAAAGTGCATTAAAATGAGATGTTTTTATCTCAGTTAGAGAGAGTGTAGAGACCCCACCTGAAGATACTCCAGGTCATTATGTAGCATCTGAAAAAGTTCTTAATGCATGCTTGTGGCTTTAACAGTGGTGCAAGATTACTGAGAAAGAAGTTGCAATAGCATTTCTGTGTTATGGAACTTTTAATATAACAATACTAAAGAATCTGAGGTGAGTGCTTTATGAGATGAAACCACCTCGAAGACCTGTGAAATTTGAAGCGCTTAATATTTGGGAAGACATACCAGGGCAGAAACTGAAAACCAAGTATGAGAATGGAATGCAGAAAGCATTAAAGACAATTGCAGATGCAAGATGGGATGAGGTGCACAAAGCATGGAGAGCAGACATAATCGAAGGAACTAGATTGTATACAGCTATTTCTATTGAAGATGGAGGATACACTAAACTTAAGAGAAAGACATGAAAAGCAGAGCAGACAACAGATTCTGAAGATAAAAAGACAGTGACGTTCAAAAGTGATTCAGATGATGAGTTTATAAATCAGATCTTTTTAAATCATCCACCTCTGCACCATTGAGTTGAGTTAAAAGCAAGAAGTGATGCTGTACAAAATGTAATCCCGAATGTGCCTACTGCTCCAGTTACTCACACCCGAGTCAGATAGTGCAGGTACACCTGCACATTCAGTGACACTAGTTCCTGAAGTGAATCAACCGGTTCAGAGCTTTACCACATTTCAGCCTGTATTGAGTCATATTGTGAATAAGAGTGTGCCAAATTCTAATGTGAACCAGATGGTACAGACACCTTATGTGAATCCTCCTGTTCCAAATTTTATTCCAGATCAACCTGTGCAAATGTTCAGTCCAGGTTAGTCAATATCAAATGTTTTTCCAAATCAAACTGGACAAAGTTTCAGTACTGTTTTGTCAGAACAGAGTGTGGGAATGTCAGTTCCTCAGAACCAGACAAATCATATTGGTCAAGATGCATTGACAGTTCCTGTGACTATAGGCCCTGTTGTTCCTTTGTATTCTCCAGGTACATCTGGGCACAATGCACATTCATTGAATGTCCCAACAGTTCCTGATACACCAGTTACATCTCATGAGACATCCCCACATGGTGTGTTGAGATCAGTATATTCTAACATCTCAAAGATGGAGAGAATAGGTTCTCTTCTGAGACAGTTAACCGCTACATGAATTGCAGATCCAACCTCAATGACAGACAGGAATTTCCCCTGATGCGAGGTTTCCTCAAAGAGTCTCCCCTTATTTTGTGCCGAGACCAGAGTAGATCACATATGTAAATTGTAGGACCCCGCAAGGAAGAATACCTTTTAAAACCCCAGAGAATATGTCTATTGCAAGTACCTCAAATCAACCAGTTGCAGGTCTGGAAAGAGCAGAAATGCTACAGAATAATTCATTACTTCTGAGACCTTTTACTGCACAGCAACTAAATGACTGGTTAAATAATGTGAGTCTTGAAGGCACAACAGGTAATGCAAAAACAGAAGAGACCCCCAGAGAGAGATAGATCATTGAATGCGTCCAGACTGAAATTGCAATTAAAGGAAATGATATTAGGAACATTAGAAATAGCTCAATTGAGAACGTATACAGAAGATGAACTGCGGTTTGTGTGCAAAGATATAACTCCACAAGCAAGACAGGCTTGTGACAGATTAGCCAAAGTAGCTGGAAAATATGAAGTTGATTTGGAGAAATCAAAGCCCTTAAAGAGAAGTTATAGATTGGAGTTTAGCATACAAGACATAGCTAATATGTGACTCCCTTGTATGAAATAGCGCATTAAGGAATTAATCAAGTACATTCACAAATGGGAAGCTATTGGTAAGTGGGAAGGTAGATGGGCAAAGAAAAGAGATCAGAAGCAAGTAAAACAAGATGAGCCTCCGACAGGAGCAAATCAACCTGAGGCCAATGTAAAAATGCTGCCCATGAGAAAGATACCAGGTGGAGGTTATGAAAGGGTTGTGAAACTTTGAAAATGCCTGTGGCAAGATCTGAATACATTGTTTGACATTGTGGTTGAAAGTGCTTTGTGGACTGATTATAAAGTTAATGTTGATTCACCAGACAGTGAGCAGCCAGAGATCCAGTAACAAGTGTGCAATCCGAAGAAATGATGAAAAGATATCATAAGGTAATTGAGTTCTTGAAAAACAAGGTGCCTCTGAAGGACACAGATTAGCAGAGGATTGAGAGAATGACACAGGAATCGCAGGAGTTAATTCATGCCTATTATGAGAGATTGTTGTAGGCTTTCAAGCATTTCAGTGGTACAGAAACTATACAAGCTGAAGATATGGGCCATTTTGTGTTTAGACTTGTGCAAGGCTTGAAACCAGACACAAGTGAGATGATTCAACAGCATTTGATTTGTTGGCAGACAAACTGATTGATTAAATCCTACGCTACACAAAATACTGTAGTGATGAATTGTAATTGAAGCAGAAGCAATTAAAAGAGAAAGTCATGGTTATGCAACTGAAAGTGGCAGAGAAGGATAGTCAGAGTCCGCAGGTGATGGTAAACACTGGTGGTATACAAGGAGTACAAAACCAGGAAACTAGTGATATTCAGCCTAGAGGTACATGAAATGGTGGTCAGGTAGATCAGACTAGTATTGTTGATGTCCAGACTTTGAAGAGAACAAATCCATGTGATGCAAGCAGAAATTTGGGCCATTGGCAAAGGGAATGGCCACTAAATAATATGAATAATCAGGTACAGAATAATGGAGTTGCTCATGGTACTACATGGTAGTAGTCAGGTTCAAATTCAGAAAGTTCAAAGACCCCGAGTGCAGAATGTAAATGTGCCCCAAGAACAGCAGATACCAGAAACTCCAATGACTCAATAAGTGGTTGTTCCCCAACATAATTTAAATGAAATTGCAAGTGCAAATGTTAATCAGTTATCATCATAGTTTCCCTTATTGGTTCTGACTGATAAGGAATTTTTGAAAAATCGCTCAGGTAGGAATCTCAGATTACAAGAATGTATGATAGGTGCATTCTTAGAAGCAGATTAACATGGTCCCTATGTTATTAGTCATCATGTGTCATTTCTTGTTGACACTCGGTCTACACGCTCCTCTGTCAGAACAGCAGAAGTACCAAATTTTCTTGTTTCAGGAAAAGGAATCTATGCTGCAGGAGTCGCAAATCTGTAACCGAATCAGTCCCCCTAAAAATAGGTTCATTTGAAGATGAGCACCAATTTGAGTTGTGCAATTCAAGTCCTGTAATCTTGCTTGAGCGGACCCTACTGTATAAGCAAAATGGTTGTTTAAGCTGCACACCCTGAGGAATTGCAAAAACAGACAAATGATGAAGTTATGGCCTGTAAAATTGTGAAGTAGTACCCAAGGGTCACACTGTATTCAATGCTGACATGTAATGATCAGCCTGAAGATTTAGGAGACACAGTTACACCTGAAGTTTGGGATTTTTCAGGAAAAAGATAGGACTCATTAAACAAGTTGAGCCTATACTAATAACAGTGAAGCCAAATGCAGTGTTTCCCTAAATTCTTCCATATAACATAACAATTGCTGGAGTAACACCCCTAAAAATTGTTTAATTGAAAAGGGCATTCTGAAGGAGACAAAGGGAAGTCCTTATAACTCTCCCATTATGGGACTGTAGAAGCCAAATGAAAGATACTGCATAGTCCAGGACCTTAGAAAGGTGATTGAAATAGTTGGTCCATGTTATTCCAGGGCACCAAATCCAGCAGTGATTTTATTTCAAATTCCATGTGAAGCAGAATATTTCACAGTGATTGACCTTTGACAAGCATTTTTCTCCATACTGTTGCATAAGAACAGCCTCTTTCTCTTTGCGTTTTGGTTTGGGTGACGTGTTTCGGCATGGTGCAGAGTTCCACAAGGGTATACCGAGAGTCCGTCCATTTTCAACCAGATCTTGAAAAAGAATCTGGAGTCACTGAAAATGCACCATAACTCAGTCTTAGTTCAGTAGATTGATGACCTGCTTGTGGCATCAAACACTCAAGAAGCCTGTAGAAGAGGTACTATTGCTCTTTTGATCCATTTAGGAGAAAATGGACAGAAAATGTTCCGGGCAAAATTGCAGTATTGTAAGAGAGAAGTCTTGTACTTAGGTCACCACATTGAGAATGTGCAAGGAAGATTTTACAAGAAAGAATCTCAGCAATCCTGAAAATAAATGTCTCTACCACTCAGAAAGAAGTCAGAATATTCCTGGAAATGGCTCACTACTATAGTCAGTGGATTCCAAACATTTTCCTTTTGGTCAAGCCTAAGACCCATGGATGAGACCAGATGGAATATTTTCTACCCGTTAGTAATGGGAACTTTTGTGAATGTTGCAGTCTGTGTCGCATGATTGATCTCTATTGCATGTTATATCTTCTGCTTCATGTGGAGTGATGTATGATGACTCTGATTTCCCTATGGACTTTAATATACAGTTCCCCTGATCAGTTACCAGCACTCTTCTCATTTTCCCCTTGAGGGGTTTCCTATCCTTTGCAGCTTGCTGAACCCTTAGACTCTGAGATCTATATTCCTCTCTAGCCTTTGCCCCTTGAAATGCCTTGCTGAGAATTAGATTTCCCTTGACCCTAAAGAAGAAGACTCTTGATGGAGCTTCTGACATGCTGACACCTTCCCTTTTTCCCTATCTTTTGTCAACTTTAGTTAGTCTTTTGAGTCCCTGCATTACCATTTTCCAAATTATTTTTTCCCTTTTTGTGCTATTTGTTTTTTTGCTCACATGTGTTTGTTCCAAAATATGTTGGATGGATCTGCTAATTCATAGGGTTCCCACTAAGGTTACTAAAGAGTGTGGGCTTAGAATGAGCTAAATGACTAATCAAACTTGGTACCATAAGTTTCATTCCTTACATATGTTTGTGTTAATTTTGTGTATTGCTGAAATTGAGTGTTTTGTGTTTTTAACGTTAGTTCATCTGAAATTCGTTAGGAGGTTTAGGCAGTCTATAATGGTTTTACGTCTTTATAGTCTTGCTTGAAAATCATTTATATCACTGTGAGTATTAATTTGCAATTAACCCCTTTGAACTTTGTTCCAGCTTGGAGCATCATTTGTGTGACTTAATAAGGCATACTGAAATTTGTAATTGATTTGTTGAAGTTTATGTTAGGTGTCTCTGTTTTTATTAAGTTGGTTTTCTAAGTTCTTTATTATTTAAAGATGCTTCTGTGAGAAGTGGCACTAAAGGATGATGCATAATATTAGTCTCTGGGTACTGCCATAAAATCCAGCTTGATGAGCCTTTTAACTGGTGGCTGATCATATTTAGAACACTGTCCGCTAGCCATAAGAATACTGGAAATTCATTTTCACATGATTAGGGGCATTTAATTCATAATTAGACCATAATTCGACTAGACAATTTGTCTTCAGGTCTGGCCATGTTGTCAGGTCTGTACTGTTTAAGCGTAAAAATGTGTCATATTTTCACATGAAAATATCTGTCAACACATAGTAAACAACTTTATGTCATCCCTGTATATTATTTTTAGCCATCCTATCACAAGAGCCTCTAGTTACCTTCGAAACTGTAGGTGAGGCAGAGAAGTGAGAACAGTGAACAGGTTAAGTACACCCAGAGGGTTGTAAAATGTGAAATCGTTGTTTTAAATTTTGAAATGTAGGTTAAAAAATTAATCCTTTTGTGAAAAAAAAAATCATAGCAATTTTTTTTAATTTAAATAAACATTCATTAACAAACAGCTGCTTCTGCATAAAGGTGATTGTGATTGAAGTAACAAAACTAACATTTCCTAATATTTATTTGCTCAACGCTTTAAAACGTTTATATTTATTGGTTGTCATATTGACATTTATTATGGAAGAAGCCTGCAAAAAGCAAGCAAAAATATCATTCAATGACTTATAGCAGCACATCCTTTTAGTTTTTGATTTGGATATATTACCCATGTAAAGTAATGTTATACAGAACCAATAATGCTAAATAGTAAGAATTATGTTAATTAGTTAAAAATACATAAACTCTCAATCTTGACAGTAGAACTGTGCCCAGCAATTATTGACTTCTAAACTCTGTGTTATGGAATTCACAAATGCATTCCTACAGAGGACAAATGTAATAGTCCCCCATGCAAGTATACACACCACCTTCAAACAAAGCAAATGTTGGGCCAAAAGTGAAAACACATTTTTCACTCTTTTGCTAGCAAAATCAAAAGGGATCCACACCAGCTTTATTATTGCATTTGTGGCAACGCATGCACTCTGCTAGGCTAGTAGAAACCCCACCCATAAACTGTCCTATTGCACTTCATGCAGGCTTGTATCATACGAAGCAAGTAAAGATATAAATCCAAACCATAGTTTCTGGAAGTGTTCTGCAGACCAGGCCTTACTAACACTAAGGTGTCCTGACAGAGAAATGGGGAAAGGGGGATTTCCAGTTTTTAACAGCACAATGTGTTGCAGTTCAAGATTCAAAGTGCACTAGCAAAGATGTGGTATTCCCCAAAGGTACCTCACAACATAAACTATATATAAAACACACAATTAAATACATTTTCTTCTAGACAACCTTATAGTCTGTACCAGTGATCCTCAAAGTACGGCCCGGGGCCACATGCGACCCTTCAGACCTTCACATACAGCCCTCTGCAGAAGTACTGCACTGGACTGCGGTTTACTTGATCCAGCAGAAACATTCAGAAATGGTAAATAAACTGCAACCATTTATTTACACCACTTAACTTTAGGAATGCATTGTTTTAAAGACATTTTACAACAAACTGTGAAAAATAAGATGAAGTCTCTTGATATTTCAAAAAAGTGTATTTCAATAACATGCAGATGCGTTTAACTTTAGTATATCAGATTATATTAGTGAATTCAGAAGTAATTATAAAACTGATAGTTTTAAAAAGGAATGTAGAAACATTCATACCTCCACCCACCCTGATAGCAATGCCAGTAGTGAAATAAGAGGCAAGTCAGTTGTCACAAAGAACCTTCAGGGTTGTCTGTGTTGTTATTATACATGGGCAACATTATAATTTATTAAAGGCAAGGTTTTGTACAACCCATATCCTGAACTCACTTACTCCAAGATGCTCGTATATGTCATCATGAACAAAAAGGAGACAAAGTGAAATTAGACAATTGTCTAGGATCACACAATTTGGTTGAGTGGGAAAGCCAAGACTGATCTCAGGTTTTCCCATTTCACATTGATCAATTCTATTTCATTCTAATTCAATAATCAAGTTACTTCCTGTTTACACTTGAATCTCCTAAGGTAGTGATAGCACCCACTTTAACCCTCTTCCCTTACCATCTCCAATTTCAACATGCTAGCATCAGTGAGGCCCTCATGCACAACCCATACCACAATTTGTGGCCCTTGGGAAAGTGTCTGCGAGTATGCTTGGTTTATACATTATTACGCATATAGTCTACCAAACATTTAAGTGTTTTCTGATTCTGTTCTTCGCACCATATTCACTTTTCTGTAACAATGAGCTCTCATTTTCAAATCCTGCATCAGCATTCTGATGACTTTGACTTCCTTCTTTACCATCTCTCTCACCATTGTCCCTGACCAAATCTGTTACCTTTTCTCTTCCTGCCATAGGTATTATGTCAACCTCTTGGTTGTGCAAACATGTGTGAACCTTTCATTCACTTTTGTTACATTGGTATTAACACCTGCATCATCTTCCCACAAGTGTAACTTCTGCTTGTGTGAATCATCATGAGTCTCCTTCCAGATGTCACTTAAACCAACTGTCACTCTTTTGAAATTCCAAACTTTGCCAGCACTCAACCTCACAAAATTTCATAAAATTTCAAAGACCTCTTTAGGTTCACAGAACCGAGACTCACCTTTAGATACAAAACCAGCCTTTTTATTCTGACCCAATACCCTACTTTAATATTCACTGGCTTAGATACTCTTTTAGTGTCATAGTACTCTTTACTTCTTTGGTGACTATGCATCATAGTCTTTCATACCTCTTCAATTGACCATTTTTCTACACCTATATGGAAATATCAACCAGGAGTAAATTTCGTTCTGGGATTCCAACCACCCATCACAACAAATAATGATAGTCTTGTGGCCTCATTTGTGGTGACTCTGTAAACTGAAACAATTTTTCCCAACTGAATTTCTCAATCTTTGTTGCTTGCCATTGTCAATTGTATTACACCTCTGATTATCCAGTTGAACCATTCTGCCATTCCGTTCCCTGTGGGACTGTACAGAGAGGTAGTTTCACTCCTATGCATTCAAAATACATATGCACCCTATGGGAAACAAATTTACCTCATTTTCACTCAATAAGTTAGCAGGAATATCCTCAGAAGTGAAAACTTGATCCAGAAATTCCAACACTGCATCAGCATCTCCCTTATCCACTATTTTCACTGTGAGCCACCTGGCAAATAAATCAATTAAAACCAAAACATATTTCTGGGAACTACCAAAAGGCCACACTAAGGGGGTCATTCTGACCCTGGCGGCCGGTGGCCGCCAGGGCCACCGACCACGGGAGCACCGCCAACAGGCTGGTGGTGCTCCCACGAGCATTCTGACCGCGGCGGTTCAGCCGCGGTCAGAAGCGGAAAGTCGGCGGGCTCCCGCCGACTTTCCGCTGCTCGGGGGAATCCTCCATGGCGGCGGAGCGCGCTCCGCCGCCATGGGGATTCTGACACCCCCTACCGCCATCCTGTTCATGGCGGGAAACCCGCCATGAACAGGATGGCGGTAGGGGGTGCCGCAGGGCCCCTGGGGGCCCCTGCAGTGCCCATGCCAACGGCATGGGCACTGCAGGGGCCCCCGTAAGAGGGCCCGCAAAGTATTTCAGTGTCTGCTTTGCAGACACTGAAATACGCGACGGGTGCAACTGCACCCGTCGCACCCCTGCAACTACGCCGGCTCAATTCTGAGCCGGCGTCCTCGTTGCAGGGGCATTTCCTCTGGGCCGGCGGGCGCTCTTTTGGAGAGCGCCCGCCGGCCCAGAGGAAATGTCTGAATGGCCGCCGCGGTCTTCTGACCGCGGTGCGGTCATTTGGCGGCGGTACCTTGGCGGACGGCCTCCGCCGTCTGCCAAGGTCAGAATCAGGGCCTAAATCTGTGGCCATAGATTCCCAAGGATTCTCTTGAATTAAACAGTCACTCATTGGCGATTGTAAAGTTTGCAAAGGCTTGTCAATAGATAAACTGTTCAGACAGTTTCCTATGAATCTGTAAACTGCTACGTCTATTCTCGGCCACCAAAACAATTGGTTTTACAATTGATTTAGTTCTACTGAGCCCAAAATGCCATTCATGTGTCAAACCTAAAACCAGATCTCTCAAGATCTCCAGAGGAACTACCTTATATTCTTTTAAAATTGGGTTATTTTCTAGGTTTAGATACTGTTGGGGGATGTGTTGTGGTCGATGTAATGTCATGGGGGTTCCAAGTATACCATCTGAGGTCATGGTTGTTCGAGTTCAGGTAATCAAATGTGGGCTGCGTGAGGATTGGAGTGTTGCAGAAGGAGAGCGGCAACGGCTAGGAGTGGAGATAGATGCATTTCTTAACTGCTGCATACTTCCAGGCAAGGATGATGAATAAAGCATTTACTGAATTTAAAAGTGCATTCATCTTGAACAAGTTTGTTTCTCATAATAGCTCATTAGTATTTAGGAGGCACTTGAGAGACAAAGAGCGTACTGGTCAGTCCTGTGATGTCACCAAGTGTCCCGGAGGGACACAGTGTCACTTTTGATACCCCTGTCATTTATATGAATTGACAGCCATAGACATAGACTATCCAGGCAAAAACACACAGAACTGAAATTACACCTAATCTTCTGTCATTGTATTGCAATCCCAGCTTGATTTTCAGTAGCATAGAAAATAAACACCATCCAGTGACAATCTAATTAGAAAATCTTAATCCCAATATGCAGTCACTGGGGTGGTTTATTACATAACATAAACCAGGTGCACCTCAATATCTGTCTGCCATTCACATGATTAATGGAGATGCACTTCAATAATAGGTAGCAGATCAGAAATGTTTAAGCCTTTTATTTATTTTCACATTTTAATAATGCAACTGCGCCAGGGAGGTGTCAGTGCACTGCACAAAGCCTGTACAAAGGTAAGGCATTTAGAGACACTAGGGAGAGAGAGGAGGATAAGATGTAGCTAAACTAGCACAAATGCAAAAGAAAGACCTAGGGAAGAGGAGGACATGAAAAGGGAACTGGCTTTCAAAAGGAAAAAAGGTTAGGAGAGGAAAAGAGAGAACAGCGGGAGTATAAGGAAGAACTTGAGGGGAGGATTCTAAAGAGGCACTGGTACCTAAAGAAGGGGAGAGTCAATGAAAGGGTGCTGGCTTTAAACAAAAAAGGTGTCAGTTAAGTGCGGGGAAGAGATAAGTAAATATGGATTAGAAAGAATAAGAAAGGATTGTAAGGTTCATAGGAGGAGTAAGAGAAGAAGTGGGAAAAATCAGAGTATGGAGGATCACTTAGCTAATAAAGGTGACTTGTAAAAATAAAGTTCATTCTTAGAAGTGGAAATTTCAGAGGACCTAGAAAGAGAAGAGAAGGTCAAAGTAGTAAAGTAGCCAAGCAATATGAACTATGTAAAACAATTGTACAGGTAAGTGTTTCGTCTTGTGTGATTGGAAGAGGTCTTTTGAGCAACTAAGATCAAATATCAGTAAGTTCTAATTGGTGAGGTCTTCTCTAATGAAGCATTGTTTGGCAGATCTTCAATTTTTCTTTGTTTTTTTGGTTTCCAGTCTTAGCTTATGCATGCATCTCAAGTTCTGTTGATGGTTGCTATTTTGAGAAAATTTCCAAGGTATTCTCAAAAGTTGTGCATTCTAGCTTGAATTGTATTCCTCCTTCTTGAGAAAAAGCCACATAACGGATAGGTAGTTTAATACAGGTGATATGTGGCCATATAGTCTGTTATTCTAAATCATCCTAGCAGCTGAATGTCAAGTGTTTTTGATAGGTGCCAAGAAGAAGCTGGAAAGATCAGAGAAAATGGTATTGATAGAATATAGGTGAGCTAGTACAGTGTTCTGTGCAACAGTGAAAAATTACTTCAGCCGCAGTTTTTTTTTGCATTTTTAGTAGAACATGGAAAGTCGTTCTTGCCTCTGAAGCAGTGTGGATGGTCTGTGAGTTCATTGTTAAATGGGTATTGATCAACAGACAAAACAATTAAACTTCATCTACCTGCCCAAGCAGCGCTCAGATAGTCTGTTTTGAAATTGGATGTGTGGGGTTATCTTATAAGAATCACTTGACTTTTCTTTTGGATTAGCTCAAGGACATTTAGTGACATCCAGAGATGCAGATTTCCTAAACTGTGTCAGGACTTTGAGGGGAAGGTATTTTCAAGTATAAATGGGTGTCATCTACATATTGGTATACAGATTCCTTGCATAAAATAAACAAAAAGGGTGAAAGGATAATGTAAGTAAGATGAGTTCAGAGGAGCCGTCGCCCAACCTACCCAAATTTCTTACAGTTAATTAGAATTAGAAGAACCGTTTAATCATCTAATGTTTGCAGCCATTTGTGGGATTCAATGATTGTAATGATTTGCTTATGGTCTGTTGCATTTTTTATATTATACTCTAAGTAGCATATCCTACTGCTGAGCAAGTTGCAAGTTATTATTTATTTCCTGTTGGTGGGAATATTGAAAAAGATGGGAGGTGACAAGAATGGGAATTTTCTGTGTTACTTGTTTGAGATTCAATTCCCTTGCTGGACAGATTCATACAGGGAGGGTTGTCATTAAGGAAAGTTTTCAAGCTTAGTGATCCAAGAAATCATCATGGGCAAGCTGTGCTTAATGCACCTTATGTGATATTGAGTAATTATATACAATTATTTACATTTTGGTTACTTAATTTATTTTGCAAACTTATTGAATGTTGGCTGTTGGCTATTGTAGTGCTTGGAAGATTATTCATGTGGATTACATGACTAACCTTTGTTCTGATTGGACCGATGTAAATAATCACATCAACATTCATTCACATTGAGTCATTGCTATTGATGGAACTGTGGATGTCTTTACACTGGACTTTTGTAGGGTGTACGTGGGTGTACGTGGGTGCCTGGATGAATGGGTAGGGGTCAAACTAAATAGGTCAACTATACTTTTCTCTTGAAAAGAAACCAACTATGTAGCTCTCTGAAATTCAAGGTCTTGGATTTTGAACTTTAATAAGTTTAGCCCTTAAAAGCCTATACATCATCCATAGAAGTATTGGGATGCCCCAGATGTCTTTTGCCCAGTACAACAAATATTATTTATCAGTTTCTACAGTGTACAGGGTGACAGGGAATGTTGTATTCACATTACCACGTAGAACAATGTTGTTAGAAATGTGGTCTCTACTTCGCAGAGGTGTACACCCTTGTCCAAGTAGGGACCACAGTCCTAGTCAGGGTAAGTCACAACACAATCCAAACTATGCCAACCCTCTGGTAGCTTGGCACTGAACAGTCAAGCGTAACTTAGCAGGCAATGTGTAAAGTGTTTGTGTAATAAATCGTAGGGTAACTGTTGGAAGTTGGCTCTGTATGTACTATATCAGAATGAGATATAGTGTGCACAGAGTCCAGGGGTTCCCCAGAGACTTAACAGAGGATAAAGTAGATAATACTAATTCTCTCTTTTGTGGTATTGTGGTCAAGCAGTTCGGCTTATCAGGGGTAGTTCAAAGCATTTGTTGCACACACACAGACAATAGAAGAAGCACACACTCAATGACAACTCCAGACCAATTGTTTTTATATAGCAAAAATATATTTTGTTAATTTATCTCTAGAACAAGATTACATTTGTAGTTAAGTATATTAATAAACACATATTTCACATATGAATCAATATAACTTTGATTGGATTCGGTAAGTAATACAGTTTAAGAATAAATGGCAGTAATCTATTTTATAAGTTGACACAGTGCAACTTTCAGAAAGAGTCCGGGGGGGAAGAAAAGTTAGTACGATTTACAGGTAAGTACTTGACTTACGGTTCCATTCTCTGGGGGTTAGGATGTCCACGGGTTGGGGTTCAAGTTAACCCCAAACACCCACCACCAGCAACACTGAGGCAACCGGGTGCAGAGGTCAAAGTTGAGTCAAATTTAACATAGACTCCAAAGGAGGCTGGGGGCACTTTGTTTCTGATCTGGTGGCAGGTAAGTACCCGTGTCTTCCAAGGGAAGACCTGGGGGCGGTTTAGAGGAGCAGCGGAGGGGGCACAAGTAGGCACCAAGCACACACCCTCAGTGGCGCGGGGTCGGGTGGTTGTAGGGTGCAAACAGAGCCTCAAGCTCCCAATGCTTTTCTACAAGGGGACACCGGGGGTCACTTAGATGCTGCAGGTTGGGTCCAGGAGGTCAGTTTGGAAAAAACACAGGTTGGACAAGCAGGAGGGCTGCCCGCTGAACATTGGTGCAGTGGTGGTCGGGTTCTCCAAGGCCTGGGGGTTGTGGTTGCAGTGTACCTTTAGGCGTCGGATATCTTCGTCCGGAGCTTTCGCAGTCAGGGGGTCCTCTGGATTAACACTGCTGGTGTCATTGTGAGGGGCAGGAGAGGTCAACCCAGGGTGGGCACTTGATTGGAATCACCTGTGGATCCTCTCTAGCTGGTTGTGCCACCTGGACACTGGCCATGGGTGTCGGGTGCAGAGTGGTCAGGAACTTGCGGATCTGAGGAGGCTCTGGAGTCCTTTGGTGTAGTTTCTTTTTGGACAGGGATGCTGTTCTCTGGAGTTCTTGGTCCTTTGGGGTGCAGGACAGTCCTCTGGAGCTTGGCAGAGATCACTGGTCCCCCATGATACATTGCCTTCTTCTTGCAGGTTCTTTGAAGCAGGAGACAGGCCGGTAGGGCTGGGCCAAGTACGTTTGATTCTTCCTTCTTCTCTGCTGGGGGGGTCAGCTTAGCACTCCTTCTTCTTCCTTGTCAGGTCAACAGGAATCTGATGAGCTGGGTTCAGGTAGCCCCTTAAATACAAGATTTAGGGGGTGTTAAATGGGTCAGAGGGCAGTAGCCAATGGTTACTGTCCCTGAGGGTGGCTACACCCATCCTGTGTCCACTCCCTTTGGGGAGGGTAGTACATTCCTAACCATACTGGTCCCTGTCCCCCAAACCAAGATGGAGGATTCTGCAGGGAGGGGGTCACTTCAGCTCTGGACACCTTAAGTGGTCACCCCTCCTCGTTTTTCCTAAGTTTTCTGCCGAACTTGCCGCTAAAAGTGGGACTTTTTCTGGCGGGCAGGCATCTCCACTAGCTGCAGTTCCCTGGGGCACTGTAACCGGAGGCCTGAGCCTTTGAGGCTCACCAGCAGGTGTTACAGTTCCTTCAAAGGGGAGAGGTGAAGCACCTCCTCCCAGAGCAGGCTTTGTTTCTGGCCTCAGAGACCACGAATGCCCTAACCCCATGGGGTCATAAACGTGCCTGCTAGTGGAAGGGTGCCACAGACCAGTCAGTCCTACACTAGAGCATTGGGTAATATACAGGGGGCATCTCTAAGATGCCCTCTGTGTGCTTTTTAGAATAACTCCAACACTGGCATCAGTGTGGGTTTATTGTGCTGAGATGTTTGATACCAAACTTCCCAGTATTCAGTGAAGCAATTATGGAGCTGTGGAGTTCAAACTGACAAACTCCCAGGCCATATACTTAACATGGCCACATTACACTTCCAATGTCTAAGAATGGACTTAGACACTGTAAGGGAATATTGCTCATGCAGCTATGCCCTCACCTGTGGTATAGTGCACCCTGCCTTAGGGCTGTAAGGCCTGCTAAAAGGTGGCTTACCTATGCAGTGTTTTGTGGACATGGCATCCTGAGAGGGATGCCATGTCGACTTTGCCTTTTCTCCCCACCAACACACACAATCTGCAATGGCATTGTGTTTGGTGAGGGGTCCCTTAGGGTGGCACAACACATGCTGCAGCCCTTAGGGATACTCCGTGGCCACAGGGCTTTTGGCACCACTGGTGCCTTTTACAAGGGACTTATCTGTGGGTCAATGGTGTGCCAATTGTGGAAACAATGGTACAGTTTTAGGAAAAGAACACTGGTGATGGGGCCTGGTTAGCAGGATCCCGGCACATTCTCATTCATGTCAGCATCAATATCAGGCAAAAAGTGGGGAGTAACTGCAACAAGGGCCAGTTTTCTACAGTAACACAGTAAAACCACTTCAAGAATACGCCACACAGGTTTAGAACAATAAATAGCATTTATCTCAATAAAATAAGGTCAAACAACAAAGATCTAACAAGCACAAGTTGAAATATCCTTTTTAAAAGGTGTAAAATAGTCTCAATCCTTAGAAATCAACAGTTGTTTCTTTGTTACACACAGTACCTGAGATGCATCAAAAGTAATGATGCATAGGGACAGCATAGGAGGAGATGTATGGAAAAATAAGGTGGTGTGTCAAATTTTCCGGCGTGACACAGACTATGCGTTGTTTCTTTCCACACTGCAAGGGGTTGTGTCGTTATTCAGGCACGCAGGCTTGGCTCCTCACTGTGATGTAGGGATATTTTGACATCCAGGGTCGATGTGTTTGAAAATCCATGACACGCTGGTAGAAGGAGCAGGTGCTGCGTCGATCTGGTAGGTGATGCATTGAATTTTGCATCACAAGACAGGCATTGTGTCGAATTCTCCATCGGGAATTCAGTGCTGCGTTGCTCCGGTCGGCAGTGCAGCGATTTACCAGCCCCGATGCAGGCTTTGCGTCACTTTCAGCAGGCATTGCCGCGATTTTTGACACACAAGGTGTTTCTTTGAAGAGGTGAATTCTTTGTTGGCCCTGAGACTTCAGAAACAGGAGGCAAGTTCAATCCAAACCATTGGAGAGCAGTTCAGGGGGAAGGCAGAGTCCTTCCAGCAGAGTCAGAGACCAGCAGGGCAGCAGGGCAAAAACCAGGGCAGCAGTCCTTCTCAACAAAGCAGTCCAGATGAGTCCTTTGGGCAGCCAGGCAGTTCCTCTGACAGAGTGTGGGTGTAGTCCAGAAGTGTCTGATTTGCTGAGGTCAGAGACCATGTTTATATACTCAAAAATGCTTTTGAAGTGGTGGAGACTTCAAAGAGTAGGGGGTTATCTGTCCTTTGGGCTTTGAAATGTAAGTGTGAGCCCCTCCACCCTTCCTGCCCAGGTAGACCCATTCAGTATGCAGATGAAAGCAGATGTGACTGAATTTCCTGTGTTTACGGTCAACTGGATGGAATGCAAAAGGAGAGCCTGTCAACCAGCACAGCCCAGACGTGGAATGGAGACAGGCTGTAAGGCACATATGGAAGTAAGTGCAGATAAATACGCACTTTCTAAAAGCGGCATTTCTAAAATAGTAATATCAAATCCAACTTCACCAGTAAGCAGAATTTTCTATTACCAGTCTGGCAATATCAAACAAGACATGGCTACTCCTTCTAGATCAGAATCTACCACTTAAGAGTAAATTAGGGCAGTTCTAATGCAGTCTATGAAAGGAGCAGGCCTCACAGTAGTGCCCTGCCCTATGGGGTACCTAGGGCCTACCTTAGGGTGCCTTTATATAGAAAAATAGAGGTTTAAGGCTTGGCAAGTAGTTTTAAATGCCAAGTCGAAATGGCAGTGAAACCGCACACACAGGTCTTGCAATGGTAGGCCTGAGACATGGTTAAGGGGCTACTTATGTGGATGGCACAATCAGTGCTGCAGGTCCACTAGTAGCATTTAATTTACAGGCCCTGGGCACATGTAATGCACTTTACAAGGGACTTACAGGTAAATTAAATGTGCCAATTGGGTAGGAGCAAATGTCACCATGTTCAGGGGAGAGGGTATTTGCGCTTTAGCACTGGCAGCAGTGGTAAAGAGAGCAGAATCCTAAAACCGGGTCAGAAAAATGAAAGGAGGCAGGCAAAAAGTTGGGGGATGACCACCCTCAGGCTGTCAGGTCTAACATTTGTTTTATATGGGCGGCGTTTAAATTGGTCACATAGTGCCCAGCAGTAGTCCTCATGCCACGGTAGGAACATTGTAGCAACGTTTTTAGTTGGAAAGCAAAACAAGCTTCCACTTTTTATTACATATTATGATTCCCCTAAAAACAGGATAATCGATTTCTCATTATCATCTACCATTGTTCCCACTAAGATTCCAACACTCAATAACGTTATGAGGCATTCAGCTGGATAATACTGTTGCATATACCCAGGGTACTTTCGTAGCACAATTCATTGTGCTTTTATAAGACTTGCAAATCAAGAGATATGAAAAAAGAAAACAGTTATGCATTGCTGCTGCATTTGCTTGACAGACCATAAAAAATATGCGCTTTCTTAAGGGCGATTCTTTCTCATCATTTTCCAAATAGAGTTGTCATTACTACGAGCACTGGCTGTGCAGAATTCATGAGTCATGCCGATATCTGAAATGTTCTGCCAAATGTACATAACTGTAAAATAGGATTTACAAATATTTTGTCTGCTAGCATACTGATGGGGTTGCAGAGACTTGATGTTTTCAAATCTATTTTGCACAGGATTCACTATTTCCTGGCCCAATGGAGTGTGTTATCTTGTATTTTAAAAAGATAATAATGATACAGAAGAACAATATAAATCGGTAATGGTCTCCAGGGACCTTTGGAGGCAAAAAATGCCAAGCAAGCCTCAGTTTATGTTAATATACTACTTGTGTTTTTGCATTCCATGATTATTACAAATGTGGACAATGAATACAATATCTGAAACGGGCAAAAAAGCAATACTTTTTTTCAAATTGAGCAATGAATGCCCCCCAAAAGAAAATAATAGTACAATGCATAACATTACATCCATGTACCATATATTAGTATGGGAAACATAGGGGGTCATTAGGAGTTTGGAGGACGGAAACATCCATCCGCCAAACTCCCGACTAGGAGACTGCCACGGTGCCTGTGGTCTCCCCACTGGCCCCATTACAACTTTCCCACTGGGATGACCCGCGGAAACCAGGGTTTCCGCCGGTCATCCCAGTGGGACAGGTGTGACAGCATTGTTCCTGGCTCATAATTGAGCCAGTGACAATGCTGCCACAAGCAGGATGCACCAGAACCCTTGAAATGCACACTGTCTGCTGTGCATTGGCATGGGCAGTGCAGGAGCCCCCTGTGGCCCTCTGCACTTGTTGTCTGCCAGCCTTTTCATGGTGGCTAGACTGCCATGAAAAGGCTGGCGGAGAACAAGGTTGTAATAAGCATGGCGTCACTGACTTCAGTGCCGCCATGGCTGATTACAACCACGACCGCTGTCATCCTTTCGGGATCACTGATCCTGGCGGAGACCGCAGTCTTTTGGCGGTCCGACCGCCAAACTCTTAATTTGATAGTCAGACTGTCAAAGCAGTGGTGTTCAGCAATGTCACCACCAGTGACTGCAAGACTCGTAATGAGGCCCTAAGTGTTGATAAATCTTTAGCTTGTGGTGAAAGCAAATGCCATCCATACTGATATCAGACAACATTTTCTGGTTGCTGGTTCTTGTGACATTTCTGGGGGGGGAGTGGGGTTCGGTCCGCCTACACTTCCCTCCATTCCTAAGCAGCACACTGAAGAGAAAGAAAGAGGCGTCTACATTTGGTATGTTTGTGGTGGCAGTCATGGAACTACTGTTTACATTGACAGGGAGTAAATGCAAAGATTAGAAGAAGACATGCTCTTAAAAACTAAATATAGAAGATGCAGTGCAGATAATCATTTATCATGGTCTTACTATGCTAGCAAGTGCTGGAGGAATGCTGTTAACAAAACAGAAGTGTAAGCAGTCTGAAAATGCTATGAGAAGATACTACCTAACTCAGGTGGGAGGGGTAATTAGTATCACATGAGGTGTGGAGATATTTAATAGCCATGAATGAAATGCCTTTCAGAGACCTGTAGAACATTCTAAGATGTTTTGAAGCCAAACCTATACTCAAAAGAAGGCACCACTCTGACCTCCATGGTGCAAATGTTTCTCAATAAAGCCCTCATTATGAGTGGCCCATTCTGCTATCCCCTGCTTGGCCACATTTTTTTGGTGTCTCTGGCCTCCGAATTACCAGGTCTAAAACTCTAGAGTCGAAAACTGACTCTGGACACAGAATTATCCGGTCTGAACACTCCAAACCTGATTATTCTGGCCAATGCCGGACTGGAAACCAAAATCAGCCCTGGTAAAATGTTCAAACCAGCCCATACTACAGGATGCTAACTTAGAATGGGCTTGAATGGCCAGAAAGGCATAGTTAGGTCATGGAAGTCCATCCAGCTTTGAATGTAGCCCCTGGCCTGAAGCCTACTGGTAATTTGCCAGAGTGACACAATGGCCAATCCGGCCCAGGCCCTTCAACCTTTGCCTAGACTTCTGTACGGAGATACAGGGACAAGCCTATAGGCCTACTTACGGCAGCATCAGGGGAGCAAACAATGCTCTCACAGACAAAGCTATACGCCCTGCCTACTCCTCACACTGCAGCCTTACAAGTTCCTCCTTTACATTACCACTCTCTCCAAGCAGGAGGTGCGTTTGTGTTCCCATAAGTGGTGATTGAGAAACCTTGTGCTTTATCATTATCTAGAAAAGGTAATAAAGATTTTCCACCCAGTGACTGGTTGAGATTTTATAATGTCCAAACTGACTGAGAGAACTTTTCTCACCTAATGGAATTATGGATATGCAACATTGGTTGTTGTCGAAGGTACTTCCTAACTAGGGGGAGCTAGAAACTCTCAATAACTTATTACCCTTGACATGGTTGGAAGGCTTGTACATTTTATTGCTTTCACCACAAACCATAGTCTGTGATTTGGAGTAATTAATATCCAAGTCTAGATCAGGCATAAATGAACCAAAAACAGATACCAATGTATCTAGACTAATAGGAGTGTGTGCCAGCAACACAGTCTTGTCAACATAACATAATTTATGATAGGCAAAATCAAATCCATTCTCACTAATACTGAGATTACATTGTTGATATATAATATGAACAGCATGAGAGCAAGAATTTAACCCTGCTTTACTTATCACTTCAAGCTAAAAGGGTTAGTCCATTCTTCCAAGGTCCAAACCTAACTCTGTATGTCTGATCTTTATGTAACATTGATAGGAAATTAACAAAAGATGGATCCATCCCATTATGAATGAAATTTGGCTATAGTTTCGACTGATTAACCGGGTCAAAAGCACTTGAAAGGTCAAGGAATGTCAGGTACAATGGGAAGTGCCTAGTAAAAGTGCATTTATTAATAATGAGAATAAATACACTAACTATTATTCATGTGCCGTATGCATGTGCCAGGCGAACAACAAAGACAATAGCAGTAGAGGAGAAATAGTGAAAAAATACCTGGTTAGAGCTGGTAATGATAGTCTTTCTGATAGAAGTTAGGGATGGGATTTCAAGTTTTCTTGAATCAGACCTAGTTAGGGTTAAGTCTAAAATACTCAGGCAGATGGTTTCAGAGTCTTACTGCTTTGCTTTCAGGATTTGTAGGAGCAGTCTAGATTTAATTATAGCATTTCTTTATTAGCCTTTGATGAGAAAAATGGTCCTGATTTAGTGTTTGACAGAGAGTACTCTGTTCGTCATGGTGACAGAATACATTACCCATTGCCTTTGTTGTTACTTGAATTTTCATAGCCTCTTTGCTTGGTTTGGCATAGAGAGTAAAAGAATGGTGAGCTAAGGGTACCTTAAAAGACTTTCAATACTTTCTGTCTGTATGTCAATAACTAAGTACTTTTATTGTCCCGTGAACGCTTACTACTTGGATCTCATTGCCTCGCCAGGGGAGCCAGTTTATCTCCTTTTCTCCCAGTGGTGACCACTGTGTCTGCTTCTGCTACTGAGGCATGCCTGAGAGTTTTGGCTTTCAAATTCAGTATCTTTCTTTCTTTCTTTCTTTCATTCTCTCTCTCTCTCTCTCTCTCTCTCTCTCTGATTCTCACACACACTCTTTCTCTCTCAAGGTTTGTGCGAGCTATGGGTTCTGATCGGTACCATGTCTTGCAGATTACAATGGTTTTCATTGTTTTAGTTTTAAATGGTAACCATATTTAACAGCGTTTTTATGTGAATTTCTGAGGTTTTTATTTTTAACATATGATAAGGCGTTATAACAAAGACCAGAACTTCACTTTAATCTGTGTTTTGTTAGGAGAATTTCTGTTTTCTTTTTTGTTGTATTCCTCAAATAAACGTTGCATGCAAACAAATGCTCCATATGTGGCTATTCCCCAGTGCCTACAGCCTTTGGCTGTGTGTAACATGGACTGTCCTCAGGCAGTGGTGTAACAAAGGCCGCCGCAGCCACTGTGGTGCCAGGGCTCCGAGCACCAGGGAGCCTCCTCAGCACAGTACCTGGGCCTCAGAGCTCCTGAGTGAGTCGAGACGGGGCCCCTCCATGTACTTTGCAGGAGGGCCCCCATAAATTTTGTTAAGCCACTGGCCTTAGACCCTGGCCACTGGCCATGCCCTTCACCCAACCTTTCACGGGTGGCTAGACACAGCACTTGGCTGTGTGCAGCTGAGGTTTGCCACACTTTGCTTAAAGCCAACCCCATTAAGTTTTTCCCAACACCGAGCAGAGTTCACAACAGAAATGGCAGACACAACATAAATGTTTCTGTAATGGAATCCCTCACAGAATGCAGCAGATTCACTAATCTGGAGCACAATTAATAAACCTGCAATGTATAAAGGAAAAAAAACAATCCCTTGTCCAATGGGGTCCCACTTTTTTAAATTGGAGTCACAAATCTCCAGTGTATTTTCAAATCTCCAGAGGATCTGCTAATTAATGGTACTGATGAACAAGTTACTTACCTTCTGTAAAGCATTATTTGGTAGAGATTCTATCTGGCATCAGCTTGGAATCTGGAACCTTTGCAGAGGAAAACCCTTGCACATGCCATTGGGTGGAGACGTTCGGATCTGCGTCACATCGTCGGCATCGTTGAAGCCATCTGTGATGTCACAGTCATCTATAAAGGCACCACCCAGGCATGCGTACATCAGTTCTTTGATAATTTCTGACAAAATATTGAACAGATTTACACCAAACCAATGAAAGCTCAAGTAAAGTTCTACCTTCATGACAAATTTGGTGTAGCTCTGTTCGGCCATTGTTTTTGTATTGAACGGTAAATCATCCTACGTGAAATTGCACTTGTCGGATCCAACCCATTACACCTGAATCCTGCTTTATAAATCTGCACAAACTCACCACGAAAAGATCAAAGCAAATTTATTTTGTTTTGGAAAGCTTTGTGCAAATTATTGAATGGTGCCTTTATTGTTAAGAAAACAAAAAATACATTTCATGTGAAAACTCTGACCCATAACTTTGCTATCATCACTATTGTAATATTAATATATATGTGTAAATATATATCTGACAACAAAGAGCCACCATACAGCTATCGCGCTCTGACTACCATACCTCCAATATTGTTGAATCCAAAGCAAAATAAGCGTTGCACACCCGGATCCACTTATAATGGCTATATTTTATTGCAAAAGTGCTTGTGCCCCCATCACCGATGCGTTTCAACCACTAAGGTCTTGATCACGGATAACACTGTCCCTGATCAGTTTCCATTATATAATACATCCACTCCTAAGGCATGCTGGTCTTGGTAGTCTATATGTCTTAAGAAAATATTTTTAACATATAGCTTGAGGAGTTCACAATCATATAATAACAGACGTTCTACCTCAGTGCCACATGTTAACCCCAAAGTCACTACTTGCAATTTTTTCATTGTTCAGCATCAGCTAATATATATCTTTTTCTAACATACATGTCACTTTATTTTATAAAACAAGCCCCTCTTTTCCATACAAGCTCACATTCTTATTCTTAGAGCTGTGTGAGAAGCTCTCCTGAGTAACTCCAGGGCCTGATGGATTGATGGCTCACAACAGTCTGTGCTGCCCCTTCCCCCTGTGACTGTTGTGGACACAAATGTGGTTCTCAGCAAAGCTGCCTTGGTGAAAATCACAGGAATGACATTGCTGAAGGCCTCCTGCGGATGATTCCCTTCGAAGCCTGGCAGTGGGCTGAGCCTTCCCAGTGATGTGGGAGATCCGACTCGTGGCCTGCGGGCAAATGTATCCTTGTTCAGAGGCGAGATGGGTTGGGGCTCAGTCAGTGGTGTTCTCTTGGGAGGGCAGAGCTCTCAAAGGGGGCAAAAGAAAGCAAACCAGGGGCAAGTGGTAGAGACGGAGAAGACTAGTGCAGCAAGGCAACAACCTCCACTTCACTCTCATCATTAACTCGAAGCTTCTACAAAGTTGCAGCAGGAGAGACTGGCATGGAACTCTGGCACATTTACCTGCAACCTTGTTCCAATTGCTTCTCTGGTGTTTTTTCTTTATACAGTTACTGTTCAAGGCGGGAGAGAAGGGATCCTTTAAATCAAGGTGGAGGAGTCGAGCTTTTTTCTGGCAAATTACCTCCAGCTTTTATTTTTTCAAGATGCCAGCCAAGTCATCAATTAGGGGTGCTACTGTTGACCAAATTTCTTTAGCTCCCTCTCTAGTCCACAGAGTACATGGAGAACCTCCCTGTTAAAATTCTGACTACTAAAGTGATTTGTCTGGGGTGGGGGCCAACTATGGCAGCAGGGCAGGGCACAGTCATCTGCTGTGCAGTCTGTTGTTGAGACCTGCAAGTCGCAAGGTCATGATAAGACTGTTGGAGCCATAATGGATATACTGGTCACCAATGAAATGGTGCCCTTACCTGTATCTAACTCTGCTAAAACCTCTCAGAGAACTATAGACCATTATATCCTCTCTTACAGATGGCAACCCATTTAGCTGGGAAGAGGGTGGCCACTCCCCCAAGTATTTCCAGAGGGCTTTGTCTGGAAACCCTGTGACCACAGTAGCAGAGCCATCATAAGGAGTGACAGCAATGCCCACAATTCCTATTGGGCCTGACCCTGAGACCCAGAAGACACCACAGGTCTCTTTCTAGTACATCAGAGGACCTAGCAAATACTGGGTTAACAGGCAACCTTTACAAAGACAGCCTCACAGCTGAGAAACAACTTCTGTCTCTGGTTCTTGCAGTGCATAAACCTCCTTAGGCTTTTGTCTCATTATCAGATGCTGGGAGCCTGTCTGACTCTGAATCGGAAGGTCACGAGCCAGGTGGCATTGCTGCCATGGCTAGTCTTAAGGACTGGTTGTGTTTTAAAGCAAAAGATAAAGAAGGCAACCCTGCTTCAAATATCAGTGGACCAGCAGACTGGTCTTGCTCCACCACAACTACCCAAATTGACAGGTAATACTAGCCTTTTCTTAGGGGACACTTGACCCTGTGGTATCTGCACCAGCATCTAAAGATGAACTCCTCTTGGACCCTAATGGCACGCAGCTTACCCCCACAAATGCTTCTACCCCCCCCTTGAAGTAGTCACCTCTTCAACCTCTCACGTCTTTCCTCATACAATATTGGCTGCTGGGGAATGGGTGTCAGCTCCTCCCATCAGTGCTACTACTGCCACTACCGAGCCTAGCTCCCCCACTTTATCAGCCAGCCACAACCTCTTATAGCAGCATAGGGATGAGCATTGCATGGACTCTCTCACTCTAAAGACCACACAACTTAAGACACATGTTATTTTGTTGAAACTTTCAAGGAACATGGTCATTCTCCGTATTTGTCTTTGTAAAGTTTATTCAACTCGGGCAGCTCTGCAGGCAGCAGTGGAGGAAATCAAATTGGACTCAAGGTAGCTTGAATCTCAATTTGTAACTCTTGTGTAGGATAGAGGACTAGGAGAATACATATTTTAGAAAAAATCTTAGTGCCCTTGGTATTCCTAAAGGGACTGAGGTGGTAAACCCATGAGGGTATATTGTAGTCTTCTCCTACCCTAAACAATGGGCACATGGAGAGTGCAATTCAGAGGGCTCACTGATTTAAATTCCACCAACCTAAAGACGGTCTGCTGGCCCATGGACCATTTTGAGTTATGTTGGTAACTTTTTATTGCAGCAGGAAGAATTATAGGCAGCCCAGCCATGGTCACCAATCAAAGCTTGTGGAGATGAATTTGTTGTTCACTCAGATGTCTGTCAAGAGACATTGGTCAGGCGGCGGCAGCTCCATGAACATATCCCTGGTCTTCAAAAACTTGAGGGCTACATTCTTGTTAATGGAACCTGCACTTTGTGGCTTAAGTACAAGGGCCAAATGTACTTTTGCTTTAATGCTCCGAAAATTGTACAGTAAAATAATGTGCACTTAGCAGTTCCCAAATTGACTGGACACCGACCTCTCTTTAGTGGGCAGTCACTTGATTTTAATGTTGTTCTTATTCTATTCATACCTTTTCATATATACGTGTGTGGTTCACAGGAAGGGGGTGCCTAATTTTTCTTCACTATCTCGCTGTCTCTTTTTCTCCTCTATATTTTGGCTGGGGCCCTCTCGAGGGGAGGTGTGGGCTTCACTCTCCACAGTAACTTGCAGGGTCAGATATCTTCTCTGTGCTCTATGGGGGTGGGGATGGACCATGGCCGGGGCTACGGGGCAGAGGGGGAGAGCTTGTTGGGGTCTGGCTGGGGATGATGAGCTAGTCCATCAGGGAGGATAATATTTGGGATGGGTTTGGAGGAAATAAACAAAACCTTGAGATGAAAAAGAGGTGTGTGACCATAGTTGGTGGTCATGGATGGAGCTTGAGGTTGTCTTTTGGTTTTCTTGCAGGATATATCAGGCCTTGGATAGATTATGATAATGGATAATTGTGTCAATAGTCATGGTCAGCATATGCATACCCTTTCATGGAATGTCAATGGTATCAAGGTACCCATAAACATAAATTAATTAAAGAGAAATTATATCACCTACGCCCACATATTGTCTGTTTGCAGAAGTCTTACCTCTCCAGGATCCAAATCATCTTGCTTGATGGCTGGGGTTACCAAGCTCTTTGCACCACTCACTTTACTCATGTTCAGAGGGGAGTAGCTCTCTTAGCTCAAGAGAAGTGTTGGGCAAAGGTGTGGCACAGCTGGGATTAATACAGCAGATGGTGGCTGATCACGACAATTGACCCGGAGAATGCCCAATTTAATGTATTTATAACCTATGGCCCTAATCAGGATGACCCCACATCAATGGCCTGAGCCCCTGATACTGTGTGGGGGCTTCAACATCAGTCTTCAACCTGGGCTTGACTCCTCATGTCTAGGGGCAAAGTCTGTGATTTTCAATGCCTTTGTTGATGTCTGGCAAAGCTGTCGCCCCAGGTAGTCTAGGTTTAACTTCTACTCGGCATCTGACAACTCATTATCACGGATCGATATGTTCCTTGTTAGACACTCTTTGCTGTCACTTCTCAGTTTCAAGCTGAACCCAAGGGTGATCGCAGATAATAATTCACTGTCCCTATTTCTTCAAATCAATTCTACTGGCCCAACATCTGAACATTTTTCAGAAGACTCCTTCTTGACGATGAATACATTAATTCTATGAATAGGAAATTGAGGGTTTACCTCTACCCCCTCAGTTTCGGACACACTTAAAGCCTTTTGTGGAGGCCACACTTTACATTTTTCTTCATATCAGCTGAAGGGGCAGGGTGAGGTGGAGGCCTATATACATGCTTCCCTAAGCTCTATGGAACCCCGCTTAACACAGAGCAGAATCAGCCAGGATTCTAGGATTTTGCAATTGCTCAGAGGACCCTTAGGGAGAAACTATAGGAAAGGTGTCTCAAAAACATCCGCGCCAGGCAACTAACTACCTTTGAGAAAAATGAACAGATGGTGAGAACATTCTTCTTTATGATCAAACATAGAGCTAACACTAACATCATTCAGAGCATCTTGAATAATAAGGGAGAGCAAGTAAGCAATCATGAACTTATATGGGAAGAGTTACATCAGTTCTATCAGAAGCTCTATTGTGAGGCCCAGGTTTTGCATCTGTAGACAATATTAATCAATTTATTGGAAAATATTACCATAATGAGCTGACTGGACTACAGTGGTTTAGTCTGGAGGGCTCCATTACACTGCTTGAAGTCAAAGCTGCAATCACCCAACTGGTGAGGGGAAAAGCCACTGGGCAGGACCAAGTCTCTCTCGAATTATGAGCAACTTTTCTCTCGTTCTGCCCCCTCTATTTTGTGATCACTTTAATTCCTTCAAATTAGTGTGACAAGTCCTTGGTTCTTAGGCGGATACTAACATTGTTATCTTCCCCACTAAAAGGAAAGATTCTCTGCTCTGCAGATACTATCGCCCAATCTCTTTGATCAATGCCGATGCCAAGATTTACACTCAGGTCTTGGCCAGCAGACTATCCTTGGTGATCTCCTTTTGTAAATTGGGGCAGCAGCTGGGGCTCGGTCAGAATGATAATGCTTGATGCTGAAAAGGCAGTTAACCAGGCCACCTGTTCATTTCTCTGGACAATTATGGGAGCTCCTGGATTTGGCCCTCAGTTCATAACCCAGTGTGAAACAACAATATAAAGGCCTGAGGGCCAGGGTTCTCTGCTCGGGTAAGCTTCTGGACTCCATAATGACTGTTAGAAATGGGGTCTCTAGTTGGCAGTCAGTTTACACCCTGTTCAAGTAGGGACTCTCACTCAAGTCAGGGTAAGGGAGATACACAGCTCAGATGACCCCTGCTCACCCACTTGGTAGCTTGGCACAAGCGGTCAGGCTTATCTCGGATGCAATGTGGAAAGTATTTCTACAAACACACACAGTTACACAGTGAAAACAACACAAAAGGACTCCACACCAGTTCAGAAAAATAGCAAATATTTATCTAAATCAAACAAGACCACAACAACAAAAATCTAACATACACAAGAAAAGATATTTATGTTTATAGTAAAAAAAGTTCTAATCCATAGAAATCAATGGATTGCGTTGTTTTAGCACAAAGAACCTGGTATGTGTCAAAAATAAAGATGCACAAGTGAGTGTGCATCGAAAAATCAAATGATGTGTCAATTCCTTACTCGCAAGTGAGTCCAACCGTCAATTCTTTCTCCACCATGTAAGCGATGTGTCGGTTTCCAGAAAAGCAGCTTCAGGTTTGTGATGTTGAAACTTTTTGTCTACTAGGGATGATGCGTGGAAAATTAAAATGCACTCTGCAAAGGGTCGACATTGAGAACAGGCACTGCGTTGATTCTCCAGCCTTGAGGCTGCGAAGCTGGCGCTTCCTCTAATTTTCAGCTATGGGCAAAAGAGCACAGTCACTAGCAGAAGAAGACTTTGATATCACTGACACTTCAGAACACGGGGCAAGCTGAGTCCAAGACCTTAGAGAAACTTCACAAGTAGGTTTTCAGAAAGCAAAGTCCAGTCCTTTCTCTCTTTATGCAGAAGCAGCAGCAGCAGGTCATCACAGCAGAGCAACAGGCAGAGCAGCAGGTCCTTCTCAAGCATCAAGCTCTTCTCCTTGGCAGGTGTCCCTGTTGATCCAGAAGTAATGTAATCTTGTGGGGTCAGCAGTCCAATACTTTATACTCATTTCTGCCCTTGAAATAGGCAAACTTCAAAGGGGAGGCTTTGTAGTGCACAAGACCATGCCTCTTCCTTGCCCTGCCCCAGACACACTCTAGGGGGTTGGAGACTGAATTGTGTGAGGGCAGGCACAGCCCTTTCAAGTGCAGGTGTCAGTTCCTCCCTCCTACTCTAGGCCAGGAAGACTCATCAGGATATACAGGATATACCTCAGCTCCCTTTGTGTCACTCTCGAGAGTGAACTCACAAACAGCCCAACTGTCAGTCTGACCCAGAAGTGTATTCAGCAGCCAAGCAGAGGTACAGAATGGTTAAGCAAGAAAATCCCCACTTTCTAAAAGTGGCATTTTCAGACAATCTAAAAACCAACTTTACATAAAGATGTATTTTTAAACTGTGAGTTCAGAGAACCCAAACTCCATATCTCCATCTGCTTCCAACGGGAAACTGCACTTAAAAGATATTTAAAGGCAATCCACATGCTAACCTATGGGAGAGATAGACCTTGCAACGGTGAAAAACAAATTTGACAGTATTTCACTATCAGGACATGTAAAACACAACAGTACATGTTCTACCTTTTACATACCCTGGGGCTACCTAGGGCCTACCTTAGGGGTGACTTACAGGTAGTAAAAGGGAAAGTTTGGTTCAGGTACTTGCCAGGTCAAATTGTCAGTGCAAACTGCACACACATAGACACTGGGGTGGCAGGTCTGAGACATGTTTTCAGGGCTCCTCATGTGAATGTCACAATCAGTGCTGCAGGCCCACTGCAGCAGATTTACAGGCCCTGGGCACACAGGTGCAGTGTACTAGGGACTTACCAGTAAATCAAATGTGCAATCATGGAAAACCAATTACCAATATCCTTTAGACAGAGGGCACTTACACTTTAGCACTGGTCAGCAGTGGCAAAGTGCCAAGATTATGAAAACCAGCAAAAAGGAATTACAGCAGAGGGTCTAAAAACAGGAGGCTAGAAGCAAAAAGTACAAGGAAACCACACCAAGAGCTGCCAGGACTAGGAGCGTCCACTAGGGGCACCCTGCAGGGATGTCCTCTTTCACCTCAGCTTTTTGCACTCTATTTTACATCCAAGCTTTGAAAATGGTCAAGCATATTTGCCCGCTGCAAATAGATCAGATGGAGCTGAAGGTGCTAACCTGCACTGATGATGTGGCCATTCTGACCCTCACCCTGGCTATTGCTCCATTGTCAACAGACATAATAGCAACAGATTTTGGTTCTGTTTTGAGGTACAAACATAACATCAAGAAGACTCAGGTTTTGAATAATTTCCTTGCTCCGCTTCGAGACAGGCACCAGGTTAGTTTGACAACATATCTCAGCCTAGAATTGTCATTAAAGATGGAAGAGGTTATTAAGTATAACTTTGGTCAATTCTTCATGAGGAGAGTTGAGCTTTTTAATAAGAGGTACAGATTACACTTGGGGCTAATCAGGAGGTCTAACCTTATCAAAAATATTATCTTATTTTATTTCTTATGTCTCTATAGATGTATACCTCTTTATCTCCCTAAAGCCTTTTTGATAAGATTGAGGCGTCTTGTCAAAAATTCATCTGGAGTTACAAGAAGACTAGGCCCAGTATATAGTTTATTTTGTGAGACTATTTATACATTTGTTTCCAGAGTAGAGCACATCATGCAAAATGTTTGTTGTTACACATACAGTTACAATGTAATATGTGTCCCTATCATTTTGCAAAGACCCCACATGTGACTAATTCCCTTTCCTGGCTCATCACTAAACTTAGTATGGTGGAAAATATGCCACACTAGTGGAGTTTCTCTTGCAATTAATTCTATCTGTGGCCACAAACATTGCTAGAGCTGTATTCTGTAAAATACAATCTTGGAATTTGCAAATGCTTGTGGCATTTTTGCACACCCAAGTTGAAAGTAGGTAGGCAAAAATATGGATCTCTTCCCGAGTTTACTCAATAACTTTGGTTTGGTTGACTGAAACCTTTGACAAGTAACATCAAAATCTGGATCTTCCTTTCATCTTTTCCTCCCTTAACCAAATGAGGGACAATGACTGCAATCCCACTCACTTAACTGAGCATCCTTCGAAACTCCTGCTGCACTGTAGAACCCTACCGAAACCTTTTGGGGTATATCCACAGGGCTAGTGGGGCAGGGTATCCATAGCATGCCCACTTATCACGTTTTACATTTGATTTTTGAAGACTTCGGGGCTGAATCCTGTGATGGCAGCTGCAACATTTTGCTTTTTTTTTTAATTTGACAAAATTATGTATAACAAAAGAAATGGCAGATAGTAATAAACCAAATCAAACTGTTGAGACAGATACACAATTATTTTCACACTTGAGGAAAAAAGACCAAGAAATAAAGTGGAAGAACATAGAACATGGGCCAGATGTAGCAAGCAGTTTTGCCCATTCTGTATCTTTGGGAAAATGTGTTTGTACATATGGCCCATAAAGTGGAACATAAAGTGCAGGTTGCATCTTGAACATTAAATGATCAAAGACAAACCAGAAGGTGACAACTATGGTTTCTAGCCATGGCCAGCCCAATAATAACTCAGCATCCCCCTCAAAGAATCCCAGATATACCTTAGTCTGGCTCTCCATTCTTCATTGTCTATTAATTACATTTTGAGGGAGTCTGTTTTCAAGAATTCATGCCACCAGAGCATTGTGTTTGGGACCTTGCTGGATAGGCAGTGTTGGGCCGGGAGCAGTCTTGCCAGAGAGCTTGCAAAGAAAGAAATCCCTGCAAGATGTGGTGGGATTGATGGAGAAGGCCCTAATACTACTGGTTTAGGGTCCCAAATCACATTAATCTGACAGATCAGGTTGAGTTTCCTCATAAATGTCACTCATTAACACCCAATGGAGGGGCAAGTTGCAACAATAATCACATCTTGCACTCGGTCAACTGCACATCGGAAGCATATGACATCTTGTCTAGCCTTTATGAGATAAAGGCGATTGGCCATATAACCAAAATCATTTAAGAACCTTAAGTGGTGAGCAGTAATCCTTGAGAAGTTTAAGACTCTCTGGGAGTCATTCTGACCCTGGCGGTAAAATCCGCCAGGGCCAACGACCGCGGGAGCACCGCCAACAGGCTGGCGGTGCTCCCATGGGCATTCTGACCGCGGCGGTACAGCCGCGGTCAGAAACGGAAAACCAGCGGTGTACCGCCGGTTTCCCGCTGCCCTGGGGAATCCTCCATGGCGGCGCAGCTTGCAGCGCCGCCATGGGGATTCCGACCCCCATACCACCATCCTGTTCCTGGCGGTTTTGGCCGCCAGGAACAGAATGGCGGTATGGGGTGTCGTGGGGCCCCTGGGGACCCCTGCAGTGCCCATGCCAATGGCATGGGCACTGCAGGGGCCCCCGTAACAGGGCCCCACAAAGATTTTCAGTGTCTGCCATGCAGACACTGAAAATCGCGACGGGTGCAACTGCACCCGTCGCACCCCTTCCACTCCGCCGGCTCCATTCGGAGCCGGCATCCTCATGGAAGGGTGTTTCCCTCTGGGCTGGCGGGCGGCCTTCTGGCGGTCGCCCGCCAGCCCAGCGGGAAACCCAGAATACCCGCGGCGGTCTTTTGACCGCGCAGCGGTATTCTGGCGGTCCCAGCCAGAATGACCCCCTCTGTGCCAGCATATTTGTATGTCTGATGTTTTCCAAAGTTACAGCAACCCCAAGATGCTTCTTCCACTATTCTGCCCTAAGTAAGAAGGGATCATCCCTTTGACCCACCTCGGCTGAAGATATCATTTTGTAGGCCAGGCTGATGCCCCTCTTGGGAGGACCACACATCAAGTAGTCCAAAAAACTAGTCGAGGAGCAGCAGATACCACTCATCTTCATACTACCAAGAATATGTCGAAGCTGTAAATATGTAAAACACCTGGCACAGTGGCAGGAGTACCTTTTCTGCAGAGTTTCATATGAGAGTAGAATGCCACCCTCACATAATTGTTTGTCAAGAAATGAGAAGTCTAATAACCTCCCAACCCCCCAGAAATCTCTTGTTGACCTGCCAACGTAAATTTGGATCAGACCCCAGATAGGTGTAAGTATTATAGAGAGGGATGTCTGGTAGCTTCATTTAAAGCAGTGTCAGATAAAATGAAACACCTCCAAGATTTTAAACCTAGTCCTTTTGAAATACACAGTGTTGATGATGACTGTGTGGGGCATGATGACCTCACCCCAAGGTAGGTACTCTGAGAACAAGCACCCCAAAGGATACGGCTTCCTTTGAAGGACCATAATTGTGACATGAATGAGGTCATTTAGAAGGCCCACAGGCCGGATAGAATAAGACTCCCTTTCTCCCGTGGCAACTGAAGAAACTGTATATTGGAAAAGAGAAAAGTGAAGGAAAGGAATAGGGAACTCAAATTACAATGGGTTGTAGGATGACGAAGTTCACTAAAGGCAACACCTAGTTCCCAGTGTAGAAACAAATGCAAAAACACAGCTGCACTTACTCATGCGGATTGTACACAATCGCAAACAGACAAATGTGAGATTTGGCTATATATTTATCCATGGTTGAAGGAATGTTTACAAACACTAAGAAAGGCGTGGAAAACCAGTGCTCATCTTTAAAGTAGCAGTGACAGGATTCATGGAAACCTTGCATTATTGGTACATTGCCATACCTGCACGCGCTCATTGTTCTGAAATCAATCATATATTTGGCTAGGGCCCGTGATAAAGTTGCAGCTCTTTCTTGCAATTGTTGATATTTGTGTTTGTACAAGTAATCCCTATCAACTGTATCTGGTGATTACGAAAAGGTGGACAAGGGCACAGGGTCTGTATCTAATGATGATGAAAAGTGTCCTCAATTGTAGTCCTGTTTATTAATAGTTTATATAAATAAGTTTTAAGAAGCTGCCTGTTAAGAATGCAGAAGTGGTATTAATGGCCTTCCTGGTTTCCTTTTAGGAATGTTGATCATGAATGATAGCACAGCTATGAGGATCCCTTGAGCTAGTGTTTCCAATTTGTTTCATACTTTCACACACATGCCATCATATGAACACACTTTTTGCTTGGGGCTGAGAAGGGTAGTATAATCTTCTTCGTTACTGCTCTCTTAGAATTAATGGCAAGTAATTGTGTTGAAGGAACCTGAAATTTACCAATAATATGATATAATTACAGGTGGCATTTTGTAGATGTGGTAATAAGTTACAGTGCAGTTTCTTATGCCTATTTTCTTTTATACTTCACGTGAAGATTGGACCATCTTATTGTTTACAACTGGGTTGATGTTCTCTAAGGCTTACCCAGCAGAGTAAAATGACAGTTCAACTCGAACCCAGCAGATGCACCATAATGGTGTATTTTGTGCTTGTTTGAATAATTAGACTGATTATACAATTAATCGAACAACAGAAGATGGCTCCAGCATAGACAGTGTGCTAAAGCTCCCAATATGAATGAAGGCTGCCTCAGTCCTCAACTCTCACAGGCACTAATTCCCTTCTCCCCACCTCACCCCCCACCAGCTAACAGCAACTGGAAACCCAACACTCAGTGATAAAAACCTTATGAAAAGCATTCCCCTTGACGTAAGCGTATATGTTGTTATTCATGCTTTAGTAAACAATAAATACGAGTGGCAATTAAGAACCATTAAATTCTGGCAAGGGTTTATATTTTACTATGCAACAAATCTGATCTAAAGGGATGAATTTCGAGGTTCGTGCCAAGTCCTCTGTCTATACTGTGATTTTGTTCTTCACCTATTAGATATAATTTTTAATTGTACACTGAGAATGTTCTCTACATTTGTACAAGCTCATTCTTGATAGTGTTTCTCTTTTGTTTTTTATGCTTATGTCTCTCTTAAAGGAAGCTGACTAAGCAGTGTAAATTTAGTAAATTATGCTCGAAGACAGTTAAATTCCTACCATAATGTACTCTTCACTGTAGTACTCCTGTACTTCCAGGTATTGAAAGGTGCATGGTTATCACCTGAGATTCAAGGCAGGCAGAGTGTGTGCTACCAAGTGTCTCTTTAATGATTTACTCTTGTTGACCCTATGACCCCGCATCTTCCCAAATTTCTGGAGTATTTCTAGTATAGGCTGCAGGACGGCCCTCACGTTTACATGGAACTAAACATTGTCTGTATATAAAAATATGCCATGCAGTATTCCATCAATACTAACTGTGAGAGAGTGATTTATTAGTTGTGGCGGATTGATGTCCATTTCAAGTAATAAAGTCACTGTCTTTTAAGGCCCACTCAAACGGTTCAGTAATTTAAACCTGAGCTCAACCATCTGGTTGCTTAGAAACAAACTGCAAAGCATTTAGATTAACAAAAACAGTTAAAACATAAAAAACCCAACACAATAAAAATCCCTCTCCAATTTATAAAAAATAGATACATTTTAAGAAGTAAGATTACACCAAAAGAAAAAAAATCAAATGAGGGAAACTGTATAATATTTATAGATTTAGGTGGAAGATGTGAAAAGAAGCACCAAGTATTTATTTACTGATTAGTTGCCGTGGACTGGGCCCTAGATGAGATTTGAGGCAGACTGCAAAGTAGCAATGGTTGGCTACACCAAGTGGATTGGCTCCCCCTCCGTCCATGAAGTAGGGAAGATTCAGAAAGATCCTCAGCCCCAATTTCAAACAGGGCTTTCTGAGTAAAAATGCTTCTCAAACAAGAAAAACCTCAAATTCAATCTAATGCTTATGGAACTGTCAGTCAGATACTTTTCCCAGTTGGTCCCTGTGAAACCGTGTTACTAAAGTTTCCAAAAGGTTCCCTGAACATTGGGGTTGTCAGGTCCTGCAGTGGCTCAGGGAGGGGGGTTGTGCACCACCCTCCCCTTAATAAATATAAACACCCAAGGGGTTAAGGTACCTATTGGCTGGTGGAGGAATGCTGAGTGCCCCCTCCCCTTCATAAAAATGAAAGACTTCAGGGGATGGGATGCCAAAGGGCCATAAAGGCTCAAATATGGGTGGCACATGCCACCTTCCCCTTAAAATACAAAAAAGGCCCTGGAATTTCCAGGACCTGTAAAGGTTCGAGGAGGAGGGCTGAACTCCCCTCTCCAATAATTATTCAAAAGGATGTCCAGGTTGGCACTGGGACACCAAAATGAATAATAAATAAACGATAGGAGCCACTCATTTATTATTTGCTGTTCAATATAGGAGTGTCCCATATTGCCCTGTGAAGGCTTTTTTCCTTATTTTGTTTATCTTGGTAGTTAGCCTAGAATAGGGAGGGGCACTATCAAACCAGTTTTCTAATGGTGCAGGGGGGGACTGCAGGGAGAGCAGTAGCCCCCAGCAATACTAAAAAATGTAATATTAATATTAATATTTTGCAATTGTAAGCCCTCTTTAATGGTGAAGTTGGATTTTAAGTCACAATTCAGAAAATACCACTTTTAGAAAGTTGACATTTTTCTGTCCCAACCACTCTGTATCCTGGGTCACATGGCTAGGTGAAGCTGGCAGTTAGTCTTTGTGTATTGCTCCCAGACAGTGAGACAAAAGGAAGATTAATGTTAGCTGGATGGGCCATTTCTGACTTGATGAGGGGGAGGAGCTGAGACCTACCACCTTCACACATCTGTGACCCAAGACAATCTGGGGGCCAGGTCAGGAATGAAGGGAGGAAGGAAATTCCAAACACCTCTAGGGTTGGAAACCTCCAGAGCGTCTCCTACTTCAAAGTGGACACCCGGTATGAAAATGGGAAATCTATTCAGTACTCCTCTGGACTTGTGGATGACTCAGAAGGACTGATGTGCTACTCCGCAAGAAGAACTGTTGCCCTGGTACCTACTTCCCTGATGTCTGAGTGATGATTTGGACCTGCATCTTGAACCCAGGACCACTGGAGTGACTTCAAAGGCCTATTGGCTGGCTTCCTGATCAGGTCATCAGAGAAAGAACAGGTTCCAACAACCTGGAACCCAGCAACTGGACTCTGGCGGCTGTGAGTCCTGTTCACCAAGCAGTGCCTCCAAGTCCTGGACCCTTGCAAGTGGGCATGAATGTGCTCTCCCACCGCATTTGTGGTCCCAGCAGAACTGATGCAGCAAAATACATTGTCTTGCACAACTCCGAATTGGAACTGCTACATAACGCATCCCCGAAGACGAACTTTGCATTTGCAGCCCCTTGGAACTGCCACTGTGTGCCGCATTTCACCATAGGATATCGCATTGCCAGTGCAACTCTGCAAAATGGCCATTACGCAATGCAGCTCCACGCATGGACCTCGCATCATCACTGCAGTTCCCTCATGGCTGCTGCTTCATGACTCATATCCATGCAAGAGCCTTGCTTTGCCTCTGCTGCTCGATGCAGGACTTTTCATCACTCCAGAACCAGGATTTAAGGTGCTTTTGATCAGCAGGCCTAACTTGGTCCTCGTAGCCAGCCCACACTCCATTGCGGTTGGTCTGAACTTGTTATTTTTTCCCAGTCCGCTGCAATCAGAGCTGGTACTTTGTGCTTCTAGACACTATCTTCACTTAAGTGGTTAAAATTGCATATCTCTTTGCTTTTTCAGTGACCCAATTTCCAAGACTAGGTAAGTGCTGAGGGAATGAGTGTATGATTACATTCTACACACAGACAAGAAATCATATCTGCAACATCATGTTCTTTTTAGGTATTTACATTTTCAAAATAACAAGGAAAATATGAAAAACTCCTCAGTAAAAAAGTGATGATAGCTTGGCACAACAAAACCAAAGAGGCAGTATTTTTAATGATTGATAAACTGGCAAGAGAGTGCCCACAAAATTTTAAATTGAAGAATCCTCAAAATGTCGCTACTAGGAGGATGTGAAATATACATAATTTTCTGTTATGAAGTTACGTTAAATTAAGGCAAAAATTACATCCTATGTGAAATGGAAATGCATCATTTTACAATATATGTTAGCATAAAACGTATCCTTCGCATCAATTGTTTACATTTAAATAAGAGCACATTGAACAACAGCTCTTATTCCTGTGCGTTTGGAGTATGTTTTTCTGCTGCGAATTGAGAAACAAACAGCATAAGATTACATAAAGTGGTGTAATGGTGTGATTTGCATAATTTTCCATTTCAAGCGTGCAGCAAAATTTCAGACATTATGCAAAATTACGTAGGCATAAGATAAATTTCACCCAAGCCTATTCCCTATCCGAAAGTCCAGTGCTTAATTTGTGCTTGTTGTTTCCGGTGCAGAGCACCAGCACTTATTTTTGAGGGCCGGCACTTATTTTTCTGCCTCAAGCATTTACTGGCAGCAAAAGACACATATGGGAAAGACGGAGGGAGAGGAAAACGAAAAAGCGTCACAAACAATCCAACTAACAAACTCACATATCCACGGCTCAAATGAACTCATACTAATACTAAAACTCTACTCATATTTCCCTATACTAATCCACCACTAATTCCTTTTGGGTTCCGGAGTAGCATGCTAATTGCCGAAAAGTGCTTAAACGCCTCGTCAGAGGTAGTAAGCGTTATATAAATACTATTACAATACAATACAATACAATGGGAGAAAGCAGAAAGCTGTGAGAGTGAACAGAAGGGGCAGGGAGTGGCTTTAAGGAGATTGAAGAGGCCTGAGACAGCATCTGGATTATGCTACCTCAGTGTTCCGTGTTTGCACATGTAATTGCAGTAGCCACGTGTTTAAGAGGGGGGCTTTGGGCACCAGCACTTTTTTATTTACAAATTAAGCACTGCGAAAGTCCATCTGACATGATTAGTGTTAAGGAATAAACGAACTCGCAGTTAGCTCTTAACAAAACATTAGACTCAGAAACTTGCTTTTTGCTACAAACAATTTTAAAAAACTCAAATTTATTTAAAAAATCTCATTTATGGTGTGTACCAGCAGGAGTCCCACCGATTCAAACATTGGCCTTGGGTACGGTATTCCGGCATCCTTCGAAGTCGGATAATACAAATTATGGTTGAAAGTAGTAACCCTTAGGCATTCTAAAAACAAGAAGTTCTAAAATTATTTTTGCTGCAGCAGGTAAAAAAGTAGAAGGGAAAGCATTCAGGATTCAACAGAATCACTCCTGATATGATGTCCTCTGACGCTCGGAGACATCATTAGGATGATATTTTACAACGTTATATGATAAAGATCAAATCATACACCTGATAACATTACTAATCATTCCCATCTACAATTTACTTTGACAACCACAAGTGGAAATCTCTCAACAGCTACCGACCTAAACAATGCCCAATCACCTGGTAGGAATTGCAGGTGCATACATAAATACAACATCAGATCCGGGAAAGAAAAGATACAAGACGGCTATCTCAAAACTAGATCTTGCGGAGCCAGATCTAGCTCTGTGCCAGATCATTTAAATACAAAATAATGGTACACAATGGGGGCAATAAGTCTGCCCTCCTAAGCTATAGCGTGTTGTGAGCGTCATTTACATTTTGGACGAGTCCATATTAGACATATTCAGTGATGGAACTGTCCACCGCCACGCATGATGTTTTTACTTGTATATTCTCTCTGAATTAGCCACGTAAAAGAGTCCGTCTTTAGATAAACTTTGCACAGCTTCCTAGTTAAGTCACCTTGCCAGGGAGCTGGTGCAGTGGTTGCGCTAAGGACATGGGCATGACATGTTTGTTTATGTCCGGTGGCTAGGGACCGCGACTGCACATGCTTAGTTTACACGGTTTCAGCTTGTCATGCCCTTAGTGTTTAACTGTTTACAATGGTTGTCGTGGCTATAGGACGTTGTAATTCAAGCACCAAAAGTCTGTTTAAGACGTGCCCTTCAAATATATATGTTGTCTTGTATTGCACTGTATGGTAACTACCTTCATTTACAACATGTACCGCTCAGGCAAACAACAAGAGTTCACATTGTCAGAAGACATGCAGACTAACAAAAATCAGCCTAAAAAAACTCAGCCACCTTGCAAAGCTGATGCACTCCAATATTCTGGAACCTTGAAGTACCATAGTCAGAAGAAGCACCAAACCCCGACACCAGGTGAATACAGGGCCATAATGAAACGGGACGCTTCCAATAATTAGCAACATACATCTTTAAAGAAAAAAAAATATTCTCCTTTTTAGATCTCAATTTATAAGCAACTATTTTAAACTTCGCATTTTTTTAACTCGGCGTGGGCTATTCGGTAATATACAAACGCTGAAAGAGAGGTTTTACCAAATGGTGTTTTTAAGCGCAATAGAAATAAAAAGACTATGCCTTTATATACAATATCTATAGTTTACTAAGCCAGTATGCATTACATTGCACTGGATAAAGCTGCACAGAAAAAGAGGCAAAGCAATTATGGCATGTGTTGGGACAGAAAAGTACTCTGCATGGCAATGGATTTGTACCCCTGCCCTGAGTGCCAAACTGTACAGATTTTGGCAGTCAGACGTAAATACAGATCATGTGTGTGCACCGTGACAGAGGCCTGTCTCACGGATAGTAGTCTTGATGAACCGGGAGGGGGATCCAAAGCGCCACTGTGACAGTGGCTGAAGACTACCGCCTTCAGCAGGAGCTAAGCACCATAAGCACGGTAGTGGCAGCATACTGTGTATTGATCAGTAGGAGTGAACAGGTCACACAGGTCCGGTGTCACTGGAGTGAGGCCTACAGGCTAACTCACTTGTTAAAGGTCCGCTGCTGTGTGCTTATCACCCTTGGCATTACATCAGTTAGTTGTGAATTGCTATGCAGTGCAGGAGTAGTGACTCTGCACTGGTTGTATGTGTGCTCGGTAAGGGTACAAAACAAGGATAGAGCAGTGCTGTGCAGTGTGTGTGTATAGTGAGTCTATGTACTGTGAGTGGACCTGTGAGTCGTACAGTGCATGAAGGGCGTAGTGTTGAGTAGCGTGCCCAATGCGAATGTGTGTGCTTGAAAGTGGCAACACATAAAGGCTACAGTATTGAACAGTGCACACAGAGTGCACATGTGCTGAATGTATGTCTGTTTGTGGTGGCACAATGCATGGAAGTAACAGTAGTGGATACTGTATGAGCTATGTACATACAGTGAGTGAAAGTGTGCCTGTGATGGTTCATTATATGGAGGGCCATGGGTATGTTTTTGGGAAGCCCAGGCCTGCCTGGTAAAGACACAAGAAGAGAGAGGAATCTGCCTAGACAGATTTGTTTATTGCTGCATTCCTGTGAGCTGGGTGGGACACACATTAAAGGCGGTTCCTTGAATAAGTGAGAGATCACAAGGAAAGGGCCTAGACACATCTCAGGATAGATAATAAGCTTCAGTGTAATAATAACAAATAATTACAATAAATATGCATAAAAAATACGTTTGATCAAAATTAAAACAGAGAAACTGTCGAGAGGGTTCTTTCTAAAAACAAATATCAATTAGAACTTAAAAGACAGTGAGAAATTAAAAAATCTAATTAATGCATTTATAATTCAAGGGGCCAGATTAATAAAACAGAGTTTGACAGCGTATTTGATTGTTCTGACACTTACCGCAACAAAATATTTCTGTATATAACACTTCTGAGCCTTAAAAAAATTGGATATATACATATGATGTGATCTAATGTTTCTAGTTTGTAACACACCAATGACAGCAGCTGTTATATCTGGGTGGGGGTGGGGGAATTCCACTATTGCTCAAATTGAGCCAAAGGAATACAGAGGTGTCTGAATCTCAGGAACTTACTTTTGGTTACAGCTTTTAGGCTGGAATACAGATATGGCTGCTTGACATTCAAGTATGAGTAGCAAAGTAATTCACTGTGCTTGTAATGTAGTAGGGACTTCAGGCCTTCAGTATAGCAATTCAGTTTCATGTTTTTTTCAACCAGGTGCTTCCGTTCTGTTCTAGACATGGATGTCAGCATTTCCAAGTCTGGAAGGTTATGATGTTTTATTACTTTATTAGTATTCTCCAGATTGAGTGAAAATGTTTTATACCTGTTTAGATTCATTACCCCCAAAATCAATGATTTTAACGTGAGAGGTTAGCATTAGCACAATCACGTATGTAATGCGCTATTGAAGGAGTATGAATGCAGAGCAAGGGATTTCTATTTAGCTCTGGCCTTGTATTACAATTGAGGGAGTGGAGGGGAGTCGAAGTTTGCCAGTTCAAGAATTCTTGAATACCTTTCATGTGGATTCGATCAAATTGCATTACAATTGTCTGATTTAATATGTGGGATGCATATAGTAGGAGGGGAGTGAGTTTTGCTGTTAGAGCTATCAGGGACTGGCTTATTGCTGTGCCTCCATAGAGAATCTTCTCAAATCTTTTGCAGTTTTGCTCACTTTTTGCTTCTTGGGTTTCAGATGGACTGACCAAGAAAGTAAGGAGCTGATAGTCGCACCCATATATACATGGCTATCTTTTTGCTCTATAATTATATTTCCCAGCTCTTAGACCAATGGTTTTATCTACTTTCTAAGTGTTATAACTTTTCTTGTTGAAAAATCGACATGTGGGTCATTTTCTAAATTATAGGCATTATGGGGGTCATTCTGACCCTGGCGGCCGGTGACCGCCAGGGTCACCGACCACGGGAGCACCGCCAACAGGCTGGCGGTGCTCCCGAGGGCATTCTGACCGCGGCGGTTCAGCCGCGGCCAGAAAGGGTAAACCGGCGGTCTCCCGCCGGTTTACCACTGCCCTTGTGAATCCTCCATGGCTGAGGAGCGCGCTCCGCAGCCATGGGGATTCTGACACCCCCTACCGCCATCCTGTTAGGGGGTGCCGCGGGGCCCCTGGGGGCCTCTGCAGTGCCCATGCCCATGGCATGGGCACTGCAGGGGCCCCCGTAAGAGGGCCCCGCAAAGTATTTCAGTGTCTGCTAAGCAGACACTGAAATACGCGACGGGTGCAACTGCACCCGTCGCACCCCTGCAACTACGCCGGCTCAATTCTGAGCCGGCGTCCTCGTTGCAGGGGCATTTCCTCTGGGCCGGCGGGCACTCTTTTGGAGAGCGCCCGCCAGCCCAGAGGAAATGTCTGAATGGCCGCCGCGGTCTTTTGACCGCGGTGCGGTCATTCAGCGGCGGTACCTTGGCGGACGGCCTCTGCCGTCCGCCAAGGTCAAAATGACCCCCTATGTGTTGACAGCATTGATCTTTCCAGTCTTTTGCAGTTTGTGAGCGCAGGACATTATTATCAGCGTTGCCAGATGAGTGATTCCATAGTTACCGAGTTTTGGGGGGGAAACCTTTTGGAAGAGCAGATATATACAGTAAAAATAACAAATTACATCTCAAGGAGGAGATGGAGCTGATTAGGAAATCATAACGAGTAGGGCTGGTAGCCCGAGATTAAGCTTCTGATGCACATTTCACTGTGCCTGACCTCCAGATGTGAAGTCTAGTCACTCCATGGCCTGTGTTGTGTTCGGAATATCTCTTGCTGTGACAGATGGCTTTTCTGGAGGAAGAGGGAGAGGAGAAGTGTGCACTTCAAAAGAAGTAGGACTCAAACATTAAACTTCAAAGACCCAGTCCTTAAATCACATTTGGTGTTTGGAAATGGCACCAAGAATTGTCACCTGTGAAGCAACCAGCTGGGCAGTTTGAGGAGAGAAAGCTCTGCCAGACTTCTGCTTGTGACCAGGACTGTGGCAAAAGACTGCTAGTCTCTCTGCTGGGATTAGGGGACATCACCCAAGGAAACCAGGACCACGTGCTCCGTAGCCTGGAACCCAGTGCCTGCTTTCTTGTCAAGACCAGTGTATCCTGCGTGGAAGAGGAGAGCAGTGTCAAGTGGACTCCCTGTGCCAGGTGTGAGGAGACAGTTGCTGCACTGATTGAGTCATTGCTCATGTGCAGACTGAGTCAGTAAACCCCCATATGCCAGGAGAGGACCCCCATGAAGACAGCCATGTGAAAATTGCCATGCCGTGAGGACTTTGGCCTATGCAGCACTGTTGTGGCATCCCCATGTTCCAGAAGGGACCACTGTGGAAAGACTGACTTGCTGAGAAAGGCTGAAACCAATGCCATGTTGTAGCGTTTGCCAGGATGCGACACCGTGGTAAGGACTGCTGTGTGGGAAAGGCCTAGGCCTTGTGGGTTAGTAGTGTGGCAATGACCCCACATGCCAGGAGGAGTTGCTGGGAGTAACTGTGACATGTGGTCAAGCAGGAGCACACAAACTGAAAGCAGCTGTGACCCGTAGGTACCCTAGACTAACAAGGACTGCATCTGACCTGACCTATGGATCAAGTGCTGGATGCTTTGAAAGTACAGCTGCCTCAAGGAGATCGAGATCAGGAGCATCTGAATCACACACCCCTGTTTGGGGAGCGTGAACCCTTACCATGTAGAGAAACACGTCTGATTGCTCCTGGAGAATGATGCATAAGCTCAAAGAAGAGCCTGCATATGTCCAGCACCACTGCAATGCTCGCGTGCAGCCACCAATTTACCAGAGCAGGACGAGAGCTATTGGGAGTGCCCATGGACGGGACACCCTCCAAGACAGTGCAAGCTTCAACTCTTTTGGAGCGGGTAGGACTGTCATGGGCTTACCAGGCCCTAGGAGAATCGCTGCTGATCGCTGTGTCCCTAAGACACTTTTAACTATAATTAAAGCGTCGGAGTGGACTCTTGAGTTAAAGGCCTGCTAGTGAGCATGCCCTGGGTGCGGTCACCTGTGAATGAGGAATAACCCTGATCACATAGTAAGGAGTGGGTGGGACAGGGACTTGTCAGTAAAACAATAGAGCCCTGACCTTAAAGGGGAAATGTTTTGTAATCTATGAGTGCCATAACGTTCCTTTGCATGAGTAGAGTTACACATTAAATTCTTCTTTTTATACAAAAATAAATATATGGCTGGACATTGATTTATTACTGTTGCTGAGCCCTTTTGGAATTAGGAGCTTTGTACACTAATCTGTATCCACATCTCCCCCTGACAGACCCATAGATTACCACTGAGAGTCAAGTGCAGAAAGAGTACTTGGCATAGTTGTTCAGGGTCTATAGTAGGCTGGGCCTCTGGACATAAGGGGTGAAAGGCCCCAACTCCCACAGTTAGGCCCAGTTGACCCAGTGTGCCCAGTGGTCCTCTGAATGGGGTTCTGACACCATGGTGGTACTGAAGTCCCTGAGTATTACCTTTGAGGCATCTGCTGATAATATGCTCAGGCCAGGAAACATTTAGGCCGCCTCAATTTCTCAATGAAGGGAAAGGAAAATGATACAATAGGAACAGATTCCCCAAATGCTGGAAAAGTGTTTTGGGAACATCTCTCATCTAACACTGCCATTTCTTTTTAAAAAGAAGTGCTTTGTGTATTGTGAATGTCATGTTCACGCACGCAACCTGGGCATCATCCTGGACTCCTCTCTCTCAATGACTTGCCAAGTCAACACCATCTCTTCATCATGCTTTCACACCCTCTGACTCCTGAAGAAGATTTTCAAGTAGCTCCCCTCCGACATGAAAAAGACAGTCACCTAGGCACTTGTCACCAGTAAACTGTACTACCACACCGGCATCACCAAGAAACTACAATCAAGACTACAAAGAATCCAGAATGCAGCAGCCAGACTCATCCTGGACATCTCCCGACACAGCCACATCTCCTCCTCCCTCAGGGACCTACACTGACGCCCAGTCAACAAGCACATCACATACAAACTCCTGGTCCACACCTTCATGGCATTGCACAAGATAGGACTGGAATACCTCAACCACCGTCTCGCCTTCTATGTACCCAACAGACATCTCCGCTACTCCCAGCTCGCCCTTGCAACCGCCCCCAAAATCTGGAAAAAGCACAGAAGGAGGAAAATTCTTCTCCTACCTGGCAGTCCACACATGGAACACACTACCTCTCAAGCTCAGGCAGATCGCATCACTGAAGCAGTTCAGAAGGGCCTCAAGACCTGGCTCTTCGACTGAGCAGCACACACATAAACAGTGCCTTGAGACCCTTTGGGGGATTAGTCGTGCTTTACAAATCTTTGATTGATTGATTCTTGTCATCACTTGCTGTGCCCACTTCTAACAAATGATAAAGGCAATACTATGTGATTGTACTATGAGGTTATATTGTATTTCTCAATTGAAAGTTAATGTTCCAGTGGGTGTCCTGTGATTGAATCTTCAATATGATTTTCTCACTTGTAATTGCATCCCTCAAGGGTTTAGCTTGGTCAGTAAGACTGGGGGGTGGGATTGGGGCGATGCTTCAGATTTTCCAACAATCATGCTGGAGTATACTGTCAAAATACATTATTGGACAAGAAGGACACATATGAGAGGGTAAAGAGGCAGTGGACAGTGAGACGAATGCGGATTGGTAGGGGTACTAACTGAGAGAAAACGCAATAGTTTACAAAATAACCAACATTTTTTAATACTTTCAAAGCAGAGAGGGAGAGAGTGTGTGTGCGTTTTTGTCTGGGTTTATGTAAAACTTCTTTGTGGAATCCAACAGACATCTCACCATGCCCGACTGAAAGCACCTGTACCCAACTATTTTTCAGAAATTACATTTATTAGAGGAAGTGTAACACCCCTAACAGCCTCCCAAAACTATGCCCTGGCAGTCCTTCAATGGAACATTATGTCCTGGCTGTTCTTAATGGTGTGTGTGATCATTTGCGGCATTCTGGCACATTCTTATGGATTTGTAGTGATGCACATTTTTCTGCCCCACTGATCTCAATGAAGCTTGCAGGCATTGGAAACATTTGATTACAATGTACCCACAATGGCTTGTCATCATTTGAAATATTGTGACCCCATACTGCTGAAGAGCCTTGTAATCGTTTGCAATATTTTGAATCCACTGTTCTCAAAAGAACATTAATTATTTACAACATTCCGTCATTTCGTGGTTTTAAGTGTGTTGTTAATACTTTAAAACTTACTTTTCCTATTCTCTCCGATTGATTTTGTAATAATTTGCAACAATCTGCCACATTTTGCTCAAAAGTACTTGTTTAGTGTTTTAGTGTTTTTAATATACTTGTAAACATTTTCTAGCCTTCTGGCCCTGTTGGTCTCATTGAGGCTTGAAAAAATGTGTAACATTTGATCTCTATAAGTTTCATTGAGGCTTTCACAAATGTGCATCTTTGTGCGCCCCCCACTTTCTATGAGGCTTGTAGAACAAGTTACCTACCTTTGGTAATGATTTATCCGGTAGAGACATATTCTGGTTGCAGATTCCTTACCTTAGAATTTTCCCAGGCATCAGTCTGGACCTGGAGATTTTTTTCCGTGCAGTACCTATGAGCGCCGTTAGGTGGCGTTAATTGACTCCACGCTTGTCGTTGGCGCCGTGGTCGCCGGATATAATGCCCCAGGTTTTACATAAGCGCCATCCAGGTACGTTGATGCCACTTTCTTTTCACGAATTTCCACTCCAGAAGCGCAGAGACAGGGCCCTGAACTGGAAGTTCCTGTACCTAGTAATCCGTTTGCAGAGCTGGGAGGATGAGCGGGTTGAAATGGAATCTGCAACTGGAATATGTCTCTACCAGATAAATTGTTACCGAAGGTAAGCAACTTATTCTAGTTGCAGATTCCTTACCTTACAATAGATACCCACGCAATACCATCCCCAGAGAAGAGTTTGCTAACCAATATCATACTAGCAAGTCCTGTAGGACCAAACAGCTAAAGTAGCCATCCTTGCAAAACTGTCCAGGCAGTAGTGTTTAGCGAACATGGGCAAGGACGCCCATATTGCTGCCTGGCAGATATACAGAACTGGAACTCCATATGCTAACATAGTGGTGGTATCTGTTGCGCTGTTGCATTGGTAGAGGGGGCACACAAACCCTCAGGGGGTTGCTTATCAGCCAAAGCGTAGCACATTTTAATGCAGCATATAACCCATTTGAGATGGTTTTCTGCACTCCCCAATGTTTTTTTGTGCCCACATAGCCAACAAAGAGTTGCTCAACCACAAGGTCCCGGCGGTGGAGTCTCTCACCTTCCTTAGAGGGATGTGGGCATGTGTAAAAAGTAGGCAAGGTGATGGATTGTCCTACATGAAAGGGTGCAACCACTTTAGGGAGGAAACATGCCCTAGTATTAAGCACCACCTTGTCAGGGTGGATGGAGAGAAAAGGTGGCTTAGAAGAAAGAACCTGCAACGCACTAACTCTGCGGGCCGAGATGATAGCCAAAAGAAAGGCTGTTTTCAGAGTTAGCAGGAATGGTGGACAATTATGAAGTGTCTCAAAGGGAGTGCGAAGCAAGTTCAAATCCCACTGGGGTATTATGAAGGAGGAAAGAGATGGGTAAGATCCTTAAGAAATTGTCCCACAATGGGAGATTTAAACAAGGAGGGCTGGTCTGGCAAGTGGAAGAAAGCCAAGATGGCAGACAAATAACCTTTGAGGGTGCACAGAGGAGAGCCCTGCTGGGCAAAAGAAAGACCAAACAGAAGAACCTCAGATAGAGTGGTGGAGAGGGGGTCAACAAACTTGTCTGTACACCATGCCCCAAATTTGTTCCGACAGGCGTTTACCGTTTCGGTGGAGGGACGCCTGGCTGCCAAAATAACATCACAGACTTAGGGTGGAAGGTCAAAAGTTGTCAACTGCTGTTGCTTAATCTCCACGCAAGAAGATGAAGACTGGACAGGTTTGGGTGGAGAACTATCCCCTGCTGCTGCGACAGAAGATGCACCCAAAGGGGCAGTCTGATCGGAGGATCGATGGCCATGCTCAACAGCTTGGGATACCAGAGTCTTCTTGCTCAGTCTGGGGCCTCAAGAATGACTTGGGTCCGGTCATTCTTGATCTTCTTCAGAACTCTGGGTAGAAGTGGTATTGGTGGAAAGGCGGAAAGAAGGCCTGAGTTCCACTTGAGTTGAAATGTGTCGCTGAGCAGGTGCCATCTTGGAAACTCTAATGCATAAAATAGCTGACATTGCGCGTTCTCAGTGGAGGCAAACAGATCTAACCAAAGCTCTCCTCACTGCTGAAGACCTTTCGCAACCTATAGATGGAGACGTCATTCATTATCGATCAGGCATTGATGGCTGAGTTTGTTCGCCCTGGCGTTCAGAGATCCCACCAGATAATGAACTACCAAGGATATGGCCTGCTGCTCCAGCAATGTCCAGAGGTGGAGAACCTCCTAACAAAGGGTCCACGACCCCACTCCGCCATGCTTATTGCAGTATCACATGGCAGTGGTGTTTTCCGTGAACACCTGCACCACTTTCCCTTGGAGAGAGGGAAGGAATGCTTCCAGTCGAATTGCCCTGAGCTCCAGAAGATTGATATGGAACTCCGACTTCGCCGGAGACAAGACGCCTCTGATCACCGCCTCTCCTGTGTGGCCTCCCAATCCTAGAAGTGATGCATCTGTCACTACAGAGAGATCAGTTAGAAGAAGGGAGAGGCATCAGCCCATGACCCAATCACGGATCAAAAGCCACCACTGCAGATCTCATGCAGTCCCCCCTGGGATCTGGAGCATGCCGGAGAGATTTCTCTGATGCTGGACCCACTGGAACTTCAAGTCTCACTGCGGAGCCCATCTGGCATGAGGCACAAGCAGAATTCAGGAGGCCATGAGGCCCAGTAGCCTCAGAGTCCTTTTCACGAAATCCAGGATAGAGACTGAAACATCGGTATCATAGCTTGAATATCCTGGACTCGCTGCTCAGGTGCCTAGGCCCGAAACTGCACTGTGTCCAGAACTGCTCAGATGAAACAAAGCATCTGAGAGGGAATCAGGTCTGACGTTGGCATGTTTAGGCTGACCCCCAGCAACTGCAAGAGGTTCACTGTAGTCTGAAGATGGGAGACACAGCCTTGGGCAAGCTCACCTTCAACAGCCAGTCATTGAGGTAGGGGAAGACTGACACCCCTAACCTGCACAGATGAGCTGCGACCACTGCCATCACCTTGGTGAACACCCAAGGAGAACTGGTAAGGCCAAAGGGGAGCAGGGTGAATTGAAAATGCTTGTGACCTACCGTGAGCCACAAGTAACATCTGTGGGCAGACAGGACAGGAATATGGAAATAAGTGTCCTGTAAGTCCATCACTACAATCCAGTTTCCAGAGTCCAGGGCAGATAGGACCTGAGCCAGAGTGAGAATTTTGAACTTCTCCTTCTTGAGGAAGAGATTGAGGGACCAGAGGTTGAGGATAGGCCAGAGGCACTTGTCCTTTTTGGGCACCAGAAAATAGCAGGAATAACAATCCCAACCAACTTCTGGCACTCCAGATCCACTCTATGGCTCCCTTGACCAAGAGTGCCATAACCTCCTTGCAGAGAAGCACCAGGTGATTCTGGATCATTCGGTCGTAGAATGTTGGCATGCAGAGAGGAGTAGTCAAGAAGGGGAGGGAGTAGCCCCTTTGGACTGTTTACAAAACCTACCTATTCGACATGATGGTGGTCCTGATGGTGAATCCTGCTGCTGACTGGTCCCTGGTGGGGAAGTGCCAGATCAGGAAGGCTTGGAGGCTGCAGCAGAGGGGGTAGGGGACTGGCTAGACCCCTGGCTCCCAGATCCACGCAAACGCTGGATCCCATGCCCTCAGCCATGCAGAGGCTGTGCAGCATGTGCTGCACAGTGGCTGGCGGGGAATGGACATGGCTGGGCACTACTTCTGTAGCCACAAAGGGGAGAAACTCAGACTGAAGGGGACAAGGGCAGCCACGAGGCCAAGGGACCAAGTCGTAACCTGAGACTCCAATCGCTCATGCACTGAGTCTTCTTTGTACCCGAAGAGACATGTGACATCAAAGGGCATGTCTATCACTGTAGATTGGGCATCTTCTGAAAAGCCAGATGTACGTAACCAGGCATGGCGTCACAAAGCCACCCTCGATACAACCGATCTGCCCAGAGAGTCGGTTGTATCCAGCCCACTTCTGATAGTGAACTTTGTCATGTCTAACGCATCAGTAACAACTTGAGAAAGTATGGTCAGGGCCTCCCCCAGGACCAGTGGCAGCACTTGTGTGACAGTGTCCCATAAAGTATGGGTGTAATGGCCTAAAAGGCATGCAGTGTTCACCAACCATAATGCCAGGCTGGAGGAAGGGAACAACTTCTTACCAAGATGGTACAGCTTCTTAGATTCCCTATCCAAGGGAGTGGAGGGTAACGAGCCATGGGAGGTTGATGCTTAGATGACCAAGCTCTTGGGGGTAGGGTGTTGGGCCAAGACACCTGGTTTGTAGACATAGGCCTATGGCGGTGGAAGGCTGTCCTATTAATAGGGGCCCCTGTGCTGGGCTTAGACCATGTTCTCAGCAGGACATCAGTGAGGGCTTCATTAAAGGGCAAAAGGTGATCTGATGTGGAAGCCCCAGGCTGAAGCACCTCAGTCAGGAGGGTAGTTCTGACTGCCACCGAAGGGAGCTCGAGGCCTGAGACCTTGGCTGCTCTGTTCACCACCATGGACCCAGAAGCTCCTTCCTCCGTAGCCATGATAGGGGGAGAAAGCATACCAGCATCAGGTGAGGTATCCAACCTGCTGGCTTTGCCCAGTTCTTGAGCCCGGTCCATAGGATCTTCCAGCTGGTATTCTAAAGGGTCCAGCGACCCCGCCATACCCTCACCAATTTCTGTCCCATAAGAATAAAGGCTGAAATCCGATCTAGGGATCAAAAGCCCTGCTGTAGACAGAGTCGGCGTCGAGCAACGTCATTCCGGATCTGTGTCGTAGTCAGTGATCGGTATAGGACTGACACCGCCAGCAGGTCTGGGTGGAGTTGGGAGCATTGACACTTGAACCAACGTCAGGGAAAGTCGAGGTACAAGCGATGCTGGTTCGGATCCAGAAGTAGATCCTTGGATGCCCCTCATAGCTGAGGCCGAAGCCGCTGGTGTGGAACCCAAAGGGGCCCCTGCCAACCCTGTGAGGCCCGAGGGCTCTACAACATGGCTGGTCTGTCCAAAACTGAGGCACGTGACCTCGTAAAACTTTTTCAGTAGGACAGAGATGGCTTCGGCTCCCAGAAAGTTGGGGAGACGCAGCGCCAACCCAGAACTAGGCTCTGAAGATGGAGGCCTAGAGCCAGGACACTCCTTGTCCCACGTCACATCTTCCGACTGAAGGGGTGAAGTCAAAGAATGCTTCTTCGCAGGGGCGGCTGCTACGCTATGGCGAAGGAGCATCACCCCACCTGCTTTGCCAGAAGTAGAAAAATTAAATGATAGTATTCTATCATTTCATTTTTCTGCTTCTGGCACAGCAGAACAGGTAGGCATGGGGCTGGGCATCAGGAGGAGGGAGGGGGGAGGAGTGGAGAGTGCAGTAAGTGCACATGTGTGTTTGGTCTGTCGTCTGAGGCCAGCCAAACACACATGTGCACTTAGGTTTTTCCAACCCGGCTGCATACACAGCTGGGCTGGAGAAACTGCAAAGACCCCAGGCTTGTGTCTAAGCATCATTGACTGCCACTCAGATCAATCCTGATGCTGCTTACATGCTATGTATAGCACGTAAGCAGCACCAGGAATGCTGGAGAGCCTGTGATGGTGTCCCAGCAGTGAATGCTGCTACTCAAGAAGCGGATCGAGGTGGCAGGTGGCGGCGACGGACAGAGGTAAGTTATTTGTTTATTTTTTTGTATTCCCTCCCAGCTCCCACATCCCTCACCCCCCACCCCTCTCCTTGAGATTTACGGTGGCCATAGCCGAGTCCTCAATTTCTTCTTCTTACCCAAATGTCCTGAAGATTTGAATGGGATGCAGAGGAGTGGTGGTAGTGGTGGCTCCGCGAGGGGTCTCAGTACCTTCCTCTCGACTGAGAGTGAGTTGGAGCCAGACACAGGGCTGCAAGCAGCTTCAGGGAACACTCCCTTAAAGCCTTCAGATTATGGCCCTGCAGTCAGAGCACGACTTCAGGTCGTGGTCATGCTCCAAGCACCAGACACACGCCAAGTGCGGAGCCCTCACAGATATCATGTGGTGGCCGGAGTCACAGGGCTTGAAGCTGGTCGACTTGGACATCCTCAACGCACCAGAAAAGTCCCAAAAACTTTGACAAAAAGTCACAAATTCAGTCAAAAAGTGACTAAGGGTAGCTCTTCTCCTAATCTGCACGTTCGCTGGCACGGAAAGAAAAGAACTCACGTCAGCACTCTGAGGTGGCGCTTATGTATGACCTGTGAAGTCATATCCGGCAACCATGATGCCAGCTACGGATGCAGAGTCAACCAACGCCACCTAACGGCATGCAGAGGTACTCCTCAAAGAAAAATCTCTGGATCCAGACCGACGCCTGGGAAAATTATAAGGTCAGGATTCTGCAACTAGAAGTCTCTGTCAGATATATTTGTGCAGTGCCATATCTCCATTTCTTATTTTTGCAGCATTGTCTCCGGGTTGTTCCCACGGGGGATTGTGAACATTAAATCTTCATTGCTCTGAATAGGGAATACAATAGATCTTAAACAGGTCCCAACAAATATTCTTTGTATGAACTTGAAATGTTCTTCTTAACACTAGTCTATTTATTTTTTCTAAGATGCATGATTATGCTATCGTATCGTGGAGCAGTATATTTTGAGAAATCTAGTTTATTAGCCATATCCTCATTATTGCCCCCCAATTTTTCTAAATGGGTTCTTAGATATAACATCTTCCTCTCACTTTTCTCATTTGATTTTGTCACGAATTGTAACCCTCTGCTGTGGTCAGTGAAATATTTTCCGTGGTGGTGCAAACATGAGCATGCATAATGGTAGCAATGATGGACATATTGCGGGTATAATGTTGGTAATTCGAACAATTTGTGAGCAATTCTGATCTCCAGTGCCACAATAGTAGTGTGTATATATTTTGTATGCATTCTCGGTCTAAACTTGCACTGGGATATTAGAAAAGTAATTCCTTACATTTTTATAAGGTTTTCACTACGGGTTTCTAACGCCTCAGCCTGTAAGGCTACCATAACCAATCTGCATCCATCCATGCACTCACCAAGGTAGGAAAGGGACAAAAAAATAGGTCCGGCACCAAAATAAATGTGGCCCCATTCGTGAATTACAAAGGTAAAATGTGTCCCATGTTTGCAAACGGGGCAGTTTTGAAAGTGTAAACAGACGCTGTAGAAGTGTTTTGCAAAATATGGAGGACTGCATGGATTCGAACGTGCTGCGGGCAATGTTTGTTTTTATTTTCAACGAATTGAACAGTAAAAACTGGCCCATCAGGCTATAAAACAGACCCACCAACAGCAAAAAACAGGCCCACACATGAGCTGTCCGAACAGCCAAACTATCACCTTGTTCATGGACATATTAATCTAGCAAACTATTGTCTTATTCTCTCGTTAATTCACTTGCGTGTCTACAGACACATTTGCAACTCACTGAAGTACTACTTAGCCAGACCGGTTTGTTTTTGCAATTGCTTATTAACGTATTATGAAGAAACAATGTGTTGTGTTTTTCCCCTTCTTTGATTTCGCCACTATTGAAAAGCACTCAATCATAGAGGTTTGTATGTTTATGCTTGGAAAAGACAGAAAGAGAGCGAGAGAGAAAGATAACGAACGAGTGTTCGTGTAAATCCTCAGCACTCCTTCTGTAATGCTACTGCGTTAGCATTATGACATTTCTTTTTTATTGCATGTCAACTCAGGCATCCCCAGCAATAAGGATGAATGTACCATCCGAGGGCTTAGTTGTCTTCACACCTTTTCATTAATGATCCAGTTATATTCGATTCCAGAGTTTAATACAGTCCTGTTGTTCGAATTTTCAATGCAAGTTTGGTTTATTACCCTGCCCACGAGAAGTGGAATGCTATATGTTATTTTTTATTCTACAACTGGGATAAGTTAGATTTTAGCCGTTATAAAATTCAAGATGATAATACCTTTCACAACACAAATAATAGATTCTACAGGTTGTCTGTGGGCAGTGGATAAAATTAGGTTATCTATCTCTGAAGAAGATACTTACCTTTGGCTAGACTCTTACTGGTGGCAACTCTATCTAACCATAGATTCCTCACCTTTTGCATAATCCAGAGGATCCAACCTGGATACCATTTTATTTTCACAGCAGTGCTCCTGTGTGCCACTAAGTGGAGCCATGTGGCTCCTCATTGGCTTCGTTCTGGCACAGAAGTAATGAAGAGGAATCGCATACGTGCCACTCCTGCATGCTAAATTTCAGTTACTAGCTTGACTTTCTCCACACCCTTGGACACAAGCATCAAAGAAATGTTGGTACTAGTGTGCAGAGCAGATCTCTAACTTGGAACCTTTTTGGAAGGCAAATAGAGGTCACTTCTCAGAATTGGGAGGTTGAAAAGCACTGAATGATCTGTTAGATAGAGTATACACCAGAATGAGCATTCCTGAAGGTAAGTAACTTGTTTTTCTAGTGGATATTTCTACTCTCACATTTAGAATAGTTACCAAAGCAGTACCTTGCTAAGATGAAACATCTGTGGAGATGGCTCAGACCAGAAAATCCTGCAAGACCAAATGGGCAAAATGCCCATTCCATTGGACCTGGCTGTCAAGGCAGTAGCATTTCGTAAACATGCACTGATGTCTACATCATGGCCTGACAAATTCCAAGGACAGGCACCCCACAAGCCAAAGTAGCAGTGGCAGTCTTACCTTGGTGAAATGGGCTCCCAGACTTTCTGGAGGCTGCGTATTGGCCAATGCATAGCAAATCTTATTGCAGAGGACTATCCTCCTTGACAAAGTCCTTTTTGGGGCTGTCCTTCCTTTCTTCATCCCCTGAAAACCCCAGTAAAAGGTGATCGTCCACCTTATGGCCCTTGGTTCTATCAATGTAAAAGCTTGTAAAGCTCTTTAGGGTCCAAATGATGGAGCTTCTCATTCTTTTTGAACAGTGAAGCAGGCCAAGATGCTAGTAGAGTGATACATTAATCAATGTGGAAAGGAGTTATGACTTTTAGCAAGCAAATCACCTGTGTTCTCAGCACCAATTTATTTGGAAAAAAGAGATGTTCAGTGGTTGTACCTATTGAGCCGGAAGTTCACTTATTCGACAAGTTGAACAAGTTAATTACCTTTGGTAACAAATTATCTTGTAGATACTCTATCTAGCTGCAGATTCCTCACATTAGAATTCCCTGGCGTCAGCTTCGAATCTGGAATTTTTCTGCTGAGCACTAACCTGCGCGTGCCGTTGGGTGGCGTCGTTCAGATCCGTGTGCGTCGTCCAGCTCAACGTGGCATCGTCAGCAGCCGTCTGTGACATCACGGTCTTCTATATAATCACCACCCTGGTGCGCAAAAGCTAGTTCTTTTCCTCTCTTGGCAGTTAAGCGCAAGTCCGTAGAGAGCTACTCTTTTTTCGTCATTGCATCGAAGATTTTTTCGATTGTCTGTGCGAATGACTTAGAAGAAGTGTGGCGCATGTGAGACAAGTTGAAAAGATTGCAAGGAGGAGGACAGTCTTAAAGGTCAGAAGAAGCAATAGCAGCTGTTCTTTGGCATGAAGTGAGTGCACACAAGCAACATCAACTTCAAGGTAAGGTCCAACTGTGGCACCCAGTGCTTTATTTGTGCTTCTTGTTTCCGGTGCAGAGCACCAGCACTTATTTTTGAGGGCCTGCCCTTATTTGCCAAGCATTTACTGTGAGTAGAAGACACATATGGGAAAGACGGAGGAAGAGAAAAACGAAAAAGAGTCTGAAAGGGGAAAAGCAGGAAGCTGCAAGAGTGAGATGAAGGGGCAGGGAGCAGCTGTAAATGAATTAATGAGGCCTGAGATGGCTTCAGGATTACACTGCCTCAGTATTCCGTGCTCGCACATTTAATTGCAGCAGCCGCATGTTTAGGAGGAGAGCTTTGAGCACCGGCATGTTTTTATTTACAAATTAAGCACTGGTAGCATCACCAACAGTTTGGAAGGGAACATATATTTAAAACCTATAATAAACCACATCACAATGGGTGATTTAAATAAGGACAGTTGTTGTGCCAAAAGTAAAAAGGCCAAAAGTGCATACAAATGACCTTTAATAATGACCACTGCAAGACTTTACAAAGCAAAGGACAAAATAAATAACAAAATATTGAACACCGGGCCACAAATCTGGCCAAGAGCCAAGTGTAAATGGACTACAGCTGGATGCTGCAAGAATGACATCCACAATCTCAGATGTTAGATTAAATGTAGTCAACTGCCACTGCACAATCTCTATGCATGGAGGAATAGATTGTGCCATGCTACTGCAACAGAATATCCTCCTAAAGCAGTGAGAAGCCTGATCAAAGGACAGACGTTCATGCCAAAATGTTCTGGGTACTACACTCTCCTGGTCCAATCTAGAGCGACCTGGGCCCAATTGTTACTAATGTTCTTCAGAACCCAAGGAAAGCAGAGGCAGAAAGTCGTACAGGAGTCCTGTCTTCCACTCAAGCCAGAATACATCTCCCAGCAAGAGTTTTGCAGGAACTCCAACACACAAATGTTTTGATATTGCACTGGAAAATAACAAAAAGATCTAAAAATGGTTCTATCCACTGTCAGAAGATGCTCTGTGCTACCTTTGGGTGTAAAAGCCATTTATTATCTGCAAGGCACCACCGGTTCAGTTTCTCCACCCTGGCATTCAAAGGTCCCAGCAGGTGGTCCATAAGCAGGGAGATGGCCTGATGCCCCAGCAAAATTCAGAGGCTCAGAGTATTTGATACAGAACCCAGGATACCACTCCACCCTGTTTGTTGCAATATCACATCTTAGAAGTATTGTCAGTGACAACCTGCACAAGCTTTAGCTCAATAGATGAAAGAAAAGCCTTCAGAGCCTGGTGGGTGGAGCAAATCCAGCAGATTGTAATAGAGTCAGGTTTCCACCAAAGATGAGAGTCCTCTGAACTCCACATCACCCAGATGACCTCCAAACCAACAGTGATGCATCCATCTTCAACGTGAGCTGCGGGTGGGGAAGGGAAAGTGGTTTGCCACTGGTCCAATTTCAGTCAAATCAAATCAAATCAATCTTTATTCATATTACACAATGAGTCCATAAAAAATAAAAACAATAAAACATCAACATGACAAATACATTAATAGAAACTCTCTAATATCGGACCATCGTCATAAAATAATGAATCAGAAATAACATTAGAGGCATGAGTTATAGCACTCGAAGGGTAATCAGTCTAAAGTGCAAGTGGTCACAAAAAATAAAATCGAAAGAGACACAAATATAAAAACTAATATAAAAAACATTCTGCATAGGTGTCTTATGTGCAATCAGATGCAAAGGGTAGTAAGCCAGATCTTATTTTAGTATTCCTCACTGCGTACAGATTTTAAATAAGTGATTGACTTAGACTTTTGATTGCGGACTATATGTATGTCAGGATTGCACAGTAAGTATAAGCATGATTCAAATTATTAAAATTTAAAAGCCTCTTGGTAATGAATGACTCTCTTCGATAATTATAATGGATGCAATATACATGACCTAATATCTTCGTAAAATTTACAAAAGAGCATGAAATGTATGGTGGATTGACTGGCTTTCCCGCCGCATGGACACTTAGGTAACTTTTCTAACCATTCCTTTGATTTTGGGAATGCGACTAAGTAATGAAGCATCACTAAACATAGTCTGGTTAAATAAAATCTGTCCTGAGCATTTGTTACACTAATCCAATACCCTTGTAGTCCCTTTTATAACGGTCCTACGCAGTATCTACCTACGGTTGGCTTCACTCTTTCTCGTAATTGTCCGTCAGCCTCCCTTTTTCCATAAAGACGGTTCTTAATCTTTTTCACTATATTGCAGGATACTGACAGGGGCAGTGATGCTTCTCATCAATTTTCTGCAATATGTTATTCACATGCCACAGCCATGGGATTTGGTCATAGTGTTCGAGTTACAGGCAGTCCCTAATTATCTCCCTGGTGAACATATTGCCTATATTACTCCTATATTACTATGCCATTTGGCCTCTATGCTAAAATGGATGGAAAATGGATATAGTCCTCTATGTGACATGCATCACATTCTTCATGGGTGATACAGGTTGGGGCTGAACTTGGGACTGACAAAAGCCTACATAAAAATTAGGTCTCCTGAGTCTGCAATATAGTACTGTTAGCCATACCCCAAACTGATATATGTTGTGGCTGATAGGCATTTGTTCCTGCGTTGTTTCAAAATTTCCCTGCTGGGATTTGTACCCAGTCTTTGGGCAAATCTAAAAACCACTTCAATAGCTCTTATTAATTTGATGTTTGCAATTTTAAGGTGTGGCCTCAACATTCTCCTTGGGAAGAGAAGATGCCCTGGTAGCTAAAGGTGTTTGCTTGTTCTAATTTCTGCCCTAACCTGTAGTGCGATTTCCCGCTCTTCCTTCCCCTTCCACAGACCACGGTATAGGTTTTTTTCGGTTAAGTTTTACATCTTTATCCTCCATATAGGTCACAAAGTTGTCAATCAGATGTTGTAGGCTGTGTGCTGTCCTAGACAGCATCACTGCATAATCTGCATAAAGTAGGATAGGGGTAGAATGTATGCCAACTCTGTGTGCATCGACATTTACCCTTTGAAGGAGATCATCCACCCCCTTTATGTACAATGAAAATAAAAGCGGGACGAGAACACATCCCTGCCTGATACCTCTTGTCACTCGAAATCTTGGTGTGCATTCCCCATTTTTACCATAGCATACAAGTTCTGTAAAGGATACATACATCTGTGAAAGATGAAAAACTATATCGGCCGGGCACCCATTTCTGCCAGGGTCTGCCACAATTTTGCATGATTGACCAAGTCATGATTAACTAAATCAAATGTGCTGCTCAAGCTGGCAAAGCAGAGTTGAATATGCTCTTGATGTGCCCTTGACATGCTATGATTATTTACTAATTATCAAGTTTAAACTGATGCACTGCTCCACCATGTCAATGTATTTTCCAAACCTGTATCGTGAGTTTGTCAATACTTGTTTTTCTAAGGACCAGGTTTCTAACATTTCTAATATTTTTCTGCCCAATAATTTGTCGGATGGACCATAGCACTTTGTTTCAACTCTGTTCCACTTTCCCAATATAGATAATATAATATTGTCACTCCATCTAGGTGGGAAATGCCATTGTGCTGCTGATTTGCAGTCTTGGATTTAATTTGGCACCCATAGTGCTCTTCGGAATTTAAATGCATCCATTGGGACCCCATAAGGTAAGGGGCTTACCCCTGGACCCACGTTTACAGTTTTTTTTATAGCTAGGGTGAATTCTTCGGAGGATACTGGATTTAAAGGTGTAAAGACTGGTAGGTGTGAAACATCTAGAGGTGAGAGTAGATCTATATTATTTGGTTAAAAATCCCATCAAAGTGGGCAATCCAGTCTCCCAGAGCAACTAGAGTCTCCACTTTAGGTAGGAGATTGTCCTTTAGAAATCGGAAATTAATGATTTTCCATGGAATCACCATGTTCTGCCACCTGTTCCAAGCTAGCTCATGCCTATCCTTGAAGTTCTTTTTTCCTTGTGGCTATAGCCAGTTTATAGATCTGTCTTGACTCTTTGACCTTCTCACTATTTATGGGAGTTGTCTGCAAAACGTTTCTTAAATTCTGGTTTGCCCTCGTACAATGGTTATCAAACCACCCACAGATCTTTTCAGTTTTACTTAGGTCCTTATATTGGGCTCTCAACTTGTCAGCGATAGCCGATGTAATATAGTGAAAAGCCACCATTAGCCTGTTGAGGGTTACATCCCATTCAGTGCAAGTAATGAAGGCCGCATTGTTTTCCTTAACTACTGTTTCTAGGAGAGCAATTCCATTTTGTCCCTGCCCATGTCAAGCTTACACCATTACTGCCTACTGTTTCAATGAGTGGTGCTAATTTACGCCCCTGCCTTTGATTGATAATGATGTTACGGGTTAGCTTTAGCACAGAGTGATTGCTGACACTATAAGGTTCTATCTTAAGGGCTTTGAGCAGGTCCAGTTAATTAACTGAGATTATTAAATGATCACTTATGTAACAGTGGCCGTTGCCATGGAAAGTGGGTAACAGGACTCCATTATCGTTCTTGTCCTGCTCGACCAGTTCTACGTTTAACTTGTACATGACTTCACTTATGGAGTCACCCATATGTATCATGAGGAAAGTGCAGCTGCCCCTTCCACAACAATATATATATACCCGCAAACTGCACTGGATGTGTATTGCTATTTTCTAATGTTAAAATCCCCCACCATTATCTACACATAGGCATTGCCATTTTTCTTTACAAATTCGTTTTTCAACTCTATGACAACCAAGATGTTAAAAACATTTATTATAACAATTTATCAAAATTACCTCGTTTTTCTAGTCAATTTGTAAAAATACCAGTTTGAAGATGGGAGAACTAGTGAATGATTTCTTAATAATAATGGGGGCCAATGTTGAAATAAACATCTCCAGACCCCTCTTTGCTCGCACACAGGTCGAGCAGGGTGGCTGGAGTGAGTATAGACACACAACCATAAATATAAAAGCTTTCCATTTGCCAAGTTTCCTGTCCACATATCAGTTGTGCAGGGTTTATGGTAATTACCCAATCCAGATTTTATTTTTTTTCTTTTACTCCTGCAACGTTCCAGGATTTAATTACCATACTCTTTACAAGATTATTGGTGTTTACAGGTGTACCCCTTCATATTGTTTGCGCTCCTCAGGCGTCGCATCCTTTGCTACTGTATCTGTCCTGATGGGCACTTGCCATCAATCTTGTTCATTTAGGTTATACAGCGTGGCAAATCCTTTTATGGTGGGCAGAGAGAAAAAGTGATGGCAACTCGGTGTCTGGAGTGTTAAGTGGTGGCAGCTAAGTGTCTGACGATCTATTGCGTGGTCCGAAGGGGTTCAATCTACGTGGGTACAGAATGCCGAAGTCACCAACCTGGGGGGTTTATAAGCTTATAAAAATACCCTAACGGGAGTGGCCTGATTTTACTTGTTGGTAAGGTCATCCTAGCAAGATAGTGCAAAAAAGACTCAATGACTTGTGGGCTCTTGAAGCTTATTACTACACAGTTCCCTAAAGTGTATCTTGAATGAATGTCCATCCAGACGACCCTCCTCACATACACCACTTCCCAGGCTAAGTCCCCTGTCCAGCCAGAATTAGTTGCAAGCCACAACCTCGACTTATTTTTCAGGGCCGTATAGTACGCTGCATTCTGTGGTGGTAGCACAGGGACATCCTTAAAAATTACTAGATGAGGTGTACGTTAGCAAGGTAATTGGGGATACGTGGCAGAAGAGCAACCAATGGAATTTGATGGTTTTCTATTAGAAGAGTCCTCCGTAGTTTATGCATTCCCGGGGCATAACTCTCAACTCACTAAATTGTCTCTGGATGACCGACTATTCTTGAGTTTGCATCATGTGTAGGGTCAGATGGATTGGTGGTGCCTTATGTACTTGAGGCTGCTGCACCTGCTGCACCTGTTCCACAGTCACCTGAGAGGATTCTCCAAAAGGTGGGATTCATTCTTCTGAGGTAAGTGACAGAGAGGTTTTAAGGGCCACAAGTTGAGACTTTACAGAGTCAAGGAAAACAAGGAGGGGAGAAAGTTCCAGCTTTGATACATTCTTGCAACGTTTGAAACAATTGGCCTTCCCTCCCAACAGAAAGTGGGGGAAAAGTAGGGATGTCTTTATGCGAGTTCTGCGTTGCTGATAGAAGCTTATTCTGCAATGTTTTGGGTGCTCTCTCTCCGTTACAAGTTAATTTGCTTTGGAGTGGTCTCTTTGCTCTTTTATTGGGTATGGGGCATGGGCTAGGACACAGGTTATCAATAACAGCTGCTGCAGTGGATATGCTGTTAAAGGCCGCTGGGGAGGTATTAAGGGTGAATGTAAGGACGGGATCCATCTTGGGTTGATGGACAACAGTAGATGTCATTCAAACTGCAGAGCATAGCCCTGATTTAATGACAATCTCATCTCAGAAAGTTCAGTTTCAGTGCTTCCAATCCCTATGGTCCTTTCCAACATTCGGTCAATTGCTGTATACTTCGTGGGTGCGGTTAGAGCAGGGTTCCGCCCAGCCAGTTTCCTCTTAACCATTCTTGGAATATACAGGTAATACCCCTGCGCTTGCAAACATGAGGATAGGTAGGGTATTAGAAGAACTTACACCCTCAGTCTCTCCAAACCTGAATGTTAGGGGGGTCTTGGGGAGATTATGAAGGGGCCAAGAGTGGTGGACCAGCCCAGCCCAGACTCTTCTGGGCTTTTATGGGTTAAGACGGGCCCGTCTTGGCCCGGTCTTTGCCAGGGCACACGCCCGGGCTAGTCCCACGGGTGTCGCGCACTGAGGGAAGCTGCTGGCACTTTTGTAGTATATCTGGTTCCTCCTGTGTGATAGGTCAGCTGGGGAAAGAGGTCCCACCCCGGCCCATGTTGCCAAAGGTAATGCGGTATAGTGCGGGCATGTTAAACCGCTTTGATGTTCTCCAATTGAATTCAAGCAGCCAAAACTGCACTTTTTGTGCAGTATCCTCTGCAAACGGTTTGCCATCCAACATATTTCGGTGGTGCTGGCTCCACTGAAACTTAAGGTTGCACTACAGAGCCCTCAACAAGCATAGTACAGCAGGCTGAAAGGCAAGAAGCCTAAAAACTGCTCTCACTAATATTCAAGACTGAGGCTGAAACTTTGGGGTCATAGCCCGAATATCCTGGACACATTGTGATGCAAGGAAGGCCCTGAACTATATAGTGTCCAACACTTTTCTTATATAAAGAAGCCTCTGTGAAGGAGTCACGTGTGACTTTGGCTCACTGTTCAAGAAATCCAACAGTGTCAGGATGTTTGCCATTGTCTGGAGGTGGTCCCGGACTGACTGGGTGAGACAACCTTCAATGGCTAGTCATCAAAGTAGGGGAAAACTGGTACATGCCACCTCTAAAAATGGCCCGCAACCACTCCCATCATTTTGTGAACACCAGAGCGGTGCTGGGGAGGCCAAGGGGAAGCAAGGAAAACTGATAATGCACTTGGCCTACCTTAAACCACAGGTAACATCTGTGGGACTGTATGATGGTTATATAAAAAACACATCCTGCAAGTGTACAACGATCATCTAGCCACCCATGTCTTAGCTAGATAGAACCTGGGCATTATGAATTTGTCCTTCCTTAGGAAGGTATTCAGAGGGCAAAGGTAGGCTGAAGCTCTCTATCCTTCTTCACCATTATGAAATACCTAGAGTAACAACCTGTCCTCTTTCTAAGTCCAGAACCCTCTCAATAGCAGCTTTGGAAAGCAGAGCTTGCACCTCTTGATTAAAAAAGTATAGGTGCTCCTCTGAAAGGCGATGTGATGTGGGAGGGAGGTGGGTTAGAGCAGACAGAAACAGTAGGGCATAATTACCATGCTGAACGATCTGGAGGACTCATCTGTCAGATGTGATGGATTGCCACCCTAGAAAACAAAATATTGCATCCTCCTTCCAGTGTGCCTGTGCACTCATAAGGGTAAACTAAAGTGGCTTAGAGGCTTTTGCTGCAGGTTACAGGGATTGGGAGGACCATCAACTGTGGTTTGTGGTGTGGTGCCTGCCACACCCCCATCCCTGGCTACTGCACCCATAGATGGTGACAGAGCACTAAACTAGTTCTGACCACCCACCCCTGACAATCAGTGGTATTTAGACCAACGTGGATAACATTTTTGGCTGCATTTTGCGCATCATGTATGGTTTGAGCCAAAGAGGATCTAAATTGCTCTAGGGGCCACCAGCAAGATCTCGCTGACCATGTGACAAAGAATGTGCATATAGCGGCCTAATAGGCAAAGAGCATTAACTGAGCTCAAGCATAGGCTAGTCAAGAAGAACATTAATTTCTTAAATGCCTCAATCCTCTTTCGCTCCCTCACCAAGAGGGTCATAGAGAAAAAAAGTGAACAAATAGAGTCCACCTTGCTGATGGAAACCTGGACGTCAAGTGCCGTTCTCTGGCCACCTGCCTATTCACCGTTGGACAAAAGCAGGACCCGGCCCAAGTCTGCATCATAGTGCTACTAAGGGCCTCATTGAAGGAAAATAAGGGCTCCAAGGATACAGTCCCAGGCTGCAAAACATCAGTATGGCGGTATGGATATCTGTCTTGGTTTCAACAAAATGTAATTATACATTCAAGACCTCAGCAGCATGTCGAATTACCATAGCAAAGGAAGCACTTTCATCAGTAGGTGGCCCAAGAATGAAATCAAACTTGAATCAGGGGAAGTATCATGCCCACTGGCATCCTATATGTCAATGTACAACCTGTCATTATTATAGTGAAGGGTTAAACTGTCTCCCTCCTTACTAATGTAATCTAAAAGGGGTGGCAAACTCTGGTCAGAATCAGAGCCAAAAAGAAGAACCTCTGAGAATGGCTCCCTAGCAGTGAATGCAATGAGTAGGAATCAGATTGGATGGGATTGAATTCCCTTTACTGGATTCAAAATGCGTCCTTGGTCGAGACCAAGCTGGTTCGAGATCAGACAATAGAGTTTCCACCAGATCACCCTCTGGCACTGATGGTGTTGGTACCAGAGTCCATGAAAGAGGGAACAGCACAGGTCTCAGAACAGAGCAGAAGTTGCACTGGAATAGGTGGATCCTGAGACTGGTTCAAGAGGCTCAGATGGAACGGAGGACAAATCTCCCAGCAGCTACCCTCTTGTAAGCTCCTGCACATCCTTGCAGCCTGAAGGCCGGTCTAAGGGAGCCGTAACAGTGCCAAATGTACACAGCATGGCCCCTTTAAATGTCTTGACCTGATACAGCACAGCTGGTGGCCCACTCAGGTTCGAAACATCAGTATCAACTACCGGAACGTATCTTTAACCGAAGCGCCAGATCTAGATTGAATAGCACTTTGATGCTCTCACAATTTCTCTTTTGATAAAGTTTGCAGGATGGGGTTGAGTTCCACTTTACTTTTGCATATTTTCTCTTGGATTTAGACTTCAACTTACTGGATAACACCAACCACAAATAAGACCTCTTACAGGAATTAATTCTTGAGCGACTTCATACCCTTGGAGCAGGACTTGCATGAAGTCCATGACTTCTTCCTATGTTTGGAGACATACAGCTGCGCTTCATGGGTTTAAATCACCTTCAAATGCATAAGAGTGCCCTCATCGCATGACTTAAAGTCATGTCCCAAGTCAAAGAATCAAAGGCACAACTCAAGTAGGTTGTTACAGTCATTTGTTTTCTACAGTTGTGACAAGGTTTAAACCTGTCGCTTTAGGCCGGGATATTGTTCCCTACACAATGGATTTCATTTTTAAGTCAGCAAGAAACTGACAAAAGAATGAGCAGAGCTCCGGATTAATTTTCAAAACTGCAGAAAGAAAGGAACTGACATTGGTGCTCAAGGGTGGCACTCATAAGTGACTTAGCTCTGTCAATTCTGGGGTTGAACAAAGCCAATGTGGAGCTGAATGACACCACCCAGCGGGATGCAATCAGTACTGCTATGAAAAGGTTCTGGCTCCAGTCTTACTTCCAGGGAATATTCTAAAGGCATCTGCAGTTATAAGCATCCATCACAAATTCAATTTCCCAACGCAAGGCAGAATATTGAGAGAATGTTGCAGGGAAGGGTACCTTTGTTTCTTACTACTTATCTACAATACTTGACTCTATTTACAAAGTCTACGCATTAAAAAGAGAAATTAATTTATTGCACATTAAGTGACAAGGAGTCTTCCTGTGACACAGTTTAATTACACATATGTATACCCAAGACAAAACTGGCCAAGACGATAGCACATCCACTCAGTTTCTTTATCAAGACAAAATTATGTCACTTAGTAATATATAGCTGTAAACGCTCCTGTTCCAAAGGATGTGGACTGATAAACCCCAACAATAATTTACAAGAGGAAATAGAAGGCAAACATTGGTAAAGCCAATAGGTGTCGGCAACCTGAGAGCTATAGGAGTTAGCAATGTTAATGCATTTGCCCAAGCTTGGATCTCCCAGAGTTAGGGGAGCTATTTGTCAATAAGTGAGGTGGAGTTTTTTGTACATAGATGTATTCACAATGTGGACAGGGTCCCATATAGTGTTGTGTTCAGATTTGGTCAGAATCTGTACGTAGACCTGTACATATGATGTCTACAAAAGAGATCACCATGTGTACAGTGGCATATGTGATTATCGTTGATCTGTATGGATGCTTACAAATCCTAGAGACCTATATGGGCCTGTGTACAGAGTTACTTTATTTATATATGTTTAGGTTGCTCATACAGTGCACTTACACTCGTGGGTGGAGTCCCTTGACGCTAATGGTACCTCAATCACAGCGCAGATGGTCGGTACAAGGCCTGTGATAGGGGCATAAAGGCAGGTTTCAAGCAGCTTCCTGAAAATGAAAATAATTGGTTCAACTCTAATTGAAGATGTGTATGAGTTCCAAAGGGAGGGTACTAACACCTGAACAGTTTGTCCACCCCATCTCTGAAGTCTATAAGACATATACTAGTGGACAGCTGAAATATTTCAGTTAGCGAGGAAGGATGCGTTTTCTGACTTGATGAGAAAATAATGATAAAGAATGGTTGTGCAACACTCCAAGCATGAGGCAAAGAACTTTAAAGCAAGTATGTTTGTTGATATAAAGCAAATGGTGATGTTTGGTCATGTGGTAAAACGTTGTCAACTTAGCCTGACAGCAATAGTTTTAAGTTTTTGTAGCCAGTGCAATGATTTTTAAGGTAAGCCAGTGTATGCTGAGTATCCATAGGTCACTGTAGACTGCAAAAAAGCATTGGCACAAATCACTCTATGAGAGAGGGAATGGAATTCAAAACTGTTGAATACGAAAAATAAACTACTTTGTCACAACTGAAATCAGATGTGTTTAAAATGCAGAGACAGACCTAAATGATGGCATATACAAATGTATTCACAAAGTGTGCACAGCCCTTTGATGGCTGGGAACAGATTTGTTCATGAATACAGAGACCCATATGATGATGCATTCATAATAGGTATAAAGTCACATTCAGGGCCATGTACACATGGATCCACAAAGTATAGAGAAAACTACATGGTGCATTGTACAGATGCATTCATGTTTACACAGTCAAGGCTGTGTACGGATGTGCTCACAGGGTGTACGGAGACCTTCATGACGCTATGTCCAGACATGTTCACAGTGTGTACAAATGATTATATGGCGTTTTGTACAGAAGTGTTCACCATTGGTACAGAAGCATCTTAGATGCTGGGCATAGATGTGCTCCGAGTGTGTACAGAGACTTTCATGGCAAAGTGCATCGATGCGTTCAGATTCTGTACAAATTGTTACTCATGTTGTACATATGTGTTCACCATGTGTAGAGAGCCCTTCAAGGGGCTGAGTAAAGATGTGCTTACAGTGTGTCCGTAGCCTTCATGGCGTTGTGAGTTCAGACACACCATACTCCATATTTCTTTCTGATACCAAAAGGTAACTGCACTTAAAAGTTATTTAAGGGCAGCCCCCATGTTAAACTGTGATAGAGCTAGGCCTTGTAACAGTGAAAGCCGAGTTTGGCAGTGTTTCACTGTTAGGACATGTAAAACACATCAGTACATGTCCCACCTTTAACATACACTGCACACTGCCCATGGGGCTACCTAGGGCCTACCTTAGGGGTGCTTTACATGTATAAAAAGGGAAGGTTTGGGCCTGGCAAGTGGGTAGACTGGCCAGGTAGATTTGGCAGGTTAAAACTGAACACACAGACACATGTTTACAGGGCTACTCGTGGGGGTGGCAGAACCAGTGCTGCAGGCCCACTAGTAGCATTTGATTTACAGGCCATGGGCACGTCTAATGCACTCTACTAGGGACGTGCTAGTAAATTAAATGTACCAATCATGGAAAAGCCAATTACACATACATTTTACACAGGGCCCAGGGTACCAAAAACTGCAAAAACAGGGTCCAGCACACAAATAAAACATGGGGAGCAGACACAAAAAAGACGGGGGAGACCATACCAAGGATGCCAGGTCTAACAAGTATCTTGTGGAGGGTAACATCTGGACAAAACAAAAACACTGAGACATGTCTGTCCACTTACTCCCACTCCTTAGACAATACATTTAAAATTGCCATATTTGATAATAGACCGTCAGTCTCAATGTGTTGCTTGTGCCAGAAAGGTCCTATTCATTTGACACTGCAAAAACAACTGGAAGATGTGGTTTGTTAGATATGCTGCAGAAGTTGTACCAAATGAGCCTCTAGTGTACACTTTCTATGATCTTGTACTCCACTACATCTAAAAAGGTTGCTAAATGAATGCCTTAGACTGTGGATTTCTGTCTACACTGCCATATTGACAATCTCTTCAACATTTACAGAACATACAGTCTACAATGGGGAGGCCTCTGTTTACTCAGTGTATAAGCGGAGACAGTAAACACCTCTGACTGGACTCAGATTCGTCTATATAAATGGTGGATGTTTCTAAACTCATCAACGAATACTTAAGTCAGAATGTACTGTAGCAATTTACAGGAATAGCTTTAGATATGATGCCCTGCAGACAAATGTAATTACTTTTGGTCACAACATTTCTGGTGGGTACACAGTCTTTCCCCAGATTCCTCATTTATGAATATCATCCAAATGCTAGACTAGATTGAGAAACATTTTCCCTGAACACCAGCTCTCCAGCATCACCAGGCTGCACAATACAGCTTCAGTTATGATTCCACCAGTAAGATAGGACAAAATAAGAGTACATTAGGCTCGCAACGGTGAGCTGGTGTCAGTTCCTGGCACATTTCTTGGTCCCCACTAAGCAATGCAGATAGGAACCAAGACAACAACATAGACAATTACAACAGCTAGCATGTTTGCATACAATGGGTTCTTATTATTCCAAACACTAACCCATTAGGGGTAAAGCAAGAGCACTGATGAATCTGCTGGAACATTATGTATCCACAAGACACATTCTTTTTGATGGTAAATAACTTTTTCTTCTGATAGATACATCTTCCTGTAACATTACTCAACTTATGAATGTATTCTAAAGCTATGCCTTCTGTGAGGAGTGTTTAAGAAGTGGTGTGTGTTAGAACTGACAGCCTTAGGGTGGTCATCCCCCAACTTTTTGCCTGCCTCCCTCCATTTTTCTGACCCTGTTTTTGCTGGTTTGAGGACTGTGCACACTTTACCACTGCTGTCCAGTGCTAAAATGCATATGCTATCTCCCTAAAACATGGTAACATTGGTTCCTACCCATTGTCATATTTAATTTACCCTTCAGTCCATAGTAAAGTGCACTACATGTGCCCAGGGCCTGTAAATAAATGCCACTAGTGGGCCTGCAGCACTGCTTGTAACACCAACATAAATAGCCCCTTAACCATGCCTCTGGCCTGCCATTGCTAGGCCTGTGTGTGCAGTTTCAGTGCCACTCCGACCTGGCATTTAAAACTACTTGCCTAGCCTTAGTGCCCCCTTTTTCTACATATAAGCCACCTCTAAGGTAGGAGGTAGGACCTAGGTAACCCATATGGCAGGGTACTATGTAGGTAAAAGGCAGGACACATACTTATGTGTTTCACATGATCTGGTAGTGAAAAACTCATAAATTTTATTTCCACTACTATGAGGCCTGCTCCTCTCATAGACTAGCATTAGAACTACCCTCGTTTACTTTTGAGTGGTAGATTGGGATCTGGAAAGTGCAGCCCTGTCATGTTTAGTATTGCCAGAATGATAATAGAGAATCCTGCTTACTGGTGAAGTTGGATTTAATTTTAGTAATTTAGAAATGCCACTTTTGGAAAGTGGGCATTTCTCTGCACTTACTGCCATCTGTGCCTTACAGTCCTGTCTCCAATCCACATCTGGGCTGTGCTGGTTGACAGCTCCCATTGTGCATTCTACCCAGACAGCCATAAACACATGATACTCCGTCACATCTGCATATTGAATGGATCTCCCTGGGGAGGAACGGTGGAGGGGCATTCCCTCACATTTCAAAGGCCAGTGGCCTGCCCTCACACAAAGGACTGATAACCCCCCCACAGGGATCCTGGCAGACAGGACTGGGCGCAAAGGGGAACTTGTGCACTTCAAAACCACTCTTTGAAGTTTCCCCAACTTCAAAGACATTTTTGGGTAGATAAACTAGGAACTGCCTGGCTGCCAAAAGGACTCATCTGGACTGCTTTGCTAAGAAGGACTGCTGCCCTGCTGTTGCACTGCTGCCTGCTGGCCTCCGACTTTGCTGGAAGGGCTCTGCCTTCGTCAAAAGTGCTCTCCAAGGGCTTGGATTAAGCTTGCCTCCTGTTCTGAAATCTCAGGGCGAGCAAAGACTTCACCAGCTAGTTTTTAGCTAATTTTCTGACTTCAGTGATGCCAAGAACAACTTAAGCGATGCAAGCACCAATGCCGCAGCTGTTTCCGCCCATGGACCTCGGTGCACGCAATGCAAGTCCGACCTTGCCACGATGCCTCTGACATCACACAGTGTGATTGTAGCACTGTGAAGTCGACACATCCCATCTTGACCGACTGCATCCATTGACCCCGCTGGGGAACAAGGAACCAAGGAGTCGCCACTGACACTGCACCAGCTCCCCCTGCAGCCGGACGGAACTGATGCCTCACCTATTCTGCCTCACAGTACAGAACCAATGCCTTATCTCCCAGGACGCCGTAAGGGACTGACGCCGCACCGGCCCCAGCAACGCCTTTTCTCTACGACTCCGGGCAACATCTTTGTTTCTTCGTTTTAAGAGGTACTGTACCTGGGGGTCTGTGCAACTCCGTGACCAGCGCCTGTGGCGTCAGACTATTGGGAACGACTCCGTCAACAATGCCGTGATAGACGCAGTTGGAGCTATTACATTTCTCAGCGCTTTAGTGGAATTTAATCTTTCAAAATTTATAACTTTGCTGGTGTACATTAGGTTTTCACCATTTTACCTTATTTGTTTAAGATAAGTATTATCTATTTTTCTAAAACTGTGTGGTGTATTTTTGTGGTGTTTTCACTGTGTTACTTTATGAGCTATTGCACAAATATTTTACACATTGCCCTCTATGTTAATCCTGCCTGCTCTGTGCCAAGTTACCAGAGGGTGAGCACAGGATAATTTGGGTTGTGTTGTGACACCCTGACTAGGATTGTGGTCCCTACTTGGACAAGGGTGTATACCTCTGCCAACTAGGGTCCTCCTATTTCTAACAGTGTGTATCCATAGAAATTCTGCAACACAGCCCAATCAAAGTGCCTGCCACTGTGTGCTTGAACTGTGAGGCAGTAGCACATGCCAAACTTATACAAGAATAACCCAAAGCTACTGGGACAATTGTGATGAGAGCAGGAGACTCTGCTATAACCTTAGTGGGGTAGGCATGAAAGCCTTCTGCAGAGTCTTTCGTGGTCAAGAAATTATAGAATTTGATACTGCTGATAATCCTATGCGAAGTTGTGTATTTCACTGCCATCTTAACTTTCTTTGCTTTGGCAAAGACAGCACAAAAATGATCATTTGGGCTGTTTTGTCAGTTGTTTTTGGTGTGGTGTAATAAGACATTTCATACCTGGAGTCTAGGCTGTGCTGCCACTCTGGCTCTTTGGTGGGATGAGGAAGAGAAAAGAAAGATGACAGAGTGATGGACTGACACTTGTGGAAAACAGATACCAATTGTGGTAGGGATCTTGGAAAGGTGCCAAGGACAAATCTATCCAGGTAGACTACTTGGTTAAACAGAGAGGGCCTGAAGTTCTTCAATCACATGGGTGGCTGCCGATGCCACTAACAAAACAGTTCTTAAGTTGAGAACTGGGGACCTGAGCATGAGCACAAATGTGGATGTCATTAGAAAAAACAATCACACTGAGGAAAAAAGAGTGGAGTGGGAGGAAACATAAACACAGATTTCAGAAAATGCACGACTGGATGTAACTCTAAAAAAGGAAGGCTTTTCAGGGAGGCAAATGAAGTAAGAGAGATTATCTAGAAAGCCTTTTCCAGTAGCCACTGGTAGGCCATAATGGGCAAGAGAGAGTTAGAAATGTAGATCATTGGAAAGGCATGACTGAAATGTGCTCAAGCCGTGAGGATCACACTATTAAACATATCTGTTCCAGTGTCTTGCACTGATAGATTTTGTTGTGGGTCTCATGACTGTGAAGATGATGCCCACAACATCAATGGCAGAAAAAAGTATTCTGGCTAGCACCGTTGAAACTCCATGCCTGCAGCCACAGTGGCCGTGGGTTGACGCAGCTCCACCTTGAGCAAGAGTGGGAAGGAGGTCAAATGATAAACTCCAACAGAATAGTGTACTAGATCCTCCTCATTCATTCTGGGGTGATCAGAATCAGCTGTACTTGTTCTTCAAGCAACTTCTGCAGGGCCATATACAGAAGCAGAATTGGTAGAAATGCATATTGCAGACCCTGTGATAAGCCGAACTCGAAGGCCTGCCGTAGAAAAATATTCAGATGGAAGTGTATGGCAAAAAACTGAGGACACTTCCTTCACTTCCAGTAGCAAAGAGAACTAAGGGCCATATGTACGAACACATTTTCCCATAGACATAGAATGGGTAAAACCCTTTGCTACATCTGGCCCTAAGTATGGACCCCGTAGTCTTGATAATATCATTTCACTTCAGGGTGTCGCTTCCACTCATGGTCTGCCATGGAAAAATTACTCAGAGAATCCCTTCTCATAATAAGGAAGCCTGCAAGGTGTGGCACCACTGTCAAAATCCCCAGTTGCTGAGCCGACTGCCAAAGGAACATTTCTTCATAACTCCAGGGTCCAGGACCCCACACTGACCTGTCTATTCATACAGTGATGGTGGTGGAATTCTAGGACAGAATCTAAACAGTGCTCCAGAAGTGGAATGCAGGAATTTCTTCATGGCAAGGTTGGCCACCTGCAGTACCTGCACATTTATGTAATGTGCTGCTCCAGTGAGGCCCAGAGGCACATGCTATCACGCCGCAAATGTGTGCTACCAGAACAGCAAAGAGGTGTCAATTACCATGGTAGCCTGCAATGGGAGGGCTGAAGAAATAACCTTAACTGCAGTCTAACATAGGCAGCAAATGGATGCACAACTGCATCATCCATAGCAGCCATAAGACTATGACCGGGATCTGAGTCAGAAACATCAGAATCCTTTCTCAAATATTTGCGAGCCGGTGTGGTATAGGAAAAATCTTCATGAGGGACATGTCCTGCATGACTCATAAGAAGTTAGATTCTGTGTGGTAGTAAGACATGATTTCTGGACATTTATTGTAAACCCGACATCTCGGAGGAGGTTCAAAGACCCCTGCGAGAGGTATTGCACCCCGACCAAGGACTTCACCAGCAAGTCATGTAAGAATGTGAATATGTCAATGCCCCACAACTGCCAGCACCTCTGTGAAAACATGTGGAGCTGTTGTCAGTCCAACTGATAGGACAATGAGCTGGTAATGGTGGGATTCCAGTGAGCCTCAAGTATTATGCCTGGGTGGGGATCATTGGAAGATGAAGAGATGAAAACAGTGAAAGGCTGAAAGAATTCTGTGAAAATGTGAGATTTAGCATCTTTTATTGTTCATATCCTGCAAATGTCAACGAATTCATCTAAGCTTCTTGTGATCATTAAACACCATCAAACTATGTGCAGCCTCGTGCTTCCTTATACTCTTACATTTCATTCTGAACTACAATTCATCATTTAGATGGCTTTATTCATGTTTTATGGCAAATGTATCCTCACATTATGTTCCTTATAGACTATGCAGAGTAATCCACTCTTGCAATATTTCAAACGTATTTAACTCCACTTCACATATCCTTTTTATTCTTAATTGTTTTACAAAAGAGCTAAAGAGAGATATCAACAAAGGAGCAGGAGGGGTGGAAGGATCAAGATGATACAATTCACCATATGATAACATTAACAAAGGTACCCCAACTCTCTCCTCCCAGCTGAATAATGCAGTGAATAAACTGTTCACAATGAGGAGTACCACCATACCTCTACCATCCCTTTATTGGAATCTCGCAACAGACATAAATCACAGGCAGATAAAAGCAGAATCCATAGAAGGACTTATGGCTTCAAACGTGAAAAGTGTGATGTGGAATGTGGTTCCATTGGCCGTGGGTATATTGATCCCAGGGTATCATAGCTACGAGGTTCTAGCTGCTATAGTTTGAGTATATATCAAGTAGCATAGATACTGCAAAGAGTTATTTATGCAGTGAAACGACAATTCTGCTCAGTAGATGGCACAGAAACATAACAAAGACAAATGTCAAACGTATATGTACGTATCAAATTTTGCATTTGAACTAGAAATGCTACTGATAAGCAGGAAACTATCAAGGTGAAGGCAAATGTAATAGAAGTAACAAACGAAGAAGCAGCTGTCGCTGCCAGTCCAACATGGTTGCTTCTTTGCCATCCAACAAATCACCTGAAGGTGACATTTTTTATGGATCAGAAATGTTTAAACTCACATTAAAATGTAAGGAGTTTATACCTTCAAGCTATCTTGAATGCATTCAGATTTTTAGTGTTATGTTCAAGTCTATGATTGGCGTTAGACATAATCTGAATTCACATCACTGTTTTATGATGCATCCGATTACGAGGAATTCCTGCCAACGCTTCTGCATGCATCGGACATGACTCCCACGGCTCTAATTTCGAAAGCATTTTTTCTTTTAATGATTTTTGAGTGGAACACGAAATTTACATTTCCAATTCGTGACTTTCCTTTCCACTACATAGCTTCATTGCCTCCGGGAGCAGAGTTTAGATAATTAATTTAGCAAGAGAGGCAGTCTCAACAATTCGACTTATCATATAAGTGTAAGGTCTGTTTTTACTCCATGCCAGCTCCACATTATTAGGCTTGCAATGTGCATGCAGTAAATTTACTGTATAGATTGCTAATTGTGCAGAAGCGTGTCATTATAATTGCTCTGCACAATAACCACGAAGTTATTCTGTACAGAAAAAAACTTTTCTGCGCAATATGCTCTGATTTTTGTGTTCACCCATTTATTTTGGAGCTTCAAATACCCCTTGCTGCATCATATATTGCAGCAATGATTTAATCAACTTGGAACAAAAGTGTCTTCAACTCCTATACTGTAATTGAGATTCATGCACCCCTACTAAATATAAGGTCAACGCATATCAAAAACGCATTATCTTTTCAGCTGAGATATGCAGATGTGTCCCTGTAAATTAGTTTATGTTTAACTGAATTTCCACTGGATCGTCTGTGTAACCTTCGAAAAATAATACGAACTTTTACTAATAGGTCATGAATCATGCCGAATGGATATATAAAAGAAAAAAATAATGTTAAATGTCCCAAGCATGCCCGATTTGCTTGCAAGTTAAGAGTCATGAACTCTTGTCATCTTTGTTTCACTCTGCGCACTTCACTTGTCACTGTAGGTTGAGCGAGTAATGCAACTCTTTCTTTTTTCCCAGTAAGTTCCTTAACTGCCAACAAGAAAGCGCTAGTCTTTACATGATTTAGCAGAAAGTGCTATCTTGCTGAACCAATGAATGGAACACTTAGAAACCAGATGTGTGGACATTATTTTCTGTTAGGGTGCTAGAATCAAATAAAAAAATGTATAAAGTCTCAAATAAAGCTGAACTTAAAGTCATGATTCCATGACTTAAACATGTTCATTTCAACATTTAAAAGGAAATTATGTTTGTGGTCTGAAGAAAGAGACAGTGTACTATGCATTGGTAGAGGCATTATTGCTTGATGATTGACCTCTCAAATATTCCTTCACTTACTCTCTTTTACTATTGATTTTTGGTTCCTCCATTGATGCATTTTGAATAATAACATTATTTCAGCTAAAGGAATTGACATTTTAGGGCAAAATGTAATTTGCAATCTGTTCATTATCAGGTATTTCATTACCTTTTCAAACCTGTTTGCCAAGACCATCTGTTTCACTCTTAACACATGATTACCCCGGGAAATAGCAGCTGAAAGCCTACAGGAGATGGGATACTCCTGCATGTTGAAATATGTCTGATATGTTTTATGTTTTAATACTGCAATTTTATATTCATACCTCTTTCAGCCTTGGGGCCCTGATTATATCTCCCCATAAAATATTGTACATTCATTTCTTTTCTGAGCCTAAAATCTTAATTCCGTGATCAAGTTGTATGTATGTTAATGGTAAAGTTATGTGAGAACAAGTCGCCCATATTTGGAACATGTGTTTTCATTGTTTGTGGAGGAATTCACATTCCTTCCGTAAATACTCAAGACTTAAAATCTGAAACACCCTTCCCAAGTTCTCTGTTCTGTTGACCATATTGTCCACGAGTGAAAGTGATATGTGAAACTTGAGTCCTACAAATGTTCAAAATAATATTAATAAATAATCATTTGAGGATTCTTAATGCAATGACTGATCTACACATGCATAGTGCGATTGACAACTCCTCTATATTCTTTTTTGGGAAGCATTAGCCTTAAGCGTGTTGTCGAGTAAAGACTATGACTAAGTATAGATCAGGGGCCAGATGTAGGAAACGTTTAGCGACTCGCAAACGGCAAAAATTGCCGTTTGCGAGTCGCTAAACGCGTTTCCCAATGCAGAAATGCATATTGCGAGTCGGTACCGACTCGCAATATGCATTTCGGAATCGCAAATAGGAAGGGGTGTTCCCTTCCTATTTGCGAGTCTGAGTGGTATGCAATACCATTTGCGACTGGGTACGCGGTCGCAAATGGTGTCGCAGTTACCATCCACTTCAAGTGGATGGTAACCCACTCGCAAATTGGAAGGGGTCCCCATGGGACCCCTTCCACTTTGTGAATGGACCCAAAAATATTTTTTCAGGGTAGGTAGTGGTCCAAGGGACCACTACCTGCCCTGAAAAAAAACCGAAACTAAAGTTTTCGGTTTTTTTTTTTAAGTGCAGCTCGTTTTCCTTTAAGGAAAACGGGCTACACTTAAAAAAAAAAAAAAACTGCTTTATTGAAAGCAGTCACGAACATGGAGGTCTGCTGACGACAGCAGGCCTCCATGTTTGCGAGTGCCTATACTCGCTATGGGGCCGCAATTTGCGACCCACCTCATGAATATTTATGAGGTGGGTCATTGCGACTCCATAGCGAGTCGCAGTCGGTGTCTGAGACACCGTACTGAATACCAATTTGCGACTTGCAAATTGCGAGTCGCAGGGACTCGCAATTTGCAAGTCGCAAATTGGTTCTTTGCTACATCTGGCCCCATATTCTCAACTGTGTTTTTCTAAAATGATGCATTGCAAATAAATGTTTGCAAGGTACTGATGAGGCAAAGTATTGGCAAACAGATTTTTTTTTTATTATTATATGTTTGCCTTTTCATAAATGGTATTGAATTATCATTAGCCATGGCATTTATGATATTAAATACAGCTATTAATTATTGACTGCTCCCGTGTGAAAATCATTAACCCGTCGCATTATGAAATCATCAATCCGAAACTATTATATGATTTGGTATTATCACATTTACAGATAAAATAGAGGGACTATTCTCCATGGTAGTACCAGTATCATTTATAGCCCTACCGCCATCTCTTGTCCTATCAAAGGCGTGACATTGTCCCCATGGTCTACAAACTTTAAAAAACAAATTTAGGACAACTTCTGCTCATGCATGCCACTCATTCCCCAAACATGCTTTTGTACCAGATGTAAAATTCTGGGGTTTTTACTAGCGCATAATTGTGCAATGTTGTGTAGAGCCACACCTTTTTAAATTTAATACATTTAAATTAATTGAAGATTTAATTCAAAATGGAATTAATAGTGTTGCAGCATATGTTGAGACAAAGATATTTTTATTACTTTTTTTTACTTAAACATTTTTTTTTTTCGCTATACTTTATAACAGTTAGACTCCACAGTCGGGGTAAACCTTTAATTAATTCAAATATATTATTCTGAAGCTTAAATTAGAAAATTAACTAGATGTGTACTGTACGTTTGGGTACTATGGAGTGTTGCACGTGTGTAATGTGTGTAACACAAGGACAAATAAAACATTTCTCACGTTTTACGCCTCTCTCAAAAAGGAGTTATTTCTTGGTGCAAAGTCAGCTTTGACAATCTTTGTAGACATGGCTTTGCTTCTAAAACTATGGGAGAAAGCATTAGAATGTAGGAGATCACCTATTGAACGCCTCATTCAGGATATGTGGAGCAAAGCAGCACATACCGCTACCACTCTCTAGAGATAATCACTCCTCTAACGTACACCTTATCTCCTTGCATAACTTGTATATCTATGGTTTTGTGCACTGGGTGGGGCAAGGACCGTCCCTTGAATTCCTGTAGGTTCTTTCTTCCCAAATTTTCATTTTATACTGCAATGCTCTAGATAAAAAGGCCTGCTTGGTGCATGTGGTGTTGCAAAGAGCAAGCACTAGCTCGCATCACATTTATCCCACTTCCTGATCCTATCTTCCTTTGTGTTTCAATGTATAGTGGTGAGTACTGTTGACTTGAAAGACTGACTGGGACTTTTCTTCTTCTGATACACAGTTATCGACTTGAGATTGAGTTTGTGTTTACCGCAGTTGTGTTTTATAGTCCCATCGAGCATCCTCATGGTGGTGAATCATGCTTACTATCTTGCACTGGTTATTTCAAAGCATAGAGAGATAAACTATACAGCACCACATTTAAATAGCTCACATTAATACACTGTTGTGATACAATGATCAGTAGCTTACAACCTATGAAGCTGAACGTGAATGGCATATCACTGTTTGTGAAATACAAAAAGATACAACAATATTTATGCACAAAATTGGTGGACACTGTATTCATTGAGGAGACTCATCTCTCGCACGGAGAAGCACAGAAACTCAGGAGGGACCGGGTGTGAACAAGGGTAAGCAGTAATAGGAAAAACACGGAGCCCCATCAACCTCTTAAAATTGTTCCAAGAAAGGCGTAGTTATGATTCTTATAAATAAATGTCTCTATGCAAAGTCTTTAAGATGTTGCCAGATGTGGCGGGGTAATTTGCCTTTCCTAAAGTAAAAATAGTTGGCAAGATAATGGCAATTGGTACGGTTTATGCTGTGAACACCTGTATACTGTGGTCTTTAGTGCACTTATCTCGGATAGTACCAGACTTAGGCGGTCATTCTGGCCCGCCATGCGGTTACCGCCATTTGGCTGCTCCGCGGTCAAAAGACCGCGGAGGCCATTCTGGCTTTCCCGCTGGGCCGGCGGGCGCCCGCCAAGGGAGCACCCGCCGGCCCAGCGGGAAAGGCCCTGCAACCCAGAATGGAGCCGGCAGTTGCACCCGTTGCGATTTTCACTGTCTGCTAAGCAGACAGTGAAAATCATGCTGGGGCCCTGTTAGGGGGCCCCTGCACTGCCCATGCCAGTGGCATGGGCAGTGCAGGGGTCCCCAGGGGCCCCACGACACCCGTTCCCGCCATCCTGTTCCTGGCGGTAAAATCCGCCAGAAACAGGGTGGCGGGAAGGGGGTCGAAATCTCCATGGTGGCGCTGCTTGCAGCGCCGCCATGGAGATTCAGCCCAGACAGGGGAAATCCGGCGGGAAACCACCGGATCCCTTTTTCTGACCGCGGCTTTACCGCGGCGGTCAGAATGGGAAGGGAAGCACCGCCAGCCTGTTGGCGGTGCTTCCGTGGTCATCCATCCTGGCGGTCGATGACCGCCAGGGTTGGAATGACCCCCTTAGACAAGAAACCAGTACTTAAGGACACGGATTGGAACTTAGCCCCAGACCCTATTCTAGACAGATTTTGTCACACAGAGGCACATACGTATCATGACAGAACTCTCTTTAGTAGATATCTGTGGCCTTTGACATCTGATGGATTGAGACTACAATTTTCTTTCACATCCACCACTCAGATGTAGTATATTTTAGTGCAGGGAAGCTTTCTCCACAACGTTGCACACTGTAAGATTTTGGACGGTGACTGTGATCCAGTTCTCCTAAAACTAGAGGTTCAATGGAGTCCGCCATCCAGATGGCAAATGGGGGCACTTTCATACAGATATCTGCATGGTAAAAAAAAATCCTTAGAACACATATCCACATACGTGGCACAAAATGAAATGTTAACATCTTAGCATGCATGATCTGCGCTATCGGAAAGGCCACCTGGAGAGATACTCAGGAGCATATTTACAAGCCCAATGCATCCCCCAGTGCATCACTTTTTTGACGTTCCGCCAGCGCAGAGCGCAGACCTTTATCTACGAGACCACCCAAAGACACTGTGTGTGGCTTTTCATGGCCTGGTAGATATGGACTAAGGCAAGGTAGTGGAAATCACTGCATTGACGTACTCTGCATCGGGGGGTGCCCCATGGGCATTGCGTGGGTTTTCCCAAGCAACACCCATGGAACTTGATGCATTCCTAGATTTACAAGGCTAGGTAAACCTGGGAAGTATCAAAACCATCCGCCTCCCCAGGGGAGGTGTAACAAGGAGAAATAGTTTATTTCTCCTCGTTTTTTCATCTTTCTAGGTTTGCTGCATTGTGCAGCACACATAAAAAATGGTACACACCTCCATGGATTAAAACAATCCTGTATACAATGCAGGCACCCTTGCACCTTGTTGCAAGGGTGCCTGAATTGACGCTAGGCAGCTGAATGGGCACCAGCACAGGGGAGAGGAAAGTAATGCACTGTATTTTGCTAATACTCTGCATTTGTGCCCTTTCCCTGTGGCACAGGGAAGTTCCGCAAGGTCACTTGCTGCACTGCCCTGCTCCACGTTCTTGTAAATAGGCACCCCCAGTGTACAACACTTTCAAAAGGTCTATGGATTTCATCAATGATCTCTCTATGTTGACCCACATCGGCGTGTCCAACTTTCTTAGATCATATAGCTTATTTTTGCGAGTTGCAAAGCATCCCTATATGATTTTAAATGGGGCAATCTTAGCCCACTGCATTCCCTTTCTGCACTCAGCTTTCCCACCTTCAGCTGTGATTTTTGTCATTCCCACAAAATCCTCAACATAATTTTAGGCACATTGGGAATTGTGTTGGAAGGGATCTGTAGGAGTATAAATGCAAAAACATTTTAATAGTAGTTTCACATTGACCTTAAGGACTTTGATTTTGCCCCACATCAAGAGATGGAGCATGGACCAATGAGTGAACTTTGTTTTAAGTCTGGCAATCAAGGGTTCAAGATTATCTACTAATATGCAGTGGTACCCTGTATTCAAATATATCATGTGTTTTTTTAAGTTGGTTTGCTGCCACCTAAATATGTGTCGACTAATCAAATCTATTGTAGTCACATTTGTAAGGTGTAATGCCTCGCATATCCCACAAGTTATCTTGCAACCTGAAAAAGTTGCAAAAAGGGAAATGGTTTAAATCAGGCTGGGTAGTGATGCATTCAGGTTAAACAAAGTGACTAATATGTTATTAGCATACAGAAGTGTCTTAAGTTCTCCCCTTAGGGGCCACCATATCTGCTGTGTTTTTGTTTTGCCTATTGGCAGCACAAGGAGTTCAAGAGCAAGGATAAATAATACTTGGGACAGGAAGCACCCATGTCGCATACCTCTGGCAGCCCCAAACGCAGAGGAAGTGTGCCTGTTGCAGCCCACTATGGCCGACGTGTTGTTATGCAGCCAACTGACTGTGGTAAGAAATGTATCACCCAGCCCAAACCATGCTAGGATCCTGAACAAGTATGGTCCTTCAACCCTGTTGAAGACTTTTTCTGTGTCCGACGAAAAAGCTACTTTCTCATCTGCATCATCTATCACCTGCCAGGGAACTTACAGCATGGATCTTAGGTGAGACACAAAGCAGCGTTGTGGCATGAAGCCCACCTGATCCCGGTTGACCATTGAGGTAATAGCAGTTTTAGTCTGTTGGCCAAATGCTGAGCTAGTATTTTCAAATCTGTATTCAGTAACAATATCAACCTGTAGTTGGCACATTGTAATGGGTCCCTGCCGGCTTTAGAATGAGAGTAGGTTTGGCCGTATTAGCATCTCTGGAAGGTTGAGGCCCTCTAGCAATTTCGAGGAACTGCTTAAACAACAGCAGTGCAATTAAGTGTTTTGTATTTCTGTTGTATTTGGAAGGATAACGGTCTATGCTTGGGGTATAATTATAGGGGAGGTCCTTAATAACCTTCACTATTTCATCCTCCTTTATATCTTAATCCAGTCACTCTGCATGGGAAAGTATATGGAGGCAGAGGTGTAAAAGAATATCATTGTCTTTTTAGTAATCATTTGGGGGCATTCTGCTGAGTGCAATCCTACATAAAAGTCCCTGAATCTAGTAAGGATAACAGGAGGTTGTGACAGCAAAAACCCTCATGCATGTTTGAAAGCAGTAGCTGACCTACCTTTTCTCCTTGCTCGTAGTAACGCTGTATGAGTCTATATAGAGTAGTTTCTGATTGTGAGGTAAACAGTTGATTATGGTCGGTTTTGGCCTGCAAGAGGATGGTCATCTGCTGTAGCATGAGTGGTTAGGTCTGCCACACAAGTCTGCAGGTCTCCATGTTTTATTATCAATTCAGGCTTCTGGAGGGCTGAATCCCTCTTTACTTAATCCCCCTCAAGCATGCTTCCCCCCCTTTTCCAGCATTTGGGCATAGAGACCATCCTATTTTTGTCACCCAGGTATGTGCTAAGCATTGAAAACAGCTTCTATTTTTCATTTGATAATTTGTAGTGATATGTTAATCCTCAATGGGCCTGTCACAGGTTTGATTAAACCCATGTGTAGCCAGATGAGGTCATGATCTGAGGTACTATTCAGCGCTATAACAGTATTGCACATTTGCCGCAAGAATGAAGTTGAAGAGGAAGAAAACTCAATCCATGAGCATGTGTCATGTACACAAGATATATGCGGTCTTGTTGTGGAGTGGGGTGGAGTAATCTCCATGGATCACATAATGAAAAGGGGGGAGAGGGAGTAACCAGAGCATCCCTATGATAACAGTGGCCCTCCACAGAAACACAGAGGAAAAGAAACAGATAAAATAGCAATAAGAGGAGAAAGAGACCCCTAAAATACAGACAATAGAGAATACAAAATCAGTGACATAGAGTCCCTTATCTGTCTACAAATAATGGGCTTTGCCTTCAGGATGGCTTCAGAGGTGACTTGACTCTTGAGGGAGGAGTGGGGGTGTGGGTGTTGGGGTTTGGGTCCTGAAGAGGAGCCTCTAGGCACCTCTTTCAATCTTTCCCTCTGTCTCTCTTTCTCTCTCTCACACGCTCTCTCTCTCTCCCAGACATTCAGAGTTTTGAGATGTGGTCAATGTGCATGGCCAATGTACAATGTCCTCTTGTCGCTATGAGGTGTCCATTTCAATATTTTCCAGTAAGCCCAGCTACAGTTTTGTCATCATAGGTAATTAATATGAGTGTAGAGTCAAAGTATACACATCAGGGGCCATGTCACAGATACATTGCGTTTTCCTTGTTTGTGCCGGTGCACCTTTTAAAAGGTGCACCGGCACAAACAAGGAAGATATGCAGTATTAGGATGAATGCACAAGTTTGCGGTTGCCCTGGGGACATCGAGTTTATGTGAAAAATGGAGTAGCTTCAAAGCACCTGCCTGCACCTTTAGAGGGGATTAGAGATCCCCTTGCAGGCGGGTGCAGTGAGTGACTGTACCTGCCTGCAAGGGATGTCTGAGGGGGTCCATGGGACACCCTTCCTCTCTCCAGAGGTCTGCTATCAGGGGGCACACTGACAGTGAGCCACCTATCAGTGTGCCTCCTGACAGCCTCTTTGCCTCTGCGCCCACGTGTATGATACGGTGTGGGTGCAGAGTCAAAGGGATTCCCTCATTTGCATGGGGCCACTTCCCCTTGCAAATGATGGAATGCTCTCTTATGATAGCACTGGTGTTTTATGTGCATCAGCTCTATCGGTATTACAGAAGAGGAAGCACAAGTGTCTGCGGCCCCTTCTGTAATACCAAAATGTCCGGGGAGCATGCAAAGTGGGCGCAAATGCCCTTTGCGCCCCTGGCGCACTTTTGTAATATGGCCCTGATCCTTAGATCCTTTAGTCACCACTGTAGCATTAGGGATCATTTACATTTAAGATTGGTTTTGCTTCAGTGATTGAGATACTATGACCAACTATGCGGAGTGGCCCATGGTTCTTTGTAGCTGCAATAATTTGCATTTTGTGCTGGTGTCAGAGAAAACATGCAATGACTTGGCCTACAGGAGTGCAATTTATGTACTTGTTGGATTTCCAACGGGGGGCAAAAGAAAGCATTGTAATCTACTAAATAAAGTGGATTATGTACACAGCCATGTCCTCACCATTCATTTTCCCTGGGATGCCTGCAAAATGTAAATTGTTGCATCAACTCCTGACCTTCAGGTCTGTAATCTTCTGAGGCATAAACCAGTGGTCTTGTTCCCCATCAATGGATGAGTCAAGTTTTTGTTCCCCCAGGAGCAGTCTCTCTTCTGTGCTCTGCAAACATGTATGAAAGAAGGCTACGAACGACTTAATGCACAGAATCTCAGTGTAGGATTTTGTTGCAGTGGTCTCTACTTTCCCCATTAATAGTAGCAGGGCAGTGAGGTCATTTATGATAGTCACAAGGGTGAACATTGCAGGCAGTTTGGCAGATTTCCAACCTGCTGCCTCAGCAAAAAAAGAGCTGACGAGCTGGCATGGACATGCTGAGTAGAACTCTGTAGGGTATGCATCATTTGGCTTCCTCAGTTGGAGTCAATTACTTTGAGGCAGGTCAACTCTCCTGGTCTGTTGCACGAATTCATTGGTACGGTGGCCTTATTATTGCACAGGAAAACCCACCTACAAGGATGGCGTGTCCTGAGTGGTGCTGTGGCTAAAGCTCTAAACATAGGACACCCACACACAGGATTGTCCTTCTATGCATCGGCATCACTAGCACCTGCTGACAAGTGCCCAGATTGCACTGGAATGTGCTGTGTACTAGTAGCATTGCAGGGAGATGACCAAAGCAGTGACTTCAGAAGCAGGCATCCCAGGGCCATTCAAATGAGTAGAGAGAAGGAGGAAGGCCTTAATACACAGCCATCATAAAGGAGGCTGCCAGCTCCCTGGTCTATCTGACCCACTGTTTAGGCTGTGATGCAGGGGAGAGGCAGTCATCCTTCTCTGACTAGTGATAGCAGTCTAGTGGACTCTCTCCCCATGGCCTATGCTCAGTCTCCACGCGACCCTATCAAGTTTTCTGTGCCATGTTCCCACTGTCCAGTTCAGGTCTGCAGCCATGGGACGATCCCTTAAGACTCCCAGGTACCTTCATGCTGTCTCCACCCAGGGGGTCTCTGTACAGATGATTAACTAGAATAGGCTGCAACCATTACCTCTGGCACCTCTGGTGAGGTCTCCTGTTTGAATGGGTCCTCAGTTGTTGCTGTCGCTGCCAAATATGCTCCTCGCTTTCTGATGAGCAGCCCTGTCTCTTACAAAAATGCCACATAGTTTAGAAGCACTGTGCTGGCCTTTGGGGAGGAGGCTCTGGCAGAGATCAGAAAAACTCCCTCAGCCCAAGCACTTGGCTCCACCACAGCTTGGTCTTAATGTAGAATCAAGCTCTTCACAAATTTCTGAATAGACAGCTATCTATTCCATGTACAAGCAACAGGTTAAGGTTCCCTTAAGTAGGCCCTGTGGCACTAGCTCTGAACACTCCGTTGCTCTCCTGCCCACTATTGTAAGGCACCCTCTCCTATCCCTAATCATTTATCCATCTTTGACCTTTCCATTCCAATTGTTTGCATCTGTAGTTATAGGCTTTCACCTTAATATTATCAACTTGATTTTTAAGAGAGAAGGCTCCTTCTACCCTAACGTCCACATCCTCACATTCAAGACACCAATGAGACTACCTGCATATCATTATCACTGTATGTTATGAAGTACTTTCTTTTCTGTTTGTAAATGTACAACTTCATCAACTTGCCAACTCGATAATAAGTCAGCATTAACTTTGAAAAAGAACGTAAATAAAAATATGTACAACTGGGTCATTGCCTCCATGTTCATTGACTCCTGAAACTTAATTTGTCTTTTTTGCTGTTTAGCAACAGTTTGTCGAACATCTATTCCAGAGGGACCCCTCAAACTTCCTGGTCTTTTTTTTGTTTTGTTGCAAAAGCCATGGTGACAGCAAGATTATATTTTTCAGGGTGCACTCAAGAAAGCTCCTTAGTTGCCACGTGTGTAAATTAAGCCTAAAGACGTGGGATGATGGGTATCTCTTTGCGTTTGTTTTAGTTGTATGTTTGTGACCATTTTGATACTTTTGGCAATACCGATCATGATCAATGAAACTTGTCCATGTGGAACATGCTTGTTAGATGCGGTTGGTGCTCTGTACCTGTGTTTGTATTCATGTATGGTTAACAAATGATGGATACAGCATGGGAAAGAGATGCTTCCTGCAGAGAACAACCCTATTCACTCTTCTTACTCTGCTGCTGGTTTGTTTCCAGAGCTGCCTAGAGTGGATACAATGGTTCACATTGGAACAACCAATAGAATTTGTATGTCGTCATCTGCACATGGGCAGTGATCACTGTAATGCACCTGTCTGAAGATAGAATGTTTTACATAGCCTGGCTGGATAGACTGTAAATATCTGTGGAATGCACTGACTGTCATTAGCAGAGGGCTACTACTCAACTGTCAGGACCAGAAAATATAGGGCCCTAGCTAAAGTTTGGCAGATGGCTTACACCATCACAAAGTATTGATGTACCCTGCCCACCTAACTTTAAATAAGGCGCATAATGTGTAGCTTCCCTCTGTCTTGTTTAAAACCTTTTAGAATTGGACCTGCCTCCAGAAAGTGGACCTAGGTGTGCTCTTTTCTTGCTGGCTAGGAACTAAATTTTACATATTACAAAAATTGCAGGAGCAGTGAATGGGAAACGTCCTAGAGAAAATACCCCCTCAATGCACAACGTTTTTTTGCATAGTCTTAAATTTACCCTGAGGTTGTAGTGGTCTATCACACAGTTGTCTTGCCAGCTGGCTGGATTAGGGAAGAAATGTGTGGCCTGTGATGAGTTCTTTGTGTCTACAGGCTTGCATCCGTTGCTGTGCACTGTGCTTTACACAGATGTTTGCACTCCTTTATCTTCGATGTTGGTCTCCTCTGAGTGGGTAACCACTGATGGAAAACGTTTTGACCACCCAGGTACTGAGATATTCCTAATTTAGATATCACTAAATCTAAGTATAGGAGGTGGACATTCCTCTTTAGAATGACAAAACTCCATGCTTCTTTCCTTTCCTGGTTACTAGTGTCCATATAAATATTTGTGTCATAAGATATGCAGTGATTCTGCCTAGCTTGAGGTGTTCGCAAAAAAAAACACAGTCATAAACAGTAAAGGGTACTACCTTGTGACAAACTATACTTTGCTCTCAATTTATTAGTAATCACGATCATTGTCCTATGTTTGGAAACAATGTTTAATCTTTACGTATCAATCTGTAGCTGCATTGATAAAGGTTAGAGTATTTGCTTGCAAGAGTGTATCAATGTTTTTCTGGTGGATACAGCATTTACCTGTGAATTCCTCACCTTTTGGATATACCCATTTGCCAGCATTCCATGGAGACTTTTCTCCATAGCTCTCCCACATATGCTAGGACATCACAAAGTCACGGCTCTGCACGTGACTCCGTCTGATGTCATCGGAGCCATAAGAGGCCCTCATCGGTGTTCTGAAGTCAGTTTCCACTCACTTTTGCGTACCTTCGACGCTAACAGGTATAACCAACATCCCGAAAACAACATCTTGTGAAAAAGTATATTAACCCCTTCGCTGCCAGGCCTTTTCACCCTCCTGTGCCAGGCCTTTTTTTGCCTATTTGGGGCAGTTCGCGCTTAGGCCCTCATAACTTTTTGTCCACATAAGCTAACCAAGCCAAATTTGCGTCCTTTTTTTCCAACATCCTAGGGATTCTAGAGGTACCCAGACTTTGTGGGTTCCCTTGAAGGAGGCCAAGAAATTGGCCAAAATACAGTGAAAATTTCGTTTTTTTCAAAAAAATTGGAAAAAGTGGCTGCAGAAGAAGGCTTGTGGATTTCCCCCTGAAAATGGCATCAACAAAGGGTTTGCAGTGCTAAACTCAGCAGCTTCCTAGCTTTCAGGAACAGGCAGACTTGAATCAGAAAACCCAATTTTTCAACACAATTTTGGCATTTTACTGGGGCATACCCCATTTTTGCAATTTTTTGTGCTTTCAGCCTCCTTCCAGTCAGTGACAGGAATGGGCATGAAACCAATGCTGGATCCCAGAAACCTAACCATTTCTGAAAAGTAAACAAAATTCTGAATTCAGCAAGGGGTCATTTGTGTAGATCCTACAAGGGTTTCCTACAGAAAATAACAGCTGAAAAAGAAAAATATTGAAATTGAGGTGAAAAAAACATCAATTTTTCTCTACGTTTTACTCTGTAACTTTTCCCTGCAATGTCAGATTATGGAAAGCAATATACTGTTACGTCTGCTGGACTCCTCTGGTTGCGGGGATATATAGGGCTTGTAGGTTCATCAAGAACCCGAGGAACCCAGAGCCAATAAATGAGCTGCACCCTACAGTGCGTTTTCATTCTATACCGGGTATACAGCAATTCATTTGCTGAAATGTAAAGAGTAAAAAATTGCTATCAAGAAAACCTTTGCATTTCCAAAAAGGGCACAAGATAAGGTGCTGAGGAGCAGTGGTTATTTGCACATCTCTGAATTCCGGGGTGACCATACTAGCATGTGAATTATAGGGAATTTCTCAAATAGATGTCTTTTTTACACACTCTCCTATATTTGGAAGGAAAAAATGTAGAGAAAGACAAGGGGCAATAGCACTTGTTTTGCTAATCTATGTTCCCCCAAGTCCCCCGATAAAAATGATACCTCACTTGTGTGGGTTGGCCTAGCGCCCGCGACAGGAAACGCCCCAAAACGCAACGTGGACACATCCCATTTTTTTGAAAGAAAGCAGAGGTGTTTTTTGCGAAGTGTCTACCTGTAGATTTTGGCCTCTAGCTCAGCCGGCACCTAGGGAAACCTACCAAACCTGTGCATTTCTGAAAACTAGAGACCTAGGGGAATCCAAGGAGGGGTGACTTGCGGGGCTCGGACCAGGTTCTGTTACCCAGAATCCTTTGCAAACCTCAAAATTTGGCTAAAAAAACACATGTTCCTCACATTTCTGTGGCAGAAAGTCCTGGAATCTGGGAGGAGCTACGAATTTCCTGCCACCCAGCGTTCCCCCAAGTCTCCCGATAAAAATGATACCTCACTTGCGTGGGTAGGCCTAGCGCCCGCGACAGGAAACACCCCAAAGCGCAACGTGGACACATCCAAAATTTTGGAAGAAAACAGAGGTGTTTCTTGCGAAGTGCCTACCTGTAGATTTTGGCCTCTAGCTCAGCCGGCACCTAGGGAAACCTACCAAACCTGTGCATTTCTGAAAACTAGAGACCTAGGGGAATCCAAGGAGGGGTGACTTGCGGGGCTCGGACCAGGTTCTGTTACCCAGAATCCTTTGCAAACCTCAAAATTTGGCTAAAAAAACACATGTTCCTCACATTTCTGTGGCAGAAAGTTCTGGAATCTGAGAGGAGCCACAAATTTCCTTCCACCCAGCGTTCCCCCAAGTCTCCCGATAAAAATGATACCTCACTTGTGTGGGTAGGCCTAGCGCCCGCGACAAGAAACACCCCAAAGCGCAACGTGGACACATCAAAAATTTTGGAAGAAAACAGAGGTGTTTTTTGCGAAGTGCCTACCTGTAGATTTTGGCCTCTAGCTCAGCCGGCACCTAGGGAAACCTACCAAACCTGTGCATTTCTGAAAACTAGAGACCTAGGGGAATCCAAGATGGGGTGACTTGCGGGGCTCGGACCAGGTTCTGTTACCCAGAATCCTTTGCAAACCTCAAAATTTGGCTAAAAAAACACATGTTCCTCACATTTCTGTGGCAGAAAGTTCTGGAATCTGAGAGGAGCCACAAATTTCCTTCCACCCAGCATTCCCCTAAGTCTCTCGATACAAATGGTACCTCACTTCTGTGGGTAGGCCTAGCGCCCACGAAAGGAAATGTCCCAAAACACAACGTGGACAGAACATATTTTTTCACAGAAAACAGAGGTGTTTTTTGCAAAGTGCCTACCTGTGTAGTTTGGCCTCTAGCTCAGCCGGCCCCGGGAGGGGGGGGGGGCAGAAATGCCCTAAAATAAATTTGACCCCCCAAGCCCCCCCTGCCCCTGCCCGGGAACAACCCCTGCCTACGGGGTCGCTCCCCCTGCATGACATTGGCGCCAAAAAACAAATCCCAGGTGCCTAGTGGTTTCTGCCCCCTTGGGGGCAGATTGACCTAAAATCTGCCAATCTGCCCCCAAGGGGGGCAGAAATGGCCTAAATACAATTTGCCCCCCAGGGGAGCGACCCTTGCCTGATGGGTTGCTCCCCATCTCGAAAAAAACAAACAAACAAAAAAAAAAACACTACAAAAAAATTTGCCCTGGTGCCCTGAGGGTTCTGCCCCCCCCCTGGGGGCAGTTCGGCCTAATAATAGGCCGAACTGCCCCCAGGGGGGGCAGAAATGGCCTAAAATAAATTTGCCCCCCCCCCCAGCCCCCACCCCCGCCCCCGGGAGCGACCCTTGCCTACGGGGTCACTCCCCCTGCGTGACATTGGCGCCAAAAAACAAATCCCCGTTGCCTAGTGGTTTCTGCCCCCTTGGGGGCAGATTGACCTAAAATCAGCCAATCTGCCCCCAGGGGGGCAGAAATGGCCTAAATACAATTTGCCCCCCAGGGGAGCGACCCTTGCCTGATGGGTCGCTCCCCATCTCGAAAAAAACAAACAAAAAAAAAAACACAACAAAAAATTTTGCCCTGGTGCCCTGAGGGTTCTGCCCCCCCCCCCCCCCCGGGGGCAGTTCGGCCTAATAATAGGCCGAACTCCCCCCAGGGGGGGGCAGAAATGGCCTAAAATAAATTTGCCCCCCCCCCAGCCCCCACCCCCGCCCCCGGGAGCGACCCTTGCCTACGGGGTCACTCCCCCTGCGTGACATTGGCGCCAAAAAACAAATCCCCGTTGCCTAGTGGTTTCTGCCCCCTTGGGGGCAGATTGACCTAAAATCGGCCAATCTGCCCCCAGGGGGGCAGAAATGGTCTAAATACAATTTGCCCCCCAGGGGAGCGACCCTTGCCTGATGGGTCGCGCCCCATCTCTAAAAAAAGAAACAACAAAAAAAAAAAAACACAAAAAAAAAAATTGCCCTGGCGCCTAGAGGGTTCTGCCCCCCCCTGGGGGCAGTTCGGCCTAATAATAGGCCAAACTGCCCCCAGGGGGGGCAGAAATGGCCTAAATACAATTTGCCCCCCCAAGGGGAGCGACCCTTGCCTGATGGGTCGCTCCCCATCTCTAAAAAAACAAACAAACAAAAAAAAAAACATTGGCCCTGGCGCCTAGAGGTTTCTGCCCCCCCCCCCCGGGGGCAGAAATGGCCTAAAATAAATTTGCCCCCCGGTAAAGACCCTTGCCTACGGGGTCGCTCCCCCTGCGTGACATTGGCGCCAAAAAACAAATCCCCGGTGCCTAGTGGTTTCTGCCCCCTTGGGGGCAGATTGACCTAAAATCGGCCAATCTGCCCCCAGGGGGGCAGAAATGGCCTAAATACAATTTGCCCCCCAGGGGAGCGACCCTTGCCTGATGGGTCGCTCCCCATCTCTAAAAGAAGAAAGAACAAAAAAAAAGAAAACACAACAAAAAAAATTTGCCCTGGCGCCTAGAGGTTTCTGCCCCCCTGGGGGCAGATCGGCCTAATAATAGGCCGAAATGGCCTAAAATAAATTTCCCCCCCCGGGAGCGACCCTTGCCTACGGGGTCGCTCCCCCTGCGTGACATTGGCGCCAAAAAACAAATCCCAAGCGCCTAGTGGTTTCTGCCCCGTTGGGGGCAGATTGACCTAAAATCGGCCAATCTGCCCCCAGGGGGGCAGAAATGGCCTAAATACAATTTGCCCCCCAGGGGGGCGACCCTTGCCTGATGGGTCGCTCCCCATCTCGAAAAAAACAAACAAACAAAAAAAAAAACACAACAAAAAAATTTGCCCTGGTGCCCTGAGGGTTCTGCCCCCCCCCCCCCCCTGGGGGCAGTTCGGCCTAATAATAGGCCAAACTGTCCCCAGGGGGGGCAGAAATGGCCTAAAATAAATTTGCCCCCCCCCAGCCCCCACCCCCGCCCCCGGGAGCGACCCTTGCCTACGGGGTGGCTCCCCCTGCGTGACATTGGCGCCAAAAAACAAATCCCAGGTGTCTGGTGGTTTCTGCCCCCTTGGGGGCAGATTGACCTAAAATCGGCCAATCTGCCCCAAGGGGGGCAGAAATGGCCTAAATACAATTTGTCCCCCAGGGGAGCGACCCTTGCCTGATGGGTCGCTCCCCATCTTGAAAAAAACAAACAAACAAAAAAAAAAAACACAACAAAAAATTTTGCCCTGGTGCCCTGAGGGTTCTGCCCCCCCCCCCCCCCCGGGGGCAGTTCGGCCTAATAATAGGCCGAACTCCCCCCAGGGGGGGGCAGAAATGGCCTAAAATAAATTTGCCCCCCCCCCCAGCCCCCACCCCCGCCCCCGGGAGCGACCCTTGCCTACGGGGTCACTCCCCCTGCGTGACATTGGCGCCAAAAAACAAATCCCCGGTGCCTAGTGGTTTCTGCCCCCTTGGGGGCAGATTGACCTAAAATCGGCCAATCTGCCCCCAGGGGGGCAGAAATGGTCTAAATACAATTTGCCCCCCAGGGGAGCGACCCTTGCCTCATGGGTCGCTCCCCATCTCTAAAAAAAGAAACAACAAAAAAAAAAAAACACACAAAAAAAAATTGCCCTGGCGCCTAGAGGGTTCTGCCCCCCCCTAATAATAGGCCGAACTGCCCCCAGGGGGGGCAGAAATGGCCTAAAATAAATTGCCCTCCCCCCCAGGGAGCGACCCTTGCCTAAGGGGTCACTCCCTTTGCGTGAAATTCACGCAAAGAAAAAACTCCCTGGTGTCTAGTGGTTTCTACCCCCCTCGGGGGCAGATTGGCCTCATCAAAATAGGCCAATCTGCCAAAATATAATTTTCCCCCAAGGGGAGCGACCCTTGCCTAAGGGGTCGCTCCCCACCAAAAAAAAAAGAAATGAAACATAAAAAAAAAAAATGGTCCCTGGTGCCTAGAGGGTTCTGCCCCCCCCCCCTGGGGGCAGTTCGGCCTAATAATAGGGGGGCAGAAAAGGCCTTCTCAAAAAAATGCCCCCCCTGGGAGCGACCCTTGCCCAAGGGGTCGCTCCCTTTTGTCAGTTTCAATAAAAAAATAAAAAAATCCCTGGTGTCTAGTGGGGTTTCAAAAGCCGGATTGCAAGCAATACGGCTTTTGAAACCCTCGGAGGGACTTCAAAGGGAAGGAAATACTTTTCCTTCCCTTTGAAGCCCCTCTGGGCCTCCCAAGTGATTGAAAAAGAAATGCTTTTGCATTTCTTTTTCAATCGCGCTGGAAGCTCTAGGGAGGCCCCTGTGACAAATCAGCGCGCGCTCGCGCGCTGACGTCACGGAGGGGGTGGGGGGGGTCGGGGGTGGAAGGTCTTCCCCTTCCATCCCGACTTGGGGGGGGAAGGGGGTGCACGGGGGGCGCGCTAGCGCGCCCCCAAGTTCCCCTGTGCCATGGACTCGTCCAAGGCACAGAACCGGTTAAAAAAACTTACAAATATATACAAACCTTGTATTTCAAATGCAAAATATATACACATATCCGAATATATTTATTTTTGGTACACCAGGGAGGTGGATGGGTCAGTGAGAAATCCACAGGTAAATACTATATCCACCAGAAAAAGCGTTACTGAAGGTAAGTAACTTGTTCTTCTGATGGATACATCTACCTGTGGATTTCTCACCTTTTGAATAGAATCCCAAAGCAGTCCCGCACTCGGAGGTGGGTGCCTGTCTGCTTATACCAAAAAATCTTGCAACACAGAATGAGCAAAGTGACCGTCCCTCCTCACCTCGGAGACCAGACAATAGTGCTTTGCAAGGGTGTGCAGGGAGGCCTAAGTTGCTGCTTTAAAAATGTCAACTATAGGAAAGTGCCCCTTTTCCCATGGTTACCCCCCCACATTTTGCTTGATATTGATGCTGACTTGACAGAATGTGCTGGGACCCTGCTAACCAGGCCCCAGCACCAGTGTTCTTTCCCTAAACTGTACCATTGTTCCCACAATTGGCACACTCCTGGCACACAGCTAAGTCCCCTGTAAAAGGTACCAGTGGTACCAAGGGCACTGTAAACAGGGAGGGTCCCTAAGTGCTACAGCGTGTATTGTGCCACCCTAAGGGACCCCATCATCAAGTACATGCACACTGCCATTACAGATTGTGTGTGCTGGTGGGAAAAAAAAGGTAACATCGACATGGCATCCCTTTCAGGGTGCCATGCCCATCAAGCACTGCCTCTGGCATAGGTAAGTCAATCCTCTAGCAGGCCTTACAGCCCTAAGGCAGGGTGCACTACACTACATGTTAGGGCATAGCTGCATGAGCAATATGCCCCTAGAGTGTCTACGTCCAAGCTTAAGCCACAATGGCCCTCATTACAATGCGGCCACACTCCTGCTGTGGCCATTTCGAGATCCCTGCTGGGCCGGCTGGGATGTCGCCGCAACACGGGAGCCGGCTCCAAATGGAGCCGACGGTGTTGCGGCGGCGCGACGGGTGCAGTTGCACCCGTTGCACTTTTCACTGTCTGCTAAGCAGACAGTGAAAAGCTCCATTGGGCCGTGGCAGGGGGCCCCTGCACTGCCCATGCCAGAGGCATGCCAGAGGCATGGGCAGTGCAGGGGCCCCCAGAGGCCCCGCAACTCCCCTTGTCGCCAGCCTTTTCATGGCGGTTCATACCACCATGAAAAGACTGGCGGGAGGGGGACTCGTAATCCCCTGGGTAGCGCTGGGGGATTTCAACAACCGGGAACAAAGTGGCGGGAAACCGCCAGGACCAAAGTGGCGGGAAACCGCCAGGACCAAAGTTCTGGTTCTCATTACCAACTTATCCGTGTAGAAAGTCATGAATGGAGGTTTCACACTTAACGCCTGTAGCTCACTAACACGTCTAGCCGACATTATGGCAACCAGAAATACAGTTTCAAATGTGATAAGTCTTAAAGGACAACTATGCAAGGGTTCAAGTGAAGTACCTATAAGGTGAGTCAGTACCAAATTATGATCCCACTGAGGCATGATAAATGGAGTGGGAGAATACTTATAAAGGCGACTTAAATAGCGAAAGCTGGTCGGATAAACAAAGGAAAGCCAAAAGGGCAGACAAATATCCCTTAACTGTTGCAACTGCACATAAAATATCTGACAAATGGGCTTTCAAAGGGGCAATTGAATTTTCTTCACACCATTTACAAACTTAGCCCATCTGCCAGCATAAACCGACTTGGTGGAGTGTCGCATGGCCGATAAAATAACATCCACCACGTTAGGTGGGGGAGAAAAAAAGAACTTAGGTTACTCCCTTCAATCCGCCGCAATGTAGGTGCAGGCTCTGGAGGTAGGGGTGTAGAACCTGCCCCTGTGACTGTGAGAGGAGGTCTTCCCTGAGAGAAAGATGGAGCGGAGGGTACAGTCAGAGTGTCCCACACCCTTCTTGGCTAACCATGGGCTATTAATATGACTTGAGCCAGGTATTGGCAAATCTTCCTCAGAACTCAAGGAATCAAGAGTATGGGGGGAAACTCGTAAAGAAGCTGGGACCGCCAGACCATTTGACACACATCCCCCAATGCTCCCTGCCTTGGATACTGGAGGCTGCAGAATGACTGGCAGTGTGTGTTCTCGTAAGTGACAAACAGGTCAATCTGAGGGGTCGCCCACAGCTTGGTGATGTGTAGCACCACCTTTGGATGGAGACGCCACTTGTGATCGGCTGAAAAATGCCGTCTGAGTCTGTCCGCACATCGTTCAGAACTCCAGCCAAGTGCTTTGCTATGATGCAAATCAGATGGTCCTGGGCCCAGGACCAGAGTCGTAGAGCCTCTCTGCAGAGAAGATACGACCCTACACCTCCCTGTTTGTTTATGTACCACATTGCGGTAGTATTGTCTGTCAAGATCTGCACCGACTGACCACAAATGGAAGGGAGGAAGGTCTTGAGAGCCAGGCGCATTGCCCCCAATTCTGATAGGTTGATGTGTAACCACTGTTCCATTGGGGACCAAATTCCCTTGATCTCCAGATCCCCCAGATGCACCCCCAACCTAGAATAGAGGCATCCATTATCATTGTGGCTACTGAAGGTGGAGGACAAAATGGCTTCCCTTGTGATGGATTTCCGTCCACAACCCACAATTGAAGATCTGCTGCATTGTCTCTGGGTATTCTGACCAACTCTCTGAGATCTCCGTTGTGTTGAAACCACTGCCAGCGGAGGCACCACTGAAGGGCCCTAATGTGCCAGCATGCATGGATGAACAACAGAATGTAGGAAGCAAGCAGACTGAGTAGGCATAATACCTTCAAAACTAGAACCAGCACTCCATTCTGAAACATTGGAATCATAGCCTGAATGTCTTGAATCCTCTGTGGAGGAGGGAAGACATGATTCAATGTAGTGTCCAGTACTGCCCCTATTAACAGGAGTGCTGAGTGGGCTCCAGGTGAGATTTGGGCACGTTTATAGAAAACCCCAAGTTGTACAACAACTGAGTTGTGAACTGCAAGTGATGCAGCACCCACTCTGGGGACCTGACTTTGAGCAACCAATCGTCCAGGTAAGGGAATACTGGTATTTGCCCCTCACTTCTGAGATGTGCTGCAACCACTGCCATCACCTTAGTGATGACTCGAGGTGCGTAAGTAAGACCAAATGGAAGGAGCACAAACTGGTAGTGTTGTGGTCCTAGCGTGAAGCGGCGATACTTCCAGTGTGATTGCAGAATGGGATGTGAAAATACACATCCTGCAAATCAATTGAAACCATCCAGTCATCTTTGTCCAGTGCCAAAAACACCAGTGCCAGGGTCAGCATTTGGAATTTTTCCTGTTTGAGGGACCAATTAAAAACCCTGAGGTTTAAAATCGGACATAAAACCTGTCCTTTTTGAGAATCAGGAAATAACGTGAATAACATCCCTGACCCTTTTCCTGCTTCAGAAATCAACTCCACTGTGCCTTTCAAGAGTAGAGCTTGGACCGCCTCTTGGAGTAATAAAAGATGTTCTTCTGAACATAAACTTTGTTAGAGAGGGAAAGAAGAGGAAAACTCTCAGAAGGGTAGAGCATATCCGTTTTCTATAGTACTAAACACCAACAGGTCCGATGTAATGGACCTTCCCTGTAGTAAAAAATGAACCAACGTCCCTCCCAGGGGTAAAGCATGCAAAATTAGGGCTGATTCCCTGAAACATTGGCCGGGGAGGAGAGGAAGGCTGATGGGCGGCTCCACGCTGCCTTCCCTGGCTCTGCCCTCTGTAGCTTCTCTATTGAAGGTTCGACTGCTGCTGCTGCTTCTAATATTACTGTCTTCCTCGAAAGGAAAAAGTTCTGCTGAATCCTCTGAACCTTCAAATTGTCTATAATCTTTTGACTGTGACTGCAGGCCCAAAGATCATGCCGTTATCCGGCTCTCTTTCAGCAGTTCCAAGGATGAGTCAGCTTTTGACCCAAACAACTTTGACCCATCAAATGGAAGATCCAACAATGTTGTTTGCAAATTGGACAAAAAAACAGATCCCTCCAATCATGCTTGCCTTCTAGAAACCACTGAGATCCCAATTGCTCTTGCCAGCAGTATTCAAACTTGACTGAATGGCCTGGTGGTCAGCAGCCTGTCCAACCATTAAAAGTTCCTCAAAATGGCCTTGAACATCATCCAGCAAATTTGGGTTTACCAACTTAGCAGAGTCCATTAAAGTATGCAGGCAACAACCCAGCAAACACGTAGCATTTGTAAATTTTAATGCCATACTGCAAGATGAAAACACCTTTTTTGCTGACTATTCCATTGCCTTTGATCCTCTATCAGCATGTGATGTGAGAAATTACCCGAGAGTGAATATGGAAGAACACAAGGCCTGAACAACCAAACTCTCAGGTGTAGGAAGTGAGGTAAAAAAAAGTGGGTCTCCTGGAGCTGACTTACCATTTTGCAATTGGCCGTGACACAGCAGCAGACGGCATAGGTTGCTGCCAGATATCCAGGATTGATTCTGTCAATGCCACATTAAAATGTAATAATGTCTAACAGGGTAATGAAGATGAATGCAAAACACCTGTTAAGAGATTTGACATGTTTAGTACTGGGAAGAGGCAATTCCAACATTTCTGCTGCCTTGTGTATGACAGAATGATAAGACAGAACCTCAAGTGGAAAGATACCCTTGGGTGATGACAGTTCCCACTCCCATTCAGGGGAAGTATCTAGCCCACTTGCTATATCTAGACCCTCTAAATTAGGGTTCATTTGATTTATCTCCTCCTCTTCAATATTATCTCTACCCAAAGATCCTCCTCTAAAAGTCTCTGAACTTCTCTCCTAGGTCTCTGCTTGAACACCGGCATTGGCAACATCAGCAACAGAGTTGGTGGTGCCATTAATGGCATTGAGAAATCCAACATCTGTGCCAGAGACTTAGACTTGGAACCTTGGACCAAAGGAACCGAAGATGCTGGAGTCATATGTTGCGATGTTGCAGCCATTTCAGTCGACACCAGAGAAGGCCTAGCTGGCGCAGATGCCGAGAAACTTTGTTCAATCGGCAAAGTCGACCGCCTCTGCGCTGGATGAAGGCAGGAAGCCTGAGGCATTGGTACAAACGGCAAGAACAGACTTTGTTGGTACGATGACAGGAATCAACCCAGCGAGTAAGACAGTGGACACACGGGGCCCACAGGCACACTAAATGGAGTCAGCACCCTGGTAAACATTTCATACATTGCATTCAGAAAACCCGAGGGATCTGTGCCTGGAGTTGGAAATTCCAGATAACTCTGTTCATGTAGAGGAGGAGCAGGCATTTCTGAAGGCTCATGCTGTGCCTCAGACTCCTGATCGGGAAGCGGTGTAGTCAGGGCTGAAGCCGCACTCAGAGGCAACATCAGAGTAGGCTCCAGGAATGGAGAAGGAGCTATCTCACATCTTTCTTGTCTCAACCTCTTTGGCGAACATGACATTGGAGACTCATCCCTAGAAGAATGGTGTCAAGAAGAATGATGCAGCTTCTTGTTGTGCTCCCTTTTTGATGATTTAGAAGAATGGGGGGTCGGCGACTTCGATCGAGGCCATGACTCCTGAGGACCTCTTTTTTCTTGTCTGGCTTTGTTTGGCCATAAACAGCTTCGCCTCTCGCTCCTTCAGGGCCATTGGATTAATCTTCTGACACAACGCACAGGTCTCGACATTGTGATCAGAACTGAAGCACCGAAGACAATCGTCATGTGGGTCAGTAATAGACATTTGACCCTCATATTCCCTGCACGGCTTAAAGCCCAATTTCCTAGGAGGAGACATCTCTTTTCACAACATAGTATCAGAGAAGAAACTATCAAAAAAGTCTTCAGTGTAACTTAAAGAGCCACCAGAAAAAACGTTACGTGCTAAAGGAACGTTAAAAAGGGAACTGAAGTCAGAACGCCATTGAGGGCCTCTTATCGCTTTGATAGCGTCAGATGGAGTCACCTGCAGAGCCGTGGCTTTCTGATGTCCTCGTTGACATGGAGAAGCTATGAAAAAAAAGATTCAGTAGAATGCTGGTGCATGGGGATATTCAAAAGTTGAGGAATCTGCACAGTTTCACTGCTATGTTCTATGTTATGTTCTTGTTACTTCTATCATTTGAGTTCAAATTTTGTACTTTACATGTATTTTTACATTTTAAAATTGTTTAAAGTCATGTGTATTCACAACAGTGGACTTGGGCACATTCACGTCTATACTGTTTCTGCGATATTTGTATTGTACAGTACCTATACTAACTCTACCCCTCAAATGTTAGACAAGAACTTGACTGCTGCCAATTGGTGGTGTTGAATGATGTAGGCTCCATATCTTCCCAGTGAACTATGAATGCTTATAAAGCCCACTTACAATTGTAAGCCAAATACAAAAAGTTCTAGTTGGTGAGGAGCATTAGTCTTTGACAGTGATTGGTTGACTTTGAAACTGCAAAATGTTACACACCCCTAATGTGAACCTAGCATAGTTGTGGAGGTCTAGGCTTGTCCCTGATAATGAAAGGCCCAGGCCCTGTCCTTGGACCTGCATGACTGCATATAGAGTGCTCTCAGAGTCCCTGTCCTCTGTGTATCAGGCAAAGCAGTGGTAGCAACACACACTGTTTCCTGATATGCAGTGTGCCCAGTCCTTTTTCACTGTGTCAAAGAGCACATAGTCTACAGTACCATCTCATGTAAATTTCTGCTGCTATGTAAAATGCAGAGTCTAATTCTGACATTCCATTTGCATGTCAAATATGTATGTGTGCACAATAAGCAGGTGCCAAACGTATGGTAGTATAACTCTGCAGTGTATCAGTCAGTGTTCTGATGACAGTGGAAACCATTCTGGATGCTCCTGGTTGTAGCATTGCAGAAGATGGTGTGAGAGGCCATCTTTCCCAGACAGTGAAGATGTATTGTCTGTGTTCGTGTAGCTAAAAAGTAGAGACCTAGACAATGAAGTGATGAGGATGGAGACAGGGCTGCCTTCAGGAATTTCATGAAGACGTTATTAGCAAGGGGATGCTGGTTACTTCCTCCTGAGCATAGTTGGGATGGGACTGCATTTTCAATTGTTCAAGATGAAGATGTTTCAAGCCAGGACCTGCTCTACTGTCTGCCTCTGATTACTACTTCAGGAAGGCAGATGATGTCCAGGTGCTGGAACTCCACACTTCTGTGTTCCTCTGTTGTGGATTCTCTTGGTAGCCAGTCTCATTGATACCGTCTCTGTTACATTCTCTGAGAGACTTTTGCAGAAAGATTGTGCCATTAAAAGCAGCCTGCAATTAACATCTGAAAAAGAACCAACCCAAAACAGTTCTAAAGCATGAGACAGTCATGCACCTTCCCTGTCTTGGAATTGAGTATAAAAATGGAATCCATACGACCACATTTTGTTTCAGTCCCAGGTTCTTCTTAACCAAGGAGAGAATGATCCACATAGTACATGAAGAGCTGCTATGTTACCCACAGCTGGTGTCTGTCAGCCAGCCCATCTCTCAAAGATGAGAGGGCATTGCCTGAAGTCACCTCTTTCTGCTGGAAGAGTTGAGGATATGTGTGAGCAGTCTAGAAGCTTGTTTGCCTGCTGAGAGAGGAAGGAAAGGAGTGTGCCTGGCCATGTTGGAGGAGATCCTGCCCACGAGAAGATATCTAGTGTGGTTCCAGTATTAGGAGCACCCAAGGAATCTGATGTTCCAGATGTAGTGACCAAGGAGTCACCCATACTTTGAAGGGGTCTCCTGGTCTTTCTACACAGTCATTGAGAACCTGTTCATAAAACTGTACTAGAGCATGTTATTCCATGTCACCCAGCAGCCTAACACAGGATGAGTGACTGGTGTTCTCACTGATGAGCAGGAGAAGGAGACTGAGTTGCCTCTGAAGTTAGAAGCTATAAACCCGTCAGGAGACTGCAACTGCCCCAAGGCATCACAAGGAAGACTGAGCCTGAAGTTAAAGTGACAGTCTGCAAAACATGCTTATGGGCTGCCACTGTGGTGAGGTTTGTCCTACTAACCACAACTTATGACAATCCTGTGTGACATATTAATTGGACTGTGTAGTATATAATTCTGCTGTGAGATTATAATCAATCAATCAATCGGGAATTTGTACAGCACACTGCTCACCCATGAGGGTCTCAAGGTGCTGAGGAGGGAAGGGGGGGAAGGGAGGGGGAGGTGCTGCTACTGCTCGAACAGCCAGGTCTTGAGAAGTTTCTTAAAGGTAAAGGTAAGGAGGTCTTTGGTCTGGGGCAGGTGGGTGGGAAGAGTGTTCCACGTTTTGGCGGAATGGTGCGAGAATGATCTACCGCCGGTTTTAGTTCTGCGGACATGTGGGACAGTTGCGATGGGCGAGGTTGGGCATTAAGATGTTCTGCATGTTGCTTGGCTGTTACATTCTGAGCTCTTTCCCCCCATACTAGCTCATTGAGAAGCCTTTGAGTGCTTGCCCCTGCCACCATCAAAAGTGCGAAGGGTTGTACTTGGTCAGGTCCCATTTGAACCATAACACAAGTAACCACAGACTGGTTTCTGCCTACTTTGGCCTCTTCAGAAATGTGCAACTTGGTTCAAGTGGCAGAGTGAGCAGGAGACCCACATATGTGCATGCCTGTTGCGTGTCACACTAAGATTACAAAAAGTGATTGCTGGATGGTTGAATCAATCTCAGCAATGGGTTATTACTTGAAGCCACAATCCTGTCCATCAATTTATGCCCATCATTCCCCCTCAGAAAGGAGAACCCTAGCTATATGGAAATCAGCCTTTCCCCTGCCCAACAATACAGCCTGACCTGCCAGTTCAGGTCCACTTTCAACTGGATTACAAGCAAGACAAATCTGGTTGATCTATTTTGTCCCCTTCAGTAAGGAGCAGTTTGGTTCCAGTGAGCACGGGACCTGCGTCTGGACATACTCATCAACCTTATGGCATCAAACTGAGGAATACAAACAAATAATGGCGGAATGATTGAATTAATGTAAACTACTGCTTACCACTTGAGGCTGCATCAAACTCCATAATTGTATTGCCCACCATGACACCTCAAACATGACCCAACCTTATGAAACCCAGCCTTGAACCTGCTCCAATAGAAACTGTTCAGTTTGAACTGCCAGGACAAGTCCTCTTTGAAAACAAGCAACCCCAGACTGTTTCTGGCATAATTGGGCCACTTCAGAAGTATGCAGCTTGGTTCAAGAGCACAGTGAGTCATGTCTGGGCATATCTTTTGCAATTAAAAATATAAAAAAGTAATGGGTGAACTGGCTGAATTAATCTCAGCTACTGGTAATTTCTCAAGGTTGCATCCCTGTCCACTTTTTCTTGCCCATCATGCTATACCAAGCAGGACCCAGCCAAATGCAAATGAAGATGGGTATTCCTACAGATAAGTGCCGTACTCATTGAGCTACATGACTGTAGCTGTAGCTCACTGACAGATCCTAAGGAAGTTGGAAAACATGTGGGGTTGCTTGTGTTCTAATTTGCAAGGGACCTGGTCTGGAAGGTCAGACTGGACTGTTCTGATTGGAGCAGGACCAAAAGTAATTTGCTTATCACTAGTCTCTGTCTAGAGTGGCATAGTGGGTGAAAAATAATGGATTGGGATGTTGCTCATGATCATTTGCCAGTGGATGAGATTAATTCAAGTATGCTATCCATCTCTGTGTCCTTGTTTCATGTTTTGGTAATAGCATAAATGTTCTATGTCTTTTTAAAAAAAAAATGTCATATGCCTGCTTTAGAGAATTTAAAAAAGTTTACCATCACACCAGCTTGAAAAGAAGCAATCTATTGGTTTTGCCAATACTTGTTTTTTTTCTGCGTTGTTGGAAGGTTCATGCATTGCTCTATCCTTAATGTTAATTACTGACCCTTATGTTTAAGGAAAAGTGTTTGAAAATGTAAAAGACGTGCACTCTATGGCGATCATTAGGGCTTTTGTGTTTATGTGTTCATATTGGACAAACAGTCTAAAAACTATCGAACTGCGCATGATGATCAGTGTTTTCACCTCGTTTATTATGTTTGGCATGAGAACATAACTTTCGGCTAGGCCTATTTTTGCCAGTTTTTTATAATGCACACAGATTGGACTTTGGCTCTGGACAGTCTTTCGCTTTCATCTTTTACCTTTGTGTGTTTTTCCACTTCCTATAGAAATGTTGCACCGCAATGCATGTAGGAAATGTATAAAGAGTATTTTTTTGTTTCCTGCCCCAGTTTAAGGAGACTATAAAGTAGTGCATCGTACCCCAGGGGACACTGACTACTGCCGCCTTCAACTTCAAACTACACTGCACCCAAGACATCGTCTGCAGCTCCTTTACAAATGATCTCCTGGTTGCACCAGGAAACACCACCCACTACGAGATGGTACACTCCCTTACTCCAATGTCCCTATACAGATCACCGTCTACTGCCAGCACACCATATATGCCCCACAACACTGTCTTCTGTCGTTTCCCTGAAAACTCAAGTCCATATTTATACTTTTTTTAGCACCGCATTTACGTCACTTTTTGACGGAAAAGTGACGCAAACTTACAAAATACAATTTTGACATAAATGCGGTGCTAAAAAAGTATAAATATGTGTGAGAAAGTAGCCTCTTTCTAGCCTTGTTACCCCCACTTTTGGCCTGTTTGTGAGTATATGTCAGGGTGTTTTCGCTGTCTCACTGGGATCCTGCTAGCAGGGCCCAGTGCTCATAGTGAAAACCCTATGTTTTCAGTATGTTTGTTATGTGTCACTGGGACCCTGCTAGCCAGGACCCCAGTGCTCATAAGTTTGTGACCTATATGTATGTGTTCCCTGTGTGATGCCTAACTGTCTCACTGAGGCTCTGCTAACCAGAACCTCAGTGGTTATGCTCTCTCTTTACAAATTGTCACTAACAGGCTAGTGACCAATTTCACCAATTCACATTGGCATACTGGAACACCCTTATAATTCCCTAGTATATGGTACTGAGGTACCCAGGGTATTGGGGTTCCAGGAGATCCCTATGGGCTGCAGCATTTCTTTTGCCACCCATAGGGAGCTCTGACAATTCTTACACAGGCCTGCCACTGCAGCCTGAGTGAAGTAACGTCCACGTTATTTCACAGCCATTTACCACTGCACTTAAGTAACTTATAAGTCACCTATATGTCTAACCTTTACCTGGTAAAGGTTGGGTGCTAAGTTACTTAGTGTGTGGGCACCCTGGCACTAGCCAAGGTGCCCCCACATCGTTCAGGGCAAATTCCCCGGACTTTGTGAGTGCGGGGACACCATTTCACGCGTGCACTATACATAAGTCACTACCTATGTATAGCGTCACAATGGTAACTCCGAACATGGCCATGTAAGATGTCCAAGATCATGGAATTGTCACCCCAATGCCATTCTGGCATTGGGGAGACAATTCCATGATCCCCGAGTCTCTAGCACAGACCCGGGTACTGCCAAACTACCTTTTCCGGGGTTTCACTGCAGCTGCTGCTGCTGCCAACCCCTCAGACAGGTTTCTGCCCTTCTGGGGTCCAGCCAGGCTTGGACCAGGAAGGCAGAACAAAGTACTTCCTCAGAGAGAGGGTGTTACACCCTCTCCCTTTGGAAAAAGGTGTCAGGGCTGGGGAGGAGTAGCCTCCCCCAGCCTCTGGAAATGCTTTGATGGCCACAGATGGTGCCCATCTCTGCATAAGCCAGTCTACACCAGTTCAGGGATCCCCCAGCCCTGCTCTGGCGCAAAACTGGACAAAGGAAAGGGGAGTGACCACTCCCCTGACCTGCACCTCCCAGGGGAGGTGCCCAGAGCTCCTCCAGTGTGCTCCAGACCTCTGCCATCTTGGAAACAGAGGTGCTGCTGGCACACTGGACCGCTCTGAGTGGCCAGTGCCAGCAGGTGACGTCAGAGACTCCTTCTGATAGGCTCTTACCTGTGTTGCTAGCCTATCCTCCTTCCTAGGTAGCCAAACCTCCTTTTCTGGCTATTTAGGGTCTCTGCTTTGGGGAATTCTTTAGATAACGAATGCAAGAGCTCATCAGAGTTCCTCTGCATCCCTCTCTTCACCTTCTGCCAAAGGATTGACCACTGACTGCTCAGGACACCTGCAAAATCGCAACAAAGTAGCAAAGACGACTACTGCAACCTTGTATCGCTGATCCTGCCGCTTTCTCGCCTGTTTCCTGGCGGTGCATGCTCTGAGGGTAGCCTGCCTCCTTCGTGCACCAGGAGCTCTGAAGAAATCTCCCGTGGGTTGATGGAATCTTCCCCCTGCAACCGCAGGCAACAAAAGACTGCATCACTGGTCCTCTCGGTCCCCTCTCAGCACGACGAGCGTGGTCTCTGGAACTCAGCAACTCTGTCCAAGTGACTCCCACAGTCCAGTGACTCTTCAGTCCAAGTTTGGTGGAGGTAAGTCCTTGCCTCCCCACGCTAGACTGCATTGCTGGGTACCGCGTGATTTGCAGCTGCTCCGGCTCCTGTGCACTCTTCCAGGATTTCCTTCGTGCACAGCCAAGCCTGGGTCCCCGACACTCTAACCTGCAGTGCACGACCTCCTGAGGTGTCCTCCGGCGTCGTGGGACTCCCTTTTGTGTCTTCGGGTGAGCTCCAGTTCACTCCTCTTCTAAGTGCCTGTTCTGGTACTTCTGCGGGTGCCGCCTGCTTCTGTGAGGGCTCCCTGACTTGCTGGGCGCCCCCTCTGTCTCCTCATCCAAGTGGCGACATCCTGGTCCCTCCTGGGCCACAGCAGCATCCAAAAACCCTAACCGTGGCCCTTGCAGCTAGCAAGGCTTGTTTGCGGTCTTTCTGCGTGGGAATACCTCTGCAAGCTTCTTCACGACGTGGGACATCTATCCTCCAAAGGGAAAGTTTCTAGCCCTCTTCGTTCTTGCAGAATACACAGCTTCTACCATCCAGTGGCAGCTTCTTTGCACCTTCAGCTGGCATTTCCTGGGCATCTGCCCACTCTCGACTTTGTCGCGACTCTTGGACTTGGTCCCCTTGTTCCACAGGTACTCTCATCCGGAAATCCACTTTGGTTGCATTACTGGTGTTGGTCTTCCTTGCAGAATTCCCCTATCACGACTTCTGTGCTCTCTGGGGAATATAGGTGCACTTTACACCTACTTTTCAGGGTCTTGGGGTTGGGCTATTTTTCTAACCCTCACTGTTTTCTTATAGACCCAGCGACCCTCTACAAGCTCACATAGGTTTGGGGTCCATTCGTGGTTCGCATTCCACTTTTGGAGTATATGGTTTGTGTTGCCCCTATACCTATGTGCTCCTATTGCAATCTACTGTAATTCTACATTGCTTGCATTACTTCCTTTTGCTATTACTGCATATTTTTGGTATTGTGTACATATATCTTGTGTATATTTGGCATCCTCATACTGAGGGTACTCACTGAGATACTTTTGGCATATTGTCATAAAAATAAAGAACCTTTATTTTTAGTATATCTGTGTATTGTGTTTTCTTTTGATGTTGTGCATATGACACCAGTGGTATAGTAGGAGCTTTGCATGTCTCTTAGTTCAGCCTAAGCTGCTCTGCTATAGCTACCTTCTATCAGCCTAAGCTGCTAGAAACACCTCTTCTACACTAATAAGGGATAACTGGACCTGGTACAGAGTGTAAGTACCCCATGGTACCCACTACAAGCCAGGCCAGCCTCCTACAATATGGACCTGAGTTTGCAGTATTCTGGACATACTGCCATCCACAAGACCAACTCTGCAACTGTCACTGTGAGCAAAGCCAATTGGTCTGGATTTGATATGTTAATGCATGCATTAGTGCATGCAAGACCAGTGCTTAATTTGTGCTTATTGTTTCCACTGCTGAGAACCGGCACTTATTTTTGAGGACCGGCGCTTATTCTTCTGCCTCAAACATTTGCTACGAGCAAAAGACACATACGGGAAAGACGGAGGAAGAAAACAATGAAAAAGCGCCACAAAGGTAGAAAGCAGAAAGCTGCTAGCTGAGATGAAGGGGCAGTGAGTGGCTTTAAATGGATTGAAGAGGCCCGAGATGGCTTCAGAATTACGCTGCCTCGGTATTCAGTGCTGGCACATTTAAATGCAGCAGCCGCGTGTGCTTTGGGCACCGGCACGTTTTTATTGACAAATTAAGCACTGTGCAAGACAGTTTGCATACATTAGCACATTAAAGCTAGAGCTCTTGGCTTGACGAGTAGTTGCTTTTGTTATTATTTTAAAAGCATTGAGATGCACTGTTCCACTCTCCTATTGAGAGGCAGATTATAATCTACGGGACAGGCAATGGAAAGCTTGCTTTGGGATAACGACAGCATTATATTGATTTTTAGAATGCTCAATAGACGCAGACGATGTGGCGAGAGCTCTTTCACGCTGCCCACACGTCTGTATGCCACAGGAGAGTCACAACTCGCCTGCCTTTTTCACTCAGGGACAGTTGAGATGGAATAGCATAGGCATAGCTTGCAATCTAGCATGTCCAATGTATTTATTTTTCATGTGCTTATTTTTCTTATTTATGGACCCAGGGCACTTTGCTGAAAAAAAGCAAAAGCACATAAATATGAGTAGTGGATATGGACCAAAGAAGAAAACAAACACATCACTGGTACAGAAAAAGTTGCAAGAATAAACTTCAATTGAACCACAGGCGCGAGAAGAAAATATACTGGGCAAAGGGAAGTTTCTGAGAGATGCATCCCATTGCTCCAGAAACACTCCCTTTACAAGGTGCACTCGTAACTGTCCACTCCTTCAAAACTGCCACCTGGCTCCTTCTGATGGTCACTTTCGGGTAGCTGTGGGTCATTAACCAATAACCTTTGAAAATGTAACAGTTTCAGTTTTTGCTAAAACTTCTACTTCTACTATGCACATTTCAGTTGAATAAAATCTAGAATTGGCTGAAGGCGCCCGTTATGGTTCGGGGCTGGTGGGCAGTTATGCAGGCCTTCGCTCGTTATTCTTCAGGTGAGTTTCATTGACTTTCTGTTACTGAAAACGTGCTCCTCCTGTTAATAGCTGCCTTTCTCTAAAGTGTACTTTTTCTAACCTGAATTACTGGGTCTCTCAAAAAACATTTTTTTTCATTAATTGATTACACCAATGTTTAAACCCTCACCCGTTTTCATCTCCCTCTCCACCCTTTTTCAGTCTTTAACTAACCATTGCTCTCCGCAAGACCCATCAGCTATCCTATGCTCCTGTCTGCTCTTTCTTTAATTATGTTTTTGCCCTCCGAAGGCCCACAATAAGTAACTGTTTATTAAATCTGGTAACCAACACTAAGGACTGCATTTTAAAGCCTCTGTTTCCTACCACAGTAATTCTACCACTGGAGGTACCATTACCTATACAGTCTGGCAACAGTACTAATTCGGGATAGAGTTATCAGGACTTACAATTTGGATTCAGAGCATCCCCTTATAAGGATTTATGAGTAATTACGACCTCAAATCCCGTTGTAATACCTCAGTTGCCCCAGGTATTTTAGAGGTTCGACTTGCTCTTAGCAGGTGGAGTCTCTGGTTGAAATACCGCAGATTTATGGAGTTACAACATATATTGCATTCCTGATGCAGCCAGTATCGCTGGTTACCCGCCAAATCGGATTTACCAGGATCACCAGGGAGCTTTTTGTCCTAAGCACTCTATAGTCAAAGTTCGAAAATATCTTGGCTATGGTGGGTGCTACATCAAGGCCTTTGAATGTCCACAGTATCCTTACTGGCAAAAATCCTGAAAGGTACCACAGATCTGTAAGGCGTGGTCTCTAGGAGTCTCTTTAGTTCTTGTATTTCAGTAGCTATCTGAAATACTGTTTTGTACTGTTTAGGAACATTCCGTTTAAAATGGCAGCCCTGGACACCGAAATTATATAGACCTGCACTCCCATGGCAACTGTAGTTAAACATACTACAGGTCTGTTGTTGGTAACAACATGGCAGTCTGGTGGATAAAGACCCATTTGGACCTGTAAGCACCATTTTCCATGAAAACTATGCATGAACTATTCAGCAGCTCTAAGTGTAGAGCACCAGGATCAGTTGGTAGACAGCTGACTAAAGACTGTTCCCTTCTATCCGTCTCTCACAGCCATCTTACAACCCAGATGCAGGTTCAAAGACATTAGGAAGCCAATACCCAAACTTTGGCAGCACTTCTTGATCAGAGCCGACTACTGGCATTTGAGTGGGAGGTTGCTGTAGAGGTTTCTTCTTACAGAATCTTGTGTGCCAGGTCTGTAACATTCTTCAGTGTAAACTTGTAAGAGCAAAAAGAAGGCGTCTTAGTTCTCAGAGTTTAGGTACTGGTTGGTAATCATCTAAGCCCTTTTGGCACAAGTAAGAGCTCTTACTTATCACTACTCCACAGGCTGGTAGTTGAACTGTAGGTCTGGCTTTTCAACCTGGGTACTTTTCTGCTGCCTTCCAAAAATGCGGTGTTCAAGAGCTAGAGGACAGACATACTTAACAGGTATCTATAGTTTTCCTCACAAGTGGAAAAATCCATCTCAACATTTTTACTACCATGGCAATGCAGCTGATGAATCACATGCCCAATTACTGCTACTATCTGAGAAGAATTACTACAGTTGACAGACATACCATTAACAATAAAATCTCAGCACCTCTAGACCCTCCCCATTGCTGGTTTTCAGAGAAAATTTTTGATGATGACCCAAAGAAGACCAATAAATTGCATGACATAATATTAATCCCTCATTGCACAGGAAGAATACGTTGAATTTAATGAAGATGCCACAAATCTATTTTCTTATGTGTTGTGAAGAAATTGCCAAGTAAACAAGACAACCAAAGATAGACTTGTATACATTACGTCTTGTTGGACCTGTCCCTTTTTGCAGGATTATCCCCAAACATTTTGCCTTCTTCCTCCTATTTTTCATGACCTGTTTTTGTTAGCTCTAGGACTCTGGGCACTTTACCACTGCTAATCAGTGCTAAAGTGCATATGCCCTCTGTCTAAAATATATTGGTGTTTGGTTTCTCCACGATTAGCATCTTTGATTTACTAGTAAGTCCCTAGTAGAGTGCACAGTGGTGTGTGTCAGGGCCTGTAAATCAAATGCTACTAGTGGTCCTGCACCACTGATTGTGCCACCCACATGAGTAGCCCTGTAAATATGTCACAGGCCTGCTATCACAGTGTCTGTGAGTGCAGTGTTAAACTGCCATGCTGACCTGGCAAGTGCACACTCTTGCCACGCCCAAACCTTCCCTTTTATTACCTGTAGGTCACCCCTAAGTTAGGCCCAAGGCAGATCCATAGGCAGGGTGCAGTGTATTTAAACTGTAGGACATGTACTGGTGTGTTTTACATGTCCTGATAGTGAAATATTGCTATTTTCATTTTTTTTACTATTGCAAGACCTATCTCTTCCATAGGGTAAAATGAGGATTGCGTTGACATATCTTTTAAGTGTAATTCCCCAGTGAGATCAGATAGAGATATGGAGATTGTAGTCTCTAAACTCAGAATTAAAAAATACTTCTTTTGGTAAAGTTGGTGTTTGAGGTGTAAGTTTGAAAATGCCACTTTTAGAAAGTGGACGTTTTCTTGCTTTACCATTCTGTGCCTCTGCCTGTCTGCTGAATACACATCTGGGTCAGGATGACAGTTGGGATGTTTGTGCATCCACTCTAGACAGTCAGACAAAGGCACCTGAGGTGTGCCCTACATATCCTGATGGGTCTTCCTGAGCTACAGTGATGGGAGGAGCTGACACTTGCACCTGAATAGGGCTGTGCCTGTCGTCACATAAAAACAGCCCCCAATCCCCTGCAGTGTGTCTGGGGACTGGGCAGGGAAAGGCAGGGCCTTGTATACTACAAAGGCTTCTCTTTGAAGTTTGCCTACTTCAAGGACAGTAATGGGTATAAGTACTAGACCTCTGACATGATACAATCAGAACATTTCTGGACTGAGGATATTTTGCCTGGAAGAAGAGCTGGATGCTGTAGGTGGGATTGACACTCTGGGGTGAACCGCCGGGGCCAGGGTCGGCGGGAGCACCGCCAACAGGCTGGCGGTGCCCCGCAGGGCATTCTGACCGTGGAGGTTTTGCCGCTGTCAGAAGTGGAAAACCGGCGGTCTCCCGCCAGTTTTCCACTGCCCTGGGAATCCCCCATGGCGGCGCAGCTTGCTGCGCCGCCATGGGGGATTCTGACAGCCCATACCGCCATCTGAGAACCGCCAGGAACAGGATGGCGGTATGGGTTGTCGTGGGGCCCCTGGGGGCCCCTGCAGTGCCCATGCCAATGGCATGGGCACTGCAGGGGCCCCCGTAAGAGGGCCCCACATTGTATTTCAGTGTCTGCATTGCAGACACTGAAATACGCGACGGGTGCCACTGCACCCGTCGCACCTTCCCACTTCGCCGGCTCAATTCTGAGCCGGCGTCCTCGTGGGAAGGCTCTTTTGCACTGGGCTGGCGGGCGGCCTTTTGGCGGCCGCCCGCCAGCCCAGTGCAAAAGCCAGAATCACCGCAGCGGTCTTATGACCGCGGAGCGGTGTTCTGGAGGGGGGAACTCTGGCGGGCGGCCTCCGCCGCCCGTCAGGGTCAGAATGACCCCCTCGGCCTGTTGCTTTGTTGTGCTGGCCTGCTGCCTGCTGCTTCTGTCCTGGGAGTGAAAGGACTGGACGTTGCTTTCTACATCCTGCTTTCCAAATTTCTGCAAGGGCTTGAACAAAGGTTGTCTCCTCTTAACCTGCTAGTACCTGGGCTCTCTGGGAGTCTTGACTTGCCAAATCCAGTTCCTGGGCCTTTGGGAGTGAGCTCTGGTGCAACCAGGAAGAAACTGGTACATCGACTTCCACAGCGACTTCAGAACTGGTGCCGCTTCCCGACCCAGTGTGGCTGCCGGCACTGGAGCAGTGGTCCTCACTGAGTGCAATGACCGTGACCTACAATGCAGGCCCGATGCCACACTTCCGAAGTTCTGCCACAGCGTGAGTACAGACTGCCATGTCACTGACATCCGTGACACCCGACTCCGTCTCTACTGCAGTACCTGTGGCCCCATGGTGTCATTGCGTCACCACAAAGTCGATTCCGTCTTGACTTACTGGATCCATCTATCCTGTTTTGTCATAAGAGACTAATGCCTCACAGCCAATGCCACATAACCTCCCCTGCAACCATAAGGAACCGGCACCTGACATCCACTGCCTAGCAGTAAGGAACCAATGCCTCACCTCCCCGGTGGCAGTAAAGAACCAACCTCACACCAGCTCTATTGATGCCTCAACTTCCCCAACACCGTGCACTGTCTTTGTTTCCTCCTTGTTTTCAAAGGCACTGTAACCGGGTCTATATGACTCAATAGCCAGCCCGCTCGCCCTCACGATTGGCGCCGGACTGTTGGAAGCAACTCCGTCAAGCCGTTTTGATAACCCACGTTGGAGCTATTGTGTTTCTAAGCCCTATACTGCATTTAATCTTTGAAAATTCGTGCCTTTCCTTGTATATGTTGGACTTTTTTGTCATTTTGATCTTGTTTTACTCAGACAAATATTAGATATTTTTCTAAACTGGTGTGGAGTCCTTTCGTAGTGTTTTCACTGTGTTACCTGTGTGTGTGTGTGTGTGTGTGTGTGTGTATGTGTGTGTTTGTGCGTATGTAGGGGGGGTGCCAGTGTGTGTGTGTGTGTGTGTGTGTGTACAAACATCTTACACATTTCCTCTCACTTCTCATGCCAAGCTACCAATGAAGAGAGCAAGGGTTATCTCAGCTGAGTGACTCCCTTAGCCTGAGTAGAGTCAGGGTTCCTACTTGGACAGGGTGCAAACCACTTCCAACTAGAGACCTCATCTCTAACACTTCTAAAGAGGCTAAAGGAAGAAATGAAAGGCAAGCTGATGGGAATCAGAAAAACCATATCAACAGTCATATTCAAGCGAAGTGGGAGGAAGTCATTGGCTCATTTTTATGGTAAACCTACACCACGTGTTTCAGCACCAAAGACATCAGGATCAAAGGTATGTAAGATAAATAATGAAATAAATAAACCCAAGACTGTGTTTACTGCAGGGAAATGTTTATTTACAATAAAACTGTCCAGATGGTTCTCCAATTTACTATTCAGTGAAGACCACATCTGACTGTAGATAAACAGAGAGACTCAGGTAGGTTTTTATTCTTCCTCACCCCATGACTTCAGGCAATCCGGAGAAGGGTCAGTTTACAATTTTTAAGTGATGTTCCTTTATGCATCAGGACAACACCATCACCTCACATCATGTACCTGACCTGGTGGATTATTAGGTGGGTCAGATGCACTGGCATTGAACAGGCTGAATGGAACAAGGTATTAGTGGCAAGTAAAGTGCAATCTCGTATTGTAGAAACTACTTCCATTCATGCATTTGCTGGGAGCCATGTGGTTTTAGTCCCGATGTAGCATGGTCACTTTTGCAAATGTATAGGCACCTGGCTTTGTAGCATTGGAACATGTAGAGGAGTTTCTTCGGCAGTCCTGGGTAGATGGCAATATCGTTGTGAAACTGTATCATGATCAAAATTCTTGTTAGCTCCACTTTGGAAAATAGAGGAACTTTTTAGTCAGATTCTGAGACTCACTTCACAAGATTTAATGTTTTATCGCTATTCATGAAAAGGAAGATTTCCTGCATCCAATGGAATGCAAGAACCAGTAATGTGTTGTTATTTGCTTAGGTTTCTAGTCTATTTTCCCGTTTAAGGAGAATCTTTGTAATTGGCTTACATTTAGAGGTGCATGTGGTACTGTTCTAGAAGCTGCACAAGTGGGCATATGTAGATGTTGAAGAAAATGTAAGAGAATTGTGATATCTGGGTTATGCCGCCTGCCTCTGATTATGGAGAGGAGTTCCATGAGCCGATTCCCTTTTAGAATAGTTAAAAACAAAGTACTCGATGCAAGCCAAAAAATTCCAGATACACCATGTCAGCATTCCAGACTTTTCCAGAGGATCCCATAGTCTACCATACTGTAGGTGATGGAGAACAAGACTGAGGGCCTGATTACAATCTTAGTGGATGGGGTTATTCCATCACAAATGTGACGGAAATCCCCTCCACCATAATGCGATTCCATTGTATCCTATGGAGATCGTAATACGACAGACAGAATATCCGTCACGTTTGTGATGGAATTTTCCATCTGCCAAGATCTTAATCAGGCCCCTAATCTTTGTTTTTTCATCCATGGAGAGGAGGCAGTCCCATCCAGCCCTATAAAAAAACACAATTGTCCACCAGTTGACCAGCAGTTTTACTGTGTTTTGTAAGGTCAGCCAACCCTCATGATTATAGTAGCCGCACATTCTCAAAAGCAAAACAAATATACATGGATGAAGCAAACTGTATATGATATAAGGTGCATTATACTATGTAATTGAGATGCCTCACTGAAAGGCAATACTTGTGAACTGCTTCTGACTTGATTTTTCTTAAAATATACAGCTATTCTAGTGCTGCACCAATCATATGATCACATGCTGGTACACATAATTTGCTATGCATAAAGTTCATTCAAGGTGGAAGAGAAGTTCTTCCTTCATTGACATTATCCTTACAGGTGAATTGCATTCATAATAAACAATTTTAAAGTTATGTCACCTGAAGCTTTGCATTCCTTTTACTGCTCTGTGTATACAAAGCAGAAGGTACTGCCCTTTCACAATTCAGCCACTTAATGTGATGTCATTTTTGGAACAATGTGTCCTAGATTTGTATCATAACCTTTAGTAAAAGGTGTACAGAATAATGACAATAGCTTGAAAGTGTTTTAAGTAATGGAGCACACTGACTGCTGAAAGTGAAAAAGCTTCCCATGGGAGCCCCAATACCAGGTATGATGTTTTATGGTTTCAACTGTATACTGTTCTTTTTCAGCTAAAAGTGCACCAACTCATTTGATTTAATGTTGCCTCATATTCGTCAGGCGTGAGTCTGTTTAACTGGTCGCTCAGAAAGCGAGGTGGGAGTGCCAAGATGTGGGTACTTCCGTCTTAGTGTGTATTGATCTGAATGTCACATATGCATAGAACAGATTATCAGTGTGTTTTGTCAGTTAAGCAGGTGAGATCTTGAAGGATTTGCTTACAGGCTTCCTCCTTGATTAACATTGATTTCGGCTCAGGATTGGAGAGTATTGTTCAAGTGCAGCCCTTACAGTTGCCTGTGAATGTCCTGATTCCGTCAGGCTGAAGACATTATACTAATGTCCTCCTTCCTAAAGCTGTATGATTGACAAAACATAATGCATCCAAAAATAAAACTCAAACGTTGTGACTAATGTTATGCAAATAAGGGCGATGACAAAGGGATGCTCATTAATTTGCATAGCATTAGGCACACCATATTCACAGGACAAAACAGATCCTGTGTTTTCAAAAAGATAACAATACCACTCTTTCGAGCTAGATAAATCTCCTTTCAGACCAAATACTCTCAACGTTGTCAGAACAAACAAAAGACTGGAAATCTAATTATATCATTATAAAAACTGGTTTCAATTGTTAGAAAAAACATTAATTGCGGCAACAATTGAAGAGACTTGTTCAGCTGTGCATGTGCTAGGGACGAATTAAGGTTTATGAAAATGCTAAATACATTCACCTTCTGGAAAGAACCTGTTAATAGTAGCCGCTGGTCTGCTGCAATCAGTTGGGAAAAGAAATCGGTGTGTCACCTTCTAACAAATAAGGCACAAGATGTTTAGTGATGACCACCGTGAAAGGACAGAGGGAAAACAATGTGTCAGCCTTCATTTGGCTTTATCGGTGGGTAATTTATGGTGCCATGTGGGAAAGAAGCAAATTAAAACTTCCATTAATCCAGAAAGCACTGGTGTCTATTGGATGTAGTTGCCGAGCTTAATCGTGCACACTGACACACAATGGAAAACTAAACCTATGCGGGCCATATCTATGTAAACCTCCCTCACACATGCAGAATACCCTGCATTGAAGATCATTCTGTTACTCCGGAAACATGCCTGAGGTGAGTGATGCTTTCGCAGTAGGATTTCACTGCTATATTGAAAGGGACAAGCGGCAAAGGGAATGGTTTATATACAACACTGCAAACCGCTCTAAACAGACAACGAGCATCAGACGGACCTTTGCTTCTTAAGTTTGCTAGTGTTCTCTTTCTGGTGCTTTAAGTACCAAGACAGTGTGTTAATGTGAGCAGTAAAGTCAAGAGTACCAAATGAAGCATTAGTCCGCTTTCTATGCTCCTACTATCATAATTCAGACCAGCAGCCAACGCCCTGACAAGAGTTATTGAGATAATTGCTAGAAGTAAGCCCAATATAGTGAAAACCGCTACTGAGCTAGTGTGCACGGAAGGATTGAAAGCCGATTGGTAAATCGCACCATGCCCTAAGGTTGGAGCATTTGAGGCGGGGAATTCCCCAAGATTGTGTCTTCATCTGCATGAACACAGATAGGAAAAAACACATTTTGCACATGTAGATTTAAAAAAAAACTAAGATGTGCAAAACCACACTTTTACCACCCAATTGTTACACTTCACAGTATCGCATGCCAGCCCGGCTTAGTGGAAAGCACGTCAGTGCCGTTTCCTTGAGTGACTTGGTTAAAAAGGACGGTAGCGTGTTGACCAGTGGCGGCTGATTGCAAACAGTGGTGAGGACAAAGTCCATACACAGAAGTACACCACGCAGTTGAGGAAATCTGATTCCTGATTTTCTCAGGGAGCGTCTGGCAGTGAAGAGAGGATGAACACGTGTTAATTTTTACACAACTCAATAGATTTCTTATTTTTCGAAATTCAGAGGATGAAAGGTTGAGTCGCGCACTTGAGTTAAAATCGTGGGTTCAAATACAGATCCTCAGACTTATCAGAAGGATTAGTGGATGTATTAGTCCAATGAGCCTTGGAACCAAGCTATGGGACAAGAGGCCTCTGACTGACCAGATGCTCTTAAAACATTCACCAGTATTCCATGCATATGTTCAGCACAATTTCTCATTAACTCACATTTATCCATCCAACAATACACTCTCATTTCCCCACTGAACCATATACTCCTATCCACATACTCGCCCATTCTGCTGTTCACCCACTCACACATATTCATTTGCACACTCAATCATACATTCTTATCAAGCTACCTTCCCACACATTCACCTAATTCAAATTGCCTTACCCACTTACTGTTGTATTTTCAGTCTTTGAAATATGTTATTGGAGGCAGCAGGTTGCCTTTCAGTCAATTAATTGTATTTTAACAAGCTTTCGTCTACCTATGTTATCTTCCCCACAGTCATCCACCCAGTTACTCACTCAACATCATTCCCCTACCAACCTCATTCAACAATGACTTCACTTTCTCCCACCTTGCTTCATTCACCTACCTACTCACATTCACCAATTTGCATCGAGCGTCCCACTGTCATTCACCTAATTCATATAACCAGTCATCATATTTACCTATCCACACAGTTAACCCCCATATTCAATGGTTCACCTATTCACACAAACACACCAAACCACTCATTGAGTGACCAGCAATTACACTAATAAAAAGTTACACTAAGTGGCATTGTTAGTGCTTGTTTTTATCCTCCTTGCAGATCACATCTAGGTGCCCACTGCTACAACAATAAGAATACATAACCTGCAATGGAGATAAAGCAACCACATGTGATTGAGGAAGTGAAGAGTTTTGAATGGACCCCACTGGTACTGCAGAGAAGACAGGAGTAATAAAGGAAAAGAAAAAGAAAGGAGAGAAGAAACAGATTTTTACTTTTTTCTCCAAACTTACTTGTGCATTTGTTTTGAGGCAGCTGCTGATCTGTTCCTCTTGCTCGTAAAGGTTATGTTACACCACATTACCTCCCGTCCCTCCCTCGCCTTCCTTTAAACCAATGAGGCTTCCTGCCTCCCACTAGACCCTCCCCTTCCCTTTTAAAACCCCCCCCCACCCCTACCCCCTCCTGTTCTTTTTGTCTAGCCCACGCTAGACTTTCCCTTTTCACTTACCTTCACGGCGGGGCCTGGAGGTCATCGTTGGATGCACTCCTCGGGAAGCGGAGCTCCTCGAGGTGTGCTTCGGCCGGGCGCGTCTTTTCTGAGCAGGCGGGGCTGCTCGTAAGACGCGTCCTGGGAGGCGGCTGACGGGGTCAGCCGGCTCTTGGTGGCTGGGGCGTTCAGTTCCGTTTTTTCTTCGCCGCGGAGGGATGCCGAAGAGTGTTTTGGGGTTTCTGTGCGGGTAGGACGGGCGTTCTGCCCGCATTTTGACTGAAATTCTTGTTTTATCCTTTATTTGGATTGGTTCTGGGATATTGTTCCTGGGCCCTGTATATTTTATCTGTGGATGAGATCGTGCCTACAGATTCAGTTAATGGCCGGAATCCAGGTGCTAGAGCTCAGTGGCAAGGTCAAGTACCTTTGGTGCAGCAGGTTACCTGTGTACAGTGGTACGACTCCCGCCTACACCCTTAAAATTTCTTATGAGGATTATTTCTTCTTCCTCCTCAAAGGAGGGTGGTGCTGATGGCATTTCCACTCCTGGGAGCCCCCTGATTCAGGGTGGTGGTGCTGCGCCCATCATGTCCAGGGAGGGGGTGCAGGAGATGTTCGAGGGGGCTGTTTCCAGAGCTCTTCATGCAGGGATGGCCTGGCCTAGTGGGGCTAGGGCTACCCATTCTCCTGCAATTGCAGGGAAGTCCTCCTCTGAGAGTGTGGGAGGGGATGCTCCATCTACATCCTCTGGGGGTGATTTTGGCTCCAGGAAGGTGATGTGGGTTGTGATGGCACATGTAAGGGTTTCCTGTGTTTAGTCCTGCCAACGCTGGCTCTCACTTATTTCCACGATATCAGACGCTGTCTGAATTTTCCATGCCTTTTCGGGGACCTGTGAAGGATATGGTGTTTTGGGAGTGGAGGATGTGGATATGGCTCAGGTTCCACGGTTCATTCAGATACGTTCTTTACTTTAGGGTGAGGAGGTATGGCCTCCCTCGGTCCTCCTGGATTCACGTTTGGCTACCCTGATTGGCAAAACAGCTGTCAATCCGGAGGATTGTGTGCCTGCTGATGCCACAGCCCGTAGGGTGGACTCAGGGCTTAAGAGGGCTTTTTGCGGCTGAGAATCTGGCTCTGAGGGCAGGTATTTCTTCGGCTTCTGCGGCCCAGTCGTTGGTGCAGGACTTGGATGGACTGGCAGTGGCTGTTCAGGATGGGGCAGAGTGTTCGGAGCTCCTGGCTGGTATGGGGCAGCGGCCTGGTTGTTGGCAGATGTGTCTTCAGATGTGGTTCGTACTTCGGCTCTGGCTTCTGGGGCTTTGATTGGGGCTTGTAGGTCCCTCTGGTTGCGTTCCTGGAAGGCTGATCCAGGGGGAAGGCGGCCTTGTTGAGACTGCCGTTTGAAGGCCGTAACCTATTTGGTGGGCAATTGCCGTCCATGCTTTCCAAGGCATTTAAGGAGAGGAAGCATGCCTTACCTTATAAAGGGGGTTCTTCTTCGGGTGAAGGGTGGAAGAAGCATTCCAGATCTTCTCCTACTAGGGTTGCTAAATCCTTTTCATTCAGGAAACGATGTTTTCAGCTGCGTTTTTCGCCTAAGTAGTCTGCTCCTGCGACCCGGGGTGGTTTCAAGAAGGGGTCCTGACAATCACTGTGGGCCTGGCAGAGGGCCGGTTGGGGGAAGACTGAGTCGCTTTCTGTCAGCTTGGGAGGACAGTGTAAACGATCATTGGGTAATAGACATTGTGACCAATGGTTATGTCATAGATTTTGTTGTGGTTCCTCCAGATTCAGGGGTACGTCCCACACCTCTGCCTTCAGGGGGGTCACGGAGAAGAGCATTGTTGAACGGAGTGCGAGGCTTACTGGTCAAAGGGGCCATTTCCCGCGTTCCGCTAGTCGAACGGGGTCAGGGCACTTATTCGGTCTTGTTTCTTGTACAGAAAGTTTCAGGGGGATTTCGGCCTGTGCTCAATCTAAAGGAGGTGAATACCTGGATCAGGACAGTGCATTTCCGCATGCTGTCCATTCAGACTATTTTTCCATTGGTCAGACGAGGGGACTTTCTGGTGTCACTGGATCTGCAGGATGCTTACCTACACGTGCCTGTGGCAAGATCCTCTCAAAAGTTCCTGAGGTTTGCTGTGGATCGGGTGCACTGTCCGTTTTGTGTTCTGCCGTTTGGCCGCAAGACTTCTCCTCAGATTTTTACGACGGTACTGGCCCCCCTGGTGGCTTTGCTACATTCAGAAGGGGTGTTTACTCATCCATATCTTGATGACATTTGCTCCGTTCTACCTCGCAGGCCCTATTTCGGAAGCAGGTTGCCCAAGTTCTGGTGTCCGGCAGAACCACGGTTTTTTTAATCAACGGGGGGCTGTCGGTTTAGTCCCATCCCAGGATCTGGTTTTTCTGGGGTCTCAGTTTCGGACTCTTCTTGGCTTGGTGGCAGTGTCAGTGAAGAAGTTTGTGGTGCTCCGGTCCATGGTGTGGATGGTTGTGGTACAGACGGCCCTCCGTGCTTTTCTATGATTGCGGCTGTAAGGTCATTTGGTGGTTCTGCGGTGCTTGTTCGGGCAACGTAGTGGCCAGGGCTTATGTCATACTTCATGGGGGGACCTGGTCTAGGGCTTTGTTCGGTCTGGCCTGGAAGATTTTTGTGTGGGCTCAGGAGTGGGTTTCTGCTCTCAGGGCTCCATACGTTCGGGCATTGTGTTACTTCCTCTCAACTTTTCTCCATCCAGAGTTCACTGTTTCTTCATCTGGTTCGGCTCTGGGGTCTTCCAGTGCTGGATGTGTTCGCGTCCGAGTAAAACGCGTAGCTCGGTCACTTCGGCTCCCGGTTTTCGGTGTCCCCAAGCCTGGGAGGTGGACGGGATGTCGTGTCCTTGGCCGAGGGGCCTTTTGTATGCGTTCCCGCCGTTTCAGCTACTCAGGCCTTTGCTGTTAAGGGTGCGGCTTCTGGGGGCCAGGGTTGTCCTGATTGCTCCCCATTGGCCTAGGGCGAATTGGTTCCCATTGCTGCGGCTGAGGGCATCCGGTCGGATGTGGCCTCTTCCTCTGTGTCCGTCTCCCCTGGAGTTTCCCGGCCTCTCGTTGAGGTCTTAGGGGAGGTTACACTTGACTGCCTGGGAATGGCCCGCCGAGGTTTGACGGGTCTGGGGGTGCCAGTGGCTTTAAGTTCTACTTTACTGGGTTCCAGGCGGCGTTCCACTTTACTTTCTTAGGGTAGGCTGTGGTAGGTTTTTTTTTTCTTCTTGATGCTTGAGGCATGTATTGGATCCTACTGGCACGTCTCTCTTTGATGTGATGCAGGTCTTGCAGGACGGTGCACAGTTGAGGTTGTCTGGGGTGTCTCTGCTGGTACAGTGGGCGGCTATTCAGGCATTTTGAGGTCCGTGGCGCAGCCTTCCGGTTAAGGGTCGTTTGTTGCCGGGATTTTTTCAGGGGCTTTTTCATTTGTTTCCTTGCCCTGTACGTTCTTTTCCTTCAGGGGATCTTTCTTTGGTGTTGGAGGTTTTAATGGATTATCCTTTTGAACCTCTGGGGGACTGTGTTTACGTCTTCTTTCCTTAAGGACGTTCTTTTTGGTGGCCATTGCTTCGGCTCGCCGTTTAGTAGAATTGGGGGCCTTGGCCTGTTCCTTTCCTTTTTGGGAAGTTTTTCCGGATCGGGTGGTTCTGGTTCCGGTACCTTCTTTTATCCCGAAAGTCAATTCTTCTTTTCATGCTCGCCAGGAGGTCATCCTTCCTTCCTTTTGTCCGAATCCCGCTTTGGTGGAGGTGGTTCGTTTGCTTTTGTTGGATGTACGCAGGGCTTTGTTGGAGTGCCTGAGGGTGGTGGCTCCTTTCCGTAAGGGTGATTCGCTTTTTGTAAATTTTGGGCCGGCCCGTAGCGGAGATGCCTTCCACGGCTTCCTTGAGTCGGGGGATGAGATCATTGATTCTGTTTGTTTTTTTCCTTGATGGGGGTTGTTCCTCATCAAGGGGTTTGGGGTTGTTCTACCAGGGGTATGGCGGCTTGGGTGGCAGAGTCTCAGGGGATTTCAGTGGTGGAAGTTTGCAGGGCCGCCACTTGGGCCTCGCCTTTGGCGTTCGTTCGTCATTCTGGCCGGTCGGACTTGGGTTGTTTGGAGTCGGTATTGGTTCACCGGGTCTTATCCTCTATGAAGTCTTAGGGGTGGGATTTTGGTGGCCTTTGTGCATGATCTTGAACTTCTTGCAACTCAGTGTCCGTCTCCTGTGTGCTTCTTGCTATGTCTCATTGGTTTAAAGGAAGGCGAGGGAGGGACGGGAGGTAATGCGTCCATTTTCTTGCGATAATGGCATTACTCCTAGTCCTACTCCCTCGCCTTCCTTTCCGTTCCCTCCCGCCCTCCCGGTACGGACTGTCTGAGTTGCTGCTTGGGCTTGATTTTTGTACAGGAGGGGGTAGGGGTGGGGGGGGGGGTTAAAAGGGAAGGGGAGGGTCTAGTGGGAGGCAGGAAGCCTCATTGGTTTAAAGGAAGGCGAGGGAGTAGGACTAGGAGTAATGCCATTATCGCAAGAAAATGACGCATTACACCACATCTTTGTTCATATTTTATAAATTTACAGAAACAAACACATCCTGTTTCAATCCTTTCTGATCTTCACTAAACTAAGACCCTCAGAATGAAAGTTTGTACATCTCTAACCTCAAATACTGTGTTTTTCTCAGTCGCATTTATACTGTATGACAAATATTCCAGGCCCTTTCCTGCTTTACAAGTGAAACTCTCATTTTATTTTCCTAAGTTGTTCAGGATGGGATCCCGGTTTTTCACACTGCTGACATGCTGTGCTGAGCATGAATGTTCTCAGAAATACACTTAATCAAGCGCGAACTGTGAAACGTCATGAACTCACCCTTTCACATTTTGTCACAGGGTGGGGTTTGGTCAGTGAAGCCTGCTGGCCCCACCTCACCCTGTGACAAGTTATGAAAGGGTGTGGTAACTGCTGTTGAGTGGTATGCAACTCGTAGAGCCCGGGCTTGAAAGCTAAACGCCCAAGGCTATTTTTAATGGGTGCTCTGGATGAAGAGGAGAAATAAAAGCAACGTCTCTGCGCTGCGAGGAAAAACCAGGGCTGTGGGTGGATAAGCCCTGCTAGTGCTGAATCAGGCACATTCTCAAGAAGGGACATGCCTTGCAAAAAATTGCTAATATTGTAACCTCGTTTTGTGTTTAGTTAAGCTTTCATTTTAGGAAGCTATGAAAGCAAAGAGGGCATAGCCTCTGTGCCCATATACAGGAGCCGCTGCTGGTGTTGACACGACCAGACTGCTGTTGCTTAACTCGCATGTGGATTCAGAGCCAATGAATACAGAATTTGGTGTGTGCATCCATTTTTCTACGTGTAAGGGCAGCTATCCAATAAGCGTGCACTATCTGTGCACACAGCATGGCCTGCCTCACCTGCAGTTCTAGAGTGTCAAAAAGGACAATGTTGCTTTTAAAAATACTGCAAGAAATGTGTGCTACTATATTTGGGTGAAGTTGGTATATAATTTCACACACCATATTCATACCATTTTCACCATTGTGACATTTATTATTAAAAATAACATTTTCCCTTAAAAAAGATAGCATGCACCCTTAAAGATATCCATTTTGAAAGAAAGTGGATAACTACATTTTGGAACCCTTACTTACCTAATAGCAACATCCTCATCAGGTTTCCACACAAGTCTTAGTAAAACTCTGCTCAACCTCTAGTAGCTATCACATAAGTAGCAGACAACTCGTGTTAAAGCAGTATCAACAAATATAAAGTCAGGAAAACTACACAATTAACTCCTAATTCAGTTTAGAAAAAGAGAGAACAAATAATAAGCATAACACACCACAATGATTCAAAATAGGACAAGAGAAACCGGAGGGTACGAAACTTTACATTTAAATCAAAAAGCTCCAAGGAAAAGTAAAGCACCATTGAAAACTATTAGTTTGCATTTTAACAGAAAATATAAGTCCCAAAAAACGATCAATCCATAAATGGGCTGTCCTGCTCAGCTAAAAGTGTTATATGGTTCCACATAAGGCACCATGTTATATGTTTTTTACGAGGTTAGAAAGACTGTGTATATAACAGCAGGAACTTCAGAATATAGAGACTTAGGCCCTCATTCCTACCTTGGCGGGCGGCGGTCGCCGCCCGCCAAGCGGGAACCGCCACTTGGCTGCTCCGCGGTCAAAAGACCGCGGAGGCCATTCTGGCTTTCCCGCTGGGCCGGCGGGCGCCCGCCAAAAGGGCGCCCGCCAGCCCAGCGGGAAAGACCCTGCAACGAGGAAGCCGGCTCCGAATGGAGCCAGCGGAGTTGCAGGGGTGCGACGGGTGCAGTTGCACCCGTCGCGATTTTCACTGTCTGCAAAGCAGACAGTGAAAATCCTTATGGGGCCCTGTTAGGGGGCCCCTGCACTGCCCATGCCACTGGTATGGGCAGTGCAGGGGCCCCCAGGGGCCCCACGACACCCGTTCCCACCATCCTGTTTCTGGCGGTGAAACCACCAGAAACAGGCTGGCGGGAAGGGGGTCGGAATCCCCATGGCGGCGCTGCAAGCAGCGCCGCCATGGAGGATTCCCTGGGCCAGGGGAAAACCGGCGGGAAACCGCCGGTTCCCCTTTTCTGACCGTGGCTTTACCGCCGCGGTCAGAATGGCCCTGGAAGCACCGCCAGCCTGTTGGCGGTGCTTCCGTGGTCCCCGGCCCTGGCGGTCATGGACCGCCAGGGTCGGAATGACCCCCTTAGTCTATCTATATACTAAGTAATTGTTGGTTTCTTTTGACTAGCTCACGGTACCCCATCCTAACCCCTAAACTGACCAATGTAAATAGATGTTATGGGTAACCTCTGAAATGACACCCTGATTCCCAAGGAACCAGTGGAAACAGATCTAACCCTTTGGTTTGGTCACTCTTGCATGCCCAAGGCAAACACAAGAAAGATGCAAAAATACATTTTCAAAACATTTACTGAAATGATTGTATTCTTGGATAAAAAGATGAGCTGCAATTATTAGATGGGACATTAGAATGATAAGCAATATAAACAATTCAACCATAGTAATTGTTACTACTGTTACGTAACACCTATTTGTATCTAATAATATACTAAAAAGAGCATAGCTGGAGTATCCAGATCAGCTGGGGTAGTCTCACTCCCATACCTTGGTCTTAGATGTCAGGAAGCCATTATCAGTGTACAGGTTATGTTCCCTTGTAGGATGGAGGTCAGAGTTGGCAGGGCTGCATCTCAGTCACAGATCAAAGCGGTTCAATGAGAAGCTGGCATGAAGTGCTCTTCTCAAAGAGAATAGCACTGCACTATTTATATAGTGAAACGCTCTTCTTATCACATTGTGACAGAGGTGCAGAACTGCTCCTGTGGTTCGTCTATCACAAACAGTTTGTCTCTTAATGAGCACAGAAAAAGAAAACAAAGCATTGCGTTCTGATTGTACGCCCTTGAACAGAATGTGCAGGCTACAGGGAAACAATGCATGTACAGCACATTCTCTTGTCAGTAGAAAAATATTTCACTATTTAGAAAAGATCTCAAGCTAAAGCTGAAATCTAAAATGGAAACCTAACGCAGGCCATGCAATAATAGAACAAGGACAATCTGTCACCTCTGCAGTGGCACTCCTCCATTCTTAGCCCTTCCTAACTTAATAAAACAATATCCCTCTATCAAGATATGTCCTTGTCACTGATTCTGCCCTTGGGGAATCCTTCTCATCTTAGCACCAGTAAGAGTATTCACCCTAGCCTACTTATAGAAGCATCCCTTTATGTCAAAGATGGTACCACCACGACTAACCAGGTTATGGCACCCATTCTGCCTCTGCTTTCGGATTTCTGTCCCCATTCTTAGGTGAACCACTTACAGTCATTAGATTAACCCGTGCTTAACCCTCTGGTAGCTTTGCACAAAAGCAGTTGGTCTTAAACTAGAGGCAATGTGTAATAAAAAAATATTAGGTACAGGGACTTTATAGCTAGGTTCTGAATTTACTCATACAAAATCAGAGAAATCAGTAGTTATAGTTATATCAAGTAACTATAACTCACGGCCTAACCTTAAAATAACTTGTGCCCTTGACATGCACTGCTAGTTACCCCAGATATTACAGCAATCATGACAACTCTTATAACGTCAATAAAAATACCAACGAAACATTAGAAGTCAAATTATTGAAGAAAGAACTGTGCAAGGCAGGGGCATGAGTTGGAGTTATGTTATGCCGCAAGTTATAGTTACTTGAAATAACCTTAAATATAACTGCTGAATTTCTCTGGCTTTGTGCCAGTAAATTCAGAACCTAACTATAATGTCCCTGTAACCTTTGCTATTTTTAAGTGAATTATATATATATAATATACCGTCTTTATCAAATGTTGCAAATAATTCTTCGAACACAAAGAAAATAAGGGAAGTAAAACAAGAGTTTAGGTAACACTTTTATTCCAACCTTCTTTGAGACACCTAGCGCATACATTAACCTCAACATTACTAGTAAAAAAAATCTATTCATTTTATACATATTTTTACAACTCTTTTACTACAATGTCATCTACTCCCTCCTTTCATCTAGGTTTTGTAAAATGTTAACACATTCCAAATTTCCATTTTCTCCTTTCAAGTTTGGTACATTGCTCTTTTATTGTACCCTCACTGATCCTTCAGAAGGAGTTTGATTGACTTTAACTACAGAAGGGCTCAAATTTGTTCCAGCTCCAGAGAAATGCCAACTTGGTGTGTGTACATATAGTGGGGATATTGTCTGTGGTCTGTTCTGCTCTCGGTGTAATAGCGAAGTTCCATTGTTTCTAGTCAAAAGAAAAGCTATGTGCAGCACATCATAAAGTTCGTCGAGAAAGATCAAAATTTGCGTTTGAGCTGTGACTGGGCTCCTACATTCCCAAACAGAGAGATCACAAAGGAAATCCTTTTTCAGTACAGTATCATGTCTCTGTTTGGGTTTTAATTAGAATGATTCTCAGCAACACGTTTGTGCAGAGAACACGTAATTTTAATGGAAGGGGAGCCTGTACATGTGTTTTTTCGCACATTCAAATTTTTTGTTTGGACACTTATCGGGCTTTTTGCTGAAGAGAAGCAAAGCATCACAGGACAATGATTCCCGAACAGAGGTGAGGGTGGTGGGCACAGTATTTCTTGTACTATTATAAAGAGACTGCAAGGTAGCCCATGTGTGTGGCAAGTGAGCATATTCCAAGTAAATCAAATAAGACTTCTGTCTCTTTGCAACAGATTCCTCGGCGGTGCAAATCATTATTACATTGAACTTTGAGAAATATTGGACAGTGTAAGCGCCATTTGCAGTGAGCATGGGAACCTATAATAAATGACACGTTAGGTTTGGGGCATTTTAAATTAATAAACTGCAGGAGGTGTAATGTAAGACAATAAAAAATGTATATATGAATAATACTCTGATGGTCTTGCATTACTGTAAAGAAATTTGTAGACAACTGGGTGCCTACTTTGACATAGGCCTCGTCGCCTACACAGAATGGTTGTCACTAAAATTCAACTGTGGACCTTGCTTGCTTTGTACCATAATATTGCCACTAGGCGTTGCAAAATTTGAAAATCACAAAATACGTTTTCTCTGTTTTATTTAGGTGAACAGCACAATGCTAATGAGGTTATTGGGTTGAATGTTACAATGTTTAAACTAGCACAGTGAGTTTTGATTGTTTCCTAAATGCCTGCTGCCTCATCTCCTGTGCTGCCCTTTAGTATGTTGCGCCTCTACAACTGAACTATATTCACTTTGTGCCAGCGGTTGCAGTCAACCAAGTTTGTAATGAACACATTGAGATTCCAATAAGACTTTTTAAATGTGTGTGTAATTTTTATCTGGATCTCAAAAGTACAAATGAAACAATCAATGGTAAAATGACTAACTAGCTAACGATTGTACAACATTCCTTTAAATGAATAGTATTTTTAGCATTTAATTGTATTTATTGAATTGAGATACAAGTATTGGATATTTAAACTACAAACAGATGTTTCCATTGGACTGCTATGACTTCCAGTTAATGCTCAGAAAGGACGGATAGCATTTCACTATCAAGCAGAGCACCTAAGTGATCTTAGAGATACTTGTACTCTAAACATTTGATAGACCCTTAAGCAATGGCTGTGCGGCAGTGAGATAATGCTTGATCCCTGTCCTCTGTTTTTAGTATCTTTTTTAGGGTCAAGCGTGCGCAAGCACTCTAGACCATGTTGTAATCTCAATCTGGGCTTCTAACCATGCCCATGTCACACCCATCATTTTCATTAGTTCATGAGCTTGCCTTTTAAAAATCAATTGATTCCATTTGTGAAAGGCATGCATACGTCATGACTTTTCTGGTCTTTAGCCCTTCTCGAGTGCACCGGTAAACTACTGAAAACATACGAGGCTCCATGTGTTCAGGTGATTTCTGGACTACTTTATCTTTACATTTCCAGCGCAGCACGATCTCGCTGGGCAGAAGTCGAGCGCTTTGCATGTCATGGCGACCATCAGCCTGCATGTAAAACCTTTTACTTTTCATTATTAGTTTATGTGGCAAGAAAAGTCCAGTTAGGAGTGTACAACGCTAATAGCTCTAAAGCGAGCAAACGCGAGACCCATTACATTGCAAATGCTTGTTATTATTTCCTTTTCATCTTCCATAAAGGTTTTAATTACCTGAAACAATTTAAGACTTGTGCATTCAATTACCTGGATGTCATTCTGAATTAATCATATTCCATGGCCATACTTTAATTATTTTGAAATACCCAAACACAAAAACATACCTAAATGACAATAAATATTTTCTTCTCTTGTAGTTGAAAGGTGAAGCAAGTTGCTGATTCACAATAGGCTTCAGCAGCTCTAGGTTTAGAAGTGCTGAATCTCATTGCATGGAAAAGTAGCTTTATGCGCATATCGCAGCAGGATGTGCATGTACAGACTTTACAAAAGTCAGCACACAAGTTATGGTCTAGTCGTCTCCAAGATTTTCAGATGTGCATTATTATTTATGACAGCAATAAACATATAAATTGAGTTGCTCTACGTCGTCTGTACATTTGTTGGATCATTGATTCATAACTATCAAATATTATCATCATAAAGCACTTTTGTGGTTTATTCAATGGCTCAGTGACTCTTATAAGTAAAGTATGTGAATTACATCTTATATTTGCGGTCATGTTTATGAGTGAACACCAGAAAACAGGGACAAGTTTAGTTGAAAAAAGCACTGTGAACATCTTAATTTAGCAGATCCCAAATTGCCGTGCCAAAAACCTCTATTGTACTTAAAGGACATTTGGATGGCCTCCTGGGCCCCACATGACCACTGTACTACTTGCTGGATTTGTTCCTTCCAGTTACTTAGTCAAACAAGGCCAAACAAGGCCAGATATGTCAAATACTTTTTCTCATACTTGTCATTCTCACTAGATATGCTAAAGTTTCCTTATTGTGGTCAAAAACTTTTACTTAGCTATAAAAGGGTCTGTTGCCAGTGCTGAAGACGTTACTTATTGTCATGGATTTTAAATGACCGTTGAATATTGGTTGTTTCACGTTCATGAGATGTAGTTTCCATACTATGTTTTTTTTCGGTAGTTCATATTTCGTGACTTATTTAAGTGTCATAGTCTGTGATCTTGAAAGGAGTTAGTTTGTCTTTTAACCAAACCACCCATACTGTCATCAGTGCTTAGCTTGAGCCGGTAGTTGTAGGTCCACCCGGTACCTGCTCAATTATATGCTTTTATTTCATTTATTTCTTCCTATATAGTCCAGCATAGATTCATAGTGTTCTGTGTAAATAAATGGCTAAGAAATACTTTTCAAATCTTAGGCCTAAACACGTGTACTTGAGACTGGTTTAGGGAATTTATCACATGGAGCCCAGTACTTCTGGGATTGCAATTTATCAGGTCAATTATTTCGCCAACATGAGCTTTGCAAAAAAGACAGGAGCATAACACATGGATGTGTTTTACTGCACCAAAACACACACCCCAGTCTTTACAGGGTATTTTCGTTCATTAATCTCTGGTGAGTTGAAATTTTACCAGGCACATAGACATTACTGGGCGAGATACATATCGCACCACTTATAATTGTGATTCGTACACAAAAAATATTTGTATAGTACAATACAAGCATCACATTACAAACATAGGGGGTGATTCTAACCCTGGCGGTCGGTGATAAAGCGGGGGCCAAACCGCCAACAGGCCGGCGGTCCAAAAAATGGAATTCTGACCCTGGCGGGAACCGCCAACACAGCCCACCACATTAACACTCCGACTGCCACGGCGGGACCGACAAACAGCGCGGCGGTCACCGCCAACAGACAGGCAGCAGACAATGTACCACCCACACTATCATGACCGGCCAATCCGCCACCTTTTCCGGGGCGGGAGCACCGCCGATAAAAACATGGCGGAAACAGACTACGAACGGGAAAACGCGCACCTCTACGCACTCCACGAGGAAGGAGGACAGCATGGAACCCGAATTAAACATCCTACCTGCTCTAGTCTACCTGCTCATCTACCACGAGTACGAACGCCGGCGCAGACGACAACGGTGAGTACTGCACCTACGACACAGGGGAGGGGGGAGGACAAAAGGTTACGTGCACACACATATGCGATACACCCACCCCCCCCCAAACCATGTACACACCAATGCAGAGCAACAAGTCACAGTGAAACCACCCAAACCCCCGTAAAAAAAACAAGGACATAATTAAATTGTGACTCGAAATTTATGGGAAATAAAAACCACTGATAAGTCACGGTCAAATAGCAATAACAAATCAAATATACCAATTCAATATCCAGTGTATACGATAAACCGAGGCAATAAGTCCTGCACATCTAACGAGATTCCAAGTGTACGTGGGCCAAAGTGTAGCAACACAAGGGCAAAGCCCACACAGGAGACCTGAGTCCTTTGGAGAGAACACTGCAGGGGCATCTGATGAACAAACCACAGGCACCTCAGGGGGAAGGGAAGGGGGGGGGCACCACAGCCACATGATTCCACGACGCCAGATCCACGAAGGGACCACCATGCCCACTGTGCCATCCTGGGGAGTGCAAAGCCACAGTCTCTCAAGTCTCTACTGTGGGTGGCTTAACCACCCGGCCATCCTGGGGAGTGCAAAGCCACAGTCTCTCAAGTCTCTACAGTGGGTGGCTTGGCCACTCGGCCATCCTGGGGAGTGCAAAGCCAAAGTCTCTCAAGTCTCTACAGTGGGTGGCTTGCCCACTCGGCCATCCTGGGGAGTGCAAAGCCACAGTCTCTCAAGTCTCTACAGTGGGTGGCTTGCCCACTCGGCCATCCTGGGGAGTGCAAAGCCACAGTCCATCAGGTGGATAACAGTCTCCACCGGTCAAGGAGGAGGCATGGTGGGCACAGTGAACCGTGAACAGTAGCTCGAGACAGATCCGGCACTGTCATTGTGCCAGTGGTGCTTGAGACGGCGGGGTCCAGCGGAGCGGTGCTTGAGACGGCGGGGCCCAGCGGAGCGGTGCTTGACAGGAAGGGGCCCAGCGGAGCGGTGCTTGAGACGGCGGGGCCCAGCGGAGCGGTGCTTGAGACTGCGGGGCCCAGCGGAGCGGTGCTTGACAGGAAGGGCCCAGCGGAGCGGTGCTTGAGACGGCGGGGCCCAGCGGAGCGGTGCTTGAGACGGCGGGGCCCAGCGGAGCGGTGCTTGACAGGAAGGGCCCAGCGGAGCGGTGCTTGACAGGAAGGGGCCCAGCGGAGCGGTGCTTGAGATGGCGGGGCCCAGCGGAGCGGTGCTTGAGACGGCGGGGCCCAGCGGAGCGGTGCTTGAGACGGCAGGGCCCAGCGGAGTGGTGCTTGACAGGAAGGGCCCAGCGGAGCGGTGCTTGACAGGAAGGGGCCCAGCGGAGCGGTGCTTGAGACGGCGGGGCCCAGCGGAGCGGTGCTTGACAGGAAGGGACCAGCGGAGCGGTGCTTGAGACGGCGGGGCCCAGCGGAGCGGTGCTTGAGATGGCGGGGCCCAGCGGAGCGGTGCTTGACAGGAAGGGCCCAGCGGAGCGGTGCTTGACAGGAAGGGCCCAGTGGAGCGGTGCTTGAGACGGCGGGGCCCTGTTCAGCGGTGCTCTTCTGCACGGCGGGGCCCTGTTCAGCGGTGCTCTTCTGCACGGCGGGGCCCTGTTTAGCGGTGCTCTTCTGCACGGCGGGGCCCTCTTCAGCGGTGCTCTTCTGCACGGCGGGGCCCTCTTCAGCGGTGCTTGAGACGGCAAGGCCCTGTTCAGCGGTGCTCTTCTGCACGGCGGGGCCCTGTTCAGCGGTGCTCTTCTGCACGGCGGGGCCCTGTTTAGCGGTGCTCTTCTGCACGGCGGGGCCCTCTTCAGCGGTGCTCTTCTGCACGGCGGGGACCTGTTTAGCGGTGCTCTTCTGCACGGTGGGGCCCTCTTCAGCGGTGCTCTTCTGCACGGCGGGGCCCTCTTCAGCGGTGCTTGAGACGGCGGGGCCCTGTTCAGCGGTGCTCTTCTGCACGGCGGGGCCCTGTTCAGCGGTGCTCTTCTGCACGGCGGGGCCCTGTTCAGCAGTGCTCTTCTGCACGGTGGGGCCCTGTTCAGCGGTGCTTGAGACGGCGGGGCCCTGTTCAGCGGTGCTTGAGACGGCGGGGCCCTGTTCAGCGGTGCTTGAGACGGTGGGGCCCTGTTCAGCGGTGCTTGAGACGGCGGGGCCCTGTTCAGCGGTGCTTGAGACGGCGGGGCCCTGTTCAGCGGTGCTCGTCCAGTAGGTCAAGGGAGCCAGACCTGGCCTGGACTCCCTGCTCAGTCGCCCTCCGACCGTGCTGTTGCTGGACCCTTCGGTGACGGAGTCCTGGGCCATTTGGTGTCCTTCCTAACACCCGGGATGGGGCTTGTGGGCCCCTCCTGCTCCGCGCTCCTGCTGGCTGACTTTTCCGCCCTGCTGCCCTTTCGCTCCTTAGATGGGGCTCTCGTGCCCTTGCCTCCCCTAGATGTTGTGGCTGGTGAAGTGGGCGAACTTTGCTCCTTGGGGGCAGCCGTGTCAGTCCTCTCACGGCGGCCCTTTAGCTTCCTGGTCTTCCTGCCTGGTGGGGGGCTGGCTGTCCCCTTGCTGCTGATGGAAGTGTCACTGCTGGCAAAGGGTGGGCTCCAGAACCCATGCACCACAGTGACACTCGAAGCAGGGCTGGTGGTGGCTGAGGTGCTCTTGGGACTCTTTGCAGATGGAGGGGGTGGGTCAGTGGAGGGAAAGAGGTCAAGATTAGCAAGGAAAACTTTCTTAGGACCAAGGTAAAAGGTAGGAGAAGTGGTGATGGAAGTGGAGGAAGAGGATGTGGTTGTAGGAGAGTCAGGTGTGCTGTCTTTGGGTGCAGGTGCTTGTGCTGGAGGCTGTCGTGAGGTGGATGGCTGTTGGGTGGGTGTCTGCCTGCGTTTGTGTGTCTTGGAAGAGGGGGTGACAGACACAGTGGGAGAGGACACAGGGGACGTGTAAATGGTAGTGGGGGTGGTGACTGCACGTGTGCGGACTGGACTGGAGGGTGTGCTGGTGATGGAAGCACTGGCTGATGGTGGTGTGCATGCAGGTGTGAGTGTAGACGTCACAGGGAGGGAGGAGGGAGACGAGGAGGAGGGGGACACAGAGGTGGTAGTGACTGTTGGAATGTCTGCATCTGGGTGTTGCTTGCGTGAATGCTTGTGGGTTCTGTGGTGCTTGTGTCTGGATGAGCTGCCCTTGGGTGTTGAGGTGTGTGCAGGCTGGTCTGATGGTGTGGATGGGATAGGCTGAGGAACAGGAGACAGAGACAGGCTGGAGGCAGTCAGAAGAGGGAGGCTGGAAACAGGGACAATGGCTGCCGTCAGTGCTGAGGCCAGAGCATTGAACGATCGCTGATGGGCAGCCTGACCCGAATGAATGCCCTCCAGGTAGGCATTGCTCCGATGCACCTCCCTTTCTACCCCCTGGATGGCATTCAAAAGGGTAGTCTGCCCAACAATGAGTGTCCTGAGGAGGTCAATGACCTCCTCACTGAGGGCAGCAGGGGTAACAGGGGCAGGGGCTGAGGTGCCTGGGGCGAAGGAGACCCCCGCCTTCCTGGGCGAGCGGGCACGGAGCGTAGGCTGAGGGGCTGCTGGGAGGGCGGGGCTGGCGCGCTGGGTGGCGGCTGTACCTGGAGAGGCGGGGGGCCCGGATGTTGCCGCCACCGCTAGGGAGCTCCCATCCGAGGACGTGTCGCTGTCGCTGGTGTCACCACCGGTCCCCGTTGTGGTGCTCCCCTCGCCCTCTGGATCACTGGTGCCCTCGGTGTCTGTTCCTGGTCCCACCGGGGCCTTGTGACTTGCAGCTCCCTCGTGCTCCGATGCCAATTCTCCTCCGCCTGATGATGCTAATGCACAGATGCACAAGAAGACGAAGAAGAAGGGTGGGGGAGAAAAACGAAGACCAGGTTGAGTGCATGCAATGTCAACACCGTTGGCGGAGAGGACAGACACAGGAGCCTCATGCACTAAGCCGCGCATTCGGGGTACACTACTCAGTACTTCTGACTAGGACAACAGGTCTAGAGACGACAAAGGCGCACATGTGTGATGCTGGACCATCGATAGCTGTACTTGTCACCCTACAGTGGTGGGGGCCGGGAGCACAGGGCCATGCCTAAAGGAGAGGACTACACTACAGAAAGCGCCCTGGCCTAATGTCACCCCCAACCCTCCTCCCCCACCCAGACGCCTCCACTGCGCAGAGAGATAGCAGAATGTGCTGATACTCACCCCCTTGTGTCTGCTGTGATGTCCTCAAGCGCCCATCCAAATCAGGGTAGGCCACCGCCAGGATCCGGGACATCAGGGGGGTCAGGGTACGACTGGCACCCCTCCTAGGTTGGGAGGCCATCCCCAGCAGTGACTCGGCGGTCTTCCTGGTCCTGCGGCGGATGTCCTCCCACCTCTTGCGGCAGTGGGTGCCCCGTCTGACGTGGACCCCCAGGGCCCGGACATCCTTGGTGATGGCACGCCAAATGTCCACTTTCTGATGAGCGCTGACCTATTTGACATGTACAGGGTGGGAAGGAAGAATCATCATTTTTCTGCATGTTAGATGCGATTGGCCCCCCCTCCCCAACCTTGCCATATGGCACATGCTCTCATCTGTCGTGCGTTGCACTCCTCATTCGCCCCCCACCCCACCAACTTAGCATCCACACCACTCCACACAGGCATAGCCCATTCAATTTGCACCCAGTGTACTTACCTGTTGGTCTGGAGGACCGTAGAGTAACGCATACTGGGGGAGGACCCCATCCACAAGTTTGTCCAACTCCTCAGAAGTGAAGGCAGGGGCCCTTTCCCCAGTCGCAGCAGCCATTATCACTTCCAGATCGAGCTCACAGCAGCACTTGCAGTATAGGTCCTCTCCTGTGGATGATCAGGTCTCGAGTGATTAAGCAGATAGAAAATGGCGGTCACGCCCGCGGCGGTGCGTACCGCGGCGGTGCGTACCGCGACCGCCGGCGCACCTCGTCATTGGCTCCTGAAACCCATAGGCCTCAATGTTAGCCAATGCGGCTTCGTATAGCGGTCTTCGACCGCCTACCGCCACGGTGTGCCACGCCAGCGCATTGTCCCACTTCACAGGTCAGGCAGCCGCCATTTCAAGGGCCCACATGGCATTATTTGTACTGTGTCACACAGGCCTAGGCCTTGCATTGCGACACACACACGCCTTTCAATACATAGATAATCGTGTGCTATGCATGCAGTGGTGAACGTACCTGTGATTTGCTTGACTCTGTGCGCCATGTTGTCCTTCCTAGGCACCGTCCGCTGGGACTTGCGAGGAGAAGGATGAATCCTCACGTGTACCGACCGCTGGTGGACCTGTCGACAATGGAAGAACGCCACATCATACTACGATACCGACTTGACCGAGCCACTATACATGAACTGTGTGCCCAGCTGGAGCCAGACCTGATGTCCCCCATCCGCCAACCCACAGGAATTCCCCCTCTAGTGCAGGTTCTGTCAGTCCTCCATTTTTTGGCAAGTGGCTCATTCCAGACAACAGTGGCCATGTCATCTGGAATGTCTCAGCCTATGTTTTCAAAAATCTTGTCTAGAGTGTTGTCTGCCCTGACGAAACACATGCAGCGCTACATTGTATTCCCTGAGGAGGTTGATTTGGCCACTGTGAAGGGTGATTTTTATGCCCTTGGACATATCCCCAACATAATTGGTGCCATTGATGGGACCCATGTTGCTTTAGTACCCCCAAAAGACGATGAGCAGGTGTACAGAAACAGGAAAAGTTACCATTCGATGAACGTCCAGGTGGTCTGTTTGGCTGACCAGTACATCTCCCATGTGAATGCCAAGTTCCCTGGGTCAGTGCATGACGCGTATGTGATGCGAAATAGCAGCATCCCTTATGTGATGGAACAGCTACAGAGACAACGTGTGTGGCTAATTGGTAACTCTGGTTACCCAACCTGCCTTGGCTATTGACCCCAGTGAGGAATCCCCGGACCAGGGCAGAGGAACGGTACAATGAGGCCCATGGGCGAACTAGGAGGATCATTGAAAGAACCTTTGGCCTCCTGAAGGCCAGGTTTAGGTGCCTGCATATGACAGGGGGATCCCTGATGTACTCACCAAAGAAGGTGTGCCAGATCATCGTGGCCTGCTGTATGCTTCACAATCTGGTATTGCGACGTCAGGTGCCCTTCCTGCAGGAGGATGGTCCAGATGGTGGTGTTGAAGCAGCTGTGGAGCCTGCGGAGAGTGAAGAGGAGGAAGACGAAGAGGACGACCCAGACAACAGGGACAGAGTTATCCAACAGTATTTTCAGTAGCACACAGGTAGGAATCACCCACGCCATTTAACATTTACTGAATGCCCCCTGCATCTTTACTTTGTGTATTTCCCCCCAGTTTTTTTAAACTGAAGTTTACTTTTCCCTTCCCTTTTCAGTGCTGTATGACCCACTGCGTGACTTCTGCTTGGTTAGCCCATGGACTAATGCTTATTGACATCGGTATGTTGTCCACACATAAATAACAGAACATTATTGATAAGTAATGTGTTATACATTTGTAAATAATACAGGCTGACTCAAGAATGATTTCTGTGCAATGAGTGATTTATTTTTAGTGCTATATTGTGGTACATGATATTAAAACGGTGATGGGTGGGGGTGGAGTTATGGCCATGGCAGAGTCCAGTTCTCGGTCGCACAGGTGCATTGTTCATCGGGCTGTGGAAGGATGGAGCAGGGGCAGTTCAAGGTTGGACAGGGTGACACTATGGGACAGTGGAATGACATCCGGGGGGATATTAGGCTGGCGGGGGTCTTGGCATCCTACTCTGTCTTCCTTTGAGATATCAGGTTCCTCTTGCGGGGTGGTTGTTCTTCAGCAGGAGGTGGGGTTCTGGTGGCCCGTCGTTCTGTGGGGGCCTCCTGACCACTAGCGCCGGCGGAGGTGGTAGGCTGTTCCTGGCTAGTGACAGGGGCCCTTTGCGGTGCCACATGGTCCCGCAATGTGGTTTCTATCCGGTTGAGGGCCTGGACTATGGTCCCCATAGCGGTAGCGATGTCCCGGAGTTCATTGCTGAACCCCATGTACCGTTCCTCCTGCTGTGCCTGGATCTCGGTGAACCTGGCCAGTACCGTCGCCATCGTCTCCTGGGAGTGATGGTATGCTCCCATGATGGTGGTGAGGGCCTCTTGGAGAGTCGGTTCCCTGGGCCTGTCCTCCCCCCCGTCGCACAGCAGCCCTCCCAGTTGCCCTGTTTCCCCGGGCCTCTGTCCCCTGGATGGTGTGCCCACTACCACTGCCCCCAGGTCCCTGTTGTTGTTGGGGTGTTGGGTCAGCCTGGGTGCCCTGTAGTGGCGGACACACCGCTGATTGACGCGTCCGCGAGACAGAGGCATGGGCCCGCTGGGTGGGAGCTGTGCTGGTGTTCCCAGAGGGGTTTGAGTCTGCTGTGGCCTGTGTCTGTGTGTGGGGAACCGACTGTCCAGAGGTCCCCGATGGTCCGGGCTGGTCGTCAGGTTCTAGGTCGACAGAGCTGCTGTCCTCGCTGGGGGCCTGTTCTGGGGGTGGGATGGACAAATCTGGACCCTCCGTGGTGGTGTGTTGGCGTTCGGGCCCTGCAGGGGTAAAGGAGTATGGTTATTGTTTCTGTGTGTGCCATGGCGTGCATTTTGTGTGCCCTTGGCCCCCAGTGCTGCCATTCCCTTATGGGAGGTGTTGTGAGGGTTTGGGGGGGGTGTATGGGTATGTGCAATGGTCATGCTTTGGTGGTGGCTGTCTATGGTTTGTGTTGGCATTCAGGGGTTGGTGTTGTTTAGGGTGGGTTGTGCTGGTGAGACATTGGCAGGGAGGTTATGTGCTGGGGGGTGAGTTTGGGGGTGAGGGGGGGGTTGGCATGCTGGTGGTTGGGGGGGGGTGAAGTATTTGAGATTCGACTTACCAGAGTCCATTCCTCCGCCTACTCCAGCGAGGCCATCAGGATGCAGGATGTTTACCACCTCTTGCTCCCATGCTGTGAATTGGGGTGGAGTGGGTGGGGGTCCGCCGCCAGTCTTCTGCACAGCGATGTTGTGCCTGGAGATCATCGAGCGCACCTTCCCCCGTAGGTCGTTCCATCGCTTTCTGATATCTTCCCGATTTCTGGGATGCTGTCCCACAGCATTGACCCTGTCTACGATCCTTTGCCATAGCTCAGCCTTCCTTGCTATGGTGGTGTGCTGCACCTGTGTGCCGAAGAGCTGGGGCTCAACCCTCATGATTTCCTCTACCATGACCCGGAGTTCTTGGTCCGAAAACCTTGGGTGTCTTTGGGGTGCCATGGGGTGGTGTGGATGAGGTGTGGGGTGGTGCTTGTGGTGATGTGCGTGGTGATATGTGGTGATGTGTGCGTAGATGTGGTGTGGGTGATGAAGTTGGGTTCCTGTGTGTGTTGGGGTTTTCTATTGCTGTGCTCGCTCTCTCTATCTCTATCTCTCTTGCTCTCGCCTTCGCTCCGATTTCCAACTAGTGGGGGTTTGTGGGTGATGTGGGTGTGTGTTTTATAGTTGATTGGATGTGTGGGTGTGTTGTTTGTATGTGTCTCAGGTGTGCGTATTTCAAAATGTCCAATGTGGCAGTGTTTTGGAGCTGTGTGTGTATTTTGAGCGCGGCGGTGTGTACCGCCAATGGAATACCGCGGTTGAAAGACCGCCGCGTGGATTCGTGGGTCAGAATGGCATGGGCGTGTTTGTGTTGGCGTGACGGTGGAGGTTTGGTCATCTCCAGTTTTCCGCGGCCCGCTGATGTGGCGGCCTTCCTTGGATGTCGGATTTTTGGCGGTTTCACAGTTGGTGGTCAGAATGACCGTGGCGGTTTACCGCGGCCGCGGCGGTAGAATGGTGGACTTCTGACCGGCGGTAAGGGCCTTTTACCGCCGAGGTCAGAATGACCCCCATAATGCTTCACGGGGAAAACAAGTACCACAGTCAATATGCTTTTTCTTAATCAGTAAACACCAATCTCAATAAAGATTAAAAAAAAAAATGTAAGAGAAGGAATTTTGTGTTTTGTCAAAGTTCTATTTTTTATTCACCTAAACGGCGTTATTGAAACCCCACATACCACAAGAACCTGGTTTAATGAAAAACATGGAGATGTGAGCCGTTCTGTTATTTACCAGGCTCTTGAGCTCCATCCAAGACCAGATCTTACTTGCTTTATTTAAAAAAAAGAGTTTATCATCCATCATCAAGTAAAACCTTGTTGCCGTATGGAAGTCCTGCTACCAAACTGAACAGGAAAATAAGGAATTCAGCAAACCTTTCTCAGATCCTAGACAATAACACTCCCTGTTCGCATTCCTACATTTTACCATTTAAACTAGTAGCCTACTGCTGCAGACCAGTTCATTGTATCTGCGCACCCTATTCTCCCTTTTCTACTATCATGCATCTTTTTGCCCCAGTTCTATTGTTAACTGTAATTCCTGACCAGAACTGTTCTGGATTATGGCCATTGTTAGACTTTTTGCCTTACGCAGGGTCATCCCTAGTCTTTTTGCCTCCTTCCTCCTGGTTTTTCTGACCTCTCGCTGTTGGCTCTAGGACTCTGAGCACTTTATCACTGCTGACCAGTGCTAAAGTGCAGGTGCTCTCCCATCTAAAGTTGGTATGATTGGCTTATACCTAATTGGCATATTTAATTTACCTATAAGTCGCTTGTACAGTGGTATCTCTATACCCAGGGCCTGTAAATTAAATACTACTAGTGGGCCTGCAGCGCTGCTTGCGCCACCCACTGAAGTAGCGCAGGGCCTGTGTGCGCAGTTTTCTGCCACAGGGACCCGGCATCTAAATTTACTTGCCAGGCCCAGAACTCCCCTTTTACTACATGTAAGTCACCCCTAAGGTACGCTGTAGCTAGCCCTATGGGCAGGGTGCCATGTATGTAGAAAGGCAGGACATGTGCCATATTGCATGGCCTGTCCTAGTAGTGCCAAACAGCCTAACTTGGTGTCTCACTGCTGTGAGTGCTGCCTTCTCATAGGATTGCATTAGAAATGCCCTGCCTTATGTGTAAGGGGTATTGTCTGATTCATGAGGGGTAGCGTAGGCGTGTTTGGTATGGTTGTGATGGTGATAATAAATGCTGCTTACTGGTGTGGGTGTATTTTTTATTACTATCACAGAAATGCCACTTCTAGAAAGGGCGCATTTATCTGTGCTTATTACTCTGGTGTTTTGCAGCTTGACTCCAATCCACGTCTGGGCAGAGTGACAGTTGGGGATTTGTGCATACTTTTCAGACAGCCTGTACACAGGGAGGGTGGAGGTGTCACAGAGGTGCATCTGCATACTGAATAGTCTTCCTGGGCTGAGAGAAGGGAGAGGCGGGGCACACCTGCATTTGTAAAGACTGTGCCCTGGCCTCACACAATAGGATCGTTAACCCTGCACTGATGTTCGGAGCCTGTGCTGAAAGGAGAGAGGGGGAACTCCCAGAACCAGTTGTAACTGGCTGGAACCTCCTCTCCCTACCATTGTAAAACACTGTAAGAACTGACTATAAGTACAGGGGAATTTTCCCCACAATTTGGAGACTCTTGGAATCATCTTGGAACTGGACAGCAAAGGCTGAAAGGACTCACCAGGAACCGCCATGGACTGCTGCTGCTGTGCTGACTTGTGACCTGCCTGGTCACTGTGAAGGACTTGCCACTTGCTGCCTTTCCCTTGTGCTGGCCTGTAGCTGGGCCCTCCACCTGAGGACCTTGTCTTAAGATTCTGCTCCCCAGGGGCAGGGTGCTGTGGCCCCTGACCCCTGCATCCATTTCTTCACGAGGGGTGCTTCTCCGTGGTTGCGGCTGCCATAGCGCTGATTGCAGCGCGCTTATGGAGCCTTGGGAGCTCGTAGGCTCCTTGCTGCATTGTGCCCCTTTAAATAAGATCACTGCAGCAGCCCGGGAAGCTGGAAGAACACTTGCGCACTGCATCGGGTGCAGGCGAGTGTCTGCTCGGGCCCCAGGAGGGGTCCGATCTTCTTGTGGCTTCACGGCAGGACCAGGAGAAGGCGCGGGGAGTGCCCCCTGGCCTCTGTGTTAGGAGCAGGACACTCCTTTTCTGCTGTTAGGTAAAACGGGCATTATTGTGGGCCCCCCTTGGTGGAAGGGCCAGTGGAGGCCCGGGGGGGGCCCAGAGATCAAAAGCTCCCGGGAGGGGCCTGTCATTAAACTGGAGGGGGTGCTTGGTGCCCCCTCCTGCCCTAAATTGTTTTTGCTGGCTTTGGCCCCCCTCGTGAGGGCCGGTTGAGGCCCTGGGGGGCCCCCAGTAATCACGGTCCCCAGAGGGGCTTGTCTATAAAAGAGAGGAGGTGCATATCCCCCTCCTCTGACCCCAGAGTATAAGGGAGGCCCCCGTTTTGCGCATAGGAGCGCCAGGGGCCCCATTGTTCACCTTCTAGGCACTGGAGGTGCCTTCATCCAACCAGGTACTGTTTAAAGGACCAATATAGTTGCAATCCAAAGTTCTTTCTACAGACTTTTGTTTGATTCATATATTACCTACTTGCGTTTGATGTTTTTACATATGTGTATGCAAATGTTCCTTTTATGGTCATGCTTGCTAATATGTGTTTCTAACTTGCCATATGTTTTCTAATGTTCCTACTGTGGGCATTTTATGATATTCTTATGACAAGTGCTGTGATGTAATAACGTGTTTTCCTGACTACTGCTTATGTTGCAGACTACTGAGTAACCTGTGTGTTATGTGTGACTACTGATAGTTTGCAGAGTAACTAATGTGTAATGTTTTGACAACTGCTAAGGTAGCAGGATAGTACTGATATGTGATGTTTGGTCTGATAATTGCCTTGTGTACAATACAGTATATTTTCATATAATCTGGTGTTGTGTTTCCTTTGTGGTGGGGATATTGCGTCACGTGTGTTGTGTGCGTTGTGCAAACGCTTTACACATTGCCTCTGGGTTAAGCCTGACTGCTCGTGCCAAGCTACCAAGGGGGTGAGCAGGGGTTATCTTGGACGTGTAACTCCCTTGCCATGACTAGAGTGGATAAGTTCTGCCTGGCTGAGGTGCATACGCTAGCCAACCAGAAACCCCATTTCTAACACCCATGTTAACACTACATAAGCTGCGTACATTCAAACTGACACATACCTGTCAGTTCCAGAAAAGGCACAGAGATCTCCTTCCCTGTAATGCCTTCATTGTCCAAGAAGCCTTTAAGCCGAGGGCACACTGGAAGAGTAACAGACCTATCTCAAACAGTTTATCTCCCAAATAGGTTGCATATTACAGTTCCAAGCACAATAATATAGTGGCACAAAATTACTGATATCCAGCTTATTATCTACATAATATTTAGGCTAAATCATCAGGATGGAGGCAACATTTTGTTGAGCTCCTCTGTTCATCCCACCATAATCTGAGGCCAGAATGAGCAGCGGAGGGGATGAGTGGTGTGCTGGAAACAACAGCAACTGTCTGTGTGAGTGGACTGCCACTACAGAGATGCAGAGTGAGTTTTTCTGAGATGTGGTCCCACTTGTACGGGAGCCGATCCTGAGTCTGTGGGATCTGGCGACTTTTCCTAGCCATGGGAAAGGGGGAAGGTCATGCCTGACTTGCCAGACCCCGAAGGACAAAGGGAGAGTGAGGCCTTCCACCTTTCCTGGGTCCCTCGCTACAGCAGTGAAACTGTGACAGAAGGCTTGTGGACGCTCAGAGACACTTCTGGACCTAGCCTTGTGCAACCTCTACCAGCACTACCTTGGTGAAGGGACAGAGGCCAGATCGCCAATTGCAGATCAGAAGTGGGAGGCCGTATTGGGGTGGGGGGCTACCTCCATCCATGGCTGTCTCGGCTGGTTAACACAAAATTGCCAAAACACATTGGAGAGAGATCTGGACAGGGTGAACTGAAGAAGCTTCTGCCAGAAGGAAGACTTGAAGACTACGGTGGTGATTTGGAGTCTTTGGACTGAGGTTTTAATTGGAGGCATTGAGGATACCAGCAAGACCTTGTAAACTTGAAACCAGCATGTACTTGAGGGAAGCTCACAGCACTGAGTACAAAAGATAGTGCCTTCTCGGCAAGCTGATCCTTCAGCAGGTTTGACTGAACCTGGCTGTGCAAAGGGTGGCTAGAGACCTTGTCCCCTTGGCCTCTCCATGTTATGACGGGGCTGGCGATGTCTGGACACATGGGCTCTCTGGTGATGCACCCCAAAACCCAGTCAAGCATTGTGGGGAAAGACAAACGGGAGCCCCAGGCAACATAGGGTCAGATTGGCATAAAGGCAGATTGGCAAATTTACTAAACCAGCCCAGATTCTGGATAGAGACCCTTCCCTCTCTGTATCAACATGCACTGACCATTCTACAGGCCCTACATCTTTAATTTTGCAGTCCATGCAGGAGGTAAGGACATCCTTGGAGGGGAAGATTTGTGAACTCAGTTTCAACCTTTCCCAAGACTTAGGGAACACTGTAGATAAGTGGTTCCCAACCTTTTGACTTCTGTGGACCCCCACTTTATCATTACTGGAGCTGGGGACCCCCACTGAAACTTTATTGGAATCCAGGGACCCCCCCCCTGAGTATTTACTGATAGCAGGTCCCCGAACCACAGTTTGGTAACCACTGCTGTAGATAGGGTCACAGAAGCTGAGGGGCGAATCTCAGAAGTACAAGACAGCATTTGTGGGTTTCAGACCAGAATTACATGCCTTCAGAAAATGATACATCAACTCAAATTCTGAATAGGAGACACGGAGGGATGCTCAGATTGTAACAACAGGCAGATAATTGGCATCACGTAAGGCTCAGGGGTGGCCAACACAATTCATCACACATTCGCTCAGATCCTCGGTTTCATATTACATACAATTTAGAAATGGAGGGGTTAAAATTACTATTTTATATAGAAATGAAACAAATCTAGTTCCTTTGAATTTTATTTATAAGTAATTTTGTTTTTCATGCATAATACACTTAGTTTTTGCAAAAGCTATTCATATTATGAAGCGCAATTTAAATAAACTCCAAAGACAACAAATATTAGAATTCATAAAACACATACATAAATCAACCAACAACATTTGGAAAAGGGAAAATGTTAACACAAAAAGTAGCCTGATTTTAAACAATAATTAACATTAAAACAAAGTTGATAATTATTGAACAATCCTAATAGTGAAAAAATATTCTAGTCAATTTATGATTTAGACTTCGCCCACCCAACCCCTAATCCAATGCTTAGCCCAAAATATAAAAATGAAATTGAAATTAATTAGCTAAAAATGCAGGCACCAAGATTCTTAAAAAATATAACATTTTTAAGTATTCTCATTCAATAAAAATTAGAAAATGTCTTGAAATAACTTCATCCTCATTATCATCATGGAAGCTTTATTTGATTATTTAAAACAATCATAAAAGCATCACAGTCACTAAAAGCACTACCTTTAATGTAAAAAAGATACTAAGAATAAATTACGTGGAATACATTGGTGGCAAATCGAATAGTTAAAAGTTTCCATTTATAAATGGCGGATTTAAAAAAAATATCTGATGGTACAACAGACCTGAATATTGGGCAACATATGTAAAAAAACAGGGCAGGCTTCCTTTGTCAAAATCCATACACATTTAGAAAACGTTTTTAAAACTTTCTAGATCATGGTACATAATATTTCCAAAAAGAGACAAAAAGCTTAAGGGATGGCATGCCAAGCTCAGCACAAGGACAAACTAAAACTGGTCATTTGTTATACTTGCACAAGGGAAAGTAAAGTAAGGGTAATCTGTAACCCTTTCAAAACGCCTACCTTTAAACCAAAATGAGCCTTCCTACTTTGACCTAGAACCACAAACCATATATTTAGTTTAGCTAAATGTAAATTATCCATTATGGTGACAAAACTACTATTTAAGGCCATCAGGCCATTTGGAGTGCAGGCTATTTACACAGCATCATCTGTGTAAAGTAGGGCCAGGGCAGGCGTAATCCTAATCATGGGGATGTCTTTCCCTGCAGTTGCTATACAAGCATTCACTCATTAACATACAAAAAAATATTTTTTTGGTCCAGGACACATCCCTGATGGACACCTTGCCATTACTCAGTCAGTACATTCCCCACCTGGCCCAAATTAAACAGATGCCCTTACGCCCTCCCCCCAGCGTAGGGCTCGAAGAAAACTAACCAGGTCCATGTCAAGCCCAAGGTCAGAGAGGATGTCCCAGAGCTTGCTGTGGTTGACTCTATTGAATGCACTCGTTAAGTCCATAAAGGCGAGGAACAGCAAGCCTCCCTTTGCAAGTGTGTATTTACTAATAAGTAGGTGGATGTCAAGACATTGCTCGAGAGTGCCTAAACCTTCCCTGAACCCATGTTGTGCAAGAGAGATTGCATGGTTATCACTAAACTGCTCCTCAGTCCTTATAAGGTCTATATGCCCAAAAAACCTTGACCATCGAATCCAAAAATGACATTGGGCTGTAACACAGTTGCTCATCTCTGGAACCTTTTTTATATACAGGAATGATTGCGGCTTTATACCAAGACTGGGGACAACCACATAGGGTCATGTAATTAATCACATTTGTGATAATCAGGGACCAATACTCCACAGTCTCCTTGTGTAGGCCCTTCTGGACACCCCTAAAAGCCAGTGGTACGAGGCCAGGCGTGGCGTCATAGGGCCACCATCTAAGAAATCGCCCGCCCAGCAAGTCGGTCGTGTCCAAGCCACACCTGACAGTAAACTTGGCTGCATCTCTCCCATCCTTGACAGCTTGGGTGAGAGTGTCCCATACGCCCTCCAGGACCTGGGGCAGCACCTGTGCCACCGTATACCATAAAGTATGGGAAAAACAGCCCAATAAGCAAGAGGTGTTTACCGACCTCAATTCCAGGATGGAGGAAGAAAACAACTTCTTTTCAAGTTGGTCCAGCCTCTTGGATTCTCTATCCGGGGGAGAGGAAGGGAAGGCACCACAGGAAGTGGAGGCTTGGACCACCAAGCTCTCTGGGGTGGGGTGTTGTGTGAGGAAACTAGGGTCATTTGGAGCTGGTCTATGGTCAATTACCCTGTTCACAGGAGCCCCCGTGCTGGGTTTGGACCACATTCCCAGAAGGACATCTGTGAGGGCTTCATTGAAGGGTACCATTGGCTCTGATGTAGCAACCCCTGGCTAAAGCACCTCCGTCAGGATATTAGTCCTGACTGGTGCCGCAGGCAAGTCTAGTTCCAGGACCTCAGCTGCCCTATGCACCACCATTCCATAAGATGCCCCCTGCTCCGTAGCAACAGCGGGAGAAGAAAGCATGCCAGAATCTGGAGTAGTAGCCAGTCCACTGGCTTCCCCTAAATCCTCATACCAGTCCTCACGCTCCAATCCATATTCCAAAGGGTCATCAGACTCCTCCCACTCCTCACCTGTGCCTGGCTGTTCCAAATAAGCCTCAGGCACTGTTCTGGGCCTAATCGGCGCCGTCGAAGTTGGAATCGGCGTTGCACAACATTGTTCCGGCTCCGGATCATCTGGAATGAGGAAAGGCCTACCACCACCAGTGGGCGTCAGTGGTGGAGGGAGCGTCGACATTGGGCCTGGCGCCGGAGGGGGTCGACTGTGAGAACCCGGTGCTGCTCCGGATCCACTATCAGGTCCTGGGGTCCCCAACGGCGCAGAGGCCGAAGCCGCCAATGTTGAATCAAATGGGGCTCCTGCTGACCCTGAGGGGCCTGAAGACCCACCCGAGGGTGCAGCCTGCTCCAAAACAAGGCACATAGCCTCGTAAAATTCTCTCTGGTTCCCGGAAAGGGGGGAAGATGCAGTAGACCCAGGTGACAGCTCCGCAGAGCCATGCTCAGAACACCGAAGTTCCCTGGACGCCTCGTTGGCCAACGGGTGTGGTGAAGTCCCCTTGGAGTTCTTCTTCTTTTTGTGCCTCTTACCTGAATGCCCCGATGACCTTGAATGAAAGGAAGATGATTTGGGGCTCCTGGAGCGGTGATACGACTTCCTCCAAGAGCGAGACCGTGATCTCCTCGGAGTCGGGCTGCTAGAAGTTTGAGAGATCTCTCTCTCAAGGCCTTCGGAGCCATGGCCCAACAGTCGGAGCATGACTTTGCATCATGGTCCTTCTCGAGGCACAAGAGACAAACTTGGTGTGGATCCGTAACAGGCACGGTGCGATGACATGCACTACATGGTTTGAATCCTGTTTTCGTCAAAGTTATTTGCACAATCAAAAAATTATTTGACGAAACATTGAAAAAAGGGTAGCTCTATCCGGACCTGCGCTTAATCCACGTGGAAGGAAAATAATTGACATGCACATGCCGGGGTGGTGCCTATATAGAAGACAGTGATGTCACAGACGGCTCCAACGACACTGATGACGCCACGTGGAGCTGGACGACGCACGCCGTTCTGAATGACACCACCAGACGGCGCGAGCAGGGTACTGTTCAGCAGAAATAATTTCTGATTCAAAGCTGACGCCAGGAAATTCTAAGGTAAGGATTCTGCAGCTAGAAGTTTCTATCAGATACACATAGCTTTGATGCTCTTTATGGTTTGACAATAGCCACAATTTTCTTGAGAAACAGATGTGAGCACTATGCTTTTGCTATTGGGTCACAGGAAATAGTTTTCACCATGTTCTGACATTTAATACTCAGAGACACTGCACCTCATTCGTATTTACAGTCACTTCAGAGCAGTGTCCTGGTGTTTCTGATCAGTATTCCCATAATTGAGCCCACATGACTAACGAAAGTGCTGATATACAGCAGATGGGCAGGAATGAGAATGAAGCCTTTCTTTTCCTTTTTTACATGCTACAATACACAGTGCTTGCTAGGCACCTCGTCGGAACTCTCCCAAAGGATACCGTATTATTTTTGTTTTTATATTCATTTGGGGAGTCAGTTCGTGTTTATGAGTGATCCAATTTATTTAAACAGAAAGGAAAAAGGTGTACAGTAAGAACTAGCTGATTAGTTCCTCGTTACTAGTATATTCAATAAGATCACTGTAACCTCGCCCCTGGATCAATAAAGGTATAGATAAGGTCAGGCACTTTCCCCCAAAGGTCTCTAACTTCAGTTTGAGACACTGATACGTGACTATGATGTGTTGAACGATCAAATTCTCACCCATCAAAGAATTAGACATGTTGCTCTGGCGTTACAGCAAATACATGATACAGTGCGGCCTACACATGCAGTTATACAGACAGTACACACGTTCAGTTATACAGGCAGTACACACTATGGACAATGGCAAATGTCTCCCTAAATGACTGCACAAAGCTTTCATACAACACCTCTATGCAAGACGATAGAAACTTCGCACACAGTGTGAATGTGATTTAGCTAAGCTCTTGCTTGAGTCAGAATGGACAAGGGTATTGACATCCCCACCTAAGCTATCAAGTAACATAAGGTGAGGTTCAAACTGATTTCAGTTTAACATGAAACAGTGCCTACCTTTTTGCATATTTATTTTATTGACATTTGAATAGCAGGTAAAACTACATCGAAGGATATATGTAGCAGTAGTATAGTCTCAGTTATTACTCTTTGAAAGGAATAAAACAATGCAACAGTCATCACAAACTTTAAATACGATATACATGAACATATCAACGAGTAACTTACTTCCAGTAGAATGAACCTCTTTCCCCTGCCCACATTGTAATGCACTTGAAGTTGATATCCTACCAATGTTTTGGTCCTTTCCTTCTTTGTACTCTTACTGAGAAAGGCAATAAGTGTGGCTCTTAGTCAAACCTCGGACACAACAGCATGTAATTCACTGAAGGCTTGCATCCTTGGCCTTCCACCACAATCCTAACCAGATGAAGCTACTCGAAGGTTAACTGACCTGACCTGATTATTAGTTTTTCAAAATCTCCGCATGAACAGGAAATATGCTAATGTTCCATCTACCACTGGATTGCATTACACTTCTATTCAGTGTATGGAAACTGAAAGCCAGCATCTATTGGAGGGACTTAGGAAACATCTTATCTCCCACCTATGCAGGCTCTGAAATTATATTTCAAAGATGTTCTATGACCGCAAGGAATCACCACCAGGAAAAGGACTTTGTGCGTAATTTTATGTTGGTGCATGTACATTTGTGTTATTGTTTTGACTGTGTAGCACCGACACCTCTGCATCACAACAGGGGCCAAAGTTTTACAGCCCCCAGTTTTCATACAAATGGACTGTGTGGTTTGAGGACATTGACAGCTATGATGAGATAACATCGGGGACTGTGGGGTTCAGTTTGGCTTGTTACAGTTCTATTGATGTAGATGTATTTACACTAAAAGAAAACAAACATTTGCAATGCAATAGGTCTCGCTTTTGCGAGAGTTAGAACTATTGGTGCTGTAAATGCACATCTGGATTTTTCTTGCCATATGCTTTGGCTGCCAGAATTGAGAAGTGTCGTTCTCCTTTCCTGGAGTGTCTAAACCTGGGGATGCAAACCAAAGGGCATCAGAAGAGCTTAATGTTCTGACTGGAAAGTAATGAAGGAAATGTTCTAGAGTTGGATACCCTGTGTGATTTTTGCACGTTAGTGAGAAATGAGTGAGGTGTGTGTATTAGTACTCCTGTTCCAAATAACATGTTTTATTTGGACAGGTTAATTTTCCCTGGTGTGCATGTATACATAATAATATATATAATAACATCCATAATTATTTTCAATGCAACCTCTTGCCTCACCATGCAATTATTTCAGCTTCGTTTGCTTTTTTGTTACGTTTAAACTTATATTGCCATTTGCATTAAAGGGTATAGAAGCACTAACAAGCTGTGTAATGTGGTCTACAAATATTGCCTTTTACAGTGTATTGACTCGAATGTTCATCATTTTGAAGCCCTATGATTTAAACAACATAACTTATGTAAATAGGTATAAATTTAGCAAACTCTTTTATAACAACCTATAACCCCCAAACTCTAATTCTCAGTAGCGACGAGCTGGATAATCACACGACGACCTGGTATCGTTAACAAAACTCGAGTGACATCACTTACTGGTACATTACTGAGGTCGAAGGATAAGTGATGAAACTTCAACTTCACTATTGTGTTCATAAAATAATTAAATTGCCTTAGTTACTTGAGAATGAACACCGCGGAGGGGCTGAAATGGGAATGCGCCACAATAAAACAGAGTTAATGTGGGTTACTCAGAGTGACAATTTTGCGTGGACCAGTTTATCTTAAAATCGTTATTTTAGCATGATGGTGCACTCTATTTTAAAAGGAAATGCCTAATATTTCCAGGAAAGGTATAATTGCTGGCTGCAGCAGCCTATGAAGAAACAAAAACCTAGCACGTAAATCTCAGATTAACGGTTTCCTCTATGGTAGCAAATTGATGTCCTTTGAGAAAAAAGTTAGCTAATTTTTTATGCTTTCTCTTTAGCATTTTCAGTGTAACATCAACATCTGAAGGAAGAACTATAGTAAAACCTAAATCATGTATTCATTGAATGGGAATATGGACGCAAACTATAAACACGTCTGTCAGAATTAGAAACAAGGTTGTAAAATGTTTGACGTGTCCTGTGCTGATTAAGCCTATATGTTGGCTTGAAGTGATAGGGTTCCAGATCATTCCTCGTGACTGTGAGGAAGTATTTATGTCATGAAAAAAATAACTTTCCCGAAATCGTTCTTGGAACAGACAGCTTTGTAGATATCCATCACGTCTTCAGGGCATAGATGGAAACCATCTGTGTAATCACATTGTTGCCTACTTTAAACAAGCAAAGTGTCACATAATCAGGCCGAGTTCTCGCTACTTAAAAATACAAAACAAAAATAACTAGTACCTCAATCGCAGCGAGAGGGGCAGAGGGAGAAGAATTAAATTAATCTGTACTTGGGCGGTAGCCACACAGTGACAAGGAAGTGACGGCATGCCACGGGCTGCCGAATTAGAAGGCAGAAAACAAGAATCATAATGGTGAGAGCAAATGGTAAGTGATGGGCGGGCTAAAAGCCCCTTTTTGTCCAGTTTTGTTTTTCCCACATACAATAGGTTGTCACCATTGCGACAGCGCATGCAGGCTCGACCTAAAAATGGCATGAGTACTTGTAGTGATGGACCTATTGGTCTCATCCTATTTAAACTTGTTTCCATGGTACATAGTTAAAACTTGGCACACTGCTGCGTCATCCTATTGCTAAGCCAATAAAAATATATTTAAAAAATACTAGTAATCCCTACGAGGCCTGTAACTCCTTTTTCTGGTCCCATCGCCATTAACACGCTCTATTAATGAGGCCCCTGGGAGAAGAGCCAGTACCACTGCTGTGTTTTGCACTACAGATCTGAAATATGCATATCGCCAAATACTTTTCACATAAAAGCTTCAAATTGAAAATTAAAAACAGAAATGAATGGAGTGGGCTGGTTGTGCTGCATTGCCAGTCTCGAAAAAGTATGGTTAATTGCCTGTTGCTCATGGTTGCTGATTTTGATTTAATTACAGTGGTACAGTACACCTTTAATCATAATTTGACCGTTCAGCATAGCCGAGGTGGCCATGAGCATTGCAGGTTTAAAAACTGAAGAGCCTAGACTGGGGGCAGCCCTTCATGAAGTCAGGACTCAAGCTGTCATTAGGTACAGTGTGCACATACAGAGGTAGAAGCAGGATCCTGTGACATACTGACTCCACACAAGCTGCGGGAGCCAACTGTTCTGTCCCTGAGCCAAAGACAAGCTACACCACCTAATGCCCTAAATGGGAAGAGATAGGGCCTCAAAAGCATCTCAGCAAATACAACAGAATGCTAGAGGGCCCAAACATTCCGGTGTAAAGACGGAAGCAGCGGGTTCCTGGGGTCGACCAGGTAGAGGCTGCAATAAAAAGAACTAGTCAGCTGCTAGGAAACAAAATAGACTCCATCTCTAACATAGCAAATCTTATTAGAGCTATAATTATTTGAAGTGGAGGTCGGTGGGTGCTGAAGCCCCCAAAATAACCACAAAGAGTTCAGAATGTAAATGAGCAATAACAATACTTTTAAATATTGCTTTTATCTTGTCACAGAGGTGAAGTATTAGGGCGTGCATACTGACAAATTGCTGCTTATTCTTTTAAGATGGAGACAGGTTAAGTTTCTTTCTTTGACTGCAAAGTGAGAGGATTTTGTAATGTGAATTATGTGACAATGTTGCTCATTGTGAAAGGAAATGCTTAAGATGTTAATTTAGCTTGTAAACATACCAAAGGTTAAACTGTACACATATATTTCAAAATAAATCAGCAGTTTGGGAAGCACAAATGAAGCCCTCTCTTTTGTAATTATGAAGTGCAATGGAAGCAAATACTTTCATAGGAGCAAAGCACTTTACTTGGTGACGGGGACATGAAAAATATTCTCTGAAACCTAATTTCCACATATTATCTTTTGCATGCTTCATTGGTTTATCAGTAAAAGTATATGTCTATGCATAGGATGAAGCCATTTCAAAGGAAAATGGTGTGCCTGTAAATGTCAGTCTGCTGCCACACCGTCATTTAGTAACATACTTATGACAATGTGCTCCAAAATGTACCTTCTGTTACATACTACACCCTTAACACTCACCTGCTAAATGGATGAGGCTCATTCGCTACACATGTTCTTTGTGTGACAATTGAATATTTCACAATCTTTATGGCATTTGTGCCACAGAACTGATGGCAGGACCCCCACTCCAAATACTTTTCCAAAACCACTGCCTGGAGCTGATCTGTGTAAGGCTAAATAGAGATCCTTAAAGGCTCAGAAATCAGCCTACATCATGACTATTGAAGTATCCAGTCTGAAGGTGACAACTCACTCCCTAGCAGAGCAAACACAAAACTGGGGCAACAGACTGAAAGATGCAGAGGGTGGATACCACAGGAATAATCTCAGATTTGTTGAGGTTGTGGAGCAGGCGGGGGGATTTGGAGCAATAGATCCTGAATGCAGTCTGACCCATGGACCTCTCTACACCATTATTTATTGAAAGACCACACAGGACCTTGGCCCCACCACCACCTGTGGGAGTGCCACCAAGGGCCTTTATAGCGAGGCTCCTAAAATACTTTGATAGAGACGTCATACTACTGTGTGCCAAGAGGAGAAGGGCACCTTATGAATGAGGGGTAGGTCATTAAGATCTTCCCTGACTACACCTTTAAGGTGCAGAGGATGTGGAAATCCTTTATAGCAGAAAAACAGAAGCTGAAAGCCATTAATTTAAAGAACATGTCACTTACCTTCGGTAACGCATTATCTGGTAGAGACTCTATCTATCTACAGATTCTTTACCTTAGAATTTCCTGGCGTCAGCTTGGAATCCGGAATTGTTTTCTGAGCAGTACCCTACGTGCACCGTCGGGTGGCGTCATAGGGATCTGCGTGGCCTTGTCAAGCCTATAACGACGTACATTACTTCTTTTACCCATGAACCTCCATGCCAGAAGCGCCAAGTCATGAATAGAACCAACAATTCATCTGTGCAAAACTAGGGCCCTGAAAGGGATAAACCCTAAGGCTTTTAGACAAATCCGCAGAATGGGGAGGCATAGGTGTGTGTAAGGAATCTGTAGCTAGGTAGAGTCTCTACCAGATAATGTGTTACCGAAGGTAAGTAACTTGTTCATCTGATAGAGACTTCTAGCTGCAGATTTCTTACCTTAGAATAGATACCTAAGCCATAACCACCTAGCGATGGGCTGCAGATAGATCTCCTTTATACTAAAAAGTCCTCCCGGACAGAATGGGAAATGTGTCTGTCCCTCCGGATCTGACTATCCAGGCAGTAGTGTTTTGCAACCGTGAGCAAGGATGCCCACTTTGCTCCTGACATATCCAGGACTGAAACACCTTGCGCTAGCGCAGTGGAAGCAGTCCTGCCCCTGGTGGAATGAGCCCTCAAGCCCTCAGGAGGCTGCTTCTTGGCCAGTGCATAGCAGATTTTAATGAGAATGACCCAGAGTGAAATGATACATTTCTGCACTGCCTGACTCTTCTTTGCTCCCACGTACCCCACAAAGAGTTAATCATCCACCAAGAACTCTTTTGTGCGGTCAAGGTAGAACGACAATGCTCTTTTCGGTGGAGTCGCTCCTCTTCTTTAGAGGGATGCAGTGGAGCAAAAAAGGTGGGCAGGGTGATATTCTGACCCAGATGAAATGGGGTCACCAATCTGGCTGCCAAAATAACTTTACAGACTTCAGGAGGAAGGTCAAAAGTCATCTACTGTCACCACTCAATCTCCGTGCATGAAGGTGCAGAGTTGACAGGTTCGTATGGAGAACCTGCCCCTGCTGCGGTGACAGAAGATCTTCCCTAAGGGGCAGCCTGACTTAAGGTTAGATGCTCATTTTCAGAAGCTCGGGATACCAGACTCTCTCGGAGCCACTAGGATTACTTGGGCCCGGTCATTCTTGACCTTCTTGAGAACTCTGGGCAGAAGTGGTATCAGAGGAAAGGCGTATAGGAGGCCTGAATTCCATTTGCGTCAAAAAGCTTTGCTGAGCGATTTCCGCCTTGGAAACTCCAATGCTCAATACTGCTGACATTGCCCATTCTCTGCGGAGGCGAACTGATCTAACCAAGGCTCTCCCAACTGCCTAAAGAGTCCTTGCTCCTACTCTGGATGGAGACACCATTCGTGATCCACTAGGCATCAATGACTCAGTTACTCTGCCCTGGCATTCAGAGAACCTGCCAGGTGTTGAACCACCAGGGTTTTGCCCTGCTGTTCCAGCTATGCCCAGAGACAAAGGGTTCACGACACCACATTGCCCTGCTTGTTGCAGTACCACATTGCAGTAGTGTTGTCTGTGAACACCTGCACCATCTTCCCTTTTACAACAGGAAGAAATGCTTTCAATGCCAGTCGGATCGCTCAGAGTCTGGATTCCTCTGATCTCCATCTGTCCCAGATGGACGCCCCATCCCAGAAGTGACGCATCTGTCACTACTGTGAGATATGGTTGGGGAAGGGAGAGGAGTCTGCCTCTGACCCAATCACAGTTCACTAACCACCACTGCAGGTCTTTTGCAGTTCCCTCCGAGATCTGGACTGTGTCGGTGAGACTCCCCTGATGCTGTGCTCACTGGAACTTCAGGTCCCACTGCAGAGCCCCCATACGCCATCTGGCATGTTTGACTAACAGGATGGAGGAGGCCATGAGGCCGAGCAGCCTCACAGTCTGTCTCACTGAAATCCAGGATAGAGTCTGAAACATCGGTAGTATAACCTGAATATCCCAGACACGCTGCTCAGGAGGATCAGCCCAAAACTGCACTGTGTCCAGAACAGCTCAGATGACAGGGAGCTTCTGAGAGAGAGTTAGGCGTGACTTTGGTACATTTATAGGGAACCCCAGCACATGCAGGAGGTTTGTCGTAGTCTGAAGGTGGGTGACGAGAGCCTGCGGCATAGGAGCCTTTAACAACCAGCCGTCGAGGTAGGGGAAGACTGAAATCTCTAACCTGAGCAGATGTGCTGCTTCCAATGGCATCAATTTTGTGAACACCCGAGGGGCACTGGTGAGACCGAAGGGGAGCATGCTAAACTGAAAGTGCTTGTAGGCCACTTTGAACTGCAAGTAACACCTGTGGGTAGGCAGGATGGGGATGTGAAAATACGCATCCTGCAAGTCCAGTCCTACCATTGAGTCTCCTTGGTCTAGAGCAGATAAGACCTGAGCAAGAGTGAGCATCTTGAAGTTCTCCTTTTTGAGGAAGAGATTGACGTCCCATAAATCCAAAATAGGGTGAAGACCCTTGTTCTTTTTGGGTATCAGAAAGTAGCGGGAATAACAACACTGCCTATTTCTGACATTGGGACTCTTTCTACGGCTCCCTTGGCCAAGAGAGCTGCAACTTCCTCGCGGAGCAAGACTAGATGAGCCTCCATTAACCGTTCTTTTAATGGAGGCAGAGAGAGAGGGAAAGACTGGAAGGGGAGGGAATAGCCCTTCAGTATGATCTGCAAGACCAACTTGTCTGATGTTATGGACCGCCAGTGAGGGAGATGAAATTGAATCCTCCCTCCAACTGGACGTGAATGGACTTGCAGAATCATACTAGGAGGACTTGGGCACTGTAGAGGAGGGGGGCTTGGTGGTGGCCAACCTCTGGCTAGCCTTTCTGGGACTGAAGGTACCACAACCTCATCTTTGTAATGGATGTTGAGTTGACAGAGGAAGGTGGCTGATTTGTGGGTGGTGTGGCACCACACCCCTTCTGAAGCCTCACAAGGGACAAAAGGCAGACTACTGGCGAGCGGTTGCTAGAGGTCCAAGGATCTGGCCATAGCCCAACAGTCTTTGAACCACTCAAGTGCTGAGTCTGTCTTTTCTCCAAACAGGTGTGAGCAATCGAAGGGCATGTCCATAAGGTTTGCTTGGACATCCCCCGAAAAGCCAGAAGTACGAATCCGGGTGTGGTGTCGAAGGGCCACCGTCAATGAAATCTCTCTACTCAGCTAGTCGGTCGTGTCAAAACACACCTAATCGTAAACTTGGCTGTGTCTCTCCCATGTTTAGCAGCTTGTGAGAGAGTGCCCCGTATGCCCTCTGGGACCTGGGGCAGCACCTGTGCCACAGTATCCCATAAAGTATGGGTAAAATGGCCCAATAGGTATGAGGGGTTTATGGACCTCAGTGCCAGACTGGAGGAAGAAAACATCTTCTTCCCAAGTTGGTCCAGCCTCTTGGATTCCCTATCCAGGGGAGCTGAAGGGAGGGCACCATGGGAAGTGGAGGCCTGGATTACCAAGCTGTCCGGGGTGTGTGTTGGGTGAGGAAACTAGAATCATTTGGAGCTGGTCTATGGCGGCGGCCAATTGTTCTATTCACAGGAGCCCCTGTGCTGGGTTTGGACCACATCCCTAGCAGGACATCAGTGAAGGCTTTGTTAAAGGTTAACATCTGTTCTGATGTGGAAACCCCTGGCTGAAGCACCTCAGTCAGGAGGTTAGTCCTGACTGGCACCATAGGCAAGTATAGGTCCAAGACCTCAGATGCTCTAAGTACCACCATAGCATATGAAGCTCCCTCCTTCGTAGCCACAGTAGGAAGTGAGAGCTTGCCAGTATCTGGAGAAGTACCCAGTCCACTGGCTACCCCTAGTTCCTCATACCAGTCCCTATGCTCCAACCCATATTCTAAGGTGTCATGGGACCCCTCCCATTCCTCACCTGTACCTGGCTGATCAAAATAAGCCTCAGGCACTGATCTAGATAAGGTCGGCACAATCGAAGTTGGGATCGGCATCGTATGACGTTGTTCGAGCTCATCTGGATAGAGGACGGGGCTTACACAGCCGTTGGGCGAGGCACATGGCATCGTAAAACTCCTTGAGCTGAGCGGGGGTTGCTACGGCTCCCATAAAGGGGGTGGGGGGCAGATCTGAAGTTGGGCATGGCGAAGTTGAAGTGTGCTTGGACTTCTTCTTTTTGTACCTCTTACCTGAGTGCCTGGAGGACCTCGAGAGGGACAAAGAGGACTTAGGGCTCCTGGAGCTGTCCTGTGCCCTCCTCCTCAATCGGGACCCTTACCTCCTAGGAGTTGCGCCAACCAAAGTCGACTGCCAGGCCACCATGAGCTTCAGACACTGCTCCCTGGCAGTCAGAACACGACTTTGAGTCGTCATCTCTGTCGAGGCACCAGAGACATACCTGGTGGGGGTCTATCACCGACATGGCGCGATGGCATGCACCACACAGCTTGAACCCCGTCTTCCCCGATGTCATCCTCGCACAGACTCGAAAAAGCGTTCACATAAAGGTAAAAAAAAGGCCTGCCAAAAAAGGCAGAGGGTAGCTCGAATGTGGACCTGCGCTTAACCGGGAACGGAAGGAAATGACTGACGTACATGCGCCGGGGTGGTGCCTTTATAGACGACCGTGATGTCACACACGGCTCCAATGATGCCACATGGATCTGAACGATGCCACCCAATGGCGTGTGCGGGGTACTGCTCAGTGAAAAATTCTGGAATCCCAGCTGATCTCTATCAAATATGGATGCTCTGTTTCCAGCAAAATTTAAAGTAATCCATGACCAACAATTACATTTTTAACCGGACCAGAAAAAAGAGTGGGAACAGTGGGAGGTTGGTGACAAATCATGATTACGACCAGCCCTGACCACATCAGATGGCTCACAAAGAACTTAACAGAAACAGAACAGATCCACAGTAGGCTACAGCCGCACACCACAACCAACTCTAGATAAAGCAAGGCTAGTGGTTCACAAAGATGGAAATCTCTATCTCGACTGACAACTTGATCCACACATGTAAGAGCAGCAGTAATCTGATACACCTGAAGGAAAGTAAGGAAATGCATTGACTTAGACTTTAGATGCCATTGAGATGAAGTAATGAAGGTCAATAATCACTGAGTGAATTAATGATAGAAATTTTATAAAGTGTAACAATGCCCAAAGATGTCAAGGCGCTATGTGCAGACCCTGAGATAAGCTCTCACATGACCGAACCCCTTTCAAAAAGAAAAGTCAGACTTTCCAAAGAGCATGCAGTTGAGTCCAGACAGAAGCCCTAACCAAAAGCTGGACAATTACAAAGAGAAGAGCCATGTTTTTAAGGCTTTCCTAAAAGGCATATGCAGCTTTATCATGGCGAGATGACGGGGGAGGGAGTTCCATATATTAGCAACTGCCACCGAAAACACCCTTCCTCCCCATCTCCTCCTATGAAATAAAAGGATGAGAATAAGGTTCGGAGTTGCCAATCTGAGCAGTCTGCGTGGGGAGTACCATTGAGTAATGCTTTTAATCCCCCCTGTGCTGACACCATTCAATGATTTATGCACAATACACATAGCCGTAAATGTAACACGCTTCTGTATTGGATGCCAGTGAAGGTCATACAATCCATTAGAGATTGACATATGTCTTGGAATATCTAATGTCAACCTTGCATTTTGCACCAGTTGGAGTGTGGCTAGAGTGGTCTTGTTAGCTTCTAAGAAAAGGGCATTACAATAATCAGTTCTAGATTAAATTAAGGCAAGGGCCACCTGTTTCCGAGCTGGAGGGGGTGTAAGGACAAATCTTCTGCAATGGTCTAATTATCCAGAAGCAGGTAGCTACATTATGGTTGACTTGTTGGTCAAAGGATAGATCATGGTCCATAATGACTCCTAAATTTTTTGCTGACTTGGCACACTAACCATAGTCTTGGGCCCTGATGATTATAGTAGTGTTTTTGAAAAAAGGGAAGCCACTGCAGTATCCTGTGTTGTACAGACCTATTATTTTAATAAATAGTGATACCAAGGTATTTTCTACAGTCTTAGCTGTGAGGCTAAGCCCAATCATTGGAAAATTGGTATCCGCAGGCAACATGGTTTTATGCCAGGGATGGGCACTATTGACCATATTCAGTGGAATATTACTCTGTTTTACGCGCAGCAGAGTCAAAGAGCCCAATGGCTCTTGCCCTGCTGTTCACTGAAAAAGTGTTTGACAGGGTAGCTTGGATGTTTTTCTGGGTACTCATGCAGTGGTGTAGATTTGGGGAAGGTTTTATTAGGACAATACAAACAGTGTATAGGAAGCCTAGTGCCAACCTTCAGTTTATGGCAGGTCAAATCAATTCTATTTGGATAATAAGAGGGACAAGGCATGCGTGTCCCTGTTCCCCTCTTTTGTTTGCCTTACATATAGATCCGTTCATAAGAAAGCTGGAAAGCAATGCTCAGATTAAATCTATGTGCTTTCAAGGCAATAGCACCTAGACGCTGGCATATGCTGATGATATAGGAATTGTGACCCTTGGCCCAGGAGTATCAATTCAGGAGATGGAAAGGGAGGATGTCTGGGTATTCTCTGAATCAGACTAAGACCCAGCTGGTAATGAATTAACACATACAGTTTGCAGATCCGTTTATAGTGGAAAAGGCTATTTATTTGGGAGTTTGCATAGAAGCTAATTTGGAAAAGCTGGATGAAATCAATTTGATGCCTGTACTTAGTACGGCTAAATGGGATTTACCCAGGATGAATCATTTTCACCTTTCTATTGCTGGTCGATGCAAATTTATTAAGATGGCATTTTCACCAAAAGTCCTATTTTTTGGGGGAGTCATTTTACTGGAATTCAAAGGTAGGTGGTTCAAACAGATGGAAGATAAGGCGAATAGTTTCATTTGGTGATATTCTGAAACTAGAAGGGTCCTTAGATATCTGATGTTACCTAGCGAGTGGATAGGATGGGCTGCATTAAATGTTAAGTATTATCAGTGTACTTCAGCATTACAATAAATGAAACCCTAATATTAGACAGTGAGAGGGCTCACATGTTGAACAAGAGTGTTCCCCCTACATATGAATACTAATAGGAGAGAAAGCTAAGAGTTGTTTTTTAAAGATTATTGAATTAAGCTACTATAACAAAGTTAGATTTAAGATGCTGCTGGCCACTTTTAAGATTTGTATTGCAGTAAGCAAAAAAATTGGGATTGGAAGATATAGCTAATATACTCCAGTGCAAGGGCTCACATTGTTGCCCCAATATTTTCCAACTTGGAGTGAGAGGCTTCAAAAGACTGGGGGATTTGTTTGCTGGTAGTTGAATTGTGTCTTTTGAGGAGCTGCAGGCAGATTTCAGACTTGATAGAAGAGAGTATCTCCAAGTCAGAGACTTTCTATTGAAAAAAAGAGGTGGGCGAATGGATTTTTAAAACAAACCTTGATGGAGACATTGTGTAGTAGTTCACAGTGTACGTACAATCAAACAAATGTATAATTTCTTAGGGTTCCTTTTGTCTGAGGATCTGGAAAATCATGCAAATAAGTGGCATCAGAAGCTTGACATGGATGATCTGAGCTTTTATAAATCTCTAGAGCTGGGCTGCACTATACTGGTGTCAGCAAGATTGCATGCAAAACCTTTTAAGACTCTTTTTGATTTTTACTAAATGCCAGCAAAGATTGCTAAGTGGAGGGGAGGGTTGTTCTGTCCAAGGTCTCGAAGTCAGGGAGTGGATCATATGTTTAGCACTTGTGCTTAGCACTCGATCAGTTGAATACGGAAGTACGAACATTTTGGAAATCTCATTGTACTTGGACGAAACTTTAACTCGCCAATTAATATTATTGGGGAAACACAATGATATGGTTGCTAGTTCAGTACAGCTCTTTGTATTTATTGCTATGGCAGTTCTCCATATTTATATAGCCTTAGCCTGGCTTGACCCATTTCCCTGAGGTTCATTAGTGGCTAGCACGCTTATTATCAAAGTACAATTTGAAGAATAATCTAAATTTATGTGAGGGGAAGAGGGCCAGGAATAGGAGGGAAGAGATATGGGCCCTATTTTGGAGGTGGAAGGGAAACATAATTACTTGAATTTGGTAGACATTGAAGGAGCTCTCCATATGTGGCTTTGGCTGATTGACCATGAGGATCCAAAGATCGTATTCATACTAGATAAATTGTGTGCATTATTTACCTTTTCTCTCTTGCTGAAGGGCATGAGTAATGATTTAGGTATTTCTGCTGATGAATGCCAAACCATAGCCATGGGAGAGTAGACTGATTGTGGGGATATTTAGAGGGCACTTTGTGAAGAAGCTCTGCCTTGGAAGGGTATGAATTGAGTATGGTTTTTTGTGCTGGTTTGAATTTCTCACTTTTTAAAAAATCATTTGTGCATTGAACTCTGCACTCTGTATTTTGTTTTATGTAAACAGCTGTTGGCTTAGTATATTTGAATATATCATGAATTTAGAGAAGAATCCTCTTCGCTACGATAAATTTGTAACTATATTTGGTTGAACTCTGCTAGAACGAGGATATTGTCCCTAAATGGTCCTAAAACGTAGATGAAAATATCTGGGGCTATTAATGGAATAGCTCAGTGAGATTAAGTAACGACTAAGGCAACTAGACAGTCAGAAAGAAAAAAAAAGAGAGAGAAAAATATGAATACCTGTAAAAAGGTTTTGGCTACAGTCTGATAACATGGGTTGAGTAATGCTTTTTGTTTGTTTTCTATATTTACCTTGTTAGGTACACTGGAAGACGAGATCCTCCAGTATCAGGCGAGAGCATGATGCCTCACATGTATGTTTGAGAAAGTTTTAGGCAGGGATAGTTATAATAGTCCTAGGGAAGGCCCCTAAACCCAGAGGGCTCATTCAGAATGGCCGAAACATGTTGGAGACCCCAAAACTATGTTTTTATTCATACCTTTCGTATCCTCTATTAAAGGACATCCTTGGGGTATACCAACAGGTATTTTTATACAAAAAAAGGTCTGGATCCCTGCTTCTATCCAGCTGAAATATCCAGCACTCCCAGGAATTTTTGGTTGAGTCTGCCCTGGTAGTACCATCTACCAAAGTGTGGATAGACTGCCTATGATGAAGCAGGCCACAACTAATGGGTGAGGCATCTACTCCAATTTTTGGATTAACCCATAGGTTAACTGTAGGGGAGTCTGCTGACATTTGGTAGATAAAAAACTATTCAATCTCAATTCTTCTCTCACTGCTGGGCGGCTTACCTTCTTTTGTGCAGGATGGTTCTGATTACTGCTGCCTCTGTGTCAAGCTGGCAGTAGAGAGAATGGGAATATATATTTCTGGTTAGGTCTGGAAAGATGGGGGAGCTGAGTGATTCCTTTAAATCTATGAGTGAGTTTTTTTCGGGTATCTTTTTCATTCCCAGGCAGTGATAATGTAAAACAGAATTGTTAAACACTGATATTCCATATTTTGGTCATGCAGATTAGGATTTAAATTTCTCTAATACAGTCATTAAAGTTTAGCACAGAATGGGTTTTCAGTAGTTAATCAGCTAGCAATTCTGAAACAGAAAATGTATCATTCTTTTGTGACCATTTGGATATGAGTGATTTTCAGCCAGTAATCAGATATAGGTAGAAGATGAATTTCTGTTTTTTATTCTTCTGTTTCCTATTTCACGTTCCAGCAAACGATTCCTCATTTGTCATGCAGAAACAAACAACGTGTCCTTTGTCTCACATTGATGGTATGCAGAATGTATGAGACTGAACTAAGTCCCCATCACTTCCAAAAGTGATGCATTGCACCACCTACGCAGGGCGCTTAGGGCCAGTGAGTGAATAATAGCATCCTTTGATGTGCTGATTTTATCATTAGCCTTTGACTGCGTATAAATTACCATTATGAAGATAGACCTTAATAAGGCGCATAGATTTACGATGGAGAAGTATCACAATTAATAAATTCACCCGCAGAGTTTGTACTTGAGATCTGCTAGTTTTACGCCATTAATTCCTGGCCCAGGATACATTTATTAAAAGATATGAACACATTTTGAAGCATGTGCTCGGATAATACATCTTCTGTATTATGCGAATAAATTGATTAGTTGGGTTGCAAGGTGCTGATAATACTATTTAACCATACGATTAAAAAAAATCAAAATATAAACCCTCAATATTCTTTTCAGTTGTGTAAATGAACTAATGTACATCAGCATGCACGCAATACACAATCAATATTATAATTCTTAACAGCTTGCCAAATATGTAGATACGCTTAGATACTAATAAACAAAAGCACATTTAACAGGGCCGTTAGCGAGAAACACTCATAGATGCAGTAAGTAACTGAAGTTCTCCCCATGAGATTCTATGTCCAAAGAATGAGTGAGGAAAGATATATGAGAAAGTCAAAGGGAAGAGTGATAACAAAGACTTGCTCAGTAGCAGAGATAAGAGACCCAGGTCCATGGAAAAAAGTAATACCACACTGAAACATCGAAAGACCCTTTTCAAAAGGTGTTCTTTTGAAGACCCTCTGCTCTGAGCATTCAATTATCTAGTGCCTGCAGGCAAAGTAGCAGGTCATTTTCCGACAAGCAAAACAACGAATACACCATCCTTTGATATCTTACGGCCTTTGATGGTATGCACTATTAAACGCTTTTGCCAGCCAGTGCTTGGAAACACATTTGAGTTGTTTACCAAATTGTGAATGGAAAACGTTTTTTTGGGGGAAGAAATGTGTTTTTTGGAAGAGAGAGTCTATGATTTTACTTGTAAGTGGGATATGATGTGTTTCTTACTTCTGATTAACAGACTGTTCAATGTGCTATCTTACAAGATCTATTTTTAACATGTTAAAACATTTTAGCTATTATTAGTGCGAACCAGGATGATGTAAGAAGCAGTGCTCAGGAATGATCTTACTGAAGTGTATTTGGAGAAATATTAGGGTGAAACTGTCTTGCTAGTCAAAACGCCCTTTGAATTGCGAGTCTAGTTCATACAGCATGCCATGTTAAATGAAATGCAAAGGCAAATAGGGAACAATGCAGGAAGCCCAAAGTAGGTGAAATGAGGGCCTGCAACAATAACCCAGGAGGATGCCTCACTGAAGAGTACTGAGCCATTTTAGCCTGCAGTTTTTTTCTAAATTGGTTTTAAAGTGCTTCGCAGGGTACTGCTATTCCTATATGCTGTAAAGAACTCCTGCTAAATTACTTTTACCCTATTTAATGATACTCAGTTGATTGACTTCAGAAGGATGAAAACCAGAGCTGAACATGCCAGTGATTTAGCTTAGATAGCACCAGATGTCTGCGGTGAGGATTAACTCAGCTGTTATGCTGTCGTTTTGGATTCTTTAACACTGAAATCACTCACTGTGGCAGATTAAGAGTAAGATAGGTAATGCTAACTATATAAGTTGAATTTTCAATGGTCTTCTTGGTGGCTTAAAGAAGAGACCATGGTAACTGTAATAAAAAAGCTAGACATCCTACAGAAATTAACAGCAGTGGACAACTGTTGTAAAACCAGAAGGGCTAGATGATATTAATTAATATTCAGTTCACGAAAACTTGGCAAAATAAAACATCTCCAAGGTACATCATAAAAGATAAAAAGAAAAGTAATATGCAAAGTCACTTGTCTGGAAACATTATCACATTGGTAGTTTATCAAGGCATCTGACCAGTAATTAGCAATAGGAAAGCTAACAATTCAATGGAATATGATCAGCCCAAAGCAAGTTAACATGATCCTTTGCTGGCAGTTTTGAACAAAACTGAGATATGGTTGTAAAATGTAAGTAGAAAGGACCAGTTGGTTCTTAATAATGCTAGGCTTAACAATTTCCTGTGAAAGCCTTCGATTTTCACGGAAAAATAAACATTGTTTATTTAACTCACTCCTGCTACAGTGCTGCAATATTTCGGGGGTAGTAAAATGTTCTGGATGCCGTAAGTCGTCTAGAAACTGACGGATTTAAACCAAGTAATATGGAGGAATCCAGACGGATTACAGCGATTTAAAACAGTAATATCAGAAGTCCATATCTTATGTGATAATGTAATAGGCTGGATTTTAATCAAGTCAGATAAAAATGTGGAACCCGATACAGAATGGCAGACAAACGTAGAACAGCTTTTGGTTACAGGCACATTTTCAATCAACTGAAGGTGAGTGACGTTTGGGTAAACACAAATGTCGGTCCCCCGATAGAGCCACTGAGACACATTTAGCATTAGAAATAGTTGAAATGTCTCTTACAGTTTTTTACCTTCTTTAGTAGAAAATATTAAGATTAAGAGTGCAATCACAGATTTACCAATGTGCAAATTCCTATTATTGACTATTAAAGACCAGGTGCCATGTTCATCAAATAAAATTCCCAAATAAGAAAAAGTGGGAGTACTGCTTAGCTTGCTATCACCAGCTATAAACTTTGGTCACGTCCTGTTTCTGTTCCTGCATTTCATGACAAAAGTCTCACTTTTATTTACAATTAATCCCAAACTAGATATATAGTCAACAAAACATGCAAGTAACCTCTGTAGACCCAGAGGGGTACGTGATGTAAGGACGGCATTGTCAGCAGAGAGGAGACAGGGAACAGGTCTGTGGCCAATTTGTTGAAGATCTTTAATGTTTCAACTCAATACAGAGTCTAAGCTACTATTATACAAAGCAAAAAGCAAAAAGGAAGGGTTCCAGGACAAATCCCTCAAGGCATCAGTACATTCTCCCCTTCAACCAAAGCACACCCTCGCCTTTTTCCTATGATACATTTATCTGATGAAAGCAATAATGTGAGGGTCCACCCAAAGCTCTGTTAAAATTACCCGTAGTTGACTGTGGAGAACACTCAAAAGTACTCTACGAGCCAACAAAGGCTAAAAACAGCTGATCTTTGTTTCATTAAAAAGTATTTGCCCATGATCAGATTAAGATTAAGTCCCTGCTCAATACTTCCCAGACCTCGGTGAAAGCCATACTGTAAGTCTGAACGAATGTTGGAATCTTCTGCCCATTCTTCAAGTTGATTTAGTATCATTTTCCCGGTGACCTTGAGCATTGAGTTAATTAATGATATGGGACGATAGCAGGTGGGTTTAGAGCAGAGTGATTCCCTTTCTTTAAAATGGGGACTATGATGGACTCTGCCCAGGAATTCAATATCTCAGAACAACAGCTGGCCCCCAACACCCAGATCAAAATAGGACCCCATGGTGGTAAGTTAGCCTTAAACAGGTCAATGGGTATACCATCTGGGCCTGGGACTTTGCCACCCTAACTACCCAGCACTGCCACTGTTAGCTCACCCAAAGTAAAGGGTAGATTACAAAAACCTTTATCAATAACAGGATCTGCGCACCAGGAATATGTTCCGGGGATGGAATAAATCTCAGAGAAGTGGGCAATCTACTCTGACTCAGTCATAACCAGCTCTAGTCTGGGGGCACTGATGTCCTTAAGAAGAGGGCTATTTATAACACACCTGAAGGTGGAAGTATCCTCAGACTCTCTAGCCTCAACCAATGATTCCTACGCTAAAGTCTTCTGTGCCTTTTTCCTGGCGTTCTGTACTAGTTTATACCCTTGCCTATGCATACTTACTTCCGCGGGACAGCACAGAGTCCTATGGAGAGCTTGCATAAGAGGCTTGTGGGCTTTTGTACATTGACTATTAAACCATCCGGATTTGGGGGGGGTTGGACTAATGCGGGGGTCTGATAATAATTTGTTTAGTCCATCCAAGATCATAAGGAACCCCTTCTTGAATGACTCATATAGACAAATATCAAAAATACCCCTATGGGTAGCAATCACATTTTCAAGAAAGGTAACTGGATTAACCACCGAAGCAAAATGCCATTATGGGTAGTTTACAGAGTATTGTCAAGAGAAACCCCAACATTTATGCTCTGAAGATAATGATCACTAACATTGATAGAATAAGTAGTGAAATCACATATTAATTTTTCAAGCTTATGCGAGTCAAGGATATTATCAATTACAGTATTAGAGGCACGTCCATTGAAGGTATGATAGAAAGGTACAGGAGGGGTACATAATTCATTTGAAAAAGCAAGATTAAATTTTATCAAATGATCATCCAGTTTTGCACCACAAGAAGAGTGACTGGACGGTGACGGCAGTGGGCAGGTCCCATTTGCTCTGCTGTTGAGGTGATTGCTGGCTCCTCCCTATCCGCCCAGATATGCTGTTTGTCTTCCAGGGCACGAGTGTAGGCAGAGGAAGCTGCTGGAAGACGCGGAGGAACCATGTCTGAAATCCTCTGCTGATGTCTATATCGAACTGAGAAATACCACAAGGCTAACAGTGGGCGACACAGCAGTCGAACCTGCCCATCATGCTGCGTGCAGAGCTGGAGCAGCAAGGAGCAATGTCCATTTTCTGAATGCTCCCTTTGGCGGGCAGCTACAGGAGGGGAGTTTCCCCTGGACCCTTGGCAATTTTAGACCTGCCCGCCCGTGACTGTAACGAGGAGAGTGGGTCAGTAAGGATGGCAGCCCCTCCCAGCCGGTAAGCTTACAAAATATAAGACCATAACTATAAACTGGGTTGCTGCTTTTGTATCCCAGGGAGTTTAACCAGTGTCTACAAGTCTGACACCTAACGTGTACCATTCTTTTCAGTAATGGGCATGCAGTGTGTAGGGCAGCTGCCAGAGTCAGTACCTTCAGTACCTGGGGGTCTCGGTTCAAGCCTCGGTGTCAGTGCAACGTCCTGTGATCCTGGGCAAATTACTTAATCTCCCGTGCCCATGGACAGCACCTTGAGACCCTCATGGGAGATAAACCATGCTATATAAAATCTACATTTCTCATTTCAACCCTCAATCTGATTATCAGCTATGTCTGCTGATACTGTGAGCCAAACTGACTGGATAGCTCCTAGAACTTTTGTTAAATAACATACGTGATCAACATTTATCTTACAATTTCCACCTACTGCCACTGCTGTCAAAGTGCGTGCTGGGGGAAGCACGTGGAAAACCCGTTCTACAAGTTACTTACCTTCAGTAACACATTGTGTGGTAGAGACTCTATCTAGCTGCAGATTCCTTACCTCAGAATCTCCAAGCGTCAGCTTAGAATCCGGACGTTCTGCTGAGCAATACCCTTTTGCGTGCTGTTGGGTGGTGTCATTTGGATCTGTGTGACACCATTGGAGCCATCTCTGATGTCATGGTCACCTATAAAGGCCCCACTGCGCTGAGCATAAGTCAGTTCCTTTTCCACAAATTTCATCTCTAGAAGCGTAAAGCTATGGAAAAATTAACAGCTTGTCTGTCCAAAAACTAGGGCCCTGAAAGGGACAATCCCTGACCCTATTAGGCGTGTCCGCATAGCGGGGAGGCATGGGTGGGTGTAAGGAATCTGCAGCTAGATAGAGGCTCTACCAGATAATTTGCTACCAAAGGTAAGTAACTTGTTCATCTGATAGAGACTTCAAGCTGCAGATTCCTTATATTAGAATAGATACCAAGCCATAACCTCCTGGCAGTGGGCTACGGACAGATCTTCTTCACACTAAAAAGTCCTGCAGGACTGAACAGGCAAAATGCCCGTCTCTACGGACCTGATTGTCCAGGCAGTAGTGTCCTGCAAACGTATGTAATGATGCCCATGTTGCTGCCTGACAGATATCGAGGACTGAAACACCTCATGCTAGCGTAGTGGTAGCATCCTTGCCCCCGGTGGAATGAGACCTCAAGCCCTTAGGAGGCTGCTTCTTGGCCAGTGCATAGCAGATCTTAATGCAGAGAATGACCCTGCTCAAAATGGTTTGTTTCTGCACCACCCAACCATTACTCTCCCACGTACCCCACAAAGAGTTAGTCATCCACCAAAACTCTTTTGTGCGGTCAAGGTAGAATGACAATGCTCTATTAGGGCCTAGCCTGTGGAGTCGCTCCTCTTCTTTAGAGGGATCCGATGGAGCAAAGGAGGTGGGCAGGCTGATGTTTTGACCCAGGTGAAATGGGGTCTCCACCTTGGGGAGGAAAGAGGCACGAGTACTAAGTACCACCTTGTTCCAAAACATGGTGAGATATGGCGGCTTAGATGAGAGAGCCTCCATCTCACTCACCCTCCTGGCAGATGATATTGCCACTAAGAAGGCTGCCTTGATGGTGAGCAGCCGGAGGGGACAGTTATGTAAGAGCTTAAAGGGAGCACACATGAAAAATGTGAGAACTACATTTAAGTCCCACTGAGGCAAAAAAAAGGGTGTAGGGGGAAACATAGGAACAAGCCCCTTGAGAGATCTATGGACAATAGATAATTTGAATAATGAAGGCTGATCAGTCAGCAGCCGAAGGAACACCGATAAGGCGGAAAGATAGCCTTTGGAAGTGCCCAAGGCAAAACCCTGATGGGTAAGGGATAAGATAAGGAGAAAAATGTCACAGAGAGAAGCAGAAAGAGGATCAATAGATCTTTCTACACAATAAGTTACAAAAAAATTCCAGCGGCAGGCATATACCGTCGTAGTGGAGGGACGTCTGGCTGCTAGAATAACTTTACAGACTTCGGGAGGAAGATCGAAGGCTGTAAACTGTCACCGCTCAATCTCCACGCATGAAGGCACAGAGTTGACAGGTTCGGGTGGAGAACCTTCCAATACTGCTGCCACAAAAGATCTTCCTGAAGGGGCAGCTTGATCAGAGGATCGATGCTCATTTTCAGAAGCTCGGAATACCAGACTCTCCGTGCTCAGTCCGGAACCACCATGATTAACTGGGCCTGGTCGTTCTTCATTTTCATGAGAACTCTGGGCAGAAGTGGTATGGGCAGAAAGGCATACAGGAGGCCTGAACTCCACTCATGATGAAAAGCATTGTGACCGCGTGCTGCCTTGGAAATGCCAATGAGCAATACTGATGACATTGAGCACTCTCTGTGGAGGTGAACAGATCTAACCAAGGCTCTCCCTACTGCTGAAAGAGTCCTTGTGCCACCTCTGGGTAGAGACACCACTCATGATCTGCAAGGCATCGACGGTTAAGTTTCTCTGTCCTGGCATTCAGAGAACCTGCCAGGTGTTGAACCACCAAGGTCATGCCCTGCTGTTCCATCCATGTCCAGAGACACAGGGCCTCTTGTTAAAGGGCCCATGACCCCACACCATCCTGCTTATTGTAGTACCACATTACAGTGGTGTTGTCCGTGAACACCTGCACCATCTTCCCTTTTACAACAGAAAGAAATGCTTTCATAGCCAGTCGGGTCACCCGGAGCTTTACTAAGTTGATATGGAGTCTGGATTCTGCCGGAGACCAGAGGCTGCTAATCTCCACCTCTCCCACATGGCTGCCCCTTCCCAGAAGTGACACATCTGTGCTACTGTGAGATCTGGTTGGGGAAAGGAGAAGAGTCTGCCTCTAACTCAATCGCAGTTAATTAACCACCACTGCAGATCTTTTGCAGCTCGCTCCAAGATGTGAACAATGCCGGTGAGAGTCCCCTGATGATGTGCCCATTGGAACTTCTGGTTCCACTGCAGAGCCCTCCTGTGCCCTCTGGCATATTTGAATAACAGGATGCAGGAGGCCATGAGGGCCAACAGCCTCAGAGACTGTCCCACAGAAATCCAGGATAGAGGCCAAACCATCGTAATCATAACCTGAATATCCTGGATTTGCTGCTCAGGAGGATAAGCCCGAAACTGCACTGTGTCCAGAAGAGCTCCAAAGAAAGGGACGTCTGAGAGGGAGTCAGGTGTGGCTTTGGCACATTTATAGTAAACCCCAGCAAATGCAGGAGGTTTGTCGTATTCTGAAGGTGGGTGATCACAGCCTGGGGTGAAGGAGCCTTCAACAGCCAGTCGTCGATGTAGGGGAAGACTGAAACCCCTAACCTGTGCAGATGAGCTGCTACCACCACTATCACTATGGTGAACAACCGGGGGCACTGGTGAGGCTGAAGGGGAGCACGGTAAACTGAAAGTGCTTGTGGCCACCTTGAACCAAAAGTAACGCCTCAGGGCAGGCAGGATGGTTATGTGAAAATACGTGCCCTGCAAGTCCAACGCTACCATCCAGGCTCCTTGTTTTAGGGCAGACAAGACCTGAGCCAGAGTGAGCATTTAGAATTTCTCCATATTGAGTAAGAGATCGATGTCCTGCAGATCTAGAACAGGTTAAAGAGCCTTATTGTTTCTGAGTATCAGAAAGTAATGTGAATAACAACCACTGCCTACTTCTGACATCAGGACCCTTTCTATGGCTCCCTTGGCCTAGACAGCTGTAACTTTCTTGTGGAGCAAGACTATCTGATCCTCCATCAGCCGTTCTTTTAATGGAGGCATAGAGGGAGTTGGAAAGGTTGGAAGGGGAGGGAATAGCCCTTCTGTATGATCTGCAAAACCCATGTGGCCGATGTTATGGACAACCAGTGAGGGAGATGAAATTTAATCCTCCCTCCAACTGGACACGTATGGTCTTGCAGAATCACACTATGAGGACTTGAGTACTGTAGAGGAGGGGGACTGGGTGGTGGACGACTTCTGGCCAAACCCTCTGGATCTGAAGGTAACACAACCTTCTCTTGCACAGGATGCTGACTTGACTGAAGACGGTGGCTGGTCTGTGGATGGCGTGGTACCCAGCTCCTTCCAAAGCCTCAAAAGGGGCAAAAGACAGGCTGCTGGTGAGGGGTCGCCCAGAGGCCAAAGGACTTGGCCGTAGCCCGGGAGTCCTTAAAGCGCTCCAGCTGCAAGTCTGTCTTTTCACCAATTAGGCACGACCCATTGAAGGGCATGTCCATAGGTTTGCCTGGACATCCCATGAAAAGCCAGATATATGAAGCCAGGCGTTGTGACGAAGGGCCAATGTCAATTAAATTGCTCTACCCAGTGAGTCAGTTGTGTCCAAATCACACCTGATAGTAAACCTTGCTGCATCTCTCCCATCTTTGAATGCTTGTGAGAGAGTGTCCTGCATGCCCTCCGAGAATTGAGGCAGCACCTGTGCCATTATATCCCATAAAGTATGGGAAAAATGACCCAATAAGCATGAGGTGTTTACTGACCTCAATGCCATACTGGAAGAAGACAACATCTTCCTGACTGGTCGAGCCTCTTAGATTTCCTATCCGGGGGAGCCAAAGGGAAGGCACCATGGGAAGTGGCGACTTGGACCACAAGCTCTCCGAGGGGGGGTGTTGTGCAAGGAAGCTAGGATCACTCAGAGCTGGGCATTGGTGCACCACCATAGCATATGATCCTCCCTCCTACCTCCTCCCTCCTCCATAGCTACCGTAGGCGGTGAGAGCGTGCCAGTATCTGGAGAGGTGTCCAGTCCACCGACCTCTCCTAACTCCTCTTACCAGTCCAATTGCTCCAACTAAGACTCAAGGGGGTCCTGAGACCTCTCCCATTCCTCACCAATGCTCGGCTGATCATAGAAAGACTCAGGCAATGATCTGGCACCTCTTGGCGCCGGCTGTGGATCATTGGATATTAGAATGGGACTTGGGCTACTGGAGGGTGCCGGTGGCGCAGGGAGCGACACCAGAGAAGGCTGACAGTGTGGATCCGATATCGGATCCAAGAGACCTCATTGGCATAGAGGCCGAAGTCACCGGTGTGGAACATGATGGGGCCCCAGCCGACCCCACTGGGTCCAAAGGCACGCCGGCAGGGTCAGCCTGCTCAAATATGAGACACACAGCATCGTAAAACTCTTTGAGATGAGCGGGGATCTCTTCAGCTTCTGGAAAGGGGGGTGAGGCTTGAAGTTGGCCCCTTCAATGGCTCCACAAAACCGTGCCTGGAACGTCAATGTTCCCACTCGCCTTGACGGCAAACGGACATGGTGAAGTTGAAGTCCGTTTGGACTTCTTCTTCTTCTTGTACCTCTTCCCCGATTGCCCGGAAGGCCTTGTTTGGGACGAACAGGACTTGTGGCTCCTGGAGCAGTCCTGCGACCTCCTCATCGACCGGGACCAGGACCTACCTCGATTGCCGGGCCACCATGAGCATCAGGGACCACTCTCTCAATGATTTTGGAGCCATGGCCCAGCATTGGAACACAACTTCAAGTCATGGTCTTGGTCTAAACACCAGAGACATACCTTATGGGGGTCTGTCACCAACATGACACGGTGGCAGGCACCACACAGCTTGAACCCCGTCTTCCTAGATGCCATCCTTTGCAGAGACAAAAATCTTACAAAAAAAGTTGTAAAAAGGCCTGTCAAAAAAGACAGAGGTAGCTTGATTCCGGATCTGCTCTTTAACTGGCACAGAAGGAAAAGAACTGACGTCCGCACGCCTGGGTGGTGCCTTTATGGGCAACCGTGACATTACAGACAGGTCCAGTGATGCAGATGATGTCACTTGGATCCGAATGGTGCCACCTGACGACACGTGCAAGGGTATTTCTCAGCAAAACTTCAGGATTCCAAGCTGATGCCTGGAAATTCTATGGTGAGGATTGTGCAGCTAGAAGTCTCTATCAGATGCAAGTGCTAATTGTAACCCACATTCTCGTAAAAAGACAAATGTAGGAAGCTGGCATGGTGGGTGGTGAGTGTTATTGCCTTATGCCAGGTAACCCCTATTAGTTAGGTGTAGACAGTGTCTCGGAAGCCAGGCTCTCTAGAGGAAGCCGTGGATGAGCATCCAAGACTTATCTAGTAGACATGCAAACCTTATGCAATGCCACTGTAGTCACACAGAACTTACATACATGAAATAACCACACAGTGTTACAAAAATAAAGGTACTTATTTTAGCGACACAAATACTATATAGCCAATACCCCAACTGGAGGTAAGTAATACACACTAATATATGCACAGCAGAAATCAGGAATTAGCATGGAATGCAATGGAAGACAGTGAAAGCAGTTGTAAGTACTGAAGGCCTTGGAGGGATCAAACCATATACTAAGAAAGTGGAATGTAAAAGTTGGGTCCCCGCCCAAGAAAGTGGAATCGGTAGAGGGGAGCTGGAGGAACTATGAAACCCACAAGGTAAGTACCAGAGTGCCCCCCAGTGACCAGGAGAAAAGAGGCAAATACCTGGTTCTCCCAAGGCCCACCAAAAGGACTTCAGAGAAGGATATTTCAAGACCCAGACAAGACTACAAGAAACCAAGGGTGGATCATGGAAGAGGAAGACCTGAAAAAGAAGGGGATCAAGTACAGTTCACGTTGGAGTGTCCGGTGGTAGCAGTAGCCACTACTCACCCGTCTCTGGATGCAGGACCAGGTTGACCGTGGATAAAGACAGTCAGCACGGCAGCCCTGGAGCAGCTTAAGAGTTCCTGTAGTGATGCAGTTGATGTCCCACACCAGAAGAAGGATTGAAGTTAGTAAGTGGGGTGGAAAAACTACCAACAAGCCTTGGCAAAGACAAATGTTGTGGAGAAGAAATGAAGAGCTGCCAGGGACCAGGCACCTTGCAAATGCAGCTCATTAACTCCCAGGCTACAATCTCTCAAGAATGTGTGTCTCCCATCACAGAATGCAACTGACTCGCGGTGCAGTTGCAAGCTCCTTCGGATATGTTACTAATTATGCAAATGGACACCAAATTGATGCTCATTATGATTTTTGATGCGATCAGGGCTCTCAAGGCCTTTTAGGCTTTTGAAGTGGCAGGTCTCCATGAGAGGCTCGCAAAAACTGAGGAGACAATGGTCCAGCTTTCAGAAAGGCTCAAGAAGGCAGAGGCCAGAGTGTCACAATTGGAGGACCAATTTTCATCAAGTCAAAAGCATGCCATCCAGCTCAACAAAAAGAATTCACCTCTTGAGGCAAAGCCTGAGGAGCTTAAAAACACTCTCCCTGTTCTTACTTGCATATTGTGGGGGTTCCAGAGCATTGTGAAGGTCAGCACTCTCTTCAGTGGGTTGATTCCTTCATTAGATCCCAGGTCCTTCTGGACTCCTCAGGAGACCTATCAATAACGAGAGCCCATTGTGCACCGGCTCAATGTCCTCCTAGGGCAAAGTTGCCACACACTATCCTGGTGAACTTCATGGATTATCAGATTAAAGAAAGGGTGCTGACAGCGGCTATTAAGCAAAAACAACTTTCCATGCCTGAGATCCACCAATGCTGCATTTTCGCTGGTATGACTGCTTCATCTGCTTGCAGGAGGAAAAACTTTGTTAAACAGATGCGCTCATTTAAGGCCCAGGACTTCCAAGCAACAATCGTGCAGCAATCTAAATTGAAGGTTTTGGCTAGAAGGCAATTCCATCTTTTTACTGATGTTATGGAAACTCATCAGCTCCTCCATGAGCTTTTGCATGGATTTTCCAAGGAGCCCAGGGTGTAAGTCAAGTACTCAATTCGAGGACTGGGTCCTGGCTAGTGCCCTTAATTTTTTTTGTTTTTCAGTTTGGACATTTTAGGGTTTTGAGACTTATGATTACCTACTAAATTATGCTTCAATTTGTCTGGTTGGGTTATTAATTGTGTATAATTCAATTGTAGATTCTGGCCAGTGGGCAACTTCATCTTTTCACCAGCATTGAGGAGGCACAAATATTTCAGCATGAGCTTTCCGATTGCCCAGAGGATTTGGTGCTTGCTTATGTTTCATTTTGTTTAGCTCTGCTCAGTGATTTAGCTTGGCTAATATGTTTGAAGTTCACTGGTATGATTGCCCAAAAAATAAATTTCTGATCTATTTATGGAATGTAAGGGAGGAGAGATCACAGTCACCACAGGGTGCAAAGTCATGGCAACCAGTTCAAGGTACTACATTGCAGGAAGGATTATGCAGGCAATTCTCCTCCTGCCATGCGGTTTAGTTTTTTTGTTTTTTAGTTTTTAGTTGTTATCTTTTGGGGGGGGTATCTTTTTCTGGGAGGATGAGTGGATTTATGGGAAGGTGGGGTTTATGCAGTATAAAAAAGAGCAAATTTGAGTGCATGTTCAAGTTACTGAGCAAAGATCAGTGCAAGGTTGCTTTTGAAAGGCAGGATGCTATTTGTAATGGGATGTGAAACCAGAAGTATATCTTGTAATATAAATGGTATGTCAAACAGACGGAAATATGTGGGAGTGTTAAGCTGGCTAGGAGCTTTCCATCCACATATTATATTCCTGCGGGAAACTCATCTAAAGACCAATTTCCCTAAAATTAATATTCCTCATAAATATGTACAAACATTTTTGACCTCTGCAGGTCTGGCGGTAAAGGGGGTGGCAATCCTTTTGGGGAAGGGGCTTGACTGTCAGGTCTGTGATGTGATTAGAGACCTCCGGGGCACGTGGCTATAACTAAAGGTTCAAGTTAATAGTGCTCCTCTAAATCCAGTTAATTACTATGCTTCATTGTCTGATGACCCAGACGCATTCACAGATTTACAAGATTTCCTTGAGAGCTGTTGGGCCCCTGAGTTTCAGAGGAGACTTTAATTTTATTCAGGATTTAGCCTTAGACACCATAAAAAAATCAAAAAAGCAACTTAAACCAAATACCAAAAAGGTCTTAGATATAATTATCTAAGAGCACATGATTGTGCTCTATTGGATCCGTGGAAGTATGATCATCCTGGTATCACTCAATTTACTTATTTTTTCATGACGACACCATAATGAATCCCACATGGAGTGTCTTTTTAGTCCCCCGCTATATTTAGAGGATTGATTCTGACATCTTGGCCAATTCTTTCTCTGACCACTGTGTGATTTCAATTACTATTAAGGTAGAGGCATCAAGGAATGAGAGACCTAGGTGGCAATTGGATCGGTCACTATTATCTGATGAGGCATGGCTTGCCAATATGCAGCAGATTATTCAGGGAATCCTTCTGTCAAATCGTGACACGGCCTCACTCTTTTCTGTGTGGGAGGCTTTTAAAGCTGCTGCAAGGGGTTATGTAATTCCTCATCGGGCGTGGCAATATAAGAATCATAAAAACAAATTACCCTTCTGCAAGTGGCTATAGACTTGGCTTTAAAGGTCAATTACAGAATTAGCGGGTCTCTCTCTACAGATGAGAACCTTGCCAAAGCTAAGTATAAGTTGTAAGAATTTTTTTACCTCAGAGGACACTGAGAGCTGAAGGGCATAACAGCAGGGATTGTATGAAGAGAGTCAGCAGATTGGTAGATTCTGAGCCTGGTCCACTTGGGTAAGGCAGGAAGCCTCAGTGGTTAGGGAATTAGTTAACTCGACTAAGGGTGAAATATTTTCTGGCAAAGTTAAGGTCTCTGAATTGTTTTTGCAGCACTACAAAGCACTGTGTGAATCCATCTATCAGACTATGCAGCTTCAGCTATCAGATTATTTTCAACCAATTAGCCTCCCATGAATGACCAGCTCTCAGGCCGAAAACCTTATTGTCACTATATCCCTTAGGGAAGTACAGAAAACTCTCACTTCTATGCTGAATGGAAGGTGGCTGGCATCAATGGCTTTCCAGATGAACTTTATCAAATCTTTGCCAAGGATCTCTTACCTTTTTTGACTGACTTGTTTAATTTGAATAAAGAATGGGGTGAGATAGCCTGTACATTTAAGGAATCCATGATAGTCAGCTTTTTAAAGAAAGGAAAAAAATCCTTGTGATGTAAGTTCTTATTACCCGATCAGTCTGCTTAACGCGGATTACAAGTTATTTATGAAGACATGGGATACTCACACTATTATTCTCAAACTCTAATCCATTGGGACCAGACGGGTTTTGTAGCTGGCCGGCTGATGGCTGCCAATACTGTTTTTTAGTACAAGCATTAGATTATTTCTCAGCTAATAATACTAGAGCGACAGTAATAATGGTTAACGATGAGAAAGCTTTTGATTTAGTCAATTGGCATGCCCTCATTTTCTCTCTTGAGAAATTTGCTTTTCCTTTGTAGCATGTTTGCGTAGTTATATCAAGGCACCCAAGCTCAAGTAATGGTTAATTCTCGGTTAGCAGGAGCAGTCGACATTAATAGAGGGACTCAGCAGGGATGCCCCCTTTCTCATATTTTATTTACTATTTTTCTAGAGCCCCTTACCATTAGGATCCGGGTTAATTTGGCTATCGAAGCCCCTATAGACGGAATGCCAAAACTAAAAATGTTTGCTGAAGATGTTATTCTTTACTTGAAACATGACAGTGAGAATGTACAGAGAGTGTTGAGGAATTCTCACAGTTTCTTTATATTAAGGGTTATAAAATCAATCAAAAGAAAACTAAACTGCTTTTCTCTAATACTCCCGCCAGCAGTCTTCTGCCCTCCATATAGCAACAAGCTCTATCCCAAGCCCCTATTCAATATCTTGGGATTCATGTGGCAAACAACTTTTCTCAGTTGTTTCAATTAAGTTTTGTCCAAATGTTTCATAAAATAAAGGGTATTTTGGATAGATGGACACTTCTCCCATCGACTTTGATAGGCAGAGTGGCCCTCATCAAAATATCTATTCGCTCACTTTTACTGTTTCTATTCACGAATATTCCCATTTAAATAAGTAAGAGATATTTTAGCTACCTTGACACTATGTTTAGACAGTTCGTATGGAACTGTAAAACGTATAGGGCGAAGAGTTCAGTGCTTCAGCTTCAGACCGCACAGGGTGGGCTGTTCCTTCCCTGTACACAGACCTACTAATAGGCAGCTCTTTTAGATATTATGGTCAGAACACTGGCTGGGGGAGCAATGCCTGACACATTTTTTAGACGTAATGATGCAGGAGGCCGGTGCATGGCTTCTGGTCTTTATCAAGATTCTGGAATTACCATAAAAACAGATATAAGCTAATACAGGGCTGGAGTTCCCTTTTGTCATTATTTTATCATTCAAATTAAATACTATCAGGTTTTACACTGCTGAATCTCCATGAGGCCAGGCATGAAGGCATGCAGCTATCTCCATCACACTTTAGATTTTGGTACCATTCTGGGCTAAAGGAACTAGGACAGTTTATACGCCGTGGTAAATGTATGACCGGACAGGAGATTTGTGCATAGTGTGGTGATTCATATAAGCAATTCTTTTTTTAGTTATCAGCAGATTGTTAATTTATTGAGATCCCATTATTTGGATCCCCACTTAGAAACCAATACTGTGGTGTTGGCGCCTTTCAGGTCCAGCCTTTTGGGTGTAGGGAATTGGTATATGCTGTTACGTAATCAAGGAGGACAGATGTGCTTGACAGCTGTCCTAGAGAAGATTAGTGAAACCAGACAATGCCTGTTCTCTGAGGATGATTGGCAAGTGATTTCCTTTTTTCAGCCATAAAGACTTAAGGGTGGATAACTTTAAGACAAGATCATTCTTATCTCGTTGGATGCCGTATTATACCCCTGCGGCCCTCCACAGAATGTTTCCCTCTTAAAAGGATTGGTTCTTTGTGTGCAAGCAGGAGGGCACTGATGCGTGTCTTTATGTTTTTTACACCTACCCCAAACTTCTGGCATCATCTTTCTTTAGCCTTTAGCCAGGCTCTGGGAGTAGGCTTATAGTGGGAACAATGTTTTTTTTTTTTTTTTTATTATATTAGTCAAACTTAGGGCTATCAAGTGAGTAAACCTGCACAAATGTTTTGGCAGTTGCACTTTCTGTGGCCCGTTTGCTTTTGATTTAGTCAATTGGCATGCCCTAATTTTCTCTCTTGAGAAATTTGGTTTTCCTTCGTAGCATGTTTGCAAAGTTATATCAAGGCATCCAAGCTCAAGTAATGGTTAATTCTCGGTTAGCAGGAGCAGTCGACATTAATAGAGGGACTCAGCAGGGATGCCCCCTTTCTCATATTTTATTTACTATTTTTCTAGAGCCCCTTACCATTAGGAACAGGGTTAATTTGGCTATCGAAGCCCCTATAGACGGAATGCCAAAACTAAAAATGTTTGCTGAAGATGTTATTCTTTACTTGAAACCTGACAGTGAGAATGTACAGAGAGTGTTGAGGAATTCTCACAGTTTCTTTATATCAAGGGTTATAAAATCAATCAAAAGAAAACTAAACTGCTTTTCTTTAATACTCCTGACAGAAGTCTTCTGCCCTCCATACAGCAACAAACTCTATCCCAAGCCCCTTTTCAATATCTTGGGATTCATGTGGCAAACAACTTTTCTCAGTTGTTTCAATTAAGTTTTGTCCAAATGTTTCATAAAATAAAGGGTATTTTGGATAGATGGACACTTCTCCCATCTACAACTCTGGCATACAGAATGGGTCCCATCATACAAAGACTTATTTAAAAAAAATTCCGGTCCAAGAAGGTTTGAGGGGGCATATGCTAAAAGGGTGGGGGCCCAAAGAGATTTCGATCACCATGACACTATTTCAATATTTTGTAAATTGTGGGGAACGGTGCTGTATTAATTATACAGGCTAGAGGAGCGGTAGGGAAATAGTATTACCCTTGGCATCATGGTGTTATTCTCTATTGCCTTGTTGCCACTTTTGCACAGGTTCACTTTAGTAGTAGAGGAACAGACACTATCAAGTCCTTTACGGAATTATTAATCAACTCGGAATTGCATAGGAAGCCTATGTGACCCCCCCGGCACGGCATTTTGCCATGCTTTATATTTTTCTCTGCAGTTCCTTCTGTCTGGGCTCTGATACCCTAGGTCGGGGATCACATATTAACCTCCTTTTTTGTCTTCCTCTGTCTTTTAGGTGGTATTAGGTCTACGCTTTTTCCAGGAAACCAGCACTTAAGTATTGGTTTATCTAGCATTTATACTTGTTTATGTAAGCACTCGTCCACTTTGGCACATGTTCACTATGAAACAAGTTTGGGATTTTAGGATCTTGGGTTATAGCACATTAGCTGCATGTTTGATGTTATTTTTTTTAGGAATTTGTTCAAAAACTTTGCTACACGATTTATTTTTTGTTATCAAAATATTCTGCATTGATGAAGCTTATCAAAAGTTCGACTCGGGTTGCGGGATGTTTTAAGCTATTCTTATTTTGTGTTTTGTATATTGTATATCATCTCTGCTCAGTAAAAATATTTGTTTTTTAAAGCAGAGTAACTAAAATGGGTTTGTTGATTGTCATTAGTATCCAGTACACCTCAAACCCTTTTTGTGGGGAAATTACAAAGAGTATTATTGAAATATTCACCCCACAATAAAAGCGTTTCCCTCCGTGGGATAGGACATGATTTATTCAGATCATTTTCTAGTTGGACCAAAACATAAAGCATCCCAGGTGGTGAAGCATTGTTATGAAAACGGACAATTATAAAATTAATATCATGCGAACATTCCAAAACAACAGTCAGCCAATATGGTGAGTCAGATGTTACTTTCGTCGTGCTGGGGGGCACAGTATTTGAGACATAAATGGCTAGTCATCCCTTGGGTCTACCAGAGCTGGTTTTCACAGTGGGTTGGTGAAAATTATTAAATCAATTTATATGGATAGGATCTCTAACCCAGGTCTCATGGAGACAAAGGAAATTAAAGTGGAAATTAAAATCAGTCCAGGAGGATGCAACACCTTGGAGCGTAATCTTACCACATGCCAAAATAAAACTTACAAAGTGGCAGGGGTCCCTGAAAGACAGGAAGAAAACCTGGATTGACACACCCAGCCAAACTATGGGGGATGGAGGGGGTGGCCGAATGGTAGGTTGACAGATGAGAAAGGGGAACAGGGGCAGGAGCAAAGGGTCAATTTCCTTAGCTGTTGAGTGTTAGCATCATTCAATCCTGTCAAAGTGGAAAAACGGTTCTGAGTGGTAAGCGAGGGATGGAATTCGGTGGACTGTGCAGGAATATCATTAATACCTAGCCCAGGTCCCTCTCTAGGGTTCAAAGGGTGGTAAAAAAAAACAATGGGAGAATTATAACCTGCTGAGGGAGAGAAGATGGCAACCTAATGGTGGTCCTACACAAAATTAGCTCCACCAAACAAGGAGATTTAATAGACATGACAACAGTCACCTGGGAGTCCCTTGTCAATCCAACTGGCCCTTCTTACAATGTTTAAGTACTTAAAGAGGTCCTTCGTCAAACCAGTTTTACTCCCCAACCAATTAATTGATTTGTTCTTTAAGGTGCCCCAGGACTTGAAATCTGGGTGCAAAAGGGTAGGTACATTGCCTAAAATAACAACATAAGGTATAGCTTCAGTGGGAGGGTCAAGAGTAAGTGACCAGCCTCTTGTTAGAAATGGGGTCTCTGGTTGACAGTCAGGTTACCCCCTGTTCAAGCAAGGACCCTCACTCTAGTTAGGATAAAAGAGAATCACCCTCAGCTAACCCCTGCTTACCCCCTTGGTAGCTTGGCAGAGCAGTAGGCTTAACCTCAGAGTGCTGGGCGTAAAGTATTTGTACCAACACACACAGTAACTTAATGAAAACACTACAAAATGACACAACACCAGTTTAGAAAAATAGGAAATATTTATCTAGACAAAACAAGACCAAAACGACAAAAATCCAACATACACAAGTCAAGTTATGATTTTTTAAAGGTTTAAAATAAAAAGAGTCTTTAGGTAGTTGTAACAACAAACTAGCGCTGCTAGCGTGTAAATGTACCTGGTTTGCGTCAAAAATAACCCCGCACGGGTGGTGTGCGTCGAAAATAACCCTGCACGGTTATATGCGTCGAAAACAACTCGGCACGGCGATGCGCGTCGAAAAAGCCAGCCACGCGACGGTCCGAAAGTCCCGCGGCGCAGGTTGCGATCTCTCAGCCGTCGTCAGCGATGCTGCGCGTCGTTTCTCCTGCTCCGGGCGTCGATTCTCCGGTCGCGTTTCCTGCGGCGTCGTTTCTCAGCTGCGGAGCCGGCGTCGCGTCATTTTCTCAGCCGCGATCGGATTCGCGTCGATCTTTTCTCCGCACGGCGCTCGGTGCGTGTATTTTTGTCCTTAGGCTGCCAGCCTCTCCTTTCAGGGTCCCAGGAACTGGAAGGGCACCACAGAGCAGAGTAGGGGTCTCTCCAGAGACTCCAGGTGCTGGCAGGAAGAAGTCTTTGCTATCCCTGAGACTTCAATAACAGGAGGCAAGCTCTACATCAAGCCCTTGGAGATTTCTTCTTCAAGATGGAAGGCACACAAAGTCCAGTCTTTGCCCTCTTACTCTGGCAGAAGCAGCACTGCAGGAAAGCTCCACAAAGCACAGTCACAGGCAGGGCAGCCCTTCCTCCTCAGCTAACAGCTCTTCTCCAGGCAGAGGTTCCTCTTGATTCCAGAAGTGTTTCTAAAGTTTGTAAGTTTGGGTGCCCTTCTTATACCCATTTTAGTCTTTGAAGTCACCTTCCTTCAAAGGGGACTCACACCTTCTTGTGAAATCCTGCCTTGCCCAGGCAAGGCCTCAGACACACACCAGGGGGCTGGAGACAGCATTGTCAGAGGCAGGCACAGTCCTTTCAGATGAGAGTGACCACTCCACCCCTCCCTCCTAGCAGAGATGGCTAATCAGGAAATGCAGATCACACCCCAGCTCCCTTTGTGTCACTGTCTGGTGTGAGGTGAAAAACAACCCAACTGTCAAACTGACCCAGACAGGGAATCCACAAACCAGGCAGAGTCACAGAATGGTTTAAGCAAGAAAATGCTCACTTTCTAAAAGTGGCATTTCCAAACGCACAATCTTAAAATCAACTTTACTAAAAGATGTATTTTTAAATTGTGAGTTCAGGGATCCCAAACTCCACATGTCCATCTACTCTCTAGGGGAATCTACACTTTAATCATATTTAAAGGTAGCCCCCATATTATCCTATGAGAGAGAGACAGACCTTGCAACAGTGAAAACGAAATTGGCAGTATTTCAGGACATATAAACCACATTACTATATGTCCTACCTTATCCATACACTGCACCCTGCCCTTGGGGCTACCTAGGGCCTACCTTAGGGGTGCCTTACATGTAAGGAAGGGGAAGGTTTAGACCTGGCAAGTGGGTACACTTGCCAAGTCGAATTTACAGTGTAAAATTACACATACAGACACTGCAGTGGCAGGTCTGAGACATGATTACAGAGCTACTTATGTGGGTGGCACAACCAGTGCTGCAGGCCCACTAGTAGCATTTGATTTACAGGCCCTGGCACCTCTAGTGCACCTTACTAGGGACTTACTAGTAAATCAAATATGCCAATCATGGATAAACCACTTACACACAATTTAAACAGGAGAGCATATGCACTTTAGCACTGGTTAGCAGTGGTAAAGTGCTCAGAGTTGAAAAGCCAACAGCAACATGTCAGAAAAAAATAGGAGGCAGGAGGCGAAAAAAAGACTGGGGATGACCCTGCATAAGCAAAAGTCCAACACGACCCCCTACCAGCCTAAAGCCAGGGGAGAACAATCAATACCTTGATGTACTTCCCTGATTGGGGCGATAGAACAGGGACCCAGGCCCACAACAGCAGGGGCATGTTCCAGTTCTACGCCTTCCTGACTCCAGTTGGATCCCTCTGTCCATACTCTCAGGGCCCACTAAGCTAACCCAGGGGGAACCCTTCTCCACATCTACAGACACCATCTGTGTAACACCTAACTTTACTTTGCTCACAGATGTATTGCAATGGGCAGATAGTACCACCAGGGCCAACACAGTGGTGTTGCCCACTCCACCCCCGGGGTGTGACTCTCGTCCTCCCCCCCCCAGGGGCAACTCTGTCCACCAGGACAGCAAGCCACAGTGGCCCCAGACAACTGTCAGGGATGAAAGCCCGACCTCAGGCCTCTCTAACCACTGTGACTGTGGAGAGTGGGGGGTGGTAGCCCCAGGTGCCTGGCACCCTTTGACCACTCTCTCTTCCACCAGGTCAGGGATGTTAACCTGACCCTGGTCCTCTCCTCTGGGGCTCTGTACCCTTCCTGCAGAAGCGGCACCCCCAGAGTCAAAAACTGTCAGGGTGCTTGTAGAAGCAGTCCTGCACAATTCTTCCATCAGTGCAGGGATGTTAACCTGCAACTGATCCTCCAACCTGGGGTCTGTACCTTCAGGTTGGACCAGGGCCAGGGGTGAGGCTTCCCTCCCCCTGCCCTCTCTTCTGGGGTCCTGAACCACCCAACTAGGAGTGGCCCCCCCAGAAGACAACATGGTAGGGGCACTGTTAGCAGTAGCCCCTTCCTCCAGGTCAGGGGGGACACCCTTAACCTGGCCTCCCAATCCAGGGTCTGTACCCACAGACTGGATCACTGCCTGGCAAACCAGGGCTTCCTGGGGGGCATACCTACCCCCCACCAGGTCAGAGTTTACCCTCTGAACCTGGTCATCCAACCCAGGGTCACCACCCTGCGGTTGAACCACTGCCTGGCACACCAGGACTTCCAGGGGGGCACACTTACCCCCTTCAAGGGACACACTGTCCCGAAGGGCCACACAAGAGTCTGGCTGGCGCAGGTCTCCTGACCTCTGCCCATCTGACAGAGTCTGGATTCCCCCCAGCCCAGGAATGGTCTCACCAAGGTCATTCATGGGGGGCTCTGCTCTCAGAGCTGACCCCTGACCCTCCAGGTTCTCCACTGGGGTCCGCAACCCCCTCTCAACCCTCTGTCTGGACTTCTGCACCCCCTCACTAGGAGTGGTACTGCCAGACACCAGAACTGGTGGGATGCTGGCTACAGCCGCCCCCCCAAGTCCTCCTGACACTGTGGGGTCTCCCTCAACAGATGGCCCTATGGTACAGGCTAGGCTCCCCTCCTGATGTTCCCGCAGGGAACCCTCCTGGACCTGGGACCGGATCTCGGGCACCTTGGGCCTCAACCCATCCCCATTCCCTCTCCTCTGAGACTGGACATGGGGTCCCTCACCCATCCCACTACACTGGCACCTACCTGGGACACTACAATCCATCCCTACCTCACCTGGTTGGGAACTACCTAGACCACTCCTCTCAGGAGCACCCCCAAATGCCTCTTCAGACTCTCTGGTACTCACCCAGAAGTCTGCCTCCATTGTAAGCTCCCTGGGGTCAGAGAACTCACACTCCACCTGGTGTTGGCATAGCTCTGGAAAATAAGGACTAGACATATGCTCTCCAGCAATTACATCACTCAGCCCCTCACATGAATTAACCAAAGTACCCTTCACCCAACCATCCAGTGACTCTGCTTTGACAAAGCACCCCACATCACCCTCCTGAGACTGGTGAGACAGTACCTGACTGTCCCTGACACTCAACCCACACTCTTCTGGGATGTTTTCACACTCCATAACCAGGACTTCTACCTGGGGGGAACCCCTCTCCCTGTCACTCTCACCTAGAGTCAGTAGAGTGTCCCTCCCACCAGTAGGAATATGACTCCCCATGCCAGTTCCCCAATCCACCTCAGGGACCCTGTGCATCACTGGAGCTACCTCATACCCCTGAACCTCCTGGCGTGTGTTAACTCCCTCCTTCAAGTAGGGCACCACCTCTCTGGGCATGTGCACTCCTGCAGCATCACTGGATATACAATTGTTGCTGCCACCATTCCAGCTGGACTCAGCCCTCATGACTTCCAGCTCTTTCAATTTAAGCTCGTAAGCATAAATCATTTTTTTAATCTCTAAGTTCCTCCTCCTTTCTTCCAGCTCCCAATCGAGCTTTTTCAGCTCCCATTGGTACTCCCTCTCTGCCTGTCTGTCCTGTAACTCTTCAGGAGTCAGACCCTTGGGTGACACCCTGCCATCCCTCCTGGGGACCCTCCCCCAGGTGTAACAGGTTCCTCCACTACACCACTGTGTATCCTCTGCACTTCCCCACCCATATTCTCCTCCTCTGTGTGCCCTCCAGCCTTCTTGATTGTCACCCAAGCCCTCTGTGCCTGTTGCAGCTCCCCCTCCCTGGTGGAGCTCTCAGTGGGACAGTCAAGATCTTTAAGGAACTGTTTCAATTGAGCAACTGAGTACTCCTTCAGTTTCTCCATTTCAAACACAGCTCCAGCTGTTGCATCTCCAGATTGAGACATGATGGTCACAAGTGCAAAGTTCCAAAGGCAGAAAAAATAATTTCCCAATGAAGTAAAAAGAATCAGTCAAGGGATCAGCAAAATCATGGAAGTAGAATAAAAAGAGTCCTTAAGAGAAAAATCAAAAGATCACCAAACAAGTAGTATGTGGTCACGTAGTGGTCTGAGATCAAAACAGTAGTGTACACTTAATTACTGTATGTCAAGTACAAATACAAGTCCAATCCCGACCGCTGGTCACCAATGTTAGAAATGGGGTCTCTGGTTGACAGTCAGGTTACCCCCTGTTCAAGCAAGGACCCTCACTCTAGTTAGGATAAAAGAGAATCACCCTCAGCTAACCCCTGCTTACCCCCTTGGTAGCTTGGCAGAGCAGTAGGCTTAACCTCAGAGTGCTGGGCGTAAAGTATTTGTACCAACACACACAGTAACTTAATGAAAACACTACAAAATGACACAACATCAGTTTAGAAAAATAGGAAATATTTATCTAGACAAAACAAGACCAAAACGACAAAAATCCAACATACACAAGTCAAGTTATGATTTTTTAAAGGTTTAAAATAAAAAGAGTCTTTAGGTAGTTGTAACAACAAACTAGCGCTGCTAGCGTGTAAATGTACCTGGTTTGCGTCAAAAATAACCCCGCACGGGTGGTGTGCGTCGAAAATAACCCTGCACGGTTATATGCGTCGAAAACAACTCGGCACGGCGATGCGCGTCGAAAAAGCCAGCCACGCGACGGTCCGAAAGTCCCGCGGCGCAGGTTGCGATCTCTCAGCCGTCGTCAGCGATGCTGCGCGTCGTTTCTCCTGCTCCGGGCGTCGATTCTCCGGTCGCGTTTCCTGCGGCGTCGTTTCTCAGCTGCGGAGCCGGCGTCGCGTCGTTTTCTCAGCCGCGATCGGATTCGCGTCGATCTTTTCTCCGCACGGCGCTCGGTGCGTGTATTTTTGTCCTTAGGCTGCCAGCCTCTCCTTTCAGGGTCCCAGGAACTGGAAGGGCACCACAGAGCAGAGTAGGGGTCTCTCCAGAGACTCCAGGTGCTGGCAGGAAGAAGTCTTTGCTATCCCTGAGACTTCAATAACAGGAGGCAAGCTCTACATCAAGCCCTTGGAGATTTCTTCTTCAAGATGGAAGGCACACAAAGTCCAGTCTTTGCCCTCTTACTCTGGCAGAAGCAGCACTGCAGGAAAGCTCCACAAAGCACAGTCACAGGCAGGGCAGCCCTTCCTCCTCAGCTAACAGCTCTTCTCCAGGCAGAGGTTCCTCTTGATTCCAGAAGTGTTTCTAAAGTTTGTAAGTTTGGGTGCCCTTCTTATACCCATTTTAGTCTTTGAAGTCACCTTCCTTCAAAGGGGACTCACACCTTCTTGTGAAATCCTGCCTTGCCCAGGCAAGGCCTCAGACACACACCAGGGGGCTGGAGACAGCATTGTCAGAGGCAGGCACAGTCCTTTCAGATGAGAGTGACCACTCCACCCCTCCCTCCTAGCAGAGATGGCTAATCAGGAAATGCAGATCACACCCCAGCTCCCTTTGTGTCACTGTCTGGTGTGAGGTGAAAAACAACCCAACTGTCAAACTGACCCAGACAGGGAATCCACAAACCAGGCAGAGTCACAGAATGGTTTAAGCAAGAAAATGCTCACTTTCTAAAAGTGGCATTTCCAAACGCACAATCTTAAAATCAACTTTACTAAAAGATGTATTTTTAAATTGTGAGTTCAGGGATCCCAAACTCCACATGTCCATCTACTCTCTAGGGGAATCTACACTTTAATCATATTTAAAGGTAGCCCCCATATTATCCTATGAGAGAGAGACAGACCTTGCAACAGTGAAAACGAAATTGGCAGTATTTCACTGTCAGGACATATAAACCACATTACTATATGTCCTACCTTATCCATACACTGCACCCTGCCCTTGGGGCTACCTAGGGCCTACCTTAGGGGTGCCTTACATGTAAGGAAGGGGAAGGTTTAGACCTGGCAAGTGGGTACACTTGCCAAGTCGAATTTACAGTGTAAAATTACACATACAGACACTGCAGTGGCAGGTCTGAGACATGATTACAGAGCTTCTTATGTGGGTGGCACAACCAGTGCTGCAGGCCCACTAGTAGCATTTGATTTACAGGCCCTGGCACCTCTAGTGCACCTTACTAGGGACTTACTAGTAAATCAAATATGCCAATCATGGATAAACCACTTACACACAATTTAAACAGGAGAGCATATGCACTTTAGCACTGGTTAGCAGTGGTAAAGTGCTCAGAGTTGAAAAGCCAACAGCAACATGTCAGAAAAAAATAGGAGGCAGGAGGCGAAAAAAAGACTGGGGATGACCCTGCATAAGCAAAAGTCCAACACCTCTTATATTTGATGTGATGTTAGGGTTACTGGGTGGCACATTTGAAGATGAAATTGTCAAATATGGATTATTAACTGGCATAGAATTGATGGTACCCGTGTTGAATGTAAGGGGTTTTGTTGGTTACTGCTGTGCGAATTGTAAGTACAGATATGAAGAGAGACACCAGACAGGGGAACCCTATTAGCAATCGGGTCAGATGATGGTAAGGATTTAGCATTAGACTACAAGATTTCTAAACAGCTGGCCAAAGTATTTCCAGCAGTTGCAAGTCTAGTAGACAATGAGTCAAGGATAGATTTGATAAAAGCTTCCCCAGACAATACAGCGGAAAGTAACTCGTTAATGTCTGCTGATTTAGCTGAATTGGGTTTGCTCCTTTCATTAGCAGGCCTACTAGGCTTTGCAACAGGTCCCCTTTCCACCTCTAGGTTGTTAGTCCCCTCATCCAGAGGCGGAGCTGGTAGTTTCTTACACTTAAGGGGTGCGCAGCAAAATGAGCCTGGAAAAGAATTGGTAATGGCATCCTCAATGTCAGCCTGAACACACCCATTTGTGATAACCCCAGTAGTTGAAGCATTAGCACTTTTATCATTTTGGGTTAGGGTGCGCAGGGGCAAAGTACTTACAATGTCTGCTGTGGAGCGTTGGGAAGTTACTAGTCTTTCCTCAACAGAAGAAATCTCTTTGCCAATCGAACACATGGCCCTCATCAAAAGGGTCACTATAGATGCAGGGGGCTTGGCTTACCCTGAGGTCCAGAGGAGGCCAATTTCCTTTTGATCATGATGTTTGAATGCACAAGTCCCAAAGAAGGAGGAACCAAGAGAGTGGACCCAGCCCAGTCTCCTCAAGCCTCAAATGGGTCTTCTTTTGAAATAAGGCTGAGTGGTGCTGAGGGGGGTAGCCATACCCCAGCCAGGAAGCAACAACATTCCTGAGTCAGCCTGTGCTGCAGTACTAGTACAGTGCTTTTAAGCACTGCACCTGCGTGCTGCGTGTGGGCATCCCCTCTTTAATTCTTTAATGAAATGAGGCAGAGTGGTGCTGGGAGATTGTAGACCCACCCCAGCCAGGAAGCAACAAAAACCAACAGGCAGCCCCAAATAGCCAACAGCATGTGGTGAAATTCCACTCTGGATAGTATACTGAATACTGTATTGTTACCTTTGAGTAAATCTTCTCATTCCTGGATGGGAACACCTGCTAAATTCTATGAACACAACTTGAAAGCGTGCGATCATACAACATCTTTTGTAACCAGTCCGTTAACCTGTGCACCTACATCTACTCTCACAAGTTGGGGCCGATCTCGGTGCTGGAGTAGATCAGAGAGTGTAATGTTTCAACCTTCAAGGAGCGTAAGGTTCATGAGATTTATTTGTAAATTCGCTTCTTCTAAAAACATTCATCCCACGAGTCTGCTGCAACATCGCTCCTATCCCCAAAGCCGAGCTGTGAGCATGGATGCCCAGTTGTTCTCGAATGCTGTTGTGAGAGAGGCAGAGGGCTACAAAACTTCCAGTCATTCTTTGGACGGGATGCGTGTCCCCTCCCGTGACCCGGTGGGACAGTAGAGCACCCCGTGACGGGTCAGCGGTTCACACCTCTCTAGTGGCCGGTTTTACTGCCATTCAGTACTCAGGACAAGGTACAATCATGAAATACAGCACCGTCAAAAAATCAGGACTGTGAAGATCTTCTGAAATTAATTTTAATGTTGATTGATAAAGCGTAGGTTTTGATTGATGCCATTAAAATATGTAATCATTATTCGGCAGGGTCATAGGTAGTGTTTGGTTTATAAAGACGTGTTTTTTTAATGTGTGTCATTGTTTTTCTTTCAACTGTGACTCATAAAACCAGGATTGAATTGATTGAATTGAACTCGAGTACAGTGGAGGGGGTGGAGAATTTAGATAAAACACTGTGGAAAGTTGTCGAATACCAAATCTCGGTAATCGTTCAAAAGGAAATTCTAGCAGAGACACAGACTAGGTGTTATCACGTTTCAAAGGATTGTGCAATTGTCTTTTAAGTTTTAAGAAAAAAATTGATTGTCCCATGTCCAGTTATTTTCTAGGTATCTTACTGGTGAGGGCACATTGAAAGACAGCTACATTGACTGAGGCAGCCCTGAGCTACACATTAAGAATTTCAGTTTCCATTGTAAGTGAGAATGCTGTTAATCAGGAGGTGTCAGAAAGAAATGGAAGAGAGAAAACATCACCTGGAGATACTGTAGTAATTTAACAAACACTGAAACAGACGACAACTTCAAGAGAAGTATTCCAGAAGCCGTAGCTGGCTAAGAGCAGAACAGCGATTCAAGTCGTGCTGTAAAATTCCTTGGCATAGTTAAGTGTGCAGAGAGATAGCTGATGCTCTGCGGGTTTGCGTACTTCTTTTCAAACTTTATCTGTTTTTATTCACAAATACCAGTGCAGATCCTTCTTGTATTTAAGGGATGGTGAAGCTTCTATTCTTTATTTTGGACTTCTCTTTTTATATGCGTTTTGTCCTATGCTCTTATTTGTTCTGTAAGCCTATACATATAAAGCTTTGGGATGGGATTTTGAAGCATGTCTACCTGAATTATCGCGCCACCAGCGCCACCCGCCTCACATGGTAGATGCTACATTGTTTTCATGCCATTGTCTGATACGTCCGCATAGTCTGGATAATCAGTTCACAACCTTATGTTAGCTTATTTGTTGGATGAGACATGCAGTAAAAATTCTGTACCTTTAGGTCTTGGTTTGGTAAACAATCACAGTAACAAAGGAGGGGTTAAAGGTTTTAGTGGGGAAGATGGTGATGTCAAAATATATTTGGTGTTAGTGTCTTTGATTATGGAAGGGCATCTTACATTTACCAGAACCTGATGAGCTCTAGCAAGTTCTACAAAGTATAACCCTCAGGTATTCCAGGTTTATTTAGTCCACCCACTGCCCAACTGCAATACCAAGCACGCTGTTTAGTTTTCAGCTGCCTGCTTACACCACTGTTACTACTGATCATCTTCCAGACAAGGCTTCTCAGGACCCACTCATTGTCAGGCTACTTTTCTGCAGAAGTTATTATGCCTTCAAATGAAAACAAGCATCTGTAATGCAATCAGTCTCACATTTGCAAGAGTTAGAGCTATTTGGTGTCGTAAATGAAAATGTCTTTTATCCATGTGTTTTGGTTTGGAGTGGACTGGATGGATGTGGTTTGGAGCAGAATTATGTGGATTGAACTGGAATTGTTAGTTGTGGACTGTGTGGGGTGGAATTGTATGGTGTGTAGTGTACTTGTGTAGTGGAATTAAGTGTCATGGTGAATAGATAAGGGTGAGAGCTGCACAGAATAGATAGAAAGGAAGATAGAGAGTGGTAAGTAGTTTGTGCACAAAGTGGTGAATGAACTCCAGACAGAGGAGCAGAAAGAGTGTGTGAGAAAGAAGGGGAGACCAGGCCACAGGTTCATAAAGAGTGTGTATCTGTGTATGCAAAAGACACCCCAAGAAGAGGAGGAGTGAGTGGGTTTGAGGGACGGAAATCTTGAAAGGATATGGGAAAGAGTGCACCAACATAAGAGAGGTGAGAGGAGTGTGTGAGAGAGCAAGAGAGAGGTGTGAGAGAGAGTATGAGAGACAGAGATGAGTGTGAGGGGCACCTGGGGGGTGAGAGGTGAACTAGTGCACAGCGCAAGGAGGTACAGGATGGTAGCATGCGTGAGCAGGCAGTATGGGGAGGTGGAGGGAGGTATGAGACAGAGCAGTGGACTTGCGAGAAGAGAGGAGGTAGTGTGAGGAGAGATGAAAGGGGCAGTGGGTGTGTGGGGGAGAGAAGAGAGGCTTGATAGAAGTAGAGTGCATCTTCACCATGTGAGCTGAGCCCATTCCCTAGTGAGTTGAGTCATATGTACCAGCAAAGACTGTGCCCACAGAGCCTCCATTGCTTTCAGGTCAGAATAATAACCCTTATTATAACAATTTGGTTTAGTGGCAGCTGTGGTGGAGAGAGTGTCCCAAGCCATCCAACCACAAACTCTATCCAGCAAAAGAAATTCAGTGTGTCAGAGTGACTCAGTGTTCCCAGGATGATGGCACACTGGATGAAGCCCTGCAGTACCGCCAATCGATCACCAATGGGCAGTGATGAGGAACAACTCAATTGAGAAGATCGTTTTTTTTCACAAAGCTCAGTGTACAGCAGCAACTATGCCCTCCCAAAATAAAAATGGCCAGAACAATTGACCACCACAAGCAAGTTAATGCAGTTACCTTGAAGTTTAGGATTGGCAACCCTGCTGATGAATAGTAATGCCTCATGCCTGTATTGCAATGGGTAGCATGTCTGGTGCTGACGGCGGACATGCTTGCTGTTCACTCCATGTCACAGGCCTCCTCTTAAGAGGAGTGGTCATCGAATTCCATGCTCGAATCCAAAAATTGATCCGAAGGAGGAAAAATGGCCACCCTATCCCAAGCTCTCCCTTCAAAGAAAACAGTGGACCAGAAAGCCAACTAATAAAGGAAAATAAAAAAAAAACAAGACAGTGTGGTGGTCGTGAAGAAAGATAAAGCACAGCAAATGAAGCTGCCACAAGCCTTTTTTATTTTTGTTAACACAGCACCTAAAGTAAACAAAACACGAACACTGTTTTGATGCACCCCCAACAAGTCTGACTAAGCTGCTGGGCATCTTTGCAGACAATATCATAGTTCACATTATTTGTACAAAAGGCTGTCTGACCGCGTGGCTGTAATGGTAGCAAAGTGAACAAAACATGAACAGTTATTAACACAGCGCCCAAAGTAAACATAACCAGAAGGGAGAGTGGGAGAGAGGAGAAGAAATAGTAGCTCAGTCACAGAGTAAGCAGAGAATGGGCACTCATTAATTTTAATTAATTGGTCCCTGCTCCACTAACATAACTGAAAGTGACGTTTGGCCAGCACTGGTCAATTAAGAAGACTGCAGAGAAGAGGGACACTGTAGCCAACAAACGGTAAGCCATGGGCGGGCTCCAAGCCCTTTTCTTACTTCAATAGCATCTTGCTCGCTGCCACAGGAGCATGTGACGTACCCCCATCCCTTCTCACAGAACCTAGTATGTTTCATTTGAAGGGATTGGGGCGCAGGATGAGTCAAGATGCGAACGACAAAGAGAGAGCAGCGGATGGGGTTTGGTGGATCAGTCAGGGAATGTAATTAAAAACAAGTAAAGACAACAGGGGAAGCAACAATTACAAATTAAAGCAAGAAAAGCATTCGTTTAGGGCTTCCCAGTCCCAATGTGCACATATGGGTGTGTCCAAACTGCAGCAACTGCATGTTAACAGCATAACTTGTATTTTGATGGTCTTCTCTGGTCCCCACAGCCTTTTGTGAGAGCAGCACCAGCTATTTAAATATGGCAGCTTCGAGGCTGCATCCGCAAAGATGACCACAAAGGGATGGTATTGTACACGCATCCGGCGAGCAGTAAAAATAAATGCACACCATGGAAATGTACCATCTTCTTCAAGTTACCCTGAGTATGATTCAATGTATCAGTCTTAGGAGATGCTCCTCAGTGCAGGAAGAGCACAGAAAACACAGTGTGAGAGTTCAAACACACAACAAGCTCGTATGAGCACGAGCTGTAATTTCAACGTGGACGATTCATTTAAAAAAATGGCATCAACACGAGACATTTTGTAGAGAAGGACATAGTACCCACTGGAGAACATAAATAGGAAGTTACTACTTCAACATGGCTGTCCATTAATTGTGCACGTAATACAGCGATAAAAGAAAACAAACAGCAAAGCGGGAAGCTGCATTGCATCGAATGCAAATTAAACTAAAATGTACCGAAATACCGTCCACGAACAAAGTAACAGACCACAAATCGCGGAGCTGTCTGAACACCAGTCCCGGGAACAATATCACCAGTGGAATGTTCAGGAAGCTAAGCGTCACAAAAGAAAAATTATTTTAAGTATTCCGTTGCAGTGTTAGAATAGTACGAACAGCTCGTGTGAAGCTTCATCTACACAGACTTCTAACATCATTTGCTACATCAGGAATAAAACGATCTTCAATTTTAACAGTCCAACACACATCTTCTCTCAGGAACAGACTCGGTTTTGAATGTACTGAGAAGGGGCACTAGGAGCCAGCGCTCGTCAAAATGCTAAAAATCAATTAAAAAATAGTCCCAAAAACAGTTGTTTTAATGGAACCTGGGGATGATTAGTAGTAATTGGTCCCTGCTCTCATGAGGGTTAGACAAACCAAGAGGCATGACTCATGCGTGCCATGGACCATGGAGGTAAAGAATTATGACAGTTGTGCCAGCAAATGGAAAACCTAGGTCAGGCGCGAAGTTCTTTTCTAACTACAACTGCTAGAACATGTTATCGGAGGCTCGACCCTTAAAAAATTCATTAAAAGGGACTGCAACGCCATTCCTCGAAAAATATTTGCAGTCTCCTACTACTGCGTCTTAAACGTTCCTAGGATGAAACCTTTTTTGAAAAAAAAAAAATAATGTGTTAGTTTAATTTGACCATCAATTTGACCATCAATGTAGATCAGTTAATTCCCAGGTTCCACCTAAATAAACATATTGTTGCGGGCTTTTATAATTTGTACTACTTATGCATGCTTTTTCTGATCGGCAGGGGTGTAACTTACTCCTCGAGACGTATTCTTCTGTGTTCACGGAAATGCAAAAGTCAAAACCACTGTAAGTGAAGAGAGCTTGGTGCGGTTTTTCCTCCGCACACAGGGGAAGAATTCCCATTATTTCTCTTTCGGGCTGCTGCACACGAAGTCAGCATGTTCAGCTTCTTTAGTTTACAGTTGCAACAGAACAAATGAAAGCTGTGCAAATCCTAGCAATTTGAAACTTTTTTGACTTCCACTTAAAATAATATCATAAAGGCAAACTGATTCTACTTCCTGCTATCAAACAGTTTCCCAGGAAAATTATGAGTTTTTTACATGTCCCAATGCAGTGAAAGCCTGCTTGAATATGCCACCTTTAAAAAAATAAGAAAAAGTTTTAATTAACAGGTGAAGCTATAAAATATGCCTTTGAAAGCCATTAAGTGAAGACTAATAGTTAGTTATGGTGTGGTTGAACTTAAACCTTTGCTGAAATTAAGACTATAAACTACGTTTCTCTTGCTCATGGAATCTATACTGTTCATCACTTTCTGCCACATCCAAATAATTTGCATAGTACTTTTTACAGATTTCTGCTAAAAAATATGTTAGATTCCATCGCCAGTCAAAAGTGAGAGGTGGCCAGGAGCTAACCAGAACAAGGAAAGACACGGTAGCGGGTGATATATGAACGAAATTTAGGAAGCAACTTCAAGAGTAATTGAGTATGCCTAGTCTAAAGGTAGGTAGTTCATTCACATTTAGGCTTTTCTTTTCTTTGTGGTACTTGTAGTCCTGTGAGTATAAGGAGATGGCTGAGATACTTTTACCATATCAGATAGGAAACAACCATTTGCAATGCAATGGGTCTTGTGTTTATTCAAGTTTATATTATAAGTGTTGTAAACTCCTAACCGGACTTTTCTTGGCACATAAACTGATAAGTAAAACAGTTAAACATAAGCGAGCCGATGGCCACCATGAGCACAAAGCAAACACACAAAAGGAAACAGAAGTCTGCTCAACTATGGTGGAGGAGCATCACTCCCCCTTCCGTCCCCCACCCCCTCCACCAGCAGCAGGAGCTGCAAAATGAAAAAATTAAATGATAGTAAACAGTGTTTATTTTCATTTTTATTTTTCAAGAAGTGGGGCCATGGGCGATGACAGGGACGGAGGGGGAGTGCACAGCACTCCCCACAGTGCGCATGTATATTTGGCTGACTGTCTCAGGCCGGCCAAACACATATGCACACTGGGCTCTGTCCAACTCAGCACTGTGTCATCGGGTTGGAGAGAGCAGGCAGAGGCTTCCACTCTCACTCAGAGCTCTAAGCCAAGGCACTCTGGCCAATCCTAACACTAGAGCAGCATTAGGATTGGTCACTGGGCAGGCTGGGAGCCTGTGCCTGCAGCGAGTAGAGCAGGAGCCAGAAGAGCGGCAAGACTGTGGCGGCAGAGGAGGAGAGTTTCTTTTTTGGTAAATTCCTTTATGTTGTTGTGCCCCCGCTCTGCAGCTTTGCCCCTACAGGAGCCACCCCTGGCTGGCATATATTGCTAAAATACATCATATGACAAGCAGATCGCATGAGAGTTGCATAAGCAGCAGTGGAAAGAGAGAGCAGCACAGATTGGTATGATTAATGAGTGAGAGGAACATAATATTTTGTATCCATCAATTCATCAGAATATACATTTGTTAGCGGAGGTGTAAAACCTCAAATAGCCCCACCCCCAAAGCTATGACCCTGAGTGGGAGTGCGGATGAGTAAGAGAGAGAATGTGAGTGTGAGTGAGTGAGGTACCAGGCAATTTAGAACTGAAGAGAGACAGGAAGTGAAGAAGTAAACGCAGCTGCCTTTTCCCAAAAACACTTAATGAAGCAGAAGCAGGTCTAGAAGATGCTGGACACATTTTTAGTGTTCTACCGAAAAAAGGCAAAGAGTGAAACAAAGCAGCATCTACTAAAATATCAAAGGGGCTGGTCCACCTAAAACTGATAGCATGACTGTGTACGTGGACAAAGAACAGGGACATTCTCGATAAAAATCCTGAAATGCTGGACTTGTTACAGGGTACAAAATATTATTTTATGAAAATAAAAGCGTGTCTTTGCTTGGGCACAGAAAGGTTTAACATAAGAATGGATGCAGGAAAATGAAGCGCTTGGTGTCCCTGCCACTTGAGGATGCTACAGTCATGTCTATGCCTGGGCCTGGGTGGGACTAATGTACAGGGCAGGCCCATGCATTGTAAAGGCCAATAGGACCACCATGGGCCAGAGTGGAAGAGCCCTGGTCTTCCAAAATATGTACTGGTGGGCCCACTGGCACCCTCCTGGAGCAATGTACCACTGGGTTAAGGAGAGGGCACTGTATGGCCATAAAGGTAGGGTGGTGGGTAGTTATAAAGTAAGGTTTCATTTTAAGGTGTAGGTTAGCATAGGGTCAGTACACTTACTCTTGAATCTATTTTACTCAATGTGCAGTGGTAATCTCAGATGTAGTAATCACAGTAGTGATAATATCAGTAGTGGTATTCTCAGTGGTATTAATCACATCAATGGTAATCCCTGCAGTGGTAATCTCAGAGGTAGTAATTTCAGTGGTGGTAATCTCAGCAGTGGAAATCCCTTCAGTGATAATTTTAGCTGTGGTAATTTCAGCAGGGATAATCCCTGCACTGGTAATCTCAGAGGTAGTAATCACAGTAATGGTAACCTCAGCAGTGGTAACCCCTGCAGGGGTAATCTCAGAGGTAGTAATCACAGCAGTGGTAATATCAACAGTGTTAATATCAGAGTCAGTAATCACAGTAGTGGTAATCTAATCTCAGCAGTGGTAATCCCTGAAGTGGTATCCTCAGAGGTAGTAATCACAGTAGTGGTAATTCAGCAGTGGTAATCTCTGCAGTGGTAATCTCAGATATAGTAATCACAGTAGTGGTAATCTCAGCTGTGGCAATCCCCGCAGTGGTAATCTAAAACATAGTAATCACAGTAGTGGTAATAACAATAGAGGTAATTTGAGCAGCGGTAATCCCTGCAGGGGTAACCTCAGAGGTAGTAATCACAACAACTGCAATCTCAGCAGTGGTAATCCCTGCAGTGGTACTCTCAGAGTTAGTAATCACAATAGTGGTAATTCAGCAGTGGTAAACCCAACAGAGGTAATCTTAGAGATAGTAATCACAGTTGTGGTAATCACAGTCGTGGTCATCTCAATTTTACAATCCCTGCAGTGGTAATTTCATAAATAGTAATCACAGTAGTGGTAATCTCACTAGTGGTAATCTCATAGAGGTTGTAATCACAGTAATGGTAATAACAGTAGTGGTAATCTCAGTGGTAGTAATCACATCAGTGGTAATCTCAGCAGTAGTAATCCCTGCAGTGGTAATCTGAGAGGTAGTAATCACAGTAGTGGTAATACCAGCAGTGGTAATCCTCAGAGTTAGTAATCACAGTAGTGGTGATCACAGCTGTGGTAATCCATGCAGTGGTACTCTCAGACATAGTAATCACTGTAGTGGTAATTCAGCAGTAGTAATCCCTGCAGTGGTGATTTCAGAGCCAGTAATCACAGTAGGGGTAATCTCAGAAGTGGTAATCCCTGCAGGGATAATCTCAGAGGCAGTAATCACAACTATGGGAATCTCAACAGGGCTAATCCCTGCCGTGGTCATTTCAAATGAGGTAATCTCAGCAAAAGTAATCTTTTCACTGGTAATCTCAAAGGTAGTAATCACAGTAGTGATAATTCAGCAGTGGTAATCCCTGCAGTGGTAATCTTAGAGATAGTAATCACAGTAGTGGTAATCACAGTCGTGGTAATCTCAACTGTACAATCCCTGCAGTGGTAATCTCATAAATATTAATCACAGTAGTGGTAATCTCAGTAGTGGTAATCTCAGAGAGGTTGTAATCACAGTAATGGTAATACCAGTAGTGGTAATCTCAGTGGTAGTAATCACAGCAGTGGTAATCTCAGCAGTAGTAATCCCTGCAGTGGTAATCTGAGAGGAAGTAATTCCAGTAGTGGTAAACTCTGCAGTGATCATTTCAATGGTGGTAATCTCAGCACAAGTAATCCCTGTACTGGTAATCTAAGAGGTAGTAATCACAGTAGTGGTAATATCAGCAGTGGTAATCCTCAGAGTTAGTAATCACAGTAGTGGTGATCACAGCTGTGGTAATCCATGCAGTGGTACTCTCAGACATAGTAATCACTGTAGTGGCAATTCAGCAGTAGTAATCCCTGCAGTGGTGATTTCAGAGCCAGTAATCACAGTAGAGGTAATCTCAGCAGTGGTAATCCCTGCAGGGATAATCTCAGAGGCAGTAATCACAACAATGGGAAATCCCTGCAGTGGCCATTTCAAATGAGGTAATCTCAGCAAAAGTAATCTTTTCATTGGTAATCTGAAAGGTAGTAATCACAGTAGTGATAATTCAGCAATGGTAATCCCTGCAGTGGTACTCTCAGAGGTAGTAATCACTATAGGGGTAATTCAGCAGTGGTAATCTCTGCAGTGATAATCTCAGAGATAATAATCACAGTAGTGGTAATCTCAGCAGTGGTAATCGCTGCAGTGGTAATTTCAAAGGAGGTAATTTCAGCAAAGGTAATCTTTTCACTGGTAATCTCAGAGGTAGTAATCACAATAGTGGTAATCTCAGGAGCAGTAATCCAGGCATTGGTAATCTCCCAGGAGCTCATTTCAATGTAGCAGGCTCTACGTAGCGGTAAATGGAGTTTGTTGTATTTTAGGTGGTGACATACAACCCTTCGTGCTGGGTCCAAAATAAACCACGTATGCAGCTCATGGCGCCCACAAGCGGCTTACTAAAGTGATAAAATATAGAAGCATCGAACTGCTAATAAAACACAACACGCACTGGGACAAAATGAAGATGGTTTTGCATATGTTAGAATTTGATTCCGGCAGCTTCTTAATTTGGGAAAAGATATAGGTCTCTTGACACCCCAGTCGTCATGAATTATAACTTTACTCTAGAGAAACGGTTGAAAATTGCTATCATTAATTTTCCAAACACACACCGCTGTTATTTAATGTCACGTCGTAAATAAAGCATTCTGCTCTTTTTTAGGTCACACATCGAGGGGAAAAAAGACATTGCTAAAACAATTGTGTGTAATGATTCTTCTACAATGTATTTTCAAAAAAACGTGACATCAGTGCATTAAGTGTGATTAAAGAGAGAGGGTCCTATAAGTGGGTATCCAAAGAAGCATAAGTAGGAATTATTTCCAAGAGACATGACCTATGTAATCAAGGGCAGGGCTTAAATATGGGAAATAAAAACGTGTGTTTTACACATTGTGACACCTGATCAGTATTGGATGTCTGTCAATGAGTTTACCTTGTGACTTTCCGACATATCATACAACAATGAATATGTGCTTAAAACAAGCCAGATCCATTGGCTTTGCCCATGCGTGTTAGCAGTTTCAGGTAAATGAGTAAAACATGTTTCCAAGTAGTTAGATTTGAAAATATATCAACTAAAAAATATGAGACTATAATTAAACATTGCTCAGGTCTTTGGAAGGAGTAGTGTTTTTTTATATCTCTAAATCACTACCGGTATTCACTTCACACCAGTTCCTCTGTTATCTCTCACTTTATTAGACACTTACACCCTTTTTCTCCTCATGCCTTCTGAAATCCTCTACCTGCATAACTCACATCCTCCTCTTCCTCCTCAACTCTATTTTTCACTCTCTCTTTCAGCATGTGCATCACCTCTAGTTCACCATGCCATTTCCATTTCTCTCGTTCTCCTCACATTTAAGTCCATTTTTTGTCCTTTGGAGCTGTCAATAATTTCACATCTGAGCACCTCCTGCACACCCTTCATATAAAGATTTAAATACAATTGGCACAAATGTGACCACTTCTCTGTGCACCCTGCTTATCGGCCAAGAATGGGATGAGCAAGTAATCTGAATACCTTATGTATCCACTGATAGATAATACTGCTAAAAGCTTGCATTGTCTTTAAACTCAGCTCCAGAGCTCTCAATTGTGCCCCAACATGAACACCAATCCACACTGTGAACTCATTCAGACATATATAGGTGAATTAGTTTGCAGTATGAACTATACTAGAGCCACATGCTTCTTAAGAAAGCTAACGAAACACAAGATCTTGGACAAAAGCAAATACTCTTAGATGAAGTCAAATGTGAACTGTAACTAGGAGTAGCATGCTATGTTAGGTTTCATGGATTTGTATAGCGCACTAATCACCCAAGAGGGTATCTAGGTGCTTGGGCAGGTGTGTACTTTTGTGGTCCCCAAGGTGCTTATTCAAAGAACCAAGACTTCAGCTTCTTAGGGAACTCAAGAAGTGAGGAGGAAGCTCTAATGTGCAAAGGGAGGTCGTTCCGTTTCTTGGGTGCAATATAGCGTTGAGTGACCTCCATCACTGAAATGTATTATCCAAAGGACTTTTACAGTTGCTGTTGGGAAATCAATCAGTGCTTCTGCCTCTAAAGTTAAAGACATACAGGTTAGAGAAAAGGTAGACGTGCACTACAATCACGTAACCAGTAACTAATAACTAATAACCATTAACACCCTCCTCCTCTTTCTCCACCAGCCCTTAATAATCAGGATTTTCCCCTCTTATACATGAACCTTGCTGAATAGAAGTAATTTTTCCAAGAATATATCATGGCTTCACAGAATGGATGATAGGAAATGATCGGAAGTCCCAGAACCCTATTGTATTTTTCTATGTAGTGCTTCATTTTGTTTCAATTAATATTGAATGTGATCGTGGTTACTAAACACATCAGCGTGATGGCAACAGAGCAGTGCTTAATTTGTTCTTGTTGTTTCAGGTGCTGAGCACCGGCACTTATTTTTGAGGGCCGGCACTTAGTCTTCTGCCTCAAGCATTTACTGTGAGTAAGGGACACATATCGGAGAGACGGAGGAAGAGAAAAACGGAAAGGTGTCACAAGGGTAGAAAGCAGAAAGCTGCAAGAGTGAGCTGAAGGGGCAGGGAGTGGCTTTAAAGGGATTGAAGAGGCCCGAAATGGCTTCAGGATTACACTGCTTCTGTATTCTGTGCTCAGACATTTAAATGCAGCAGCTGCGTGTTTAAGGTTTTTATTTACAAATTAAGCACTGCCACAGAGTATCTTTGTCGTGCAACCTTAGTCATACTGAAAGGAAGGATGCAATGTAGGAGTCCTCCTGAGATCACTTGCTTGTCTTCTTGATTCATTTTTCGTAACATATAAAGTGGAGTTACAAAAGTTATGAGTAATTCATCAGGTCTGCATTTTCAGTGAGGATGTGTTCTGCGTGGGGGAGGTTTCCTATGGATGTTTTTTCAGGAAAAGAGGACACAAAGCTGTGGCAGGCACATACACACCATTTCAATTTGTATTCTTGATACTGTGAATGTCAAAAATAGAAACAAAGAGGGCTGTTTAGGAGATGCAGTAGCAGTAAAGGGTGCACAACGTCAAGGCTAGCGTGGGTGTTGCTTTGTTGCTCTACTGGTAAATCATGAGATGTCCGCACAGGGAGGAGCGTGAAAAGGAAGGGTTTCCTTATTTCAGTACTTTCTTGTCCACTGCAGATAGAAAGTAACAAGGAAGGGTTTCTCCAATGCTTTATAGCAGAGGCTTGTCCCTCTGAACACAAATGATTTACTTACCTCTGTCCTGGCAGTAATTCTATGATCTAGAGGATTCACACCTGTTGCAACACCAAATAAATCTACTTCACTACTATCACTGCAGTTCCAGCAGAAGCATTAGTTGGGTCCCCAAGTTATCAGTATGTTACAGATGTTGTTATCAAGGAGTGGAAATATCCTAATACAATATCTCCAACACACTTTTACACTCACCTACCCACCCATGTCAACATACCAGAAACGTACCTGGAGTTCGTGCAAACTGAATCTCTTGTATTCAGTCTTGTGGATACAGCATTGGTTTCCACAGATAGTTCTTTTCCAGCGTCAAACTTACTTATCATTATGCCATCACCTATAATTTAAGTCAAATTTTAACTCTTTTTTCAATCTGTCAGAAGTGCTTCATGAGGCATCTGAGTTTTAGACAAAATAAAAACACAAGAGTTCCTTTTCAACTCTAACTTTGAGAGGACCAGGACAACTGCTTCGGCAAGAGGCAAACCCGTGGTTTCAAGAAGTAAGCAATATGTCTGACATTTTCACACAAATACAGTTAAGGAATTTCAAGTTCTAAGAATTTGATTTTAGGATAAAACGCATCCAGAGGAAAACAGGATGAACATTTGAAAATCTTCTTTAGGACTTGTTAGAAATGCTTCCAGGCTCCCTCCTAATCATCCGCCTTTTCACAGACTACAAAAGCCAGCAGGCGAACAGAAACTTCAAGTTCAATCTGAAACATCACGAAGAGTCGCTACACCATAGACAATTGCATTTCCAAAGATGCAGTGTTACAGATTATAAATAACCCGTGGCGGGCAGTGATATATCGATCTAGAGGTATATAGATCTGGAGGGGCGCCGTAGCTAAGTGGGTGATTTAACCAACTGTGATAAATGCCTTTAGTCTGAAAGCCAAATCTCTCAATCATGGCTCGTTAAGAGTGTTTTATTCATAAGGGACCATGATTGAGAGCTCTGAACATGAGGCTGAAGGCAGTGCGAGTTTCTCACAGTGCCTGACTGTGGGTCAAAAAAGGAAATAAAATAATATTTACTTACCCAGGCATCCTCGGTGATCTTTTTTGAAATCCCGGCGCGAGTCTCAGAGCCTCAGTCAACCCCCGTACCACTTGAGACGCTGCTTTCATGCTGTTTATGATATTATGCAGCATGAGAGCCAGTGGTGGCCCCCCCCGCCAGGAGCAGCAGTGGCACACCTTTTACTACAAAATGATAATAAACTGCGTTTATTATTATTTTGTAGTAAAAGGGGCGGGCATTGGGGATGACAGCCATGGAGGGGAGTGCACATAGCACTCCCCTCAGTACGCATGTATGTTTGGCCAGCTATCTCGGGCCAGCCAAACACACATGCGAACTGTGCACTCTCCAGCCCGGCGCTGTGTTGCTGGTCTGAAAAGAGCAGGCACAGGCTCCCAGTCTGCCTGGGAGCACCCTGGCTGGGTGCTTCTAGCCAATCCTTACACTGCTCTGGGCAGCGTCAGGATTGGCCAGAGGGCAGGTTGGAAGCTTGTGCCTGCCTGCTGAGGAGACAGAGAGAGCGGCAGCATGGAGCAGAGGCAAGTTTATAAAACATTAAAAAATGGTATTAAATATTCTCCCCCCAGCCTCCCAACCCCCCACATTACCCCTCCCCCTGTAACCCTGGAGAGCTGCGAGTGATCGAGTGATGAGAGCAGCACCAGGATTGGTTGGAGCGTGCTGGATCAATGCTGCTTTAGGCACTTGGGACCTGTGCCCTCTCTCCAACCAGCTGTCTAAGACAGCTCAGGTGGAGAGTTTAAAGTGAACGTGTCAGGCTGGTTGTCACATGACAGCTAACCAAACTGACAGTGACCCTTTAAACAGGAGTGTGCACCACTTTTCCACTGTTGCAAATCAGAAGCAATTGTCCCCCCTCTTCCTGGCTCTTGGCTCGGGCTGAGAGCACCGGTGAAAAATAACATAGTTATAATTGCATTTTTTTTTTTTTACTTCTGCTTTTGCAACATACCCCAACAATACCCTATCTGCCCCAACCATGCCTCCAACCCAACCCAGTTTAAATACTAGTCCTACCGGGTTTCATTTTCCATTTCTCTTGCTGTAACGTGGGGGTAAGGGTGTTGTCTTGGGGCAGAGTTGAGCTCATCTCTCAAGGTGAAAGTTATTGGACATGGAGGAGATGGACAGAGTCCACATCTTTACCAGATGATGTACACCACTGCCCCATCCGCAAAAGCTAACCCTATTTGTGACATTCCAAGAATTACATAAAGATGTGCATGAGGCCAGGTACATGCCTGACTGTGTGTGTCTCTATTTTTGAGGAAGGGAAACTCCATGGTTTATTCTATCCAAGGGAAGATCTGAGGTTGGTAGGTCTATAAAGTATATACACCATACAAAGTAATTTTCAGGACTCCTTTCTATACATGGTTTCAAAAATATATTAAGCAAGTTCTGAGAATGCTCACATTAGGTGTCCTAACCCAGAGTATGGGAACTCCATGTCACACAGTGACAGAAAGTTGTATGTTGTGAAAGAATTACTATGTTATTCATGATAGAATTGGACGTAGGGCAAATTCCCGTTGAAGCTGGTCATTGGAAGTAATTTTATAGGTACTTTATAATGGTTAACAGCTCTGTCTTGACCGGAGTCAGTTTCACTAGTTCAATTTAATCCAAATGTCAACTGCATTTATAATTTATTGGAAGGATAAGGGCACTGCCAGCTGTCCTTGTTCCAACCACGCTCTGGAACCACTAAGCAAGAGTTATTCTTCACTGCATTTTGCAGTGAGAAATGGATATCATTCTAGACAGCTGAGAAAGTGACAACTTGAGAAGGAGAAGCCTGTGAACTTTCTCTACAATAAATATATTATCTTGTTAAAGACTTAGGGCCTGATTATGACCTTGGCAGAGGGGATTACTCCATCATAAAACATGAGGGATATCCCGCCCACCATATTAAAAGCTTCATTGGAATTTGCAATACTGCGGACGAGATATCCGTCACATTTGTGACGGAGTATTCCCCACCGCAAAGGTCAAAATCACACCCTTTGATTGGAAGAGTACGATGGCTGGCAAATATTTTTAATCATGCTAGCAAAATTCCTGTAAATTTGGGAATTTAGTGTTAATCAAAATTATGCCATTATGAACCATTCGCTGGTTATGCACATAAACAACAGAATGTAAGTGGCTGTTGTTTTGCAGCACTGTGGTTTTCTACACTGTTTTTTTTTAGCACAAAGTGCATCCCTGTGTCAAAAATTACCCAAGGATGGATTTCATGCTAAAATATAGCATTAAATGGCGTATTTGCGTTTTGCATAATTGCATGTAAATTCACAAAAATTTGCTGAAATTTGTGAAATTATATGAAAGCAAATCACTTGAATTTTGCACAACCCAAAAGAATACTATTATGCAACTTGGACCGTTTCAAGAAAATAGACAATATCATACATCATATTTTGGGAGGATATCACAAACCAGATTATGAAGTATAATTACAAGTGCAAGAGTCACTCAAATTGACAATAAAATACCTTGGAAACTAAGAGAACATATGTTGCTCTTTTTTTGCACCATAGTGGTCTAGGTTCAAAATGTCAAAAATGCGATAGATCTTTTCCCAATTCCATTTCACCATGTGACGTCTTAAGTAACTGCCTTGCTGTTGCCAAAACTATCACACAGAGTAAGCAGGACGAATTTGAAAATGCATGAACTAGCTACAAGCATTTTGATCCTTGTATTTTTAGGAAAGGGAGAGACAAGAATATTTTAACGAGTAAGTAAAAAGATTAGTGTACGTTTTTATTGTTGAATTGAGGTAAACATCAGTAGTGCAAAATATTTCCCGTGCTGAAGGCACAATTCATATGCACGGTATTCATTACCTCTGAAATATCTACTCTACATAGGGAGGAGTGTTTTTTAAAGACTTGACTGCCTAAACAAAGAAGACATTCAGAAGACATTATCATTCTAAAAGTAGAACTCAGAATATTTTTTGACACTATATCATAACCCATATTGTTAAAATGCCTTCCTGTAAAGATTGTGAAAAAATCTCACTCATACAGGACAAACCACAATTTTCAAAGATGCACTTCTGACTCTTTAAAGACAGAAATCCAGTCATTTTGCTCGCTATGACATAAGAAGAAGGAAGCATCACAGTGCTTAATGTGCACAGGAGTTTTCCAGTGTCTGGACCTAGCATATATTTCTTAATACTGGCACTTTGATAGTCTGATACTGTAGGAAAGTCCTCCTTTTTGCCCTGGTCATCCCCAAACTTTCTGGACAGATACTGGTGGTTACGGACTCTTGGCTAAGCCTTAGATAGTGTTTACCAGTCCCAGAGCCAGTCCTCTGTGTAAAGTTGATATGCAAATTAGGCCCTTTTAATTATCATTATCAACCTACCTATAAGTCCCTAGTATATGGTAGGGCATGTAGGTTTAGGGACCCCAGCATAGGTAGTGCCCCAATAGGTGCACTGCTGAGGTGCCCAGTGTCCTTTTAAAGACAGGCCTCCCTTGCTGGATGATTCCAAGCTAAAATTACATGCAAATTCAAACTTGGAATTAAAAGTACTTCCAAAGGCTTAAACAATCTTATTTTTACATATAAGTCATGCCTAAAGTTTGCCCTATATGCCCCTAGGGTTGGATGCTATGTACGTATAAGCAGGGACCCTATAGAAATTGTTTTATAAGCCGTGGTAAGGTAGAATAGCCAAATTCGTTTTTCCCTCACTGTAGTGCTGTAGTGAATGGCCTTAATAAGCTAAAATGGGGAGACTTTATTTTAATTAACAAATTCCCCTGAAGTGTCAGATGACTCAAGTTTGGTATCAAATAATTGTTATGATAAATCCCACAACTTACAATTGTTGGATTTAATATAACTAGTTCAAGAGAAGAGTTTTAAACTCTACCAGAAAAGTTGCCAACTTCAGCTCTGTAGTGCCCTTCTCTGATGGGCCAGCCTCTGGCAGCCTGGCCAGGCTGCCTTGATGAGGTGTGAAGTGGCTTGGGCTGAACACACAGGATGTACCTGGGGGAGGAGATCAGCCTCAGCAGATGGGGAAGCAGAAAGGGGGAGGGGGCTTCCAAACTGGTCGACAAAGGCAGGGAAGGACATTTGGAGCAACCCAGCACCTCCCTCACATTCTGCAACAGCAGACAATTAGGTGCCTCTTGATTAGATTAGAAGAGGGCAGGAGAGAGGTGTGTTTAGGATTTTTAGCCACACAAGTGGGTGGGCTCTGCCAGATGTGACCTCCAAAAATCCTTTTCAGCCATGATGGATTTTTTAAGAATGTTGCTCCCTGGGATTGATTTTTGCCTTGCTTCCCAAGAAGCGCTCATCACAGGGGGAAGAACCCTGCATCTGATTGGAGAATCAGGACCCCCCTATTTTTCACCTATGAGCAAGGATAAATATGGCAGATGTGCACCCACACCTTAGATCCCTACAAAGAAGAACATCAGGAGAGGAAGAACTGCCCTGCTGGACCCCTGACCTGCACCTGGACACTACAATCTCAAAGACTGCACCAGCTGCACACTTGGGCTTCACCTCAAGAAGGACTTTGCCTGGCTTCAACAGGTTCAAGGAGGAACTCCTTGTTTGCTAAAGGTGAAAAATTGCTAACCAGACTCCCCTGCATCAAACCCTGAAGAAACTGATCAGCTGACCACTCTCCAGTGGCCATTTTGGAGTTTGAGCCAGGTGCATTCTGGGAGCTGGAGTCCACACCCTCAAAGAGTAACTCAAAGCGGTGGACTCCTAAAGGACCTTAAAGTAAGAAGATTCAGAAGTTTGGAGAAGATTGGAGAACTTTTTGGAAAAAGCTCCACAGAGGGACTGAACCGCCATGGTGATTCTAGCCGGCTTTCATCAACCGCGACCCGGCCTGACTTGCAGGTTCGTCCCGCTGAAGAAAATCTCAGAAAAAGTCCGAACTTAGAAAGTTGACGGGGACCTCCAGCGCAGCGTAGATGGCTCCAGGGATGTCATATCAAGATTCAGGTTTGACTCAGTCGAAGGATTTGCATTTCAAAAAATCATCTAAGTCCAAACATAGAAATCTTCACTGAGGTCTCCTGTAATGTGCATATGAGGAAGGGTTTCATGGAGATCGGATCGGACTGGCGACTTCGTCCAGCTGAAGAAAATCTTCAAGAAAACGATTAAGACTGAAGGTAAACTTTTGACCAAAGCATCCTGCCTGCTGTTGCCAAGCAGAGCTCCATCGTGGTCGCCCCCAAACTTTGACTTTGCCCCAGTCAAGGTGCAACCAGATGACCAGATTGCCGATATTCATTTCTATGCGCTAAAATACACTCATTATTAAAGAATTCATATCTCTGGTTCCCCTTATCAATTTTATTCATTTTGGTGTCATGTTAAAGCTAAAAATATTTCCTATTTCTATAAATTGGCTTTGGATTTTTAAGCTGTTTCCTGTGTTTCATTTAATTACTCTTTTGTGAACTTGAATGCTTTACAATTTGTCTCCTAAATTAAGCATTGTTGCTTGTTACCAAGCTACCAAGGGTTGAGCTGGGGTTAATTTATTGAGACCTAACTGAACCTAGTGGGGGTTAGTGGCCTATTGCTATGCGTAGGTACTTTACCAGCCCTTACCAATAATCCACTTCCCAACAGCCACTGCTGTCTGATTATTTTTTAAATGAGGACTTCAACACAATACTTAACAATTTCACACATTACAAAAACAACACAAGCGCAAACAGTCCAATTTTACAGTTTTGTGTGATAAGGAATAGTCAAATTTGTAGAAGTGTGATGGTTAGTGGATAGCAATGGTACTGACATTTGGCAGTGTTTAAAGAGGCATTGAGTGGTGCAAGCTACAGTGCCTTTTAAGAAATGCCTAGCACCCTAGCACTTACCTTCATACAAATTAAGCAATTAAATAGCCTAACATATTGCAGTCTGACAGTTATTTTTACATTAGTGTTTAATACTAAAATATATATATAAAGATATTTAAAAAGGAGATGGCTGAAACAAATGGGCTATTATTAATTCATTTCAAATACAGTGAAATCAGAATGGACACAATCCAGATTCAACAAAGGTAAAGGAAATATAATAGGAAAACAATGGTTAATCATATTTAATCATCTTTCCACCCCCAAAGTACAAATAATTCAGACAGTATTGAGCCATTTAGCTCATATATGCTCTAGAGATACAAAAACACCTTATCACATCTAACATTTGCATAGGTACTAGGGTGTGCTTTGTGCCCTAATATCTGTTTTTAACTAAATGTGAAAAATGTATTTGCATTCATTTGTATATGTCTAACTGCACCTACCTCTGTAGTTTACATTGATGGGTAGTATTAATATTTTAACATTATAGACTTGGTCTACACAACTCCGTAAATAATGAATGGGGGGACTTACTCTTGGAGGGACCCGGGACTCACTTAGGTGCTGCAGACAGGGCACAGGGGGCCTCTCGGGCAAGGGTGAAGGCCACCTGCGGGTCGTTGCTGCACCGGTGGCCGGTTTCTCTCGGGCCTAGGGGCTGCGGGTGCAGTGCTTCTCCAGGTGTCAGATATCTTCGTCCCGGGCAGTCGCGGTCAGGGGGTTCCTCAGGTTTCCCTCTGCAGGCGCCGTTGTGGGGGTACAGAGAGATCAGCCCATGGTGGACACGTCGTCTGAGTCACCTGGGGGTCCTCTCTGGATAGTTAGTTTTTCTGGACACGGGCCGGGGGCATCGGAAGCAGAGTAGTTGGACTCACGCTTCTGGAATGAGGTGTGAGTCTTTTAAAGAGGGCTTCTCGTTCTTCTTTTTGGACAGGTCTGCTGTCCATGGGAGGTTCATGGTCCTCAGTGATGCAGGCAGTCCCCTGGAGGCTTTTCAGGGGTCGCTGGTACTGTAGAATGGGTTGCTTCTTTTCTTGCAGCTTTTCGAAGTGGGAGATGGGCCGGTAGGACTGGGGCCGAGTCAGTTGTTGTCTCCTTCTCTTCTCTGTGGGGTTTTCAGCTCAGCAGTCCTTCTTCTTTCTTGAGGTCATAAGGAATCTGAAGAGCTGGGTTCAGGGTTGTCCCTAAATATTAAACTTAGGGGTGTGTTAAGGTCAAAGGGCAGTAGCCAATGGCTACTGTCCCTGAGGGTGGCTGCACCCTCCTTGTGCTCACTCCCTTTGGGGAGGGGAGCACATTCCTGTCCCTATTGGGCGCTGTCCTCCAAACCAAGATGTTGGATTCCGCAAGGAGGGGGTCACTTCAGCTCTGGACACCTTAGGGGTGGTCCTGGTCGAGGTGGTGACTCTTCCTTGCTTTTCCTAATCATCCCTCTGGACTTGCGGCCAAAAGTGGGGCTTTGTCCAGGGGCTGGGCATCTCCACTAGCTAGAGTGCCCTGGGCATTGTAATATGAAGCCTGAGCCTTTGAGGCCTACCACTAGGTGTTACACTTCCTGCAGGGGGGAGGTGTGAAGCACCTCCACCCAGTGCAGGCGTTGTTTCTGGCCCCAGAGAGCACAAAGACACTCACCCCAGGGGGTCAGAAACTCACCTCTCAGTGGCAGGCTGGCACAGACCAGACAGACAGTCCTGCACTGAAGGATTGGGTAAAATACAGGGGGCATCTCTAAGATGCTGTCTGTGTGCATTTATTAATAAATCCAACACTGGTATCACTGTGGGTTTATTATTCAGATAAGTTTGATACCAAACTTCCCAGTATTTAGTGTAGCCATTATGGAACTGTTGAGTTCTTTTTGACAAACTCCCAGACCATATACTTAATATGGCCACACTGTACTTCCAATGTCTACGAATGGACTTAGACACTATAGGGGCATATTGCTCATGCAGCTATGCCCTCACCTGCAGTATGGTGCACCCTGCCTTAAGGCTTTAAGGCCTGCTAGAGGGGTGATTTACCTATGCCACAGGCAGTGTTTTGTGTGCATGGCACCCAGATGGGGGTTCCATGTCAACTTTGCCTTTTTCTCCCCACTAACATATACAATCTGCAATGGCAGTGTGCATGTGTTCAGTGAGGGGTCCCTTAGTGTGGCACAACACATGCTGCAGCCCTTAGGGACCTTCCCTGGTCACAGAGCCCTTGGTACCACTGATACCTTATACAAGGGACTTATCTGTATGCCAGGGATGTGCCAATTGTGGAAACAATGGTACATTTTTAGTGAAAGAACACTGGTGCTGGGGTCTGGCCTGCAGGGTCCCAGCACACTCTCAGTCAACTCAGCATCAATATCAGGTACAAAGTTGGGGGGGGGGGGGGTAACTGCAACAACGGCCATTTTCTTACACCAGGTCCAACACCCCCACTTACACACGCACTCACTACATTCACCCCCATTGACATGCATACATACTCCGTTCCTCCACCCCTCCTTTCCTCAACATACATACACAAACAACCCCCATCCCATCTACATGTATGCAAACATGCACCCTGACCCAGCATTCACATTCACCCACACATGCATCGCCATCACCACATTTACACACAGACAGACACACATGCACGGACGCACAAACACTTCCCCTCCCTCCCCCCATTCATGACATGCACACACAAACTCACACACATCCATTCACACACCCCACCACCCTCCCCTTGCGGAGGACACTTTCCTCGTCCAACAAGGTGCTCCTCCCTTAGAGGACGGGACCCGGCACTCCCACCGCCGGCAGCGCCCAGCCCTCAGGACACTGCCAGGCCCTATTACAGGTCGTAATGCGGCTGGTGGGATCCTTTTGGTGGGATGGGGCCGGTGGTGGAACCGCCTGTGTACCGCCGACTGCTGGCAACTTTCTACCTCAAGAATGGCAGAAAGCTGCCAGAAGTTGTAATATTGCGGTCTGGAGACTGCCAGCACTGGTGGTCTCGTGACCACTTTGTCAGTCTTGGAAAAAGACCGCCAAAGTCATAATGAGGGCCTCTGTCTGTCTGTTCCTATTGAGAAATAAGCAAAATAAATGGAACAATCATTCTTGTTCTTTTTGGCAATGTATTTACTCTTGTTTACTTCAGAACACAAGTGAAAGAATATTTGCCAGTAATATTCGAATGACTTGGTGCTAAATCAAGGTACAAAGGTATTTCAGGATTCGACTAAAAAGGTACTGCCGTAGCATATATAAGTGTAAAATAAATTAATAGTGTTCTAACTTGAAGTAATTAAGAAGCTAATTCACATAATTGATATAGGTCACATTAAAAATCAAAAGAAGGAAGTGCTCCTTCTACCAAATGCTCAAAATTCAGAACCCTTTTCAATAGCTGTTTTTTTCCTGAGTTCCATAAGGTGACGCATTTCAAAGGAAAAGTACATTTGCGCTATTCTGAAAATACACAACGAGGTGCTCCTGAAGTAAACGAAGAACAAAAAGATACAGAATTCACATATATATTGTTGCGAAAATCAGTCCATGATGCCACCAGTAAGTTTTGGAGTGAATCAGTACGGAAAATAAATCAGTCCAGAGTTTATTGAACATATGACTTCATATTGGACAGTCAGCAATCCAAAACAATATGTACTTCCAGCTTTCCAGCCAACACGTGTTTCGTCTTTGGGAGTAATTAACATCCCTTACGACTTCTTCAGGGCTCAAAAATCCAATATCACTATTAGCACTAGACAATAATGTCAGATGATCCGAAATCGATATGTTGCAATGTGAATATTCACCGAAAAGAAGTTCAAATATACCCAAAATTCTTTAGTTGTTATCCCCAATGTTTGAAAACCGGCGCCTCCGTATTCGGACGCCCAGAGAGTGATATTGGATTTTTGAGCCCTGAAGAAGTCGTAAGGGATGTTAATTACTCCCAAAGACGAAACACGTGTTGGCTGGAAAGCTGGAAGTACATATTGTATTGGATTGTTGACTGTCCAGTATGAAGTCATATGTTCAATAAACTCTGGACTGATTTATTTTCCGTACTGATTCACTCCAAAACTTACTGGTGGCATCATGGACTGATTTTCGCAACAATATATATGTGAATTCTGTATCTTTTTGTTCTTCGTTTACTTCAGGGCCACCTCGTTGTGTATTTTCTGAGTTGTGAGGTAGTTTGACCTCCAAGGGTTGGGTGTTTCCCTAGTGGGGTTCCCCATCACTTACTTGGGTGGATTGAGCACCCTGAGCACCACATCTCCTCATTTTGCACCCGGTTCTTCTCATTTGCGCTATTCTACAGAGTGCTTCTCGTGCTAGGGTATTACTGTTTTAATAGTTTTACTCTCACAGGAAACACGTAGATGCATTGCTACCATGAACTGGCTTGTATGTAACCATGAGCTGTATCATATTTTACAAGTTCGAAAGCTTGAAATATTGACAAATGTTTTGAATTACTAGAAAAATTATAATAATCAATATTAATATTATCACGATTATTATTAGTAGTATTGTTGTTAATAATAGAAGAATTGAATAAAGGCACCTCCAAAGTGGCCGACGCCTTTGCTTTAGTGTGAATCATGTATATAGAAGTAAGACAACCGCTACATTCATTCATAGCACCAAAAAGAGATGAGGGACTTGAGATAGTGTTTACTCTATCTTTTATCTCATATTAATAAAAGTAGGACTAAATCGTTCCTCAGTCCTACCATATAAGTAAGTGAAGAGCCTATAAAGGCATTTTGATAATCAAACATGGCACCCGTCCTGGACTTTGTGATCTCGATCCCATTATCGAGTCGAAGACTTTCTTACTGGAAGTATGGGAAGGAACACAATTTTAAAACATAACCGATATTTAACCTATAAGGTCGTTCTTACTAGCACTTTATGGACCTCGTTTGAAATGTTGCATTATACAATCCGATTATTTGAGGAAAGTATTACGCAGTTATCAAATATGGTTCATGTAATTTGCACTACCTTAATAATAGACTTTGTTTTTCACGGAAACCGCGTTAGACCGGGTATGTTTCCTTCCTTCCCTTAACAGACTACATGTTCTGGTATACAAAGGCTCTAGAGGAGCTCCATGTATATGTTACATCCGGTAGAAACGTCTTTCTAGATCTCTGCATGAATGTATCTCCTTGTTCATGTTGATCTTCATTTGTTGCCTTTTAGCTCCTGACAGTCAGGCCTACATAAGATTTTGAACTTTTTATTCTGTTGGACATACAACAATAATACCTAATGGAGAACCTATGTATTTATTTGTTACCATACGCATGCATGTTTCTTATCTGGTTATTTTGAACAAAGTTTGTAAATTACCATAGAAATGTACTTGTAATTTCTTTATTACTAGGCCCTGCCTCATTACACAAATGTATTTCACTACTACTCAGGAAACTGCATAATAGTGCATTCACCTTACTTATTGCTTCCACCTAGATTATTTGCACTAAGAATTTTTTTTCTTTGATCAACAACGCTAATGGTATGATGCTCTTTGATTATAATTATCCTTAACCATTGATATAAAAAATAACTAATCCTCTAATCACTCTACGTCTAACAATGCCAGCACTACCTTCATTTCAAATCTCGACTCACTTTTAAATTTATATTCAATTTTTAATTTCTCATTTTTCACTTTCTCATCAATGTCATCACTTCGTGAGCTTGCGTCTCTAATATTGATAGTCACAAATCTATTTACTCACACTTTCATATTTTTGGGTATTCACTATGGGACTATAACCTGGATAGGACTATCAGTCAACCTCTTTCTTTTTTTCTAGGCACAATCCTTATCGTGCACCAATGGTTGATTTCTCTGTTCGGGCCTTCACTAATATTCTAAACTTAACCTTGACAGTATCACCATGTGGATCTGATTCATTGTCAATTATTTGCAGCCTTGAAAAAGCTCAGGTAAATATACCACAAGGGGGCGAAACACGTGTCGGCTGTTTCTCCAGGTATTCTTCGAAAAAATATCCATGTGCAAGGATCAAATATGTTTGAACTGAATACACGGATTTGACATATCATTGCTTGAATGTAATTTGACACAACATAAATAATTTTGATTTTCTCAAAGTGGGTTCTTGATACTTTTGGACTCTTTTTCCTGATCTGGGGCAATCTGGTCCATCCCCCAATTGATTACCCACTGACAAATAATCTAACCAGGCCATTTTTGAGGAAGGGAGTGTTGGACGTTGGCTACTAGTTTTTTGAACTAGTATTGTTGTTAATCTGTTTAGGAAGAGGCATTAACAACTTGCAGTTGGAAAGTGCTGTGTAGCTTGAAATGATACTCGAGCCTCAAGTGATAGAGTCAACTCTTCAGCAGTTAGCGCAATGGCTGTGAAGTTAATCATCTGGCTTTTGCCTTATTTTGTTTTCATAGACAGTATAGTTTAAGTATGTGGTGTTCTGACCTTATATATAATCCACTGCACATTCGTCTGAAGAGTTGTTTTAATATTCTAGTTGAATGTATGTACATGCTTGGTTGCTTTTATATTTGAAAATGAAAAGAAAGGCTTCTCAGTATATACGTTTAACGCCTCATATCATTTGCAGGAGAGATTTTCAGAAGTAAAGGGGCAATGACTGTAAAGAATTTGCACACACAAGCTATACTGCATGTGATCTGGGATGTCTAGCAACATTGCTGAGACTTATTTATGGCCCCAGGTAAATATACCACACCGAAATGTTACGTTTTAGGAACACTTGTAGGATATTTTATGTGCAATGATTTGTGAACAGAACCTAGAAATGTACAATGAATACAGTGGTTAATTGTCAGCAAACACAGAAGATAAGTCTTTGGGAGATATGTCTGATATCAGCTATGATTATTTTCACCCCCTTCATTTCAAGTTAGAGATTTTGTGTAAAGTTGACCTCTTTATTTAATGTGGGCACATTAAAAGCGCCATGAAGTAATTCTTCATTTTCAGAGCAAAGTATGTTTTGAAATGAAGTCTGGAATGTTGGTGCGATGGAAAGGCAGATCAGATGAGAGATAAACGGAATCAGATGTACTAGTGTAAGCTCCGTCATATTTGCTAAAAACAGATCGATTTTATATAACTATTGAAGTGGCAAAACTCATTATATTGGCAATGCTTGAAGGACAAGTGAACCTTGCGATACTATGTTCACTGGTAGCAGAAACACCAGAAAAACACTAAAGTTTGACCGAGGTATAGGCAGTACACTGGCATTCTGGTGGGCCAGTAAGCATCATAGTGACAGAAGAAACATGTCCCAATCTACTCATCTCACCCAGATCCATTATTGCAAATCAACAAAAATTTACCTCATGCTGTGTACGTGCAGCAAAAGAAACAAAGTGCACATATAGTGTTGGACTTGTCCCTTTCTGCAGTGTCATCCCCAAACTTTTTGCCTTCACCCTCCTATTTTCTGAACCCATTTTTGTTGGATTTAAGGACTCTGGGGGTCATTATGAGTCTGGCGGGTGGTGGAGGCTGCCTGCCAAACTCAACCCTCCACCTGCTGGTGCCGCCAGGACACAGCCCAATTCCAAGTTCACCGCAGGGCAGGCAGACGAAAACAGTGTTTCTTCCCACCGGCCCTGCAGTGAAGAGGGCCTTAACATTGACACCGGCTCAGAGTCGAGCCGGCTCCAATGTGGTGGTGCAGCGGGTGCAGCAGCACCGTAATTTGGGCAGTGAAATGCACTATGGGGCTGTGCATGGGGGCCCCTGCACTGCCCATGGCATGTGCATGGACAGTGCAGGGGCCCCCCATTCCACCAGCGTTTCCACAGCGGTGTAAACCGCTATGGAAAGGCTGCCGGAATAGGACTAGTAATCCGGAGGGCAGCACCGCTTGCAGTGCTGCCCTTGCAAATTATAACCGCTGAGACCGCCGGGCTGGAGGCTGACTGCAGCTTGGCGGTGATGGTGGTTTGACCGCGGCGGTCAGAATGTGGCAGATCAGACCGCCACTACCGCGGTGGTCCGATTTACACCCCAAGTCTGGCAGTCTCAAGACCGCCAGACTCGGAATGGCCCCCTCTGTGTACTTGCTCACATGTGCTAAAGTGCTTGTGCTCCCTCCTTTAAACATATTAATAATCCCTAGTTAAGTGGTACTACATGTACCCAGGGGGCTGTAAATTAATTGCTATTGGTGGATTGCAGCACTGATGCAGCACCCACTTAAATAGCCTTTTAAACATGTCTCAGGCCTGCCATTTCAACCTGTGTGCGTAGTTTAACATTGCCATTTCGAACTGACATAATTACTTTTCTGCCAGGCCTATATCCTCCTTTCTAAAACTTGAAGTCACCTGTTGGGTAATCCCTAAACAGTCTATTGGGGAGGGAGCAATATATTTCACACATTAGATAGTTACATTTTACTTTTACATGCCCGGGTAGTGGAAAACTCTTGAATTAATTTTTCTTTACTGCAAAGCCTACCTCTCTAATAGGATAGCATTTTGTTACCATCTTACATGTAATAAGAGATAACTTTCATTTGGAAGCAAGTCAGAATGTCAAGTTTGGTGTCTAAAGAACTGTATTTTAAAACTCTCTTTAATTATAAAGTTGAATTTTAAGTCACAATTCTGAAAATGTGAATGGGCACTTGGGTCTTTCTAATCAGAAGGAGACACTAAGGCATCAATCTGGTATGTATGTGCATATATGAATAGAATTAGAGATTTTCACCACTATAGACAGTCTGCGTAATGCCTGAAAGATACGAGTATCTGTCTTCTGATTCTTGCGGCCACTGTGTTTCTGGGTTCTCCTCTCTTGATGTCCTTTGCTTCAGACTCTTTGGCTTCCCTCAGGGTCAGGTGATTTTGGCAACCCTCACACACAAAGTATATAAAAAACACAAATTACTAAAAATAAATCAAAATAAATATTTGGGCTGAGAACAGGTAATTTCACATGTTTAGGGTACAAATGTTTGTCACCATGTGCACTGGGACCACATGCTTTACATTAGTGCCAATTTCTGTGACTCTTTCAAACACTTCAGTTCCCAGCCTTCCACCGGTGCAGAATTTTCAGCCCATGCAGCAGGTACAAATGCCACGTGTACAAATGACAAATTACACAGTTGCAGCCAATGCAACAGCAACCTCCGATGGTACCTAGACAGCACATTCAAATACCTCAAGCCCCAGTGAAGCAGCAGCAGGTGATACTTCCTCAACAGGTCAGAGGTCTAACCAAAGTAATAACACAGTTCACCAATTCCCGTTACATAGTGAGATTGGAATAAACAATGATTGGGTCAGCGGGAGTTGGGAAGAAGAAGAATGTGTGCTTGCAGCTTCTTTAGAAGTAGATCAGAAAGGTTCCTATGTGAAGAGAAGAGTCATGGGTCACAGAGCTTCATTCTTGGTTGACAGAGGAGCTCCACGCTCCACAGTAAGATCTGCAGAAGTTCCAGACTTGCCCCTTTCAGGAAAGACAGTCCAGCTTGTAGGAGTATCAAATCAGTATTTGACCAAACCAATTATAGAACCAGTTCAGGTTAAAATTGGCAACTTTAAAGGATTTCACAGATTCGTCATCTGTGATTCAAGTTCGGTATCCCTGCTGCGAAGAGACTTGCTGTGTAAAACAAGGTGCTTGATTACTTGCTCAAATGATGGAATAGAGATACAGACCAATAGTGATGATCAGCATGACCCAGCTCCAGAAACAGAGTGTGAGACAATAAATGAGGAATATCCTCTGATTAATTTCTTTCCTGTGTTCACAGTTTAGGAGCTTCCTCCTGACGTACAGGAAATGGTTAAAGAGAAAGTGTGGGATTTGAGGGGGAAAGAGATAGTTCTGATAAAGGGAGTTGAGCCAGTTAAAGTTCTTGTAAAGCCAAATGCAATTTTTCCTCACATTCCCCAATACCACATGCCAAAGGACATCCTCATAAAGGTTTCTCAAATAATTGCAGAATTTGTGAAACAAGGGGTTTTGAAAGAAGTGTTGAGCAGCCCATGTAATTCACGGACAATGGGATTGAAAAAACCCTGTGGGAAAGTTCGAATTGTCCAAGATTTGAGAAATATAAATGATATTGTGATTAAATGTTGCTTCGTGGTGCTAAATCCAGCTGCGATATTGTTTCAGATTCCTTGTGATGCTGAATGATTCACTGTCAAACCAGTCACAAGCCTTCTTTTCTGTGCCTCTTCATGAGGACAGCCAATTTCTTTTTTGTTTCAAATTTTTAGACCAAGTTTACTGTTGGTGTCGAAATCCTCAAGGATTTTCAGGGTCACCTTCCATATTCAATCAAAGTCTGAAAGAAATGTGGAGTATTTGGAATTGCCTTTCCAATCGACCTTGGTATAGTACATTGATGACTTGTTGATGACGTCCAAAACAAGGGGCGAGTGCAAGTATGACACAATTGCCTTACTTTACCATTTGGGAAAGAATGGTCATAAAGTGTCTCCACTGAAATTGGAGTACTGTCAGAAAGAAGTGAAATATTTGGGTCACCAGATCGAGAAGGGATTAAGGAAAATATCCAGAGAAAGGGTCACAATGATATCGCAGATTAATCCTCCGACCACACACAGAGATGTCGGAATGTTTCTAGGGATGGTAGGGTACTGTCGTCAATGGATTCCCAATTTTTCAGTCATTTCAAAACCATTGCAGAAGCTGACCCATAAGGACATCACCGACCCCATAGTATTAGACCAGGCTTGTATGAAAGCCTGACTACACAAAGTCTTTCACGTTGTTTTGTCATGAGTGTGATGCATTTTTATCGTCTGTCTTGATGCAGGTCAATGTAGGTATAAACCGCCCAGAAGCATATTTTTCAGCTACTTTGTACCCAGTTGCAGCAGTCCGTGTGCAGTTGCAGTGGTTGGAGAGAGCCTCGTACAGTGTGAAAGCGTTGTGATGGGACACACTCTAACAATAATGGTTCCTCACGCAGTTGAAGTTTTACTTACCCGCTCCAAAACCCAGTACCTGACAGGTGCAAGATTGACACGCTATGAGACAAGTACTTTAGGATCACCAAAAGGGCCTTTGCAAATATGTACAGTGCTGAATGCGGCACCCTTGTTTCCAAATGAAAATGTTGAAATTGAAAAGTTGGAAGACAATGAGAATGATTGTCTTGAAGTAACTGATCCGTGCACAAAACCGAGACCTGATATTAGAAAATCCTGATTGGAACAAAATGACCAATTTATCTTTGTTGTTGGTTCTTGTCCAAGAGACAATACAGGAATACTGAGAGCAGGATACGCACTGTGCACCATTGCTGGTATGCTGGAAGCGTCTTGGCTTCGAGGAGTATATTCTGCACAAGTAGTGGGGATGGTAGCCCTTACTACAGCGTGCCATGTTTCTGCTCAACTTATAGTTCTAATCTGTCAAAATGGGGAGCACCCTGTCTTCCATTCCACCATTTGTGACCCCAAGGCATCATGGTAAATGCAGTCATTAGCACAAATTTGAATAGAGTTTTGAAAGTTTTTCACCATAAGTTGGTGCGGCAAGTGCCGTATCTTCGGACACGTGTTTCTGGCTATTTGGCCGTCATCAGCGAAGAGCAACGTGTAGCTGGCGGGGTTGCTTGAAATGCCGCCTTGAAAGTATTCACAGGTTTAAGTACCACTCAAGAAGGCGCACAGGTGCTTCACCCGAGCTCGTCAGCTCAGAGGCTCACGGGAGCCTTAATTACAACAGTCAAAATGGGGAGCACCCTGTCTTCCATTCCAGCATTTGTGACCCCAAGGCATCATGGTAAATGCAGTCATTAGCACTAATTTGAATAGAGTTTTGAAAGTTTTTCACCATACGTTGGTGCGGCGAATGCCGTATCTTCAGACACGTGTTTCTGGCTATTTGGCCGTCATCAGCGAAGAGCAACGTGTAGCTGGCGGGGTTGCTTGAAATGCCGCCTTGAAAGTATTCACAGGTTTAAGTACCATTCATGAAGGCGCACAGGTGCTTCAGCCGAGATACACAGCACCTGCTGCACCCACTAAGGTGAAAGACTTTTGAATACTTTTTCAACACAAAATGAAGTGACTGCATTTACCATGATGCATTGGGGCTAACTTTTTGCTGGAGTGTGAGGCAGTGTGCTCCCTTTTTTCTTTTTGTCCAATGACTGCTCCCTTGAGCTAATGAGCTGACGAGCTCTGGTGAGGCACCTGTGCGCCAGTGAGTGGTACATAAACCTGAGTAGACTTTTGGCGGCATTCCAAGCAACCCCACAGACTTGGGTGCTCTCTGCTGAGGACGGGCTAAACCCAGAAACACGTGTCCAGAGATACACAGCACTTGCTGCACCCACTAAGGTGAAAGACTTTCGAATACTTTTTCAACACAAAATTAAGTGACTGCATTTACCATGATGCATTGGGGCTAACTTTTTGCTGGAGTGTGAGGCAGTGTGCTCCCTTTTTTCTTTTTGTCCAATGACTGCTCCCTTGAGCTAACGAGCTGACGAGCTCTGGTGAGGCACCTGCGCGCCAGTGTGTGGTACATAAACCTGAGAAGACTTTTGGTGGCATTTCAAGCAACCCCACAGACTTGGCTGCTCTCTGCTGAGGACGGGCTAAACCCAGAAACACGTGTCCAGTAATACACAGCACTTGCTGCACCCACTAAGGTGAAAGACTTTTGAATACTTTTTCAACACAAAATGAAGTGACTGCATTTACCATGATGCATTGGGGCTAACTTTTTGCTGGAGTGTGAGGCAGTGTGCTCCCTTTTTTCTTTTTGTCCAATGACTGCTCCCTTGAGCTAACGAGCTGACGAGCTCTGGTGAGGCACCTGTGCACCAGTGAGTGGTACATAAACCTGAGAAGACTTTTGGCGGCATTTCAAGCAACCCCACAGACTTGGCTGCTCTCTGCTGAGGACGGGCTAAACCCAGAAACACGTGTCCAGAGATACACAGCACTTGCTGCACCCACCAAGGTGAAAGATTTTTGAATGCTTTTTCAACACAAAATGAAGTGACTGCATTTACCATGATGCATTGGGGCTAACTTTTTGCTGCAGTGTGAGGCAGTGTGCTCCCTTTTTTCTTTTTGTCCAATGACTGCTCCCTTGAGCTAACGAGCTGACGAGCTCTGGTGAGGCACCTGTGCGCCAGTGAGTGGTACATAAACCTAAGAAGACTTTTGGCGGCATTTCAAGCAACCCCACAGACTTGGCTGCTCTCTGCTGAGGACGGGTTAAACCCAGAAACACGTGTCCAGAGATACACAGCACTTGCTGCACCCACTAAGGTGAAAGACTTTTGAATACTTTTTCAAAACAAAATGAAGTGACTGCATTTACCATGATGCATTGGGGCTAACTTTTTGCTGGAGTGTGAGGCAGTGTGCTCCCTTTTTGCTTTTTGTCCAATGACTGCTCCCTTGAGCTAACGAGCTGATGAGCTCTGGTGAGGCACCTGTGCGCCAGTGAGTGGTACATAAACCTGAGAAGACTTTTGGTGGCATTTCAAGCAACCCCACAGACTTGGCTGCTCTCTGCTGAGGACGGGCTAAACCAAGAAACACGTGTCCAGAGATACACAGCACTTGCTGCACCCACTAAGGTGAAAGACTTTTGAATACTTTTTCAACACAAAATGAAGTGACTGCATTTACCATGATGCATTGGGGCTAACTTTTTGCTGGAGTGTGAGGCAGTGTGCTCCCTTTTTTCTTATAGTTCTAATCTATTCGGATAGCCAGTATGGATTTGGAATAGTCCATTATTTTGGCCAGTTGTGGTCACAAAGAGGTTTCAAGACCTCTTCTGGTTCACCAGTGAGAAATGGTGAGGGAATTAAGGAATTGTTGCAAGCCATCCAATTGCCTGAAAAGATTGCCGTGGTGAAATGGAGTACACATCTGAAATCGCAAGATTTTGTGTCAATGGGAAATGGATATGCAGATCAAGTTGCAAGGTTTTGGGCATTGAACTGTATATTGTTCAAAGATAAGTGGGAATTGTTACCTAAAGAAAATGAAACTAGTCCAAGTTTTATATTGCATGTAAGAAATACATTGGAAGAATTGAAAACACTGCAACGTAATGTTGATAGGGAGGAAAAACGATCATGCAGTCAAATGAAATGTGTGCAGAGACAAGATGAATTGTGGGTTTCAGAAGAGGGAAACTTGGTTTTGCCTAACAGTCTGTTGTCTCAAACGGCTAGGGATTATCATGACCAAGCACATTTTGGAAGGGATGCCATGATTCGCCTGTTTAGGCATAGATGGTTCAGCCCAAGGTTTAGACAAGTTGCTGAAGCAGTTTGCCATCGTTTCGTCATTTGCCAGTAAATCAACACAGGAAAGGGAACAGTGGTTAATTTGAGCCACATTGGAAGAGCAGGATGTCCATTCAGCAGGATGCAAATTGATTTTATTGAGATGTGTGTGTGGAGGTTTGAGATATGTGTTGGTGATTGTCTGAATTTTCAGTCACTGGATTGAAGCGTACCCTACACAAAGAAACGACAGCCTCACAGTAGCAAAATTACTGCTTACGGAACTGATACCATGTTTTGGGTTTCCAATCTCTTTAGAATCAGATAGGGGAAGTCACTTAAACAATGAAGTAATCAAATTACTGTGTGCAACATTGAACATTGAGCAGAAGTTGCATTGTAGTTACTGCCCTGAAGCATCAGGACTAGGGGAACAGATGAATGATACCTTGAAATCAAGAGTGGCAAAGATGTGTGTGTCCATGAATCTGGAGTTGCCTGACGCACTACCTGTAGTTCTGATGACAATGAGAAACACACCCGACAGGAAGACAGGATTTTCACCGCAAAAAATTCTCATGGGCAGAGCAATGAGGTTGCCAGCGGTTCCTGCAAATGTGCTTGTAAGCATTACAGATGATATGTTGTTGGACTACTGCAAAGATCTAGCTGATGTGGGTCACTCTTTCTTTCAGCAGGTGGAAGCCACCACACTGCCACCAATCCATGACCCAGGACGCAACCTGAGATCCGGTGACTGGGTTGTGGTCCAGAAACACGTGAGGAAGACATGTTTGGAGCCTCGATGGCAAGGCCCGTTCCAGGTAGTTCTGGTTACTACCACAGATGTGAAGTACGCTGGAGTTCCGAACTGGATCCACGCCAGCCACACGAAGAAAGAGGCATGTCCTTGAAAAGATGAATAGGAGTTGATGAGAGCGCCAACAAGGATCAAACAAGCCTCAGAGCTGCAAAGAGAAGAAAGAGGAACTGTAAAGGGATCTGAGCCCATTGAGGATGGTTGAATCGCACCTGCGAGAGACAAAGTAGAAGACCTCCAGGAGGGTGTCAGTGAGCCAGTCTCAATTCAGGCAGCAGGAGAGTCTAGTCAGAGGAGGGCTCTCCCAGAAGTAGACGATTTTGAGAGACAAACAAAGCAAACGCCAGACCCCGAGGGGGAAGAAGTTGAGGCGGATCAAAGTCAATGTGGTTTGTCAAGGGAAAATACTGCAGAGCAAGAAGTAGTTTCTAGTTCAACACTGAAAAGAGCATTGACCAAGGGTCCACTGAAAGGAGATAAGTGGCTGGAGTCACAAGCAAAGAGAAAGAAAGCAGTTGTAACAACAATCGAGGAGGAAGTAACAGGGAGAGAAGATCTGAGTGAAGAAGAATTGAATGGAGATCGAAAGTTGAAAAGAAAGAGAATAGCAAGTCGAAGGTACTCAGGTCCTGAATGGGGTATGCAACTACAAGTGAATGACAGAGAGAGTTTTTGTCTTTTTTTGTTTTGATCAAGACATTCCAGATCAATATTTTGGCACTTGAAGGAAGCTGATAAACTGTTGACACAAATTTGAGAAAAGCGCAAAAAGAAAGAGGCTGTTAAAAGTACCAGGATAAGACTTTTGATAACCTGATTGACTTTCGAAAGCCTGAGCTGACAAGCTGCTAAACTGATTTTTGACAAGCTTACAGATTTTTGAGGAAAAAAGGATCCCGGAAGTGAGACTGAAATCAGTAAATAACTTCTGAAATAAGATTTTTGTTTTTGATTTTTGCTGCATAATTTCTAAATTTTCTCTTCTACTTTCTGATTCTTTACAGTTCATGGGTAACATTAGCCAGCAGAGTAGGAAGAACAGATGCTGTACATAAATGAGTTGGTTTGGCAAGTTTGTGTGTGTGTGATATTGTGCGTGATATTGAGAGTAAAGCCAACCACACGGCTTTAGAGACAGCTAGTGCAATAACAGTGATAGAGAAGTTTAGGGTAGATAAGAAGTATCTGCATGTAGACAATGCTCAAGGGGAACTTTCTTCTAATGTCTTCTATCACTTATTGAGTGAGTATGTTGAGATGATGGATGCGAAGAATCATTATGTGTTTACGCAGATTCCTTCATCAGTCGAGGAAGGAGTTACATATCATAGTTTGCCTCTTATTTATTGGATAAGTTGTAGTCTGTTACTAACAAGATTCTATAACCAGAAGTACATTCAGTATTTCTACATCAACCATGATGTAGTGTTTTTGTTTGTCCCTATAATCAGGTACTTGAGTGAAGTAGCTAAGGATAATGATATAGTATTAGAGGTTTTCCTACATTAACTTTTGGCACAGCTTATGAGCACAGAATGCTTATAGTGCAACAAAGACACAAGGGAAACTAGCTTTAGATGCGCAACACGTAGGGAAGCTTTACGTATATAGGCCTAAACCAAGCACTGACACTTTGTTTGTGCGAACAAGTGAACGTAGACGTGTTTGTGTTTCAGAGTAAATGGACATTTATGTTGAATGGACAGGATCCAGTGATTCCTGGTATATATCACATTTGTGGACCTCATGCCTATTACTGTCTTCCAAGAGGATGGTATGGTACATGTTATTTGGGTATAGTTTTCCCAAAGATTTTCCAACTGGATTACTTAAAGAGATTACCGGAATTGACAGAGTTACAACATAGTAGAAAAAGGAGAGAGTCTCCTTCTGGTATTGTAGGAGATATATTTGGAGCAGAGATACCTTCAGTGGGAGTTGTTCTGAATTTGATCAGAATTTGAAAGTTGTCTACTATTGTGGATAACATGCTGACAAAGATTTCAGGAGCCATGATCCTGATAGATACTGAATTAGCTGCTGAAAGAGCAATGGCTCTTCAGAAACTCCTTGCGCTAGACATTCTTTTAGCAAAGGGTGACGGGGTTTGCAAAATGCTTATTTCGAAGCGTTGCTGCTTGTTTATTCCTGATAATGGTAAAGACATTAGAAGCTTGCTTACTAATCTCACTAATGAAAGTGCTGATTTGAAACAGCGTTTGGGAGAAGGTTGACAAAGGATTTGCTTCAGTCGGAAATTAGCTCAGCAACACTGGATAAGTGACATTCTTGAAAATAATACAAGGAATATTGATTATTGTGATTTGTATAATCGGAGCATGGGAATATGTAAATTGTGTAAAGGGATCAGATTGAAGAAATTGGAAAATGATCAGAGAAGGGAATAAATGAAAAGGGAAAGATTGTTTAGGGGAAATTCAAGAAGGGAACACAGATTTGCAGGGATTGAAATGACAGAATTTTAGCTGATGCAAAAATTTGTGTGAGAAGATGTAGTGTGATGACACATTTAGTTATCAGAGGAGGGATTGTTAATGCTGATTTTATTAATGAATATTCATATTTTGAGTGTTGGATTTGCATAGAAATTGTAGTAACTTAGAGAAAAATAATGCACACATTTGGAAGTGCGCTCACATGAGTGATTGCCAATTTTCACAAAGTGTACTTATTAATGACTTATTAATATGAAATGACGAGCTTATGATTGAACAATGTAGTAATATGTCATATTAAGGGTTATGCATTATGGATTAGCTTTATAAATTGTAGGCCTTAACTTAGCAAGGTCTTGGCCTAGTTACACGGCCTCATGTCAAGAAGCATTTCTTAGGTGTTTAATAAAATGTCTGCTTAGAGAATTATGTTGTGATTTTCACTGTACTGTCCATGTGCTCATAGCTAAAAGTCTTTCTCATGATAACTGCTTGCTAGAAGATGCTGTACTTGCTAGCACAACATTGTTTAAAGTAAAGTGTGTGAGACTAACTTTCCCAGGAGAAGACAAAGACCATACTGACGGGAGTATAAGCTGCAACAATATTGATACCCGGTGTGCCGGAAGACGAGAGCAGGACAAGAGGAGCCAATCATCAACATGTGAACCATGTAGTAGAAGAACTTTAGCTTAAGGGTTTAAGTTTCATTGGACAAAGTGTGAACATGCGATCCCCTGACCAATTAGGATGCGGGAAGTGATTTTTGGAAATCTAACTTTGCCAGACTGCACTGAGAAGAAGACCCCATTTGCCATTTGCCGCTGAATGTGTTTTCGCTGGGCAACAAGGATTCCTATCATGATGGTTGTCCTTGTTTTGGTGTATTTGCAGGTAGTACGGGTGTTTCTACTCAGGTTCCTGCCTTGTTTGGTGGATCCCTTGACACAGAATTTGAGGATGTCTGTTCTACTACTAAACTTGTTGCACGTGCCTCGCACTTCTGTCCATCTTACAGACTTTTGCTGGTCAGTGGTTTCAGTAAGCTGACATGTTGTACAACAGTTGATTCATACATGTTACAATAAAGACATGTACGTAGAAGCTGCGCACAATGGTGTTTATTGTGGTTTACAAGTGCAATGGGTGATGAGTGGGGGCATGGTGTATGAAATTATCAGAGCAGTTGGCCCAGCTGCAGGTAGTACAGGTCTAGTAGTGCCATGTGAAAATGGAGAGATTACAGTGGACATTCAACAGAGTGTATCAGTGGCACACAAGGGAGCTTGTTCAGGAGAGTCTCACTTTCTGGCAGTGGACTTGGCATCAGGTCCTGCAGGATATCTGAATGAATGACCTTGTTTGTGTGGGGGTTCCTCACCTACGGGGAAAGGGTGCTAGTGGCCTGTGGGTCTTCTGGTAGGGCCTCCATTTCAGTAGCTGAGACAGAAGTGGCTGGCACAGATGGCATTTGACTAGTGGAAGGGGCATGCTAGAGGGAGGAGGACACATGCAGAATGAATGTGAGTTTCTTTAGCACCCTTGGAATGGTGGCCACGGAGCATTGAGGCTCTGCCACTGCTGCATGGCCTCCTGGTGGTATTCCCTCTGCAGCCTCTGGTTCTCCTGCAAGGTTGAAAGTATCTGTCCCATCTTGACCTCGGAATGCTGATATGCTCCGAAGACTTGGGAGATGGCCTCCTGGCCAGTCCTTTCCCTTGAGTGCGCCAACCCTTGGCCCACAGGTGCCCTCCCACTGGCTCTGGCCCCCTGTGCCCATGGCCCTGGCTCGGTGTGCCCACTCCCAGCTACACCAGTACCTTCTTCGTCTTGGGTGTGAGGGGTAGACTCAAGTCTGTGTACTGTGGGGCACATTGCTGATTGAACAGTCCTTGGGATACATGTTTGGGGATGAGGGGTTGCCTGTGTTGTTTCCACACGGGCGGGGGGCTCAGATGTGGACAGGGTGTGGCAGGTGGTGGTGGACTGACCATATGTGCCAGATGGGCCAGGTAAGTCGTCAATGTCAAGACATCCACAGCTGTAGTTCTCAATGGGGCCTTCATCCTGGGAGGGCTGTCTGTCTCTGCCATCCTCTGAAGGGTGGCAGGGGTACCTGTGGATGGAGAGGGGGAGTGTTACATTGTGGAGGTGTACTTGTTTGTATCATTGTCTGATGCATACAGTGGCTTGATTTGCTTCGCCCTGATGGCAATGACAGATATGGCACTGCAAACATTGCAAGTGGGTGATGGATTCCAGACTTGGTTCCTTGTTCCATGGAGGATTGTGGGTGGCATACCGGTCATTGCATGTAGTGTTATGCAGTCAAAACATCCAGTTATTGTAGCGGGTGTGATGGTTTTAAATGCAGGTTATCCACTATGAAGTGGGACTGGCAGATTTTAATTTGTGTGGAGTCATGCATTGTGGGAGTTGTGGTGCTTGTCATTGTGAGTGCTATCCGTGCAATAGGGGTGGACTGTATGGGTATGGTGGAAGTGGGGTGGTGAGGCATGCAGGGGAGGGGCATTGGATGATTGTGTGGGGGGAGGAATTGTGAGATGAGATGAATTAGGGAGTGATAGGGTGGTGGGGGACACATGTTGTACAGGAGTCGTTGGTGGCAGGGGAATGTTAGTGACTTACTGGAATCCAGTCATCCAATTATTCCAGTCAGGCCCTGAGGATGCAAGACCTTTCCTCCCACAATGTGAACACTGGGGAAGGAGGTGGGAGCCCACCGCCAGTCTTGTTGTTGGCAATGTGGTGTTGTGATGCCATTGAATGCACCTTCCCCCGTAGGTTGTTCCACCTCTTCCTGATATCCTCCCTTGGGCGGGGATGATTGCCCACCGTATTGTCGCTGTGGGCAATCCTCCGCCATAACTAAATTTTCCTGGATGTTTGTGGACCTGTGCTCCAAACATTTGTGGCTCTATCCTGACGATTTCATCGACCATGGCCCTCAACCCTTTGTCTGTGAATCGTGGGTGTTTGTGTGGGGACAAGGTGATGATGAAGTGGATTGGGCAGGTGTTGTGCGCAAAGGAGGTGTGTTTGGTGCTTGATGAGCTGTGTGTTGGTTTGATTGGTTTTGTGGTGGGTTATAATGTTTGTGTGCAGTTGTGCTGTGTGTAATGTGTGAGTGTGCCAAAGGTGTATGTGTGCTATATTTTGGGTATGGCAATATCTTTGGGTCTGTGTGAACCGTTCCTTTTTCAACAGATTGTGGGATGTGTGTGGGGGGGGTTTATCATAGTGTGTGTGTCTGATGTGTTTATGTGTCTCAGGTGTGGGGTATTTGTACTGTCCAATGTGGCTTTGGGTTCTTTTGGAGGTGCATTTTCTAGCACAGCGGGTCGCACCACCAGTGGTTTACCGCCGTGGAAGGACTGCTGTGCTGATTTGTGGGTCATAATTTGGACGGTGGGATGTTGTCAGCGTAGCGGGGCTGGTGGTGGGACTACCACTCCTCGGCCGGACTGGCAATGTTGGATTTGTGGCTATTTTTTTACGGTCTTCAGTATGTGATTTGTAATACAGCGGTCTGGGTACTGCCAACACTGGCTGTCTTTTGGCACCCGCCACCACGGCGGTCTTTCAGAAAGCCTGCCAAACTCGTAATGAGGGCCTCAATCTTGGTTCAGTTTAGGGTACAAAAACCCAATTTCCAGTCTTTTAACAAAGTTATTTCATAGAAGGTTTTCTGAACGAAGGACTACATCATTTTTTTTTTTTACTGTGATTTTAGGGATTAATATTGGGCGGAAGTTGCTGAGATATAAATGATATAGTCATTGCTTTATTTGTAAAAGACTGTGCTGTGGCTCAAACTTTCGTTCAGAGGCCCACGGGTGTTCTCTCTAAAGTCGCAGTGATGAATACAAAGGCTGCAGAATGCCAAGATTTCACCTGAGAGTGGTGCAATGAAATATGATGTCCCCCCTACATTGTGTGATGAGGGGTCTGGCGACTCCCAGACCACACAGATATTCAGTGGTCTTGGGCTCAATGAGAACCCCCCCTGAAAGATTGGAATACCCCCTAAGCCCCAGGAGCCAGCTCTGGAAAAGAGAGTGGCTTTCCTGAGCACTTAACATTTTCGTAATTGCACTATACTGCAAGACAATACCCTTGGATATGGGCCTCTATTTACTAGAACCAATGAAATCTGTTTTAGGGAGATGTGACATCTGTTTGTCCGAGTGGCGGTAGAAACTCTGAACAGCAGCTTGTGGCAAGCTTTAAAATGCATATATTGGTCTAACGTCTATGCTGGCTCAGACTTCTTTAGCACTGTTCTGGCTGGCAAGGAGGACGCGTGAGGAAAATTCCTAGATGACTCAGTGCCTCTTTAGTCATTTGGTAGTTGGTGGAAGGGTTAAGAGAAAGGATTTAGCTGAATATAATAGCAATGAAATCATCTGAAGGATATTATTTAACTTTACACGTGTTCTAATTAACTGAGAGAAATATCTGATTATGTTGTTCAGAATTGCATTTGCAACATTTTTCTTTGGGAACTGTGGGTGTAATATAAAAGCAAGGCCCTCATATCTTGTCAAAAATGTAATGTTTTCTCCCAGTAGAATTATTGTTAGTTTTCTTACACAAAACTCATTTTGCACTCTTACATTCCAAAACAAAATTATCTGATTACACTTTGTCTCCAAAACTGAAAACTGGAGGCATGGATACCAGTGTACATATATTTGGCTAAGCTTTAATATGTTAATTATTATTTTCATTCTTTTCTTTTTTGAGGAATACCAAGTTTGGGTTTCTCTTATCTTATTAGGGGAGTATCACATTAGATTGGACAGATAATATATATTTTAGCTATAGACCAACTTGTAGCCCAGTAATAGAGGTGGCTCACCCATTAGGGTGTTCACACCAATTCTTTCACCCACGCCAAAGTGAAGGTCTAATGTTGTGCAGCACGGACTCTGCTGCACCACTCATAAATCATCAAAGTGAAGGAGATCCAGTTTGCCAGTCATCCTCTGTTGGACCTGGCTTTTTTGACAGGGTCATCCCCAAACTTTTTGCCTCCTTCCTCATATTTTTTCTGACCTGTTGTTGTTGGCTTTTGACCTCTGGGCACTTTACCACTGCTAACCAGTGCTAAAGTGCATATGCTCTCTGTGTAAATGGTACTATTGATTGGTTTATCCATGATTGGCTATTTAATTTACTTATAAGTCCCTAGTAGAGTGCACTATATGTGCCTAGGGCCTGTAGATTAAATGCTGCTAGTGGGCCCGCAGCACTGGTTGTGCCACCCACTTCAGTAGCCCCTTAACCCTGTCTCAGGCCTGCCATTGCAAGGCCTGTGTGTGCAGTTTCACTGCCACTTCGACTTGGCATTTAAAAGTACTTGCCAAGCCTAGAACTCCCCTTTTTCTACATATAAGTCATCCCTAATGTGTGCCCTAGGTAACCCCTAGAGCAGGGTGCTGTGTAGGTAAAAGGCAGGACATGTACCTGTGTAGTTATATGTCCTGGTAGTGTAAAACTCCTAAATTCGTTTTTACACTACTGTGAGGCCTGCTCCCTTCATAGGCTAACATTGGGGCTGCCCCCTACACTGTTGAAGTGGCAGCTGCTGATCTGAAAGGAGCAGGAAGGTCATATTTAGTATGGCCAGAATGGTAATATAAAGTCCTGCTGACTGGTGAAGTCGGATTTAATATTACTATTCTAGAAATGCCACTTTTAGAAAGTGAGCATTTCTTTGCACTAAAATCTTGTTGTGCCCTTCAATCCACGTCTGGCTAGGTTTAGTTGACAGCTCCTTGTGCATTCACTCAGACACTTGCTGGAGAAGAAACCTGAACCAGAAACTACATCCTGCCAAGAAGAACTGCCTGGCTGCTCAAAGGACTCACCTGTCTGCTTTTCTACAAAGGACTGCTGCCTTGCTGTTGGCCTGCTGCCTTGCTGAACTCTTGTCTGGCTGTGAAAGTGCTCTCCAAGGGCTTGGATAGAGCTTGTCTCCTGTTCTCTGAAGTCTCAGGACCAAAAAGACTTCTCTTTTTCACTTGGACGCTCCGTGCGCCGAAATTTTTGACGCACAGCTTGTTCCGCGGCAAGAAAAACGCCGCACACCGACGCTGATCGACGCGACGTCTTCGGGACGACCGAAACTTTGACGCACGGCCTCGCAAGGACAACGCCGCCCGACTTCCAAGGAGAAATCGACGCGACGCCTGCCGTGAGATCGAAACTTTGACGCACGGCCTCGCAAGGACAACACCGCCCAACTTCCAAGGAGAAATCGACGCGACGCCTGCAGTGAGATCGAAATTTTTACGCATGGCCTCGCAAGGACAACGCCGCCCGACTTCCAAGGAGAAATCGACGCAACGCCTGCCGTGAGATCGAAACTTCGAAGTGCAGCCCCGCAGAACGACGCACAGCTGGAAACAAGCAGGAAAATCCCCGCACAGACCTGGGACATCTGGTAATCCCCGCGATCCACAGAAAGAGACTGTCCGCGCGCCGGAAAACGACGCACGACTTCCCCGCGTGAAAAATAACGACGCAACTCAGTGTGTGCTGGGGAGAAATCGACGCACACACCAGTTTTCCACGTATCTCTTCTCCTGTGGCCCTCTGAGGAGATTTCCCACCAGAAACCAGGTACTTTGTGCTTGAAAGAGACTTTGTTTGCTTTTTAAAGACTTAAGACACTTTATATCACTTTTCAGTGATATCTTTACAAATTCATATTGCATCTTTAATCGTTTTGACCTGCAAATACCCAGATAAATATTATATATTTTTCTAAACACTGTGTGGTGTATTTTTGTAGTGTTATATTATGATATTGTATGATTTATTGCACAAATGCTTTACACATTGCCATCTAAGTTAAGCCTGACTGCTCGTGCCAAGCTGCCAGAGGGTGGGCACAGGCTGATTTTGGATTGTGTGTGACTTACCCTGACTAGAGTGAGGGTTCTTGCTTGGACAGAGGGCAACCAGACTGCCAACCAAAAACCCCATTTCTAACATCCACCATCAGCCATTCAGACATTGAGAGTTTTGCTTTTTAATACGGGTGGGCAGAACGTTTGAAGTGCCAGTTAGTGGAATTATGTAGAGCTACATAAAAACTTCACATGGTTCTGCAGAGTTCAACCAACAGGTGGAAAATACGCCTGATGCAATGCTTGCACTGCAATTTTGTCTCTGTAATGCAAGCAGCCCTGAAAAATCAGAGCAAAGGGTACCATGCAATGCAAAAGAGCACAAAGCCATTCAAGCTGATTTTGCTGCAGATCGAGTAGACAAATGTACTCGAGCAGGAGCAAATCTCCTCGAGAAGCAGCCCTATGACCATGACCACCCATATCTGCACATTTGTGAAGCCTTGAGGCAAAACATTCTGCTAGGCTGCCATTGGTGCAATTTAGCCAGAACTCCTCATTACAACAGTAATGCTGAGTCACCAAATTCCACCAATTCCATCCGCAGAATGGAACATTTTGGGCAACCCCTAATTTCTAATAGGGGAAAGCATAACCCGTGTAAATTTGGATAATGTAATTCCATGAAATTACCAGAATTTGTTTTTGAAATTATGCATAATTGAACAAGATGCATTTTGCACTGAAAGAAATTACCCAAATTGTCTCTTTGGGTAGAAATCAACTCAAAAATGTAACTTGGAGTTGTTTTCTGGTTGCTTGAATTCAAAACACCTCTGCATGTATGTTTTGCATTTAAAACCTACCTGAAGGGTCTGCCTGGGTAAAACCTTTTAATTGAAAGGTTCATGACCACTTGCATTAAAGGAACTGCCACATGGGTTCAAAACACTGCTGTTTTTGTTCAAATTTGTAGTTTTCTGCTCAAAAAGAACCCGACTGGTCTGATCAGGTAAATAATCTACCTGAAATGCTGCTTGCAAATTATTCACAGTGACTTCATCCAGTAGCTTCCTGATGGTGGCAGCTTCTCCTCAGCAACCTTCTATTCCCTTGCCCCGCTGAACTCCACCTTCTCAGGAAAATGTCTTGAAAATGTATTTTAAGTTGAAGGGTAAGCCAGGACCAGGCCCAATCCACCTATTGTATCTCACCACGCTCCTTTGCAGCCAGCCTTACCTTTTAACTTTGACCCAGTCTAGCTCAATCAGATACCTATGTTTGACGTTTTGATCTTTTAAGTGCAAGTTTGCACTAAAAACTCTAACAATTGAGAACTTGTTTTCTACTGATTAGATTTAATTTATTGTGGTGTAATTTCATTCGATAAAGTGTACTCTATATTTCTAAATTGGTTTAGGAGTATTCCTGTGTTGTGTTCTCACTTTGGTACTGTTTGTGTGCTGCAGAAAGACTTCACACATTTCCTCTAAGCTTGTTTTTGTGACACGCTACCAGAGGGTTAAGTACACGTTAATTTGGCGACTTTTGAGGTTCACTCTGACAAAGATTGTGGTTGTTGCTTGAGTAGGGTTTTCACCCCCCCTCAACCAATAATCTTATTTCTTACAAGGAGTCACCCCCTTCCAAGCAATCCTGAGTCATTCACCCGTCATGGCCTCTGCTGTGTGCATTTATAATTCTTGTATATCATGGTCCTCCAAGGGATTGTTTGCACTTTAAAAAGACAAAAAAAAACTAAACACCAGAGTTCTATGGTTCTATGTATGCTGCATAAAAGTCTTTGAAGATATTGGTTTATAGTTCCTTATAAAGTAGAGAAGCATTGGAATTCATTTGACTGAAAATGTTCTCCTACCTTCTCTCATTCAGGAATGTGTTATTACCATGATCACAACAATATCATTAAATAGTTGTAAGACCCTACAAAAATTAGGGTAAATCCTTTTTGGCTACACCATTGTAATACTTTTACATGGTTTCTTTAACTAAAGAATTTGATAATGATGCATGTTGTGACTGTTAACGAATGTTCATTTTTAGTATATCAGTTCTATGATCAATATAAAGAAAACTATAATTTTCGTTTACCTCATAAATGTATCTTTTTAGCTCTAGAGTCATAGATTGCTTGCGTCCAAGAACCATTATGCTGAATATTGATGGTGTTGAAATCATTAGGCTTTATGGATTAGTTCTGCTACATGCTGGTGTGTTTGCATGCATTGATTTCTAAGCTTTCCAAACAGAAGCACTTTAAAGAGCGTGCATCAAATGATTCACTGGTGTTTAGGTGTGAGGTCGGAGAAAGCAGGCATTGTTAGAGTCTGTGCATATTAAGCCTGGTTTGACATCATCTCATATAAAATGCAGTATATATTGCAGAGTGCTTGTGGTTTATTCTGTGCTGGAGAAGTTGCATTGTGGGAAGCACATGTGGGACCGCCCTCCAGCCTTGAATGACGTGGTGTTTGGGAGAAATTATGAAGGGCTCCAGTATTTGCCAAATCTTTAGGTCGAAATGCGCAATAGTCAAGTAGGAGAGGCACTATTGTGTTTGGATCGAAAATAAATATATTATCATAGCAAGGGACAGGGTTTTTAAAACTTTATTTATTTCCTTTTTATTTTCAATTACACATATGCATGCATTTCTGTGGCACGGTGTAACAACGTGAGTTAGGCATATTGTATGAAAAGTAAACAGTAATAAATTGGAGCATTTAGAACATATTAATCACATGCTATGTTACTTAAGGAATTCGCAAATATGGTGATGTCAACAACCCACTACACAATATCTGTTGCTTGGGAGAACTCTCTTCTTTCCAAGACAAGATCATGACATCAGAAACTGTACACCAATTCTCCCACAGAACCGCACATTGCTGTTTCAGTTACAAATAGCGACTTGAAGCAAACTGTCATAATGTGGTACTACTCTACTAGTTACTACTGCTCAACGAGGACACTTCGTCGTTGGTGGTTCTTACGGATATCAAGTATACCCGGTGGGTAACCTAGATATCTTCAGGGCAGCTGCATGGTGGCACTAATTCACGGTACTTGTCTGACTGTACATTACAATATGTCATGTCTCTGTGCCAGTCTACTAGAGTAGGAAGGAAGCCATGGGCCTATCTCATGACTCTCCGGAGTTTGGCTGCCAACAAACCCTGTGCCACCAGACATCACACTATAATCAGCACGTCCTCGACAAAGCCCAACAAGACCACTGGTGGACCAAGTGTCAGCACTTCCCAAGTAGTAGTCTCAACTGCAGTGAATACTGACTGCCAAAATGTCTGCACTCCAGCACACTACCAGGCCAGGTGCACAAAATCTGTGTCTTCTACCCCACAGCATTGGCATCAGGCACTGCCCGGAGGCCGTCGCGACAAAGGTATTCCGGAGTATAGTATACACTCTATGTGTTTGAAATGTAATAGCCTGTGTCAGCTATTCAATGAAATCTTCTTACTCATATAAGCAATATTTTCATTGCTGGTCTCCTATGGAGATTTTCAAGATCCCTCTTCTACTCCGGTCTAGCCTATGGCATGCCTCGTCTAAGGGCAACTTGTTTGTATGCTGGTGGACTGCAATAGAGATGTCAAAGCAGGCAAATCCAGGGGTTCCCGAATGTTGTTGCCCAGTAATTTTTGCATTGAATAGGCACGATGTGGTTTTGAAATTGCATTAATGCAGTGGTCTCTTTAAGTCTCTCACTGACCACTGTCCAGGTGAGCATGATAGATCCCCCATAGATCACTAAATAGATCCCCCATTAAACATATGTTCAGCAATCCTAGCTCGTGGATCATGCCCTGTTCCTGTCCCAGCAGGAACCACATGCTCCCAGGGTAATAGTATTAGAGGGGAATACAACTGTGACCCCACTTGCTGCTCCAGGAGTCTACGCCATGCATAAACTGTAGCATTCAATAAATCACAACCATTATAGCTCTGGGCTGGTCTGTAGAACAACACTTTGGGTAAGGTCAGCAGTGCCTCGCCATCTTTTTTTAAACCAGAATTGAGGAAGGTCTTGAGGACCGTGGATCCAGTAAAGTACAAATGCACATTGAGCCACCCTATAGTACGTTTCTTGGTCTGGGTCCGGAGCTGTTTTCCTGCCCAAGTCAGGCAGATCAGGAATGTTCGCAATAGTGTGAAAAACACTCAAGGAAGCAGCACTGGTATATTTCTGAATAGGAACAAAAATCTGGGCAATACCACCATTTTCATGACATCAATGTGCCCCGTCATTGATAATGGCAACAAGATCCACTGATCAATGGCTTCTGACAATGTTTGTACAGTTCTACAATAATTGTCAGTCATCACTATGGATGGGTCAATATGCACCAGCATCCCCAGGTAGCGTACAGAATCTGTGACCCACTGTGATGGGTACAGTAACTGCACAGGCACAGTAACGGAGGTTAGTTGAAATATTATGGATTTGTCCCGGTTTACATATAACCCCGAGAGACTACCGAACTGCACCACTTCCCACAACACTGGAACTAGATTGCGATCCCAGTCACGTAGATGTGAAAGTGTATCATCAGAATAAGCAGAAATTATACATTTGTAATTTGGAAATTGGAGGCTACGGTGTGTGTTACTCCCTTAGTGCGCATGCCAGCAGTTCCACCATGAGGGCATACAGCAGAGGTGACAAGGGACAGCCCTGCCAAGTGCCTTTATTAATGGTGATAGGGTCCGTAACAGATCCATTGATTTGGATCCATTCTGAGGGTGTGTTATACAGTACTAGGACTAATTTATGGAAGATCTCACCGGCGCCTATTTGGCAGAGTTCTGCCATCAGGAAGTCCCATTCAAACGAGTTGAACACTTTCTCTGCGTCAAGCATTATCCCAGTGGCATGCACATTGGGATCTATCTGTTGCATTGCACACCAAACAGTGTTCTGTAATTGAGTGCTAAGTTGCAGCCTGGGATAAATCCTGCCTACTCCGGGGCTAACGTGGCGAGAAGAAATGGGCCAAGTCTATTAGCCAAAACTTTTGCATAGATCTTAGTGTTAATGTTTAAAAGAGATAGGGGGCAGTAGGAGGAGAATCGATTCACTGATTTATCCAGCTTCAACAGTGTCACCACAGGGCCTCTCGCACGGTAGGAGGCAGAATCCCATCAGCTACTATTTCCTCATATATAACGTAATCAAGTGTGGTTTAAGTTGATCCTGAAATGACTTCTATAAAGCCACAGTCACACCATTGGTGCCCAGTGCCTTGTTGTAGGACATATTCTTAATTTCTGCTCGAACTTCCCCAGGACTCAGAGGCACCATAAAGGTTTCCCTCTATTCATTCGTAAGCCACTTAACTTCTATACGACTAAGGTAATCCATTATGGCATCAGCACCCAGATCTCATTGGGATTCATACAATGTTGTGTAATATCTTCAGAAGCGATGTTAAAATGCATCTGTGGTGCTTAACCCCTCAGGTGCCTTGGACGAGCTCGGCCAAGCTCGCACTGCACCTGGCCCACGGAGGGAGCATTAGCGCTCCCACATGGTCCTCCCACCCACACCCTCTGTCAGGGATGGAAGGGGAATCGCTTCCCCTTCCAACCCCGACTCCCCTGACCCCCCCTGGGGGGCATTTCTCTTCCGCTCAGGAGGAGGGGGCATGAAAGTAAAGGCACCAGTGATTTTTGTTGTTGTTGAAATGTATGTATAAGGGGAGCGGCCCCGTGGGCAAGTGCCGCTCCACAGGGGGGCAAAATAGTTTTAGGCCTTTTCTGCCCCCAGGGGAGCAGACACCACTAGACACCAGGGATATTTTTTGTTTTTGTTTACTTTATTGTTTTATATATGGGGAGCGACCACTTAGGCAAGGGTCGCTCCACTGGGGGGGAGGGGTTTGTTGTAGGCCATTTCTGCCCTCCTTGGGGGCAGATCTGCCTATTGTAATTAGGCCGATCAACACCAGGGAATTTTTGTTGGGGGAAATTGTCTTTAGGCCATTTCTGCCTCCCTTACGGGCAGACCGGCCTATTTTTATTAGGCCAGTCAGCCCCCAAGGGGGGCAGAAACCACAAGACACCAGGGATTTTTAATTTTTTGCATCAATTTCACACAAGGTGAGCGAACCCTTGGGCAAGGGTCGTTCCCCTGGGGGGGGGGGAAATTTATTTTAGGCCATTTATGCCCCCTTTGGGGGCAGATCAACCTATTTGTATTAGGCCGATCTGAACCCAAGGGGGGCAGAAACCACTAGGCCCCAGGGATTTTTTTTTTCTCCAATTTCACGCTAGGGGAGTGACCTCTTAGGCAAGGGTCGCTCCCCGGGGGGGGGGGTGGCAAATTTTTTTTGGGCCATTTTTCCTCCCCTTTGCCGGCATATCGGCCTATTTCTATTAGGCAAATCTGCCCCCGGGGGGGGGGCAAAAACCACTTAGGCACCAGGGATTGGTGTGTGTGTGTGTGTTTTGTTTGGGGAGGGTAGCCCCTTGGGCAAGGGTCTGTCCCCATGGGGGCATGCTACTGTTAGCCATATCTGCACTCCTTGGGGCAGACCAGCCTATTTTTGGAAGGCCCATATGCCCCCAAGGGGAGCATGAAGCCCACCAGAGACCAGGGAAGATTTGTTTTCAAAATAAGGTGGTGGGGTTATGGCCATTGCCCCTCCCCAAATAAATGGGGCCAAAGTTGTTCTGCCCACCAGTGGGCAGATGGGGCATTTACCTCGATCCACAACCTGGGAGGCAGAAAGTCTACTAGATGCCAGGGAATAAAAAATAAAAAAAATAGTGGGGTGGTGGCTACCAACTAGTATAGGCATGGTTATGCCCCCACCCCAACTGAAGGGGGTAACAGTCTTTCAGCTCTCCCCCGCACACTAAAACATCTTATCCCATGGCAAGCAAGAGGACTTTTGATTATTTGGGGTTTTGGTTTTACATTTGGGCCATGAGAGCTTGGCTAACTCTCAAAATCGTCCCACTTGAAATAGTGAGGGCCACACTTTTTGGACCTTGGGACGTTTCCATGTAGAAAAATCCACAAAACCTAGACACATCTAAAAACTAAACATCTGGGTAATTCCAGAGTGGTGTGCTTCACATGCACCCGCACAATTTTCTTATCCACAATGCTCTGCAAAGCTCCCACTTTGCTGAAAATCACACATTTCTCCCACATTTTTGTGATGGAACCTTTCGGAATCTGCAGGAATCCACAAGATTCCTACCACCCAGCAGTGTCTCATCTATACCGATAAAAATTCTGCGTCACTTGTCGGCCTAAAAATGTTTTTTTTTCAAACTGCTCTTTTGGATCCGCTTTGGTTCCCTGTCAATTTCAACACGTTTTTGGCTCTTCCCTGTCACAGGCACTTGGCCCACCTACACAAGTAAGGTATCATTTTTACCAAGAGACTGAGGGGAATGTTGGGTGGTAGGAAATTTGTCCCAGTGCGGTGATCCAACAGAGAAATGTGGGAAAAATGTGATTTTCTTTTAGCTTAATTTGTGGTTTGCTGAGGATTCTGGGTAAGAAAACATTGGAGGATCCATGCAAGTCACACCTCCCTGGATTCCCTTGGGTGTCTAGTTTTCAGAAATGTTTGGGTATGGTAGGTTTCCCTCTCTGTCTTCTGATCCCAGGAACAAAAACGCAGGTCCACCCCCGCAGAAACAGGTAGTTTAGTATTTGATAATTTTGATGTGCCCACATAGTGTTTTGGTGCATTTCCTTTCTCGGGCACTAGGCTTAACCACATTAGTGGGGTACCATTTTTATCGGGATACTTGGGGGAACGCTGGGAGGAAGGAAATTTGTGGCTCCTCTCAGATTCTACAACTTTCTGTCACCGAAATGTGAGGAAAAAGTGTTTTTTGGGCCAGATTTTGAGGTTTGCAAAGGGTTCTGGGTAACAGAACCTAGTGAGAGCCCCACAAGTCCCCCCATCTTAGATTCCCCTAGGTGTATAGTTTTGAAAAATGAACAGGCTTGGTAGGTTTCCCTAGGTGCCAGCTGAGCTACAGGCGAAAATCCACAGCTAGGCACTTTGGGATCCAACCTTGGTTTCGTACCCATTACTGTCACTAACTGGAAGGAGGCTAAAAGCACAAAAAATATAAAAAATGGGGTATGTCCCAGTAAAATGCCAAAATGTTATTGAAAAATGTGTTTTTCTGATTTAAGTCTGCCTGTTCCTGAAAGCTGGGAAGATGGTGATTCTAGCACCGCAAACCCTTTGTTGATGCCATTTTAAGGGAAAAAAACACAAGCCTTCTTCTGCAGCCCTTTTTTTCTCTTTTTATTTTTTTTTTAAACGCAATTTTCGCTGTATTTTGGCAAATTTCTTGGTCTCCTGCAGGGGAACCCACACACTCTGGGTACCTCTAGAATCCCTAGGATGTTGGAAAAAAAGGATGTAAATTTGACATGGGTAGCTTATGTGGACAAAAAGTTATGAGGGCCTAAGCTTGAACTGCCCCAAATAGCCCAAAAAAGTCCTGGCACCTGAGGGGGAAAGGCCTGGCAGAGAAGGGGTTAATGGGTGACCCTGCTCAACCAACACCATCAGTATTGCATCATCATCCTGCTGGTGTTGCAGTGCTGCCACCAAGACTGCACCTGGGCACTCTCCCTCACCATACCACCTAGCCACAGCATATTTCCCGAGGTGTGTCAGCTCACTCTGTGCTGTCTCCTGATAGTCTTTGAGTTTGACCCTCAGTGTTTTTGGATGATCTTTGTTCCCGGTCTCACTATGGCAGCATTCTAAATCCATCAAATCTCTCTCTAATGTTGTTCAGTGACCCTGAATAGATCTCAACACATCTGAGTGTTTGACATGGTGACACCTCTAATGTAAAGCTTGAATGCCTTCTGCACTGCTGCAAACTTATCTTCTGAGCCCACATTAGTGAAACAGAACTCGTCTATTGCCTGCACCAGTTGAGTAAATATGGAGAAACTCTCCACAGAAATGCCGGCAGCCTGGGTGGATGTAGTGTCAAATCTAGCAGTACTGAGGAGGGATCAGAGTAAGTGTGGCCCCGTGGCTCAGATTGTCTCACACAGGAGAAAAGCCACTGCAACAACAGCCAGTAGTTTATTTATATATGAAGATCGTAAACGGACGAGTAGTGCACGTAACCCGGCTGTTGGGGTGCTCCAGTTAGCCAGACATCCAATAACCTACCATCCAACACCATGCTGGATATAGGTGCGCAACAGCTGACGGTCGTCGTGGAGCCCTCCTGATCGATCCAACTCTGGACATAATGCACAGTTCAAGTCTCCACACCAGAGCTGTGGCACATCGCCCCATTGCAACACCCTAGCACGCAGCGTTGTACAGAATTGAGGATTATCGTGATTTGGACATATATACCCGCACTGTGATATCACACTTCTGGCACCTGAATAAGCATGCAGCTCTTGCACTTGGAAACTGGAATCCTGCATACCCATATGAGCACACCTCAAACATGAGAGGTAAAACCAGCTGCGCAATAGGTCCCCTGCAACCTTCTGTTAGAGAGAATTCTACTGTCAGGTGCTAGGTGTGCCTCCTGCAAAGTGGTCAAGTCTACTTTGTGCCTTTGGAGATATGCAATTACCTTACGCAATTTCCTGTGGTTGTTCAGTCCACGCACATTCCATCTTAACCATCACAACTTTGTTGCCATGCCCTCTCCATTGCTCAGTGTTCTGTGCTCCTCTCCCTCAACTGCCTACAGTCAGTTTCTGTAACAACATTATGTACTGTAGTGCCGTAGCCTGAGAGTGCCACTCCTGTTGATAACTCCTATTTAAAAACCATGAACCCACCCCTTCGACCATCCACATTATGCATTCCTCTAACTGAAACAGCATTGTTATACTTCCCTTTATCCCTCCTAACCCCAACACCTCAAATTCCTCAGCTACACAATGTGGTGCAAACATGGGGGCACGAAGCTGCCAGGACCAGCTTCCTTGCTCATGTCACATAGTACCAACCACTGGCAATCGTCTGAATCATAGAGCATGCAAAAACCTGTGCCTAAGGGCCCAATTCACAAAGGTAAACTTAGACCAAAAGTCTAAGTTTAGACCTAAAGTCTAACTTTAATTGCAGTAAAGTTAGACTTTAGGTCTAAGTTTAGTCTTTTGGTCTAAACTTAGACCAAAATTCTAACATTACTAAGAGTAAGTTTCTAACTTTCCACTGTAATTACTGCTCCCCTGAACCCTTGTCAAGTTTTGAGTTATGTTCTGCCATGTACTCCGGTTCTGAGGAATGACTGAATCACTGTTAACACATGCAACCTTTAGCTGTGGCTCTTGTTGCATGAGTTGAACCCTAGAGGCTGCTCAACCCCCAAGCCCATGAAGGTGTCCATGGTGCAGTGCCTTTACTGTGCCCCGTGCCAAGCAATGCGCCTCACCATGCTGAAGACAATAACATGTTTAAACCAGTTTTGTAAACTTTCACAGTAGCACAGTCAGGAAATCCTATTCCTGCATCTCATGCATGCTCTCAGAGTCTCCAGCATCCGATGTAGGGGGGTTGCGCTCCTGCCTTGTGGAATCCAAGTGCTTAAGGTGCTGCTTTTTTTAGGATCTATAAACACTATTGGGTTGCCATCAAATAGCACTGTCAGCATGACAGGGTATTACACACTGTTTTTTACCTCGAGGTCCCTAAGACACTTCTCAGGGGGGACAAATAATTTCCTTGCCTTTTGCACCTGTTGTGTGAAGTAAGGGTACAGCAAAATAGAGGAGCCCTTGTGTCAAAGTTCCGAAAGCTCTCTGGCCTTGTCTAGTGTGGCACTGCTATCTCTATAGTTCAGTATTTTGGATAATAAGGAATGTAGGGCTGGCCCTGGGATCGGCTGCAGCACCAGCGAGCAGTGGCCGTATTCCACAGTGAAGACGTCAGAGAAAGTCTCACGCCTCAGGAGGTCTGTTAGGAGTTGTTCCACAAACCACTCTATGTTGGTGATGTTAGTAGATTCGGCAATCCCCACTATTCTAAGGTTGTTTCTTCAAGAAAGGGCATCGAGGTCTTCCACTTCGCCATGCGTAGCTTGGAGGGCATTGTAAAGTCGTTTTTGTTCAGCAGGCATGGTCACTTGTTTGTCTTCTGCTTCAGATGCGCATCTGTGTTGTCTGTCGCCTTCCCACCCACTTCCAGAGATTTTGAGGACTTCCTTAGGTCACTTCCAGAGATTTTGAGGACTTCCTTAGGTCAAACTGCAGCTTATGTTGCGTACGATCCGACAAGCCAATGGCTGTGGCAGTCAACCTCCTGTTTCAACTTCCGCCGCCACCCACCGCCCATGACCTGGGCCAATGCTTTGGTGCATGGGGGAGAACTAGTGAAAGAGAGAGAGTGGGAGGGCCATGCCTCTCGGCAAACAGAGCTCCTTAGTTAGTGTGTTGGAGCCCCAAAGTTAAGGGTGTTGCCCCGGTCTGATCCAACAGCGATGTGCCTTGCTAGTGTACATGGGCCACTGCCCCTTACTGACCTCCCCAGGGACCCCGCAGACTCCACCACCATAGCGAAGAGCACAATATAATAGGAGTCCCTCCACAGGCCCCACTTTGGAGGTTTAGAATAAGAGGTTAATGCTCCTTCGGCTAGTTAATCACTACTGCAGCCTGAAATGTAGACATCCTTGTTCATGTGCCGTTTTGCAAGGGAGAAACACAATCTCAGTGGCCAGGCCTCTACAAACCAGCAGGCTGTATCTGTTACTTTCCGTGTGGAGGCTGAGGCCTGATAAAGCACGAAGCAGCCCTCCCTCCCTTCTCGAAGAAGTACGGCCGCCTACCATCGCAAAGTGCATTACCTCATATGTGCCTCAAGGTATGCTCGTCAGATCAGTTGGGCACTGGGACACTGATGCGGGTGCCTCACAGTCCAGCAATGATGGTCTTCAGGCCCTCAGGCAATCATGGAACATGTGGCAGGCATGTCTAAATCAGTGCTTGATTTTTGCTTGTTGTTTCCAGTGCTGAGCACCGGCTCTTATTTTTGAGGGCCGGCACTTATCTTTCTGCCTCAGGCATTTACTGCGAGCAAAAGACACATATGGGAAAGACGGAGGAAGAGAAAAATAAAAAAGTGTCACAATGGGAGAAAGCAGAAAGCTGCAAGAGTGAGCTGAACGTGAAGAGAGTGGCTTTCAATGGAGTGAAGAGGCCCGAGATGGCTTCAGGATTACGCTGCATCAGTGTTCCGGGTTCGCACTTTAAATTGCAGCAGCCGCCTGTTTAAAAAGAGGGCTTTGAGCACTGCACGTTTGTATTTACAAATAAAGCACTTGTCTAAATCAGAGACAGTTGCGTTGATAGTGCGGAATCTGTTTTTTACTCTAGGATCATTTGGGATTGTTCTCCCAGCCAGGCGAGCTGGCCTTGGCCTAGGCTGTGTCCATCTTCGTGTGTGGCAAGCTCCACCCCACTGCAAGGGACAGGGCTATGGACTGATTTGAACATATCATTATTGAATCGTAAATGCTTTATGTCAGAGAAGTCATTTGTAGTCATCTCTCTCTAAGGTTTATTTATTTCCTTTATCCGTGATTCGCTGATCCCACATTCTCACTAGAATAAGTAGTTTCTATTGAAATCGTCCCCATTTGCTTTCAATAATGAATCATTATATTTTTACTGAGTATATTTATTCATTTAGTGTCTTTGTTTTCCACAAATTATGATCCATGTTTTTGACGTTTTAGGTACATACTATAATCGCTTAAGTTCCCTCCCACTTAAACCTTATAAGTGTCAGATAAATACGCTTGAATAGAAAATGAAATGCAAATTAACTAAGATCCAGTAATTTATATTACATGTCCCTCGCAGCAATTACTGGCAATCCCTAAAGACCCTTGCAGATAAGCACTGCTCTGTTGAAGGTTTTTCCTGGAGGCTTTTCACCAGGATAAGATGAAAGAAAGCATGAGAACAACTGGATGCATGACTGAGCATGGGACTGGTACATCCTATTTCCTACTGATATAAATTTGTGCAAAAAAGTAATATCTTAAAACTGGAGACTAAGACTGCTACTTGCACTAAGTAGATCTATAAACTGTCCACTTCCAGTGATTTTAGTTAAGAGGGTTCATTGTTGCAGTGGGCAGAGAGAAATGCCACAACTGCTAAATATCATTGACACCAACTGAGGTATCCTTTTCACAGTTTTTAACATGAAGATGAGCTTTAGCTTGCAGATAATTGTTTTATCATATTAATTCTACCTTACATGGCTCTTACCGGGACCTTTTGCTGATAACCTTCTGCAGGTTTGGTCTGCCAAAATGTATCAGGTAAAAACTCTTAGGGAGTGATTATAATCAGACAATTTGTAATTTCGATCCTGATGCAAAAAACCTGTGTGGACAGTAATCGTTATCTAGCTTTCGAATTGTAATGAGGGTCTATATAGGTAGCCCTACTCAATTTAAAGTATTGCTACTTTACACTGTCGTTGAAAACTCACATGTGTAGGTGTTTCTGTGGAAAAGCTCAGCTTTAAGTCGTGCTTTAGCAGTCACTATTATGACATCACGTATAGCCTCATTACAAGTTCAGGACTGAGGGCCTGATAACAACTTTGGCAGAGGGGGTTAATCCGTCCCAAATGTGACAGATATCCCGCCCGCCGTATTATATCCTATGGAACTCGTCACATTTGGGACAGATTAACCCCCTCTGCCAAAGTTGTAATCAGGCCCTAAATTCTGTACCTCACGCAAATAGGAGTGTTGTGGCAGAAAAGTCCTCTGCATAGTAATTGACATGCACTCCTGCCCTGATTAAACTAACTGTAGTGATGTCTGGATCCCTAATGCTAAATTTTTGTTGTCAAATATAAAAACTGATCATGTGTCAAACATGGATCATGCATGTGAGCCATCACAAAGGCCTGTCTCATGGATTGCTGTTCGTTGGACTGGGAGAGGCACCCAAAGCACTATCCTCATAGTGAAAGACTTTTGCAAAAGTGTGGTGGTGGCAGCCTACCACGTAGTGATCAGGAAGGGTAAATAGGTCCTTCTTTACCGGTGTCACTGGAGTGAGGCCTTCTGGCTCACTCATTTAAAATTCTTCTGGTGTGTGCTTAACTCACCCTTTGGCCTACATTAAATTGCCGTGGAGGGCTGCGCATGTATAACTGGTGCATCTGTTCTGGGTGTATGTGTGCCTGGGAAGGGTACAATACAGAGATAATACAGTACTGTGCAGTGCACATGTTAAGTGCATGTGCTGGGTGTGTGTGTGCCTGTGAGTGGTACAGAACATGAAGGATACAGTGCTGTGCAGTGCGTGTATGTGAAATGGTACAATACATGGTGGACTGTGGATTCCATTCTGGGAGACCCAGGGTGCCTGGCGAAAGATGGAGAGGACGTAGAAGGATCTCCCCAAACAGATATGTGTATTGTAAGCTGGGTGGGAGGGGAGAGACAGGTTTCCCCCTTAAACTTCAAAGTGTGTTCTTTGATCCAGAGCGAGGTCACGGGGAGGGGCCTGGGTACATGTCAAGAAAGAGTTGGAGCTGATATGAAAATCCTAAAGAGTAGGCTGGGGCCCTGGGCATGTCACTGTGGCTCACATTCATGAGTAAACTCTTGTCACTCCTGTGGCCTGTGTTGAAGTCGCTCCTTCTCTGACAGACTGCTTTCAAAAGGAAGAGTGGACAGGAGGAGCATACCACCAATATAAGCTTAAAATACTCAGACCCTAAATCACATTTGATGCCTGTAAATAAGTTATAAGAAGGGAAGCTTGAGATCCCAAAAAGTCTCAGCTGTTAAACAGCCAGTCGCTGTGCAGGAGGAGAAGCTCTGCAAGACTTTTGTCTGTGACCAGGACTGTGGTCCAAAGCCAGCTATTCTCCCTGCTGGGTGAGGGAATACAAGACCACCTGCCTAGAGCCTGGAGAAAAAGTGCCTGCCTGGTTGGCAAGACTAGGGTGCCCTGTAAGAAAGAGGTGAGAATTCGAGAGAGTGAGATCCAGTTGGGAATCCTGTAGAGTGTACCCCCTGAGCAAGGTGTGAGGAAGTGACTGTTGCATTCATCAGGTCGTTGCAGGGCCGACCTGAGGTGAGACATGGATATCTCTGTGCTTATTGGGCAAGACTCCGTGTGCAGTTAGGCATTGGTAACCCCACATTCAAGGAGGGGTCACTGAGGATGGATTGCTGTGGGGAGTGGGCTGTGGCCATTGTGCAGTAAAGTGACAGCAGCTCCGTATGCCGGGATGGCTGGCATGCAGAAATCAGCTGTGCTGATTGGGTCAATGTTCATGTATAGTAGAGAAACGGAGACCCTGCATGCCAGAGGGTGTCACTGGAGCTAAGAAGTGTGACCTGACCTGTCACCAGAGGAATGAGGCTGCTGTGAGAACCCCTATGCACCTACTCCAGGACAAGGCAATCAGCATCAGTAACTTTGCACCACCTTCTGCCGCACCATGGGACACATCAAAGACTTACCCTGCAAAGAGGAGCCAGAGGTAGCTCCAGTCACAGCTGGTGAAAGACCGCATGTGAGGAACTCTGGGATCTATGAGTGCAACCTGATTGGGCTGCATGCAGTGAACTCCGCTGAATCACCTGCTGCTAATCTGGCACCAACAGAGGGGGTGCACTCACAAATTGTGTTCCGATCCTGCAGGTGTGGGTAAGACTGATTTCAGGGCAGTGGCCCTGGGGAAACTTGCTTGCTAGATAGCACCATGGTGCTGAAACACTTTTTACTGTAAAATAGAGTCAGAGTGGACTCTTGAGGTTCGGGCTATTAGTGGGGCTTACCCTGGATGTTGCCTATAGTGAATGGGGAATAGCGACTATCGCTAGAGCGTCAGGGGAATGGGACACTGGGAACTGCCTATGAAACAATAGAGCCCGGCCTCAGGCAGACTGTGTAGTTGTTTGTGAATGTCATATTTCCCTTTCTCTTATTAGTGATAAAAAAAATACTTCTTTTAATTTGACAGGACAATAATTTATTGCTGCTGCTGCATGTGCTTTGAGTTGTGAGCTTGTGCCCTCCTTGTATCCACCTCTCCCCACAGGAGCCTTGGGCGACTCAAACCAAACTATTGCTGAGAGTCAAGTGCTGAAGCGATACTTGGCCCAATTACTCAGAATCCATGGAATGTTGGGTCCTGGAACGTCAGGAGTATAAGGCCTCAACCCTCATGGCTGCGCTCAGTAGCTTCTGCTTTGCCCCATGGGATTCTGACCCATCTGTAAATGGAGGGGAATTACGAGTTGTGTGATAATTATCACAATTAACTACGTTTCACATTTTCTAATTAATTTGGTCCTGTCCATCTAGTCACTCATTGACACACAAACAAAGTTTGACAGAACTCTACAGCCAGTTTGTAATTCCAAGTAGTAACCTGCTAAGTAAAAGCCATACCGAGTTATCACATTGATTTTTAATTTGTTTTATGGATCCTTAGTTAGAAAAGTGCCTCCTTTATCTCAGGGTGTAGACCTGTTCTCCATCAAGCCATGGTTTTGGAGATTGTGAGGTTGTCCGATGACAAAGCATGACACCTGGCAGACGTGTGAGGACATCCTATCAAACTTTGTTTGTTTGACAAAAAGTGACTAGACGGAGAGGAAGAAATTAATAAGAAACTGTGAAACATAGTTAACTCGGCTGGTCTTTTGTGAAAATAACTGTGTTGGAGGCTGGCTCACCATTGAGACCCTAAGCCTCTAGTTCCCTGCCTTGGATATTGTCCTTTGATTCTGTGGTTTCGTGTGTGATAATTATCACACACCAAAAAGCTTTCCATGCTAGATTCTGGCAGGTCAAACCTGTTGAAATGTATCATATCAGGGGAAAAGATCCAGAAAATAGCAAAACATATGGAATATTCTGTGTTTAAGAACAATTCTGCAAGGTATGCCTCATTTTCTTGTTAACCTCTCGAATAGGAGATATTTATATGACCAACTAAATATCTCACTCAGGGTTAATGTTACTTGCCTGGTGTGTTAAATACCCCACCCTATTATGCTCTACTTGTAATGAGGGTCTCAGAATCTCATAAGTACTAACTAGGTGGTGTTTAAGCATAGTCCTTGTTATTTATTTTGTGTCATAAGAGAGTTTAACATTTTGTCTAGAGATATGAGTGTATACAATTCAACAAGTTGTTAAAGTGAGCTGTTGCTCTGTGTTCCTATTAAAGTCGTACTTTAAGTAAACAGACTGAGTCACATATGTTTAGGTCTTGATTGCAGAAAGCTTTAGATGTCTATTGGTCACATTTATTGTTTCCAAAATACATAAAGTGGACTTTTGCTAAGTCCCTTGCTCCTGATTAGAAGGCTTTGCTGTCTATCTCAATTCTTGTGCATTTTCCCACCCAGGAGTATTTGGTCTCAAAGTGTTGTTGTATTTATCCTTGCCCTGCTGACATTGCTTGCATTCAGGGAATTACTTTTTTATTTTCCTTAAAATGCTCCAAAACAGGATATTTTTTTCTCTCTACCCTATTCGCCAAAATCCCTTCTTTCTATGTATATATGTAAAAGTGTTTTGGGAAAACAATAGTCTGGAATGAAATCTAGCGCTGTCTCAGAGACCAGATCTAAAAATATTTACTCTAGAACAATTTACTTAATGCTTCTGTACGTCTGGCATAACTGCTACAAATGAAGTGTGCTTATTTCAGGTAGCACCGAAGGGCTGGTTCAGCCCAAAATAATGTTTGCCCCCCAATAAATGCTCAAGGCAGCTGGCACAATATAGAGGTGCGGGAGTCGAAAAGGTGAATGAACAATAAAAATGCCTTTAAATTTTGTTTTTGCCTTGTTGCATTTGCTACATGTTCCATGACAAGTTAAATGTTAGGTTATATTCAGATAAATTGCTGTTTGTTCTTTTAACATGTTCTTTGACTGCAAAAGGACAGGATTTTGTAAAGAGAACTTTGTGACAATCTCTCTGGGGTACAGACAGGGCCACTGGAATTATGTGGCAGGGGAGGCCTAAATAATGCAGCAATGTGAATTATATTATGTGGCAAGAAAACACAAATTATGCAGCTTAAAGACATGGAATGAGGAAGCAAGAATGAGAAATAAAGCCATTTTTTCCTGTTATGCATTTTGAGGTATATTCACCGTAGTAAATCTGGGAATGTGCCAAAATACATGGGTGGAAGCATGAGAACGTCCATGCTCCACCCATGAAACAACTTGGTAAGATAAGGCAGTGATTTGCGCTGCCTTCAGTACTTTGTGCATACTAAACTACACAAAGCCATGCAAAGTGGCTTGTGTGGCTTAGTAAATACCAAAAATGATTTAACTTCAGGCTGTGTCACAAATGTAATGCACCCTCATACAAAATCTTAGTAAATCTGCTGCCTAGTGTATGGTTCTAGGCCAAAGCTGGCATTTCTGGAGGGAGTGAAAAGTGGAGAGATCTGCTGGGATGTGCATTGTTGAACAAGTTACTTACCTACAGTAACAATTTATCTGGTAGAGACATATTCTCGTTGCAGATTTCTTACCTTAGAATTTTCCCCAGCTGTCAGACTGGATCCAGAGATTTTTCTTTGAGCTGTACCCTTGGATGCCATCGGGTGGCGTCGGTCTACTTCACATCCGTTGTTAGCATCGTGATCGCCATGATGACATTGCGGTTGTACCGAGGAACCACACAAGTGCTCTGACGTCAGTTTCTTTTCATGACTTTCCAGACCAGCAGCGCGGAGCCATGAAGAACATTGAAATTGGTGCGCCAGATCTAATGGCCTGAAAGGGGAATCCCTGTCCCTAGAAATCAGTTCTCAAGCGGGAAGAACGGGTGGGTCGGTAAGGAATCTGCAACTAGATTATGGGGGTCATTCCGACTCCCGCCGGCGGCGGTAACTGCACGCCCGGCGGGAGCCGCCGAATGACCGCACCGCGGTCAAATGACCGCGGTGGCCATTCTGGCTTTCCCGCTGGGCTGGCGGGCGACCGCCAGAAGGCCGCCCGCCGGCCCAGCGGGAAAGCGCCTTCAACGAGGAAGCGGGCTCTGAACGGAGCCGGCGGAGTTGAAGGCGTGCGACGGGTGCAGTGGCACCCGTCGCGATTTTCAGTGTCTGCTTGGCAGACACTGAAAATCAATGTGGGGCCCTGTTAGGGGGCCCCTGCAGTGCCCATGCCATTGGCATGGGCACTGCAGAGGCCCCACGACACCCGTTACCGCCATCCTGTTCCCGGCGGTGAAAACCGCCAGGAACAGGATGGCGGTAAGGGGGTCGGAATCCCCATGGAGGCGCTGCAAGCAGCGCCGCCGTGGAGGATTCCCTGGGGCAGCGGGAAACCGGCGGGACACCGCCGGTTTCCCGTTTCTGACCGCAGCTGTACCGCCGCGGTCAGAATGCCCATGGAAGCACCGCCAGCCTGTTGGCGGTGCTTCCGTGGTCGTTGGCCCTGGCGGTCCATGACCGCCAGGGTCAGAATGGCCCCCTATGTCTCTGCCAGATAAATCGTTACCAAAGGTAAGTAGCTTGTTCATCTGATAGACACTTCCCATTGCATATTCCTTATCTTACAATAGATACCCAACTAATACCATCCTCGGAGGTGGACTGCGGACCAAAACCATACTAAAAAGTCCTGCAGGACCAAACAACCAAAGTACCCGTCTCTGCGGACCTGACAGTCCAAACAGTAATGTCTTGTGAAAGTCTGCAGAGATGCCCACGTTGCTACCTGGTAGATGTCCAGGATAGGAACTCCACATCCTAATGCAGTGGTAGCACTTGTTGGTCTAGTGGAGTGAGCACGCAAGCCCTTGGGGGGTTGCTTCTTTGACAAAGCGTAGCACATTTTGATGCGGAGTAGTACCCACCTAGAGATGGTATGCTTCTGCACCGCCTTCACTTTTTTTGCACCCACATAACCAACAAAGAGGTGATGGTCCACCCAGAAATCTTGAGGAGGATTGAGGTAGAACCCCAACGCTCTTTTTGGATCCAGACAGTGGAGCCTCCCCTCTTAATGAGAGGGATGTGGGGGTGCTTAAAAAGTAGGCAAAGTGATGGACTGGCCTATGTGAAAAGGTGTAACAACCTTAGGAAGGAAGGAGGCCCTTGTATGGAGCACCACTGTCCGAGTAGACAGACAAAAGTGGTGGCTTGGAAGAAAGAGCTTGAAACTCACTCACTCTACAGCAGAGGTGACGGCAATAGGAAAAGCAGTCTTGATTGTTAGAAGCTGCAGTGGACAATTGCGTAGTGGTTCAAAAGGGGCACATATAAGGTAAGTTGGGACCGGAATCAAGACCTACTGGAGCATAATGAACGGGGTCGGAGGAAACAAACAGGTGAGTCCCTTAAGGAACCCTCTAACAATGGGAAACTTGAATAAGGAAGGTTGGTCTGGCAATCTAAGAAAGGCGGAAATGCCTGATAAGTAATCTTTAAGGGTGCCCAAAGAGGAGCCCTGCTGGGCTAAAGAAAGGATAAAAAGAGAACTTCAGAGAGAGGTGGAGAAAGGGGGTCAACAGACTTGTTGGTATACCATGCCACAAATTTATGCCAATGACAGGCGTATACCATTTTGGTGGAGGGAGCTTGGCTGCCAGAATAACATTGCAGACTTCATGCAGAAGGTCAAAAGCTGTCAACTGCCACTGCTTAATCTCTACACAAGAAGGCGAAGATTGGATAGGTTTGGGTGGAGAACTGCTGCTGCAACAGAAGATCCCCCCCAAAGGGGCAGTCTGATCCAAGGATCCGTCACTATGATCAGTAGCTCTGGATACCATACTCTTCATGCTCAGTCCAGAGCCTGAAGGATTACTTAGGCCCGGTTGCTCTTGATCTTCTTCAGAGCTCTGGACAGAAGTGGTATTGGCAAGCAGGCATAAAGGAGGCCTGAGTTCCACTCAAGACGAAAAATGGCGCAGAGCGAGTGTCACCTTGGAAACTCCAACGTGCAAAACAGCTGACATTGTGTGTTCTCTGCGGACGCGAACAGATCCAACCAAGCCTCTCCCCACTGCTGAAAGAGGCCTTGCGCCACCTCCGGATGGAGATGCCATTCAAGATTGACCATGTTTCGACAGTTGAGTTCATCTGCTCTGGCATGCAGAGCGCCTGCCAGATGTTGAACCACCAGGATGTCCTTATGCTCCAGCCACATCCAGAGGCGCAAAGCCTCTTGACAAATAATCCATAACCCCACTCCACCCTGCTTGTTGCAGTACCACATGGCAGTAGTGTTGTCCGTGAACACTTGCACCACTTTACCTTCTAGAGAGGGAAAGAATGCCTTCAATGCAATCCTGTTTGGCTGGAGCTAAAAAAAATTTATGTGGAGTCTGGCCTCCCCTAGAGACCTCTGATCTCTGCCGCATCTGTCACTACTGTAAGATCTGATTGGAGAAGGGAGAAGGATCAGCCATTGACCAATCACAATTTCAAAGCCACCACTGATGGTCTTTCGCAGTTCCATCCAAAATATGGACTATGTTGGAGAGATTCCCCTGATGCTGCACCCACTGGAAGTTCAGATCCCACTGCAGAACCCGCATGTGACATATGGCATGTTTCGCCAGCAAGATGCAGGAGGCCATAAGGCCCAGCAGCGTCAGAGTAATTCTCGCCGAAATCCAGGACAGAGGGTGAAACATCACAATTGTGGACTGAATATCCAGGACTCACTTTTTGGGAGGATAGGTCTAAAACTGAACTGTTTCTAGAACAGCTCTGATAAAAAGGAGCGTCTGAGAAGGAGTCGAGTGTGACTTCAGCATGTTTATAGTGAACCCCAGCGAGTGCAGAAGGTCTGAAGGTGGGAGACTACTTTCTGCGGCGTGTTCACCTTCAACAGCCAGTCGTCGAGGTAAGGAAAGACTGAAAATCCTATCCTGCACAGATGAGCTGCAACCACCGCCATCACTTTTGTGATCACCTGAGGGGCCCTCGTAAGGCCGAAGGGGAGCACGATAAATTGAAAGTACTTGTGACCTACCACAAATTCCAAGTAGTGCCTGTGGGCAGGCAAGACGAGTATATGGAAGCAAGCGTCCTGTAAGAGATTAAGGGCCTAAAGGTGTAGGATAGGATGTAGGCCCTTGTCCTTTTTGGGCACCAGGAACTAGTGGGAATAACAACCACACCCTAATTCTGGTGCAGGGACCCTCTCTATGGCTCCCATGGCCAAGAGAGCCGTAACATCCTCAAGAAGAACTGTCAGATGATCCTCCGGTAAGCTGCCGTAGGATGGAGACATGGCTGAAGGGGCAGTCTCAAATGGGAGGGAGTAGACCCTTGGCACTATTTGTAAAACCCAACTGTCTGCCGTGATGGATTCCAAGTGGGGCAGGTGATGGCAGCTCCTGCCCCCAACTGGTCCGAGATGGTGTAACGGACTAGGAGGGTTTGGAGGCTGCATCAGAGGTAGACTGGGCAGACCTCTGGTTCCCTGTCCCACAAGCCTTTGGGATTCAGCATCCCCGGCCGCGCAGTGGCTGAGTAGGATGTGTGGCATGGCAGCTGCCATGAAAGTACGTGACAAGGAGCACATTCCAGGACAACTAAAGGGGCAAAAAGTGGACTGTGTTGGGCAAGGGGCAGCTACAAGGCCAAGGGACTGAGCAGTAGCCCAGCACTCCTTGAAACGTTCGAGTGCAGAGTCCGCTTTATCCCCAAAGAGATGGGTGCCATTAAAGGGTATGTCCATGAGAGACTGTTGGACATCCCCCAAAAACCAGATGTCCTCATCCAGGCCTCAAGGCCACTGTTGATGCAACTGATCTTCCCAGTGAGCCGGTCATGTCCAGCCCACAGCGAATTGTGAACTTAGCCGCATCCCTCCCATCAGCAATGGCTTGAGAGATTATGGTCCAGGTCTCCTCTGCGACTTGCGGCAATACCGGTACGACTGTATCCCACTATGAATGGGTGAAGCGGCCCAAAAGGCATGCAGTGTTCACGTACCGCAATGCCAGACTAGAGGAAGAAAACATTTTCTTCCCAAATTGATCCAGTCTTTTTGATTCCCCATCCAGGGAGTGGATGGGAATGCACCAGAGGAAGAAGCGTGAATGACCAGGCTCTCAGGTGTGGGGTGTTGGGACAGGAATTTAGGGTCCTTTGGGGTGGGCCAATGGCAGTGGGTGACTATCGTATTCACAGAAGCCCCTGTGCAGGGTCTGGACCAAGTACTCATAAGGACATCGGTCAGTGCTTCATTAAATGGAAGGGGAGGCTCCAAAGTGGAAGCCTCAGGCTGAAGCACCTCTGTCAGGAGGTTAGTCCTGACTGCTACAGAGGGAAGTTCAAGGCCAAGGACCTCAGCTGCCCTACTGACCACCATGGAGTAAGACACTCCCTCTACCGTAGCCACAGTAGGAGGAGAAAGCATGCCCATATCTGGAGAAGTATGCAGAACACTAGCCTTGCCCAATCCCTGTGTCCAGTTCAAGTCAGGGTTGTTAGCTGGTATTCCAAAGGATCCAGCGCCCCCTCCAATCCTTTCCGATATTCGTACCCATTATAAAAAGCATCACAATCCAACCTGGGATGCTTAGGCCCTGTCAAAGTCAGATGCCGGGTCGATCGACGCAATTCCAGCTCCGGGTCATCAAAGATGAGGACTGGGTTGACGTTGATTGGGGGCCCAACTGACATAAGGAGCATCAGTGTCTTACCCAGCGTCAGGGAAGGACGTGTTAGCGCCAGGGAAGGACGTGTTAGCACGACTGGCATTGGAACGAATCCGAGAATTGATACAGAGGTGCCCTTGGAGGCCAGGGCCAGAGCCACCATGCGGAACCCGAAGGGCCCCCATCTCAGACCAAAGGCGCCGTACGGAGTTCACTCTGTCCAAAGATGAGGGCATGCCCTCATAAAATTCTTTGAGCTGGACAGGGGTGGCTCAGGCACCCGGAAACTCGGGGAGGTGTGGAGTAGACAAATAAGTAGGCGTCCCAGATGGAGGCCTCGAGCATCGACGGTCTTCCGGAGTTGCATCAGCTGAGTGACAGTGTAAAGTCGTAGAATGTTTAGCCTTCTTCAATTTCTTCTTTTTGTGACCCAAATGTCTCGAAGATTTTGAATGAGATGAGGAGGAGTGGTGATGACTCAAGACCTTCCTCTTGAGCGAGACTGAGAGCAATGCGGAGTTGAGCGACGGGAAGCCATAAGCTTTAGGGACCGCTCCATCAAAGCCTTCGGATTCATGGCCTGGCACTCAGAGCACAACTTCGGGTCATGGTCGCGCTCCAGACACCACAAACACTCCAGGTGTGGGCCTGTAACCGACATCATGCGATGAGAGGCATCACAAGGTTTGAAGCCGGTCTTTTAAGAGATCCCTTGATGCACCAAAGAAGCAAAAAAGATGACAAAAAGGTCCAATTCAGTCAAAGGATAACCAGGGTAGCTCTCTCCAGATCTGCACGTGGTGCAGAAAGAAAAGAACTCAAGAAAGCGTGCCTTGGTGGCATCTATGTACATCTGCGACCTCCTCACAGCGACCACGTCACCAACAACGGACGTAGACTCGACCAACTCCACCTGATGGCACGCAAAGGTACAGCTCGAAGAAAAATCTCCGGATTCAGTTTGATACCTGGGGGAACTTCTAAGGTAAAGAATCTGCAACTAGAAGTCTTTGTCAGATATTATTGTTTTATATATGAAAACTAATGTGAGATGTAATGATGAGGGCCAGTGTATAGATATTCAGGATCCACAGGCATGGACTAGAATAAAGTCATCCAATTGACCTGCAGTGTCTGACAGATATCTTCAGTTATTCCATCCCTGTTCATTTAATGATGGCTGGTTTATTGGCTACTTAGTACTGGTGAATGACAAATCTCAGAGCATATATGCCTTAATTGGATGTAAGTGGTATAAGTTGCTGTGGCTTCAGTTTTATGGTATTAGAATTAGTGCGGGCCAGTAATGTTATGCATGAATCTACATAACTTTATGAGAATTGGTGAAGCAGAGGTCAGCTCTCCTTAACTAACCTGATAATATCAAAAGTACTTTGGTAGTTGAGTTGTTTCTAATATGTGGATTGTAAACTAAAGATTAAAATTGAGGGTGCATTTGTGTAGTGGTGTAGTTGTCTTGGAAACAGCAATTTCTTTCAACTGTGTTCTGAAGTGTATATGCTTCTGGGTGTTTCAAACGCTGGTTGGTAGTGTGTTTCTGAGTTTGGCACCATGCACTGAGAAAACAGCACCTTCTACATATTTCTCATGGTAAGGTGGTATGATGATAAGTGGTGCAAACCTGGATCTCAGTGTCCTCATTTGTTTGTTTTGCTTGTTTTTAGCTTGTAATTATAGCAGTCCTTTTCATTGGAGGCTCTGTGAACAATGTAGATCACCTTGAACAATACCCTTCTTTCTATAGGTAGACAGTGGAGTGATTACAAGACTGGATTAATGTGTTATTTTGGGTTTAAACTGAGATGAAGTCTTGCAGCATCATTTTGGATGAGTCATATTTTGAGTATGATGAATGCAGGTGCACCAAGGTATAGCCTGTTGGCATAGTCAAGCTTGTAGATTACAAGTATGCAGGTTTTGTTGGTATCTAAGGTCTGGGAAAATGCAATGCACTGTTTTCATTGTACAGAAGACACTCTTTATGATGCTGTTAACATGCTGTATCAAGGATATGTCTGAATCCATGGATACTCGTAGGTTTCTGACTTCTCTGAATATTGTTATAGGAGTCTCATCCTCCTTAGGCAATATGGTATTTTTGTCATAGTCTGCAGGTCACAAGCTCTGTCTTTGTGGAATTTAGCTTTAGTTGGTTATTCGTTATCCATGTGTTTATAACTCCAAAGAAGACAATAAGTTTTCAATTGTAGAGGTCTTCCAGACCATTCATTTTTAAAAATGATTTGAGTGTCATCTACATAGTTGTAACAGGTGATGTTGAATGATTAGGCGCCTGATTTAGATTTTGGCTGACGTGTTACTCTGCCACAAAAGTGACAGATAGTCTGTCCGACGAAATATAAATCCTATTATATCGTATGTGATTTATATTTTAATGGACACACTATCAGTCACCATTGTGACGGAGTAACCCGTCCAACAAAATCTAAATCAGGCTCTTAATCAGGCTTGGTGAGAGAGTTAGGCAAATATAGAGGGCATTTGATGGACCCCTGTGTGGCGCCACAGTGTTGTGTGTGAGCAGCTGGTAAGAAAGGTTGTATCAACACTAGTTCATTGTCACACCTGAGAGGCCAAGAATTCAATGGGCATTGATGGAAAGTTACTCTTTTTGGCATGGTTACCCCCACTTTTTGCCTGCTATTAGTGTGCTTAGACTGTTTTCACTGGGATCTTACTAACTAAGACCCCAGTGCTTGTGCACTCCCCTCTAAATGTGGTTGTCTAGGACTGTTGTGCACTCCACAATTGGCATACTGGTGCCCCCTTGTAAGTCTCTAGTATATGGAACTTAGGTACCCAGGGAATTGGGGCATCAGGGGACCTCCAAGAGCATCAGCATGTATTGTGCCATTCATGGGAGCCCATGCAAAATGTGCCTCCAGGCCTGCCATTGCAGCTTTCCTGAAAAGGTGCATGCGCCCCTTTACCACAGGTCACTGCATCATTTCACTGTAAGTCACCCCTATGGTAGGCCCTCTTAGCCTAGAGGATAGGAAGCAGGTCCCTGTGTGTGAGGACATCCCTGCAGGAGCAGAAATGCCCCCACAAACTCCAGCTCTATTTTCCTGGACTTCATGAGTGCAGAGACGCCATTTAATGTGTGTACTTGAAATAGGCCACTACCTATGTCCAGCTACATAATGGTAACTCCGAACTTGGGTATGTTTGGTATCATAAATGTTGGAATCATACCTCAATACTGCTGCCAGTGTTGGTTGTATGATTCAATGCACTCTCGGGGCTTCTTAGAGGACCCCCCCAGTATTGCTTCTACCAGTCCTCTAGAGTTTTCCAGGCAGCCTGCACTTCTACCACCCCTCCCTCAGACAGGTTTCTGCCCCCTGCTGCTTGACCAGCTCAAGCAAGGGAAGGCAGAACAAAGGATTTCCTGTGGGAGAGGTTTCAATACACTCTCCTTGGAAATAGGTGTTACAAGGCTTTGGAGGGGTAGCCTCCCCAAGCCACTGGTTTGCTTTGAAGGGCACATTTTGTGCCCTACTTGCATAAACCCATTTGCACCAGTCCATTACTCTGTCCATCACCACCCCAGGGGTGGTGCTCAGAGCGCATCCAGGTGTTCACTCGATTCTGCAATCTTGAAACCAAGATGTGCAGAGGTCCCTGGGAGCATCTGAGCGGCCAGTTCAGGCAGGTGATGCCAGAGATCCCTCATGACAGGTGGTCACCTTGCTAGGTGACCAAACTGACTTTTAGGGCTATTTAGGTACTCCCTTGCGGGTGGGTCCCCAGATTCGATGTACAAGACTCCACCAGGACTCCTCTGCATTGTTCTACTTCTGGCCACTGGAACCACAACTGGACTCTTCAGAAACCAACAAAACTACAACTACCTTGATGACCTTGCATTTCAACTTTGTTTCTCCGGCTCCTTCCAGAAACTGAAACATTTCCCTGGCTGTGCATTCTCTGGGGTCAGAGAGACCTCAGCCTGCACCAAGAAGAAATCTCCCTTGGAGTGAAGGAGTCACTCCCCTGCATCTGAAGGCACCTACAGTAACAATGTCTGGTTGTGTGGATCTGCTCTCCTATGTACCGCCTGGATCCTCCATCACAGGTGGTGGTCTGGAGTGGTCTCGCGGGTCCTCTCTGCCAGCTTTCCAACTTGGGAGGCAGTGAGCCCTTGCCTCTCCTTGCAGGACGGTCCAACTGTGCACCCTGACTCTTGAAGCTACCAAGGCGTGTTATCTCCTGCTCCAAGGGATCTTCAGGCTCTGAGTAGCCCTGGTCCACCAGTGCTTCATTCTGACAAGCAAAGTCTCCTCTCTGCTGCTCCAGTGACTTGGAACTTCTCTTCAAGTGTGTTGACTGGGACTCACTGTGACTTATTGTGCCTGCTGCCAGTCGGTTGCCTGTGGGGGCTGTGACTGCTTCTGCTGGCTCTCCTGACTACTGAGGGTCAGCCTAGACTCCCTTCCAAGGGTCGAATCCCCTGGACCTTCCTGGTCCTCTTCAGCCTTGCAACTCTTCTTTTGCTCCTCTTGCATTTGCCAAGGATTGTTGGTGTTTCTCCTACACCACTGACCATCTGCGACCCGATGACTGACATGGAACGCCATCTGCACCACTCCAATGACTCCTCTTCAGCTCCTGGGCTCCACAGCTGGTTTTCTTCTTCCCCTATTGACCCGGAGCTTCACCCTCAGAAGGGTGGGTAGTAACTCCTGACCCCACTGGACACTCCATCATGGACTGGACTCTGTTTCCTTCTTTTGCTGGTCCCATTATTTCAGAATCTACATTTGGTTTCTTGTAGACTGGTCATGTTCTTGCACAATCCTTTTACTAAGTCCTCTTGTTAGTCCTTGGGAAGACCAGGTACTTACCTCTGCTATCCTCATCACTGGGAGTCACTCATGGGCTGACATAGTTCTTCCAGCTCCCCTTTAAGAACTCCATATCCTTGGGTGGGGGACTTCACTTCACATTCCAGAATTTTAGTTTATGGTTTGGTTCTCACCTAACTATTTTTCACTAATTCTTGGCAGTCCTTGTTGTATCTTGTGTGCCAGTTCCTAGTTATTACTGTGTATATATATATATATATATATAAATATATATATATATATATAGTGTGTGGTTACCTCCAGTTGGGGAACATCCTATAAGTAATTTAGTGTTGTGTTACTATAGTAAAATACATTAATTTTTGTAACGTGTGGTTCTTTCATGTGTGATGAGTTGCTGTGTGACTATTTTGGTATTGCATACTCTGCATATGCTAGATAAGTCTTAGCTGCTCACACACAGCTACTTCTAGAAATCCCTGGCTTCCTAGACACTGCCTACATACACTAATAGTGGTGGCCAGGACCTGGATAAGGTGGCAACACCATAGCTGTCCACCACACACCAGGCCAGCTTCCTACAGGCATTACCTGAATTCCTTCTCACATTTCACATACTGCATACCAAATAAGAATTTACTACTTGAAGAGATTGCACCACTGTACAATTCATTGCGTCACATTGTTCTTAAGCTAGCATTTTTTATGACATTTCCTATTACTGATACGCAATTGGTTGTGACTACCGAAACCTACCAGTCATTGAGAGGCAATGTCCAACCAGGAAACTCGAGATTATATTTATGCCATGATGTTTGATTACCCTAAAGTGTTGGGGCAGAGTTATCACAAGTCATGTAAAATTTATATTTCACTGACAGTGCTCCTGCCTACAGTGGCCTGTTGTGAAATATAGCCTGGTGAGATTATGTATCTGCTCTACAGATCGTTATTCTGTTTGCAGGAGCCAGATAATTCTATAGGTTAATGTGTCTGCTGCAGAGGGCTGCAAATACCCAAACGAGCAGTCATGAGAATCTGAAATGACCCAATGCAGCCTGTTGTGTCACACAGGGCTGCTATGACAGACTATCTCTCAAAATGGTTTAATATCTAGATAACCCTGCAAGGGTGAACACAATACGGATTAATGTCCTTGAAACAAATATTATGGAAACCATAATCAGGGCAACTGAGGCTGAAATAATTTGCATTATAATTGGCCTATTTAGGCAGAACATTGACCAACATTTTCGGATTTTTGTATATTGTACTTTAAGATGTGTGTAGTATGAATCCGCTTTTAAAAACATATCGACTCCTTTGAAATTCTGCTTTATCTTTATCTAATTTATGGTCATAACAAATAGATTGTTTTTATGGGGCCCCATATAAATAATGTACTAAATGCATAATAGCTGGTATACATTTAGGGTAGCATTTTTATTGGGTGAGGTGTGAGAATACTGGGTGTTAGGGATAGTATGAATCCTGACAGATTCCAGAATTTTCCTTCACCAGAATATGAGGAAAATCTGTGATTTAGCCAAAGGTTGGTGTTTGCAGGGCGTACTGGGCAAGAAAGGTATTCACACAAGATTTCGCATCCCAGTCTACCCTAGGTGGCTTGTATTCAGTAATGTCTGGGCCTGGCAGGTTTTCCTGGGTGCTGATCAAGCCCTGGCCTAAATACCAAAGCTACCCACATAGCTGGGATTGGTCAATATGCAAGGTGAAATCTTGATCTTTCCTTGTGTCTTAAGGACCTTATGGAGACTTTCCCTTCATAGTCTATAGCTCAGTCACACAAATTGGGTGCTATTGGTAACAAGAGAAGTGTAGGAATGCTGTGACATAGAACATTTGTGGATCCATGCAGATTCCATTAGTGCGGTCTGCAAATTTGGGACTTGTGGGAAGCATTTCCCTCCTAGGCCGACTATGGTAATGGAAAAGAAAAGGTTTCTGGTGTTTGTACCAGAAGCATTTCCTTTTCCAGTACTGTTGAAGTACATTATACTTTGAAAGTAGTGTGATGAATGTCACAGATCGTCTTCTGCCCTAAAGCAGTTAAAATCCACTAAAACCATGCAGTCTCATGTACTGTTCAACAGGAATTGACAACAAGCTGGAGGGATGTAATGGCCACATTGCAGTAACTTCCTTTTTCCATGATTGCCGGCTACTTCTCCAGCTCTAGGAGGCCCCCCGAATGGTTTGGTTCTGGGACTGAAGAGCAGTGAAAAGCACAGTCGTCAAAGAAGGTGGTAGCTGCTGTTAATGGCCACACATAGCCAAAAGAAAGTTTCAGTTGAGATAGTATAGTATATGGAGAAGAGGGCTAGAGAGAGAATAAAAAATATTGAGAAGTGCAAAGAAGATACAGGGAGTGCAGAATTATTAGGCAAGTTGTATTTTTGAGGATTAATTTTATTATTGAACAACAACCATGTTCTCAATGAACCCAAAAAACTCATTAATATCAAAGCTGAATATTTTTGGAAGTAGTTTTTAGTTTGTTTTTAGTTTTAGCTATGTTAGGGGGATATCTGTGTGTGCAGGTGACTATTACTGTGCATAATTATTAGGCAACTTAACAAAAAAAAATATATACCCATTTCAATTATTTATTATTACCAGTGAAACCAATATAACATCTCAACATTCACAAATATACATTTCTGACATTCAAAAACAAAACAAAAACAAATCAGTGACCAATATAGCCACCTTTCTTTGCAAGGACACTCAAAAGCCTGCCATCCATGGATTCTGTCAGTGTTTTGATCTGTTCACCATCAACATTGCGTGCAGCAGCAACCACAGCCTCCCAGACACTGTTCAGAGAGGTGTACTGTTTTCCCTCCTTGTAAATCTCACATTTGATGATGGACCACAGGTTCTCAATGGGGTTCAGATCAGGTGAACAAGGAGGCCATGTCATTAGATTTCCTTCTTTTATACCCTTTCTTGCCAGCCACGCTGTGGAGTACTTGGACGCGTGTGATGGAGCATTGTCCTGCATGAAAATCATGTTTTTCTTGAAGGATGCAGACTTCTTCCTGTACCACTGCTTGAAGAAGGTGTCTTCCAGGAACTGGCAGTAGGACTGGGAGTTGAGCTTGACTCCATCCTCAACCCGAAAAGGCCCCACAAGCTCATCTTTGATGATACCAGCCCAAACCAGTACTCCACCTCCACCTTGCTGGCGTCTGAGTCGGACTGGAGCTCTCTGCCCTTTACCAATCCAGCCACGGGCCCATCCATCTGGCCCATCAAGACTCACTCTCATTTCATCAGTCCATAAAACCTTAGAAAAATCAGTCTTGAGATATTTCTTGGCCCAGTCTTGACGTTTCAGCTTGTGTGTCTTGTTCAGTGGTGGTCGTCTTTCAGCCTTTCTTACCTTGGCCATGTCTCTGAGTATTGCACACCTTGTGCTTTTGGGCACTCCAGTGATGTTGCAGCTCTGAAATATGGCCAAACTGGTGGCAAGTGGCATCGTGGCAGCTGCACGCTTGACTTTTCTCAGTTCATGGGCAGTTATTTTGCGCCTTGGTTTTTCCACACGCTTCTTGCGACCCTGTTGACGATTTTGAATGAAACGCTTGATTGTTCGATGATCACGCTTCAGAAGCTTTGCAATTTTAAGAGTGCTGCATCCCTCTGCAAGATATCTCACTATTTTTGACTTTTCTGAGCCTGTCAAGTCCTTCTTTTGACCCATTTTGCCAAAGGAAAGGAAGTTGCCTAATAATTATGCACACCTGATATAGGGTGTTGATGTCATTAGACCACACCCCTTCTCATTACAGAGATGCACATCACCTAATATGCTTAATTGGTAGTAGGCTTTCGAGCCTATACAGCTTGGAGTAAGACAACATGCATAAAGAGGATGATGTGGTCAAAATACTCATTTGCCTAATAATTCTGCACTCCCTGTAGAACAAAGAGGTTATAGAAAACTAAAGCAGATTGAGAGAAAAAGGGAGAGCAAATAGAAATACACAAAAGAGAGCAGGAGAGACAGGAATGGGAAGATAGATGCAGCAGACAGCAGCAGCAAGCCGAAAGGGAGAGTGGGGAAAAGGATGAGAGAGGCAATAGGGACAGATATTTGAAGATTGGGAAGGAATAGAGAAAATAAGAGTGAGGAGGCCTACAATGCGTACTAGAGGAGTAAAAGCAAAGCAAAAAACATGGAGAAATGGTCAAGTGGAATTTATAGCTTACCATGTCCTGGACAATTCACCTGGCCCAATGCGATTTAAAAGCAGAATATTGCACTTCTTTTGTTTCTTAAAGGGTTCTTAGTGTAAGATCCAAAACTCTCCTTGCTTAAAAATCCTGATAAGGTCTAACCATTGTTAATTGATACGCATTTAGTTTTGCAAATTTCTTAACAATGCACCCCCTTATTATCTGTCACTATATGGTCTTGGTGAGAATTGCATATTAGGCATGTCTATAGAGTCACTAGATAGTGCAACCTACTTGCTGGGAAGTCCAAGTTCGCTTGAGGGGGTGATTTGCCTTTGTAGTATAAACTTAAATATGGCAGTCTCTTAACTGTTTCATACCATGAATGTTGACTTTTATCTGCACCTGTAGTAATGCCAAACAATCCCTTTGTAAGTAAATATTTTCAATTTCTAGTACACATGGTAGGCTTTCATACTGTAACCGGGCGTTCCCGGCAGCCGCGGCTCGTCATGACGCATCGGAGCAGGCCGATGCGTCATGTCCGCGTCTCCCCGTTGCCGGGACGACGCGATCCGACCGAGGCAGGGGGAAGGCCGTTGCCCGGGAAACCGGATGGGTTTCCCGGCGCGGCATAAACAAAAGGGAGTACGGCACCGGAAGAGGGAGAGAGGAGCAGGAGAGGAGAGCCGAGGAGGAGAGACAGGAGACGGAGGAGGAGAGGAGAGCCGAGGAGAAGAGACCAGAGGAGGAGGAGAGGAGAGCCCAGGAGAAGGAGCAGGAAAGGAGAGCCCAGGAGAAGGAGCAGGAGAGGAGAGCCCAGGAGAAGGAGCAGGAGAGGAGAGCCCAAGAGACGGAGCAGGAGAGGAGAGCCCAGGAGAAGGAGCAGGAGAGGAGAGCCCAGGAGAGGAGACCGGAGGCGCAGGAGAGGAGAGCCCAGGAGAGGAGACCGGAGGAGCAGGAGAGGAGAGCCCAGGAGAGGGAGACCAAACAAAAGACGGCAGGAGAAGAGACCGCAGCAGAGGAACGCCACAACGCCAGCCACGACCCAGGAGGGTCGTGGCTCACCAAGGTACGGTCCTTGTGGACCAAAACAAAGGCCATTTCAGACTAAGGGGGGGGGGAGGGAATATAGAAGTGGAAAGGGAGGGAACCGAAAGGGGCACGATAACGAGCACATATGGGCACCCCACAAAATCTATAATTAGAGAGTGAGAGCACTTATTCCCCCCCCCCCCAACTCCTCACAGACACCCCTCCTTATCGTTCCTACCCATACCCAGACAAGACTACAGAGAAAGAGTGAAATAATCCTTTTGGTAAAACCCCATACTTACCCGGGTGTTGTTTTCCTTTGTTTTCCGGTACCCGGGAATCCACCTGAGGGGATCCGCCAGACGTCTCCCGGGAAAAGAAACATTGAAACTAAATCAACACTACAGGAACTGAACCGCAACACCGAAAACCCTAAGGAAACCCCGCCCACTTGATTACATACTTCTAGTTTTTGTCTTTATTCCACCTTAATCTTAGAATAAATTCCACCATAAACTAAAACGCATATCTCGTCGTCATTTGTATATTGTTCGATCTGTCACAGTGGTGTCAGAAGTGGGATCAGACTTTAGATCCTCCTCGACAATCGAACAGTATACACAATGAGTGACACCCCCTTGCTGGAGGACATGATAAAACAGTTGGCCAAAGGCCAACGACACCTACTACTGGTGTGGGAGGCCCACCAGAGGGAGGCTAAGGAGGACCGTGAAGCCTTACAGTCGGCTTTGAAAAGTCAGGCAACCATACTGGCCAATAATCAACTGGTCCACGAGACGGCCATGAAGAAACTAACGGAGACAATTGCTACCACTAAGGTACACCCCAATGTCCCAAGTTCCGTCCTGCAAAAATATCAAGAAGGGGATGATCCCGACTCCTTTTTCACTAATTTTGAAAGGGTGGCCTCAACCGCACAATGGCCGGAAGATAGATGGGGCCAGTATGTCGCCCCTCTGCTTACAGGAATCCTACAAGCCGCATACCAAGCAGCGAATCCCGGGGGAACAACCCCATATTCCGAAATAAAGACCAGTATATTAGAGCGGGTGGGGCATGACACGGAATATTATAGAATCAAATTCAGGAAAATCAAGTGGGGACCGAACGAGGATCCCCGAACCTTCTACTATCGGGTAAACGATTTGGCTTTAAAATGGTTGGGTCCATCAGGGAATAGCCGGGAAGACGTAATCCAAACCATTGTCCTCGAACAATATTTAGATGCCTTGCCTACGGCCACAAAACACTGGATCCGTCAACATCCCAAGGTGAATACGGAGATGGCAATTGACTTAGCATGTGCATACCATCGTTCGGTGGATGTACGAAATATGCCAACCCGCCCCATCATAAAACCGGGGCTCCCCAACCCAAAAAGCACTCCCAGAGTCCTTCCCGAAGAACCCGTACCTCGCAGAACCTACGAGCATCCACCAGTACCGGGTCCCCAGTGTTATAACTGTGGGGAATGGGGACACATTGCCCGTATGTGTCCCAGGAAACAAGACACTAGTGAACCCATGGAGGTTGGAGTTACCCGACGACGGGTGCTGTGTACAGGCCAGGGCAACCCCAAATTTAAACAGTCCTTAAATGTCAATGGTCGAATGGTTTGCACCCTTATAGATTCCGGATGCAGTCAATCCGTGATAAGGAAGGATCTCCTAGCCCTAGCAGACCAGGAAGTCGAACATTGGGTGATTATTTGCTGCATTCATGGGGATAAGGAGAGATACCCCTTACAGGCCCTGACAGTAGAGTGGAGGAACTACAGGGACAGCCTTTCTATGGGTATAATCTCAGATCTGATAGAGGAATGTATTATTGGGACGGATTACGAACATTTTCAGGAGATCCTGGATCACGTTCGACAACCAACCCTGACCCAGGACTGGTGGAAGGGTGCCCCTTTTTCGGACAGCGACCTAGAGCCCCCCTCTACCCGTAGGAAACTGTCATGTAGGGAGAAACGTGTTGAAAAAGCAAACCACCGAGAGAAAGAGGCACATAGCACACCCTCAGGTCTGATTGCCGAGACACATGAAGTGCCTGTCGGGTTTCCCCAAAGACAAAGAGAAGATCCTTCTCTCGCTCAAGCTTGGAAGTCGGCCAAATCAGAAGAAACCGAAGAGGTGGGTCCCTACTTCTTAATTAGAAAAAACCTCTTATATCGCATAACCACTAATCGCTCCGGGGACCGTAAGCAACAGTTGTTAGTGCCCGAGCACTATAGAGAACATGTTTTAACCTTAGCCCACTGTCAACCCGGAGGAGGTCATTTCGGAAGGGAAAAAACAGAAGAGTATCTCCTCCGGCGGTTTTATTGCCCGGGGGTTTTTGCCCACATACGAAAATTTTGCTCCCAATGTTCCAGGTGCCAACTTACCGAACCCGGTAGACCTAGAAAAGCGCCTCTCATGCCATTACCCATCATAGACGTTCCGTTTAGTAGGATGAGAATGGACTTGATAGGTCCCATAGTTCCCTCCACGAAAGGGCACACATATATCCTAGTCATGGTAGATTATGCCACCCGATACCCAGAGGCCATTCCATTAAAAAGTATGACAACCAAAACAGTAGCCCAAGCAATGATTAATGTATTTTCTCGAGTAGGATTTCCACATGAAATACTCACTGATCAGGGAACTCCTTTCATGTCTACACTCATGAAGCAGGTGTGCAAAACGTTAGGCATTTCCCAAATTCGCACCTCGGTGTACCATCCACAGACCGATGGACTGGTAGAACGGTACAACCGTACCATAAAAACCCTGCTAAGAAAAGTAGTAGAGGAGTCAGGTAAAGACTGGGATCAAAAGTTGCCCTTGGTATTGTATGCTATACGTACCCATGAACAGGCATCTACTGGACACAGTCCTTTTGAACTTGTGTTCGGAAGACAACCCCGATCCCTGCTGGACATGGCCATAGAAGCTTGGGAAGAGGAGGCGGAGGAAGGGGGGAAACCCTTGTTAGAATATGCCCACGACTTACGGTCTCAGTTACAAGGGTTATGGGATACAGTCCGAGTAAATATGGAACATGCCCAACAGAACCAAAAACAATATTACGATTGAGTGAGTAAATTAAGAGTTCTACTACCAGGAGATCAGGTACTTATAATGCGCCCCACGTCTGAACACAAATTGGTAGCAAAATGGCAGGGTCCACATAAAGTACTACGAGCCGTTTCCCCGGTCGCTTACCTAATTGAAATCTCGACCACGCCGCAGAAAACCCAGATTTATCACATAAATCTATTAAAAAAATGGGAAGAACCCGAGGGCTCTAACTCGACCGAAGCCGTGGGCCGGTTCCTATGTCCCAATGGGAGGGTTCAAATTGAATTTTGCCCGACCGAGACCACTATTGGGGAGAATCTACCCACAGTGAACTCCTCGTTAACAAAATTAGAGAGGGAACAGGTATTCAGTCTACTGGAACATTTCAGATCGTTTTTTTCCATAGTGCCCGGCAAAACCTCGTTGATTGCCCATAAAATACGGACTGCACCAGGTACAATTGTCCGGTTACGACCATATCGTATACCAGAGGCCAGGAAACAGATTATGGAGGACGAGGTCCAAAAGATGCTAGAGTTAGGAGTAATAGAGCCTTCTACTAGTCCCTGGTGCTCCCCAGTTGTCCTGGTACCAAAACCTGATGGTACTATTAGGTTCTGCATCGACTTCAGGAAACTCAACGAACATTCCATGTTCGATACTTATCCGATACCCAGGGTGGATGATGTATTAGAAAAACTAGGAAAAGCAAAATACATGTCCACCCTAGATTTAACTAAAGGATATTGGCAGATTCCACTAGCCGCAGAAGATAAAGAGAAAACGGCCTTTGCCACGCAGTCGGGCCTGTACCACTTCACAGTGTTGCCGTTCGGACTGCATGGAGCCCCAGCAACATTTCAACGGTTAATGGACAGCCTCCTAAACCCCTTTCGACATTTTTCAGCTGCTTACTTAGACGACGTAGTTATTTTCAGTGAAACATGGAATGATCATCTACTACATTTGCAGCAGATATTCCATACTCTGAGACAGGCAGGGTTAACTGCCAATCCAAAAAAATGCGTTATCGGTCAGCCTGACATATTGTACTTAGGATACAAAATCAGTCAAGGGAACCTCCAGCCACAATCTAAAAAGGTAGAAGCTATTCTCAATGCACCTAGCCCTGCAACGAAGAAAGATTTGCGTTCCTTCCTAGGGTTGGTCGGCTACTATCGAAGATTCATTCCCAATTATTCCACCCTAGCCGCCCCCCTTACAGATCTTCTGGCTAAATCTCGTCCTAATCAATTAGCCCCTTTTTCGGATCAACAGGAGACTAGTTTTGAACAGCTAAAAGCCTTTCTGACTAGAGAGCCCATCCTACGGTGCCCCGATTTCTCGAAACCGTTCCACCTCTATACAGACGCCTCTGATGTCGGGCTAGGAGGGGTACTGACCCAGCCCGATGGGGACGGTAGGGATCACCCGATAGTGTATATTAGCAGGAAACTGTTTCCTCGGGAACGCCATTACCCCACGATTGAAAAGGAATGTTTGGCCATCAAATGGGCTGTAGACACCTTGCAGTATTACCTTTTGGGTCGCCCTTTTATTCTCTATACAGATCATGCTCCCCTCACTTGGTTGTCGGCTCATAAAGATACGAATTCACGGATCTTGAGGTGGTTCCTTGAACTCCAACCCTTTTCGTTTCAGGTCCGTCACATCCCTGGTCCCCAACAAGCCCCGGCTGATTATCTCTCCAGATACCCGGACTCTACCTCGGTCCTCGATCAGGACCGTTCTTGGGAAGGGGTGTGTAACCGGGCGTCCCCGGCAGCCGCGGCTCGTCATGACGCATCGGAGCAGGCCGATGCGTCATGTCCGCGTCTCCCCGTTGCCGGGACGACGCGATCCGACCGAGGCAGGGGGAAGGCCGTTGCCCGGGAAACCGGATGGGTTTCCCGGCGCGGCATAAACAAAAGGGAGGACGGCACCAGAAGAGGGAGAGAGGAGCAGGAGAGGAGAGCCGAGGAGGAGAGACAGGAGACGGAGGAGGAGAGGAGAGCCGAGGAGAAGAGACCAGAGGAGGAGGAGAGGAGAGCCCAGGAGAAGGAGCAGGAAAGGAGAGCCCAGGAGAAGGAGCAGGAGAGGAGAGCCCAGGAGAAGGAGCAGGAGAGGAGAGCCCAAGAGACGGAGCAGGAGAGGAGAGCCCAGGAGAAGGAGCAGGAGAGGAGAGCCCAGGAGAGGAGACCGGAGGCGCAGGAGAGGAGAGCCCAGGAGAGGAGACCGGAGGAGCAGGAGAGGAGAGCCCAGGAGAGGGAGACCAAACAAAAGACGGCAGGAGAAGAGACCGCAGCAGAGGAACGCCACAACGCCAGCCACGACCCAGGAGGGATGTGGCTCACCAAGGTACGGTCCTTGTGGACCAAAACACAGGCCATTTCAGACTAAGGGGGGGGGAGGGAATATAGAAGTGGAAAGGGAGGGAACCGAAAGGGGCACGATAACGAGCACATATGGGCACCCCACAAAATCTATAATTAGAGAGTGAGAGCACTTATTCCCCCCCCCCCACTCCTCACAGACACCCCTCCTTATCGTTCCTACCCATACCCAGACAAGACTACAGAGAAAGAGTGAAATAATCCTTTTGGTAAAACCCCATACTTACCCGGGTGTTGTTTTCCTTTGTTTTCCGGTACCCGGGAATCCACCTGAGGGGATCCGCCAGACGTCTCCCGGGAAAAGAAACATTGAAACTAAATCAACACTACAGGAACTGAACCGCAACACCGAAAACCCTAAGGAAACCCCGCCCACTTGATTACATACTTCTAGTTTTTGTCTTTATTCCACCTTAATCTTAGAATAAATTCCACCATAAACTAAAACGCATATCTCGTCGTCATTTGTATATTGTTCGATCTGTCACACATACCTTCTACATTAATCACTCAGAAAAGTGGATGCTCATCCAATCAATGTTAGCCTTATTGAGGGTGACACCTTGAGGGTCCTATGCAAGGACTGTATTGCATGTGAGAGAGAAGAGAATGTCTATAAATGTGGAAATGGAGTACTCTATACCATCCAAATAGGAGTTACCATGCAAGCAGGATTAGACAGAGATGCTATCATAGAGCAGTATCCTAGATGCAACCATGAAACCACCACTCAGCGCATTAGAGGCAGCTGGTGCCTGCCCATCTATGACTCCACCAACTGGAGACAGGACTAGTGTCCTCAGCCAGGCCACAGGCCTCAAATAGACCCATCCTGGGCTCACATGATCACCTACACTTTAGCATGCCTATCTGTCTTGCTGGTCGTTGCCTAGCAATGGTCTCCTTTTGTACAACACCTTTTGCAACCTGATTGTAACTATGAGTGGTGTATGCCAATGTCAGAGTCTGCTTCAAGTCCATGCGGTTTTGACTGGTTCTTTTGATTAAATGTAATTAAACTATGCATCTTTGTTCACAATATTATGCTGAAATTCATGGTGCAACATTCCTATCTACCCCTGTAAAATAACCTTTAAATTCTATTTAGTTTTCACCATTGTTGTATTTCTAAAAAGATTGAAACACACTGTTTGCTGCTAATTTCCCAAAAAGTTATTATTGGATATGCTCCAAGCTCTCTGTAAAGTTATTTTAAATTAGAGACAAGTTAAATTAAACCTTCAATTACGAAGTTAGTCGGAATTAGGAAACTCCATACTTTATGAAGCAGATCAAGTTTCCTAAAGTTACTTGTGACAAGGGGGCAGATTTATACTTTTTCACACAAAACTGCATTAGCGCAGTTTTGCGTGAAAAGGTATAGCGTTGGCTAGCGCCATTCCAGGATGCCAGCTGTGCACCATATTTATGGATTGGCTGGCGCTAATGTGCTGTTAGCGTCCTTGGAAAGGATGCTAACAGGGCTGGGGAGGCATAGGGTAAACCGGGGCTTGTGTCCCGAATTGTGGGGCTACACTGTTTAGAGGCAGAAAGATTGCCTCTAAGCAGTGTAGTGACATTTTCTGGTGCACAACCCCTATGGACATGGCTCCTGACTCAGTAAAGACAGGAGTCATGCCCACCACCCCAATGGCCATGCCCATGGGACGAATGGGCATGGCCATTGGGGCCAGCCCAATGCAGGGGGCCCCAAGTCAGGACCCCGAGCGGTGTTAGATAAAAAAATATATATACTTACCAGGAGTTACCTAGAATGGGTCCCCCATCCTTAGGTGTCCCCCTAGTGTGGGTAGTGTGCGTGGGGGTGTCCCTGGGGTCAGGGAAGATCACATGTGGCCAATTTCCATGGTCTCTGATCATGGAAATATGCCTACAGGTCCCCTTGCGCCTGCCCATACCCAGGCATTAAATAATGGTGCTAAGCCAGCTTAGAGCCATTATTTAAGTCCCACATCCCCCCGGGGGATAAATATGGAGCAAAGGATATATCATCCTTTTTTGGACGGGAGCGCCTACCTTGCATCTCATTGACGCAAGGTAGGTGTTCACGTCCAGAAAATGACGTTAACTCCATAACTTTGGCACTAGACGCGTCTAGCGCCAAAGTGTAAATATGGAGTTAGGTTTGCGCTGAATTAGCATTAAAAAAATGACCCTAATTCAGTGCAAACTGAGTATAAATATGGACCAAGGTTTTTTCCTTCAGGACTTCCAGGTGTAATGGATTTCCTAATGCAGAATGGTTAGGATATCCTCCAGCAAAAAAACTTTGAGTGTGGAAGATGGACATCCACCAAGTGAGGTAAAAGGTGTGGGAGGGAGGCTTCTGAGCTAAGGCCAGTTTATTTTTTAAAAACTTGATAAGCTTGGTTTTGCAAAAAGCTCGAACATTTTTCAAAATACAGAAAGTTGAAAGTCAGCCTACTTTACACCCTAATACTTTAAATCCCATATAATTGACTGGATTTAAAGTTTGATTGTGAAAAGTTGTATAAATGTGCTTTATTATGTACCTTAAAAATCCATGTATTCGTAGACATAGAATTACATGGTGTGCTCCTGAGAATTTACACCAGAATATTGATGACACAGAATATCAAGGACAGAATAATGAATCCAAAATATTGACAGGTAAGTAAGTATATGTTTCTATATCTTACTCCACATATGTGTATTTACACAATATACATATCTTCAAGGGATGTGAGGTAAGGAATAATAAATCTATACTTCCCTATATACACATACCATGCAATATTCTGTAATCATTATCCTTATGCTGCTATATTATTAGGGTTTAGAGCGCAGTGTTAATGTTTGGTCATAGCTGAGAGCCCTGCCCCCCTAAAAATAACTCTAGCTACAGAAGTCTATTTTAACTTTTGCAAAAGTGGAGCAGTAGGAGGAAATGAATACCAAGTAGGTCAATCAGCCCCGTGAAACCACGAGGTATGAATAATTGCTCAGTGAGTCCTTCCTTGTTTAAGTTTGCAGATCATAAGACTGAGAAGGTTCTCCAGTTATTTTTCTCTGGTAACTTTTTGACAGTTTCAACATTCATTTGAATGCTTAGGTTTCTTAAATACCATCTGGCCCACAGCTTTTTTATCCTGATGCTAATGTGGGTATTTGTAGGTCACGATAAATCATCTCTGACCCAGGCTTTAGGCAAAGGAAAGGATAATTAAGTAAGTAACTTTCCGACATAGATCACGGAAGCTAAACATCCCTTTGAATTGCTAATTATATTTAAGTGAATCAATTAAAACATTCCTTTAGTTTAATCTTGTAAACACTACTCTGCTGCCCTTTGTCACTGATTTTGTATTGTCTCAAATGTTGTTATTTCATTTCCCTTGCTATGCCATGAATAACAGCAACACAACTCTCTGAAAAATACCCCAGCCACCATGTATGAGTTGTAAAAACATTGTTCAAAAGATTGCACAACTCTCTTGCATTTTGGTGTATATTTAAGGCTTTCCAAATCATTCAAGTCAAATTATGGAGGCTTTTCTAGTGGTATGTATAAAAGAAGGAATAGAGCGGCTCGTGACATTTGAAAGTGGTGGGGCATAAAAGTTCAGGATGAGTGCCCTGTGGCGAGCATGTGTTTGAGAGCCAGCCTGATTATCATAAATTGAGAGTTCAGGGAATTCTACCAGAAGTGAAATTCCAGCTACGGTCCTGGTGGCGGATGGCGGTAAGGTGGTACTCCTGCCAGCATCAGTGCCACGCCAGTAGACTGCCGCAGACCGTATCATGAGACATGATACGCCCTGGCAGTGTTCTGCTGGTGGATGCTGCTGCTGGCAGCAGTGCCACATCCCGTCTCCTGCCGGAGGACCCCCTGCAAGCAGGTAAGATGGGGGCTCGGACAGGGAGGGGGCTGGAGGGTGTTGTGTGTGTGGGGGTGTGGGTGTATGTTTGTGTGTGCATGCATTTGGGTGTGTGTCGTGCAGAATGCATGTGTGCATGAATGGGTGTGAGTGTGCGTGTATGTGGTGTTATGTGTGAATGCGTGGGTGCTTGTATGTGTGTCAGTGTGTGTGGATGTGTGCGTGTTAATGTATGTATGCATGCAAGGGTGAATGTGGGTATGAGTGTGTGTATGCGTCTGTATGTTGGTGTGTGAATGTGCATGTATGTCATGGTGGGAGGGTGGGGGAGGACTCTTGGGAGGGGAGACCCCTATCAGTGTCAGAGAAGGAATTCCCTGGCACTGATAGTGCCTACTGCCATGGTTTTTGTGGTGGTAAGAAACCACGAAAACCATAGTGGTAGGCGGGGTGATAATCACGTGGGTGGGACAGTGACGGCTGCCTAGCTGGAGACTCAAGTCTCCAGCCTGACGACTGTTACCGCCCTAGCGGATGGAGTGGTATATTGGCAGTTTGGCTTGAGCCAAACCGCCAATGTCATATTTTGGGGAGAGGTACCGCCAGCCTGTTGGCAGGACCTTTCTCCAAAGTACCACCGTCTGCCAGGGTTGTAATGAGGGCCTTTATGTCTCATTCGAGGAATGAAGAAATATGGTCACAGCACTCACATTCTGCTGGAACTCCACTAGCTCCCTTTGCTGGTCAACTACTTCATCAAATGCAGCTGCATCAATCACAAATATTACAAATTATACAGCTGTTTTTTATGATGTAGTGCTCCAGCAAAGCCGTCATGACCTGTAGCACCTCCCTTATCTTGGGGAGAAGCTTGGAGCTCCACATATTATAAATATGAGTGTAATAGAAACACTGAATTTTTCTAACATCTCTGCAGCCTTTAATCATGGCAGACCAGATCGACCTTCATCATCCAATGCCTTCACATACACTTACATTTTGGGGCTGGGGCTTGGCCTGGTGGTGCCGATGGCAAGTGATGCACTTTTTTCTATCAGCCCCTTCACTGCACAATTTCATTCATCCTCCCTGTGGAGAACTCGACATGGTCAGGTTTATGGATTTTATGGGCATTATGTCTGCCTGGTTTTGATGCCTTTCTAGTCTGACAATTAGTGTTTTGTAAAGGCAAGTAAAGATAATGTCAGAAAAGTCTTGTTGAGGCATGATGAGTGCTCTTGTCATCCTACCCTGATTGTCATCTTAGAGTAATAGAAGGATTTTACTGATTAGGGATAGCTGGAAATTGATCTGTTTGTCGACTTTTTATAAACCATCCTTATTGAGATTTTGCATTATTCAATACTGTGAACAGGGCAAACAGAACAACCATTACAGCAGGGTGTATACCAACATGGTACAATTCAGCCCTGTTGGACCTGGCTTTTTGACAGGGACATCCCCAAACTTTTTGCCTCCTTCCTCCTATTTTTTCTGACCTGTTGTTGTTGGCTTTTGACCTCTGGGCACTTTACCACTGCTAACCAGTGCTAAAGTGCATATGCTCTCTGTGTAAATTGTACTACTGATTGGTTTATCCATGATGGACTATTTAATTTACTTGTAAGTCCCTGGTAGAGTGCACTACATGTGCCTAGGGCAGGTAGATTAAATGCTACTAGTGGGCCTGCAGCACTAGTTGTGCCACCCACCTCAGTAGCCCCTTAACCTTGTCTCAGGCCTGCCATTGCAAGGCCTGTGTGTGCAGTTTCACTGCCACTTCGACTTGGCATTTAAAGGTACTTGCCAAGCCTAGAACTCCCCTTTTTCTATACATAAGTCACCCCTAATGTGTGCCCTAGGTAACCCCTAGAGCAGGGTGCTGTGTGGGTAAAAGGAAGGACATGTACTTGTAAGGTTATATGTCCTGGTAGTGTAAAGCTCCTAAATTCGTTTTTACACTACTGTGAGGCCTGCTCCCTTCATAGGCTAACATTGGGGCTGCTCTCATACCTTGTTGAAGTGGCAGCTGCTGATCTGAAAGGAGCAGGAAGGTCATATTTAGTATGGCCAGAATGGTAATATAAAATCCTGCTGACTGGTGAAGTCGGATTTAATATTACTATTCTAGAAATGCCACTTTTAGAAAGTGAGCATTTCTTTGCACTAAAACCTTGTTGTGCCCTTCAATCCACGTCTGGCTAGGTTTAGTTGACAGCTCCTTGTGCATTCACTCAGACACACCCCAAACACAGGGTACTCAGCCTCACTTGCATACATCTGCATTTTGAATGGGTCTTCCTGGGCTGGGAGGGTGGAGGGCCTGCCCTCACACAAAGGACTGCCAAACCCCCTACTGGGACTCTGGCAGACAGGATTGAACTGAAAGGGGGCTTGGTGCATTTCTGAGACACTCTTTGAAGTCACCCCCACTTCAAAGGCACAACTTAGTATAAAACAGGGCCTCTGCCCTACCTCATCAGACACTTGCTGGAGAAGAAACCTGAACCAGAAACTACATCCTGCCAAGAAGAACTGCCTGGCTGCTCAAAGGACTCACCTGTCTGCTTTTCTACAAAGGACTGCTGCCTTGCTGTTGGCCTGCTGCCTTGCTGAACTGCCTGGCTGCTCAAAGGACTCACCTGTCTGCTTTTCTACAAAGGACTGCTGCCTTGTTGTTGGCCTGCTGCCTTGCTGAACTCTTGTCTGGCTGTAAAAGTGCTCTCCAAGGGCTTGGATAGAGCTTGCCTCCTGTTCCCTGAAGTCTCAGGACCAAAAAGACTTCTCTCTTCCTCTTGGACGCTCCGTGCGCCGAACTTTTCGACGCACAGCTTGTTCCGCGGTAAGAAAAACGCCGCACACCGATGCTGATCGACGCGACGTCTTCGGGACGACCGAAACTTTGACGCACGGCCTCGCAAGGACAACGCCGCCCGACTTCCCGGGAGAAATCGACGCGACGCCTGCCGTGAGATCGAAACTTTGACGCACGGCCTCGCAAGGACAACGCCGCCCAACTTCCCAGGAGAAATCGACGCGACGCCTGCCGTGAGATCAAAACTTTGATGCACGGCCTCGCAAGGACAACGCCGCCCGACTCCGCAGGAGAAATCGACGCAACGCCTGCCGTGAGATCGAAACTTCGACGCGCAGCCCCGCAGAACGACGCGCAGCCGGAAAACAAGCAGGAAAATCCACGCACAGACCCGGGACATCTGGTACTCCCCGCAAACCACAGTAAGAGACTGTCCGCGCGCCGGAAAACAACGCACGACTGTCCGCATGGAAAATAACGACACAAGTCCGTGTGTGCTGAGGAGAAATCGACGCACACACCAGTTTTCCATGTACCTCTTCTCCTGTGGCCCTCTGAGGAGATTTTCCACCAGAAACCAGGTACTTTGTGTTTGAAAGAGACTTTGTTTACTTTCTAAAGACTTAAGACACTTTCTATCACTTTTCAGTGATATCTTTACAAATTCGTATTGCAACTTTGATCGTTTTGACCTGAAGATACCCAGATAAATATTATATATTTTTCTAAACACTGTGTGGTGTATTTTTGTGGTGTTATGCTATGGTGTTGTATGATTTATTGCACACATGCTTTACACATTGCCTTCTAAGTTAAGCCTGACTGCTCGTGCCAAGCTACCGGAGGGTGAGCACAGGCTGATTTTGGATTGTGTGTGACTTACCCTGACTAGAGTGAGGGTTCTTGCTTGGACAGAGGGCAACCTGACTGCCAACCAAAAACCCCATTTCTAACATTGGTGATCAGCGGTGAGGATAGGACTTGTGTTTGTGCAGTGACATACAATAGCTAAGTATTTCACTACCTACCCACAGTTGAAGGTCAACTTGATTTTTCATCTTTTTTTTGGCTTTTGGTTCTCTGATGTCCTCCTGGATATACTATTGATATTTTGGACTTTGGATCTTGGTTTTTGCTGATAAGATCTTATCAGAATGGGATTGTGTACCTACTCATTCTTTGTTCGTACTGACCACCTCACTAAGGCTGACCTAAGGAAGCTTTGCAGAAAATGGGGCCTTCCTGTAGCAAGGAGATCTACTAAAGCGGAGATGCTACATAACTACATAGTCTGGGGGGAGGAAAGATGGGCAGAGAGAGAGGCAGCAAGAAACCAAATGACTAAGTACCCCTCAGATGAGGAGGAGGACTACGCACATGAGGAGGAAGACTGCTCACATGAGGAGGAAGACTACTCAGATGAGGACAGTGACCCAGAAATAGATGAATGGCTCCGAAGTCAAAGGCGACAGGAGCAACAATTAGAGGAGTATCTTGCAGAGGTTGAGGCAAAAAGACTCTTAGCCCTGGAAGAAGAAAAGATTGCAGCTCAAGAGCTGAGCTGTAAAGAGCTGAAACTGGAGGCCGGAAGGGCTGAGTCCAGTTCAGATGGTGGCAGCAAAAATCTTGCATCTAGTACTGCTGAAGAAGGGCAGAAGCCCAGAGATGTGGTGCCCAACTTGAAGAAGGGAGTTGACACACCCCAGGCGGTTCAAGGGTATGAGGTAGTTCCCGTTATGCACAGGGTCCCTGAGAAGGATTGGGGAAATGGCACAGGGATTCATATTCCTACTGGGGGGAGGGACACTTTACTGACTATAGCAGAGAGTGACAGAGAAAAGGGTTCCCCCCTGGTGGACGTCCTGGATATAGAGTGTAGAGACATCCCAGAAGAGTATGGGTTGAGTGTCAGGGACAGACAGATACTGTCTCACCAGTCTCAGGAGGGTGAGGTAGAGTGCTTTTCCAAGGTTGAGTTACTGGGTGGTTGGGTGAAGGGTACTGTGGTTAATACATGTGAAGGGCAGAATGATGTAATTGCTGGAGAGCATATGTCTGGTCCTTATTTTCCAGAGCTACGCCAACACCAGGTGGAGTGTGAGTTCTCTGACCCCAGGAAATTTACAATGGAGGCAGACTTCTTGGTGAGTACCAGAGAGTCTGAAGGGAGTGGTCTAGGTGGTCCCCAACCGAGTGAGGTGGGAAAGGATTGTAGTGTCCCAGGTAGGTCCCAGGTCCTAGAGGGTTCCATGAGGGAACACCAGGAGGGAAGCCTAGCCTGTACCGTAGGGCCACCTTTTGAGGGAAGCCCCACAGTGTCAGAAGAACTTGGCGGGTGACTGTAGCCAGCATCCCAACAGTTCTGGTGTCTGGCAGTACCCCTCCTAGTGAGGGGGTGCAGAAGTCCAGACATAGGGTTGAGAGGGGGTTGCAGACCCCAGTGGAGGACCTTGAGAGTCAGGGGACAGCTCTGAGAGCAGAGCCCCCCAGGAATGACCCAGGTGAAACCGTTTCTGGTTTGGGGGAAACCCAGACTCTGCCGGATGGGCAGAGGTCGGGAGACCTGCGCCAACCAGACTCTTGTGTGGCCCTTGGGGACGGTGTGTCCCTTGTGGGGGGTGAGAGTGCCCCCCAGGAAGTCCTGGCATGCCAGGCAAAGATTCAACCTCAAGGTGGTGACTCTGGATTGGATACCCAGGTTCAGAGGTTAAACTCTGACCTGGTGGGAGGTAGATGTGCCTCCCAAGAAGTCCTGCTGTGCCAGGCAATTGTCCAACCTCAGGGTGTTGACTCTGGGTTGGATGACCAGGTTCAGAGGTTAAACTCTGACCTGGAGGGGGGTAGGTGTGCCCCCCAGAAAGTCCTGGCGTGCCAGGCAATTGCCCTACCTCCGGGTGGTGACCCTGGGTTGGGGAACCAGGCTCAGAGGTTAAACTCTGACCTGGTGGGAGGTAGGTGTGCCTCCCTGGAAGTCCTGGCCTGCCAGGCAATGGTTCAACCTCAGGGTGGTGACTCTGGGTTGGCTAACCAGGTTCAGGGGATAAGCTCTGACCTGTTGGGGGGTAGGCGTGCCCCCCAGAAAGTCCTGGTGTACCAGGCAGTTGTCCAACCTCAGGGTGCTGACTCTGGGTTGGATAACCGGGTTCAGAGGTTAAACTCTGACCTGGTGGGGGGTAGGTGTGCCCCCCAGAAAGTCCTGGCGTGCCAGGCAATTGTTCAACGTCAGGGTGGTGACTCTGGGTTGGATAACCGGGTTCAGAGGTTAAACTCTGACCTGGTGGGGGGTAGGTGTGCCCCCCAGAAAGCCCTGGCGTGCCAGGCAATTGTTCAACCTCAGGGTGGTGACCCTCGGTTGGAGAACCAGGTCCAGAGGTTAAACTCTGACCTGGTGGAGGGTCAGTGTGCCCTCCAGGAAGTCCTGGCATGCCAGGCAATTGTTCAACTTCAGGGTGGTGACTCTGAGTTGAATGGCCAAGTTCAGAGGTTAAACTCTGACCTTGTGGAGGGTCAGTGTGCCCTCCAGGAAGTCCTGGCGTGCCAGGCAATTGTTCAACTTCAGGGTGGTGACTCTGAGTTGAATGGTCAGGTGCAGAGGTTAAACTCTGACCTGGTGGGGGGTAGGTGTGCCTCCCAGAAAGTCCTGGTTTGCCAGGCAGTGATCCAGTCTGAGGGTACAGACACTAGGCTGGAAGACCAGGTTCAGGGTTTCCCCCCGGACCTGGAGGGAGGGGCTACTGATAACAGTGCCCTACCATGTTGTCTTCTGAGGAGGCCACTCCTAGTTGGAGGGTGCTGGACCCCAGAAGGGAGGGCAGGGGGAGGGAAGCCTCACCCCGGGCCCTAGTCCAACCTGAAGGTACAGACCCCAGGTTGGAGGGCCAGTTGCAGGTTAACAGCCCTGCACTGGTGGAGGAATGGTACAGGGCGACTTCTGTAAGCACCCTGACCATGTTGGACTCTGGGGGTACCGCTCCAGGAGGGAGGGTACAGAGCCCCAGAGGGGAGGACCAGGTTCAGGCTGTCATCCCTGACCTGGTGGAAGGGAGAGTGGTTAAAGGGTGCCCAGCACCTGGGGCTACCGCCCCCCACTCTCCACAGCCACAGTGGTTGGAGAGCTTTGAGAGGCCTGGGGCCTGGCTCTCATCCCTGGCAGCTGTCAGTAATCACTGTGGCTTGCTGTCCGGGTGGACAGAGTTATCCCTGGGGAGGGGGCAAGTGTCACACCCCGGGGGTAGAGTGGGCAACCCCACTGTGTTGGTCATGGTGGTACTATCCTGCTCCTGGGATACATCTGTGAGCAAAGTAAGGTTAGGTGCTGCACAGATGGGATCCGCAGGTAAGGAGAAAGGTTCCCCATGGGTTGGCTTAGTGGGCCCTGAGAGTATGGACAGAGGGATCCAATTGGAGTCAGGAAGGCGAAGAACTGGAGCATGCCCCTGCTGTTGTGGGCCTGGGTCCTTGTTCTGTCGCCTCAAACAGGGAAGTACATTAGGATAGTGATTGTTCTCCCCTGGCTTTAGGCTGGTAGGGGGTCATGTTGGACCTGGCTTTTTGACAGGGACATCCCCAAACTTTTTGCCTCCTTCCTCCTATTTTTTCTGACCTGTTGTTGTTGGCTTTTGACCTCTGGGCACTTTACCACTGCTAACCAGTGCTAAAGTGCATATGCTCTCTGTGTAAATTGTACTACTGATTGGTTTATCCATGATGGACTATTTAATTTACTTGTAAGTCCCTGGTAGAGTGCACTACATGTGCCTAGGGCAGGTAGATTAAATGCTACTAGTGGGCCTGCAGCACTAGTTGTGCCACCCACCTCAGTAGCCCCTTAACCTTGTCTCAGGCCTGCCATTGCAAGGCCTGTGTGTGCAGTTTCACTGCCACTTCGACTTGGCATTTAAAGGTACTTGCCAAGCCTAGAACTCCCCTTTTTCTATACATAAGTCACCCCTAATGTGTGCCCTAGGTAACCCCTAGAGCAGGGTGCTGTGTGGGTAAAAGGAAGGACATGTACTTGTAAGGTTATATGTCCTGGTAGTGTAAAGCTCCTAAATTCGTTTTTACACTACTGTGAGGCCTGCTCCCTTCATAGGCTAACATTGGGGCTGCTCTCATACCTTGTTGAAGTGGCAGCTGCTGATCTGAAAGGAGCAGGAAGGTCATATTTAGTATGGCCAGAATGGTAATATAAAATCCTGCTGACTGGTGAAGTCGGATTTAATATTACTATTCTAGAAATGCCACTTTTAGAAAGTGAGCATTTCTTTGCACTAAAACCTTGTTGTGCCCTTCAATCCACGTCTGGCTAGGTTTAGTTGACAGCTCCTTGTGCATTCACTCAGACACACCCCAAACACAGGGTACTCAGCCTCACTTGCATACATCTGCATTTTGAATGGGTCTTCCTGGGCTGGGAGGGTGGAGGGCCTGCCCTCACACAAAGGACTGCCACACCCCCTACTGGGACTCTGGCAGACAGGATTGAACTGAAAGGGGGCTTGGTGCATTTCTGAGACACTCTTTGAAGTCACCCCCACTTCAAAGGCACAACTTAGTATAAAACAGGGCTTCTGCCTTACCTCATCAGACACTTGCTGGAGAAGAAACCTGAACCAGAAACTACATCCTGCCAAGAAGAACTGCCTGGCTGCTCAAAGGACTCACCTGTCTGCTTTTCTACAAAGGACTGCTGCCTTGCTGTTGGCCTGCTGCCTTGCTGAACTCTTGTCTGGCTGTAAAAGTGCTCTCCAAGGGCTTGGATAGAGCTTGCCTCCTGTTCCCTGAAGTCTCAGGACCAAAAAGACTTCTCTCTTCCTCTTGGATGCTCCGTGCGCCGAACTTTTTGACGCACAGCTTGTTCCGCGGTAAGAAAAACCCCGCACACCGACGCTGATCGACGCGATGTCTTCGGGACGACCAAAACTTTGACGCACGGCCTCGCAAGGACAACGCCGCCCGACTTCCCAGGAGAAATCGACGCGACGCCTGCCGTGAGATCAAAACTTTGACGCACGGCCTTGCAAGGACAACGCCGCCCGACTCCGCAGGAGAAATCGACGCGACGCCTGCCGTGAGATCGAAACTTCGACGCGCAGCCCCGCAGAACGACGCGCAGCCGGAAAACAAGCAGGAAAATCCACGCACAGACCCGGGACATCTGGTACTCCCCGCAAACCACAGTAAGAGACTGTCCGCGCGCCGGAAAACGACGCACGACTCCCCGCATGGAAAATAACGACACAAGTCCGTGTGTGCTGAGGAGAAATCGACGCACACACCAGTTTTCCACGTACCTCTTCTCCTGTGGCCCTCTGAGGAGATTTTCCACCAGAAACCAGGTACTTTGTGTTTGAAAGAGACTTTGTTTAATTTCTAAAGACTTAAGACACTTTCTATCACTTTTCAGTGATATCTTTACAAATTCGTATTGCAACTTTGATCGTTTTGACCTGAAGATACCCAGATAAATATTATATATTTTTCTAAACACTGTGTGGTGTATTTTTGTGGTGTTATGCTATGGTGTTGTATGATTTATTGCACAAATGCTTTACACATTGCCTTCTAAGTTAAGCCTGACTGCTCGTGCCAAGCTACCGGAGGGTGAGCACAGGCTGATTTTGGATTGTGTGTGACTTACCCTGACTAGAGTGAGGGTTCTTGCTTGGACAGAGGGCAACCTGACTGTCAACCAAAAACCCCATTTCTAACAAGCCGTTAATCCATGTGCACATGAATGTATGATATCTGGACAATGCTTGGGGAACGATCATGACAACACAACCAAACTGTGAGCCTTAATAGGACCTAAGGGACTTGGGGTGTGCCTTTATGATCCAGAGTCTGCCAGCAGTCCTAACAGTCTTGCAGAGCAGTCAGACTTGGGAGGGTAGTGTAGTAAACACCTACAATACCCTATTGTGTGACCATATAGCAGGGAGAGGCAGCCCTAGCGGGAAAGGAGAGGGAAAGGGAAAAGAGGTAGATAGGAAGGGGATAGTGTGAGGAGGCCCTGAATTGTGAGTATCCACTTAGTCAGGTGTTGTGATGTATCTGGTTAGATTGAGGTGTTTGTGCAGTCAGGCGTGCCGTGATGGGTGGTAAGTAGATCCTCTCATGTGGCCACAATGCAGGGTTTTTGCAACCCAAGCACTTTTTACAAATGAAGTGTAGTGGCTTTAGCCCTGCCCGATTTAATAGTCATTGCCTGCCAGCTTGCTGCCCCATGGAATATGCTTGCTCTCCAATGGATTGCAAGCATTTGCCGGCCCATTAACTATGCTAAGTCAATAAACAAATTAGAGGCACTGCCAGCTCTTTGATGCTTGTACAGGCGCAGCAGGCCACTGGCCAAACAGTCCAGGTCTGTATAGCCCATTACCCAGGCCAGGGACTTAGTGACTTTCAACCACAAAACACATGTGGTCGGGTAGCTCCAGAGTATTATATCTGCCTCTGCAACACAGGAGAGTGGGTAGGCAAGAGACGTGCGTTATATTCTGTGTAATTTGACAGGTGTGAGGTAAGCCCTGTGTTGGATGTTATGCTGGAATCGGACATTGCGGGAGACCTTGCATGGGTGTGCCAAGATTCGATCCTACTCCTTTTGGATCAGCTTGCGTCAAATATTTGACTCCTAGGTGTAATAAAGTGTTGTCGGTGGGTCCTGTGATTTATGTGCAAGGGCTTTAGTGAGCCAAGTAATTAGCCTATCCATAGTGTGCAGTGTCTGTGTCATGGGGTGCGAGTCAGGTTCTGTGTCAGCTATGCCCTATAGTCACTTCAGTTCCCCCAGTAGTTCCTAGTACCTCAAGAACTGTCCCGCCTGGAGGTCTGTACGTACTGACAGTTGGTGAAAGAGTATGAGTCTCTGTTGTGGAATAGGTCAGTCAGGGTCCTCACCCCTTCTGCCTCTCAAAGTTCTACACCCTTTCTCCTCACCCACTCCCAGATTGCCCCAGCATATTGCAGCATCTCCGGCATGATCTGCAATGCCCTCCTATGTCTTGCGTACCCCACTCTCCAGAGGCTGCCAGAGGACAAGGACAAGCTGACCTTCAGGGAAAATTATTCCAGAACTGAGCAAAGTGCCCTTTCCTCAGAATTCATCCCAATCTATGCCAGGTGGGGACCCACCAGCCAGCAGGTGGGTCACTGCAGCTGTTCTGCCAGGTAGTAATGTGCGAACACTGAGGTATCCAGCCCTCGTAGGTCACTGAGGAGCCACAGGATGACCAGGGCTACTCTGCACCTTCTCCACCTCATACAAGGCCACCACACAATGTGTTCAGCAACTGAAATGTGCTCCAGAGAATACTCACTGGCAGGTTAGTAAAATAATATAGGGTTCTCTGGAGCAATACCATTTTGTAGAGTGATATGCAACTCTGTACTATAAGGGGAAAGTAGCTCCAAAAGGTGATTTGGAACCAGAAAGACGAGATTGATTTTGTATGGTTTCCAGTGATCAAATATTAGAGCAAATGGAAAGTGTGGTGCTCCCAACGAATAGCCTGGGTGCCTACCGTGATGTGTTGCAGGATGCAGCCTGGGAGGAGTGTCAAGGACAACTCTTGGCCCAGTTGGCCCCTAAGCCTGAGGCAGCCAGGAAAGAGTCCAGTTTGTGTGCCATTTTGTCTATACCCTGGCAGATATCCTTTACATAGCTGTAGAGTTATTCCCCACGTTCGACTCATTAGGTGAAGCCGCTTTGCAAACTGCTCAATCATCAGTGAGAAAAGTAGAGGGGAGGAGTGCAGCCCTGACCTGTGCCTCGACTGACCTGGAATGGAGCCAAGATTCTACGGCCTATTTTGAGCTTTCTGTGGGTTATGAGTTGAGGCGTTTGACCATCTTCTGTAGTCTGACCCTAATACCCCCTGCATCCAGGGACATGAGCATGGTGTCCTATTCTTCAGCATCAAACAATTTCTCCAGGCCCATGACCAAACAAGCCGCAACTGGCCAACCTTGCGGGCCATCTCCAGTATTCTGTGAAGCCGTTGAATATTGAGGGTCGTGGATCGAGTCAGTATAAATCGTTTTGATTCGGGTGAACCGCGCTCAACATATGTTCCATCAAACTCGTAGATCCAACCTTGCTTAAGATCTTACAATCACTGCCCAACATGGACAGTACCCTGTAGGAGGCGATCTCAAGGGAGTCACAACCTGGCTTCAGAATAGAGACCAGGAGCACATCACGGACAGCTGGGGCAAGCACCCAGCTTCAAGGCCAGTGTTGTATAACTCTAATAATTTGAGGACTAAGGCTGTTTCGTAGGTCTTGTAAATTTCAACGGATATGCCATTGAGGTCTAGAGCCTTGTATATGGTGGAATAGGTAATGATGCCCCTTTAAAGGGGCCATTTAGGGCCTTTCACTAGATCTGTTTGACCACTTCAATTATGTGTGACTCAAATGTTAGTTATGAGTCGAAATTATATCTAAAATCATAGATTGTGAGTGTGTATGATCATGTCAACGATGACCACAATATACCAAGGATTACCATTATTATGGCAGGGGTTAATTATTCTGGGATGGGGATCATGAGATCATGGAAGCCTGCAATATGCCCTGAGTTACCACCAGAAGCCAGGGCTGTCATCATTCCAGCGGTGGGAACAATCATTCTGTTGTCTTCTACAGTTCTATAGAAAACAAAGCCTTTAAAGCTGGACCAGAACCATACCATGGGGCTACAATCAACCTACATTATGACACCAATGGGCACCAACACTACATTGATGCTCACAGTATGCCACAACCTATCCGTAAGCATTGCAGTGTTAACATTATACCAGAAGGAAACAACATGCTATGGGTTCCAACAATATGCCAGGAATCAGCACCACTATGTCAGAGTCCATTATACAATAGTTGGCTATCATTATGCTCTGGATGCCAAAAATATGCCACTAATTCCCACCATTTTGCCAATACTAATATGTACTAGTATTATACTATGACACACACGTGCACATGCATTATCACACACACTTCATCACACACACATAATCACACAAAAGCCTGTATGAACACAGCAGCATTCAAGCCTGTTTTAAAAAAGCTTACCTTGCAACACATCCAACTCAGGCTGCAACACTACTCTCTCTGTTCCTTTGTCATCCTGTTGATACTAGCGAACTCTGTTTCAGCTGATTGGCACGCCCTGCATCACTAGTGTTATTCTGTACAACCACTAACTCTGATGCAGAGCTGCATCATAATTGTCTGTGTCGTAACACAGTTAGTATGAAGAAGATCCTGCTATTGGTTTTGTGGTGCTGCCATAAAGCCTAGTGCACGAGAGCTTGTGGTGCTGCCAAACAGCCGAGCGCTCAAAAGCTTCTGGTGCTGCCATAAAGCCTAGCGCTCAAGAGCTATAGTCTATAAGATTCACCTGAGAAGGTAATTACAGAAGCCTTAGGCGTGTCTACATGAAAGAGGTCTATTGGACCACAATAATGAACATTCAGTTATTCATTTCACAACGTTGAGAAGGGATCATTCAAATGATAGAGGAGACATAGGTGAGCAGTCTAAGGATTAATTCAAGAAAGGGTGCAAAAAGTACATCACAATCATAAAAAGCTTGAATGCCCAGCCAAACATTTTGTCTATACAACAGTTTAATATTAACACCTATAGCTCAAATACATCTACCATATCAACAAATTCAAATCAAGGAACAGGACAAAATACAATAAAATTACAATGCAAAAATTATAACGAAATATGGCAATAAAATAAAGTGGATTTACTGGACCCAAGGAAAGCAGATGTAATACACAATGCACTTAAAAAAAGGGGCACTTTATAAAAACAAAACATATTGCTATGCAAGAAAATGTATAATGTTAACAAAGCTCAAGCGTTTATGAATCTCTAGGGGTCGCGAATCACAGACTGTGTTTGAAACAACCAGCAAGAAGAAACAATAAAGCAGCAATGCAAACCAAGAACAATTGTGTCTGTAACAATCTCAAACTGCTATTGTTTGCAAAGTTCTATTGATAAAGACACTGTTAGTCACAATGAATTAATGTAATCATCGAACTATAATGAAATACTCTGAATCTCTTTGGTTTCAAATGAAAGCTTGGAAAACTAAACTATAGCCAACATTAAAACAAACCTACAGAAAATAAATACAATAGTATTAACAGTGGCAGTGAAAACTGCAAGGCAAAGACAGTGTCTTGAAGTTAGGCCACATATTTGTGGGTACACTAGAGGTATGGTGTCAAACCAAGTCACGACCATCTTAGCAGTACCTGTAGGAGTCCGTGTCTTCTAAGCTCACCTCCATCAACACTGCATAGTAAAATGGGATCGGTGTATATTCCCAAATATTGTTGCTTGACCAGGGTGAATCCTCAGTAACTTACCTTATTCTTGTGGAGAAGTGTACGCTAAGTTCGGGCTGCATGGACCTCTAGGGCTGACCATGGACTCCCATACTGGTAAATACAAGCAGCAGCATTGGAGCAAGTATGATGACCTTTAGCAGGCCACAGTTTTATTTCAAGTTAGGAGAAAGTGGGCATCACACCAGATTCATATTCTTGATACAGTTCAGCAACAAGGGGTTAACACACCTCCAAATTCAAGAAACGGCAAGTGAACTACTGAAAGACTAAGGTCTTGATTTTGAGTTTGGTGGGGGGGTTTACTTTATCACAAATGTGACGGACATCCCATCCGCCGTTTTACTTTCCAATTATTGCCGAAGGAGATTGTAATACGGCGGACGGAACACCCGTCACATTTGTGACAGAGAAACCCATCCGTCAAACTTTAATCGAGGCCCTCAGACTTGCTGCCAAGCAATGTCCAGTGCATTTTATAATTTCACAGTGCTAGACTAATCAGGCTGGGTTCAGCAAGAATCTCTACCTTCATGCCACAAAGGGTGCTTTAGCAGGAAGTGATGTGTATTGCTCACAGAGTACTGTAAACAAACAAAGAACGTGAAGAACTAGGGGATCAAGTTGTGCTCTGTGAGTAGCACTCATCTTCCAACTTACAAATGCCATTCTTACATTATGACCATAATTATGAACATTTATGGGTGGTGATAGCTTAGTCCAACCAGTAATATTTGCAAACCATTTATCAGATTTCATACACACTAATGTTCACTATGGGTTACTCCTGCAATGATTGCACATAATGTAAACGGACACTATTGTTAATATAAAGATAGGCACACAAAGAAGACTTTCAAATCCCAACCCTCAGAACTTCCTCTTACATATGGGCACCAGTCGAGAGTCTGACTTAGTTCGGAAACAAATTATTTCCTTAATGCCAGGTTGCCACTATTAAAATAACAATTACAGATCCACTAAGCAAACTTCCTCACGATCACTGGCACACATTAAAATGCAAATACCGCCTGCCAAGCCCAGCACCATTCACAGCAGTAGGTCCACATTCAGCCTTGCAACGGCAACACAAAATGATCACATAAACTCCACCAGTCATTCCACTACACCAGTGTGTAGAAAATCCTGCGCACAAATGCAAACTTCCAGACTATTTGTTTCAATTACCATCCTACCATCTGCTGCTTTGAAAGATAACTGCTGCTCTTCAACTAGCATCTTTCCATGCTCCACATTAAACTCTATTTTAGTGAGTCAAACCTTCAACCACACTCTTAGACTTGTAAGTGTTCTTATCAAACACATTATAAATACTGAACAGAATAAGGGCCAAAATAAAAGTATAGATTATACGATTCCACTAGTAATTACCTAATACCATAATCTATGTTTTTGTTCTATTTTCTGTTCAGTATTCACAATGTGTCTGGGACAATGGACTAGATTCTATAAGTGTGCACGAATCAAAGAGTAAAAGACTTTGGCAATCATTATAACATTGGTGGTAAGTCCCGCTTACCGCCATGCCGACAGCTGCCAACATACCGCTACCCATATTATTACCCACACATAGCAATCCGTCACTATACAGCCACACACACAAGTCCACCAGCCCAAAGGTCAGTGATAAAGTGGCAGTAGCAAAACCAACACCATTACACCAACAGAACTACACCCACAGCATTATGACCCACGAATCACCGCAGTGGACATTCAACCGTGGTAATCCATTGGCGGGACATACCGCTGCGCTCAAAATACACACAACCTTATAAAACAACACTACATTGGACAATTCAAACTACACACATCTGACACACATACACACACCACACCCATACCACTATAAAACACACACACACACTACCCTCAACCCTTTACAACTCAAATAAATTGACAACAGAGAGAGAGAGGGACACCACGAGCACCCACAGAACCAGAGCCACATAACACCATCACCAATACACCATCCACGCACTTTACAGCACACACCCCAACATATCACCCCACACACCCTCACACACACTACACCCATGGCACCACAAAGACACCCCAGGTTCTCAGAGGAGGAGCTAAGGGTCATGGTGGAGGAAATCGTCCGGGTAGAGCCACAGATATTCGGATCCCAGGTGCGGCAGACATCCATTGCTAGGAAGATGAAGCTATGGCAGAGAACCGTGGACAGGGTCAACGCTGTGGGATAGCACCCCAGAAAAAGGGATGACATCAGGAAGAGGTGGAATTACCTACGAGGGAAGGTACGTTCCGTGGTTGCAAGACCCCAGATAGCTGTACAGAGGTCTGTCAGTGGACCCCCACCTACTCCCTCACAACTAACAACATGGGAGGAGCAAGTCTTGGCAATACTGCATCCTGAGGGCCTGGCAGGAGTAGCAGGAGGACTGGATTCTGGTAAGTAAAATATCTATTACTATCTCCACCCTACCTGCATGGCATCACATACCCCCCACACCTACCCTCACACCATCACCCCACCACCTCACAAACACCTCACATACACCCCACCATCACAACACACCCATCCCAATACCACGTCCTGCATGCACCACCAATGCATGGACATCACTCACAGCCCTGCATGGACACTCATCACTAGAGCATGCACATTAGAGAGAATCACCTAGCCCACAAAGTCACTACTCACACCAGGCAAAGCTGACAGGGCAATCACAACCATACAGGGCAACACACCCATGCACAAGATGTCACACGCAGAAACAGTAACCCTGCATTTACATCCCCACAGGTGGCCCACACCACGTCATCGGAGAGGAGGTGCCAGCAACATCCAGTCCCCCCCCAGAAGAGACCCACAGTGATGACAGCAGCTCTGGATTCCTGGATCTGGATGACCAACCTGGCCCATCAGGGATCTCCGGACAGGCAGTTACCCAGCCGCAGTCCCATACTACCACAGAGCCTCCCCCCTCAGGAAACACCAGCACAGCATCCACCCAGCGGGCCCATACCTCTGTCCCCACGACAGGTCAATCAGCAGTGTGCCCACCACTACAGGCAACCCCACAAACACAGGATGATCAGGGACCTGGGGACAGTGGCAGTGGGCACACGGTTCAGGGGACAGAGGCACATGACACCCTAGGGAAGCTAGGGAAGCTGGGAGGACTGCTTATGTGACAGGGGAAGGACAGGCCCAGGGAACCGACTCTCCAGGAGGCACTCACTAACATCCTGGGAGCATACCACCATTCTCAGGAGACAATGGGCCTGATACTGGACAAGTTGCAGGAGACCCAGCAGATGCGGGAGGGACAGTACCTGGGGATCAGGGAGGACCTGAAGGACATCCACACCATCCTGGTCACCATTGCAGGGGTGTTGGCAGACATGGCCAACACCATGAGGGAAGCCGTGGCACACCACAGGGCCCCTGACACTAGCTACACCGATGAACAGCCCTCCACCTCCACTGCCACTAGTGGACAGGAGGCCCCGCCTCAGGAACAACAGGCCACCACCACCCCTGCCCCTGCAGAAGGAGAACCACCCCAAAAACGGTCCCTGCGATCCAGGCAGAAGCCAGAGAACATTGCCAAGACCTCCGCCAGGAAATAGGACTCCCCTGATTGTCACCCTTGTGTCCCACTCTGTCACCCTGTCCACCTTGAACTGCCATTGCTCCACTTCCTATGCCCCCTTGGACAATGCACCTGTGATACAAAGAGACTGGACTCTATAGTGGAGTTTCCTCCATCATCCCATTACACATACCACTCTACTTATTAGCACTTAAATAAATACCCTTTGAAAAAAACCAAATATGGAGTATGTCAAATGATTTAAGTATGTATTTGTTTTACAAGGTTTAAACACTGCAATACAACTGTACAGTAATGTATACATAGGAATGACCTGTAGTTGGCTGCAGTCAACACACCAAGTGCCAGAGTGGGGCACAGATATCTGAAAATAGAGCTGCCAAAGGGTACAGTAAGAGACCATAGAATTGGGAGACTCTGCCTGCCATGTACAATGTCAAATACAAAACTGTCAATGCAAAGTGAATTTACAGTGTCTAACCTGTGTGTCACTGGAAGCACTGTTGTATAATAGCTGTTCTGTTGTCCTCATCCTCTTCCTCCTCATATTCACTGTCCACAGGGTCCACTGCTGCCACATGCCCATCTCCAGCCTCATCCTCCTGCAGAAAAGGCACCTAGCATCTCAAGGCAAGGGTATGCAACATGCAGCATGCCACAATGATCTGGCACACCTTCTTGGGTGAGTAGTACAGGAATCCACCTGTTAGATGGAGGCAACGAAACCTGGCCTTCAGGAGGCCGAATGTCCTCTCTGTTATTCTTCTTGTTTCCCTTGTGCCTCATTGTAACATTCTTCTGCCCTTGTCCTGCGATTCCATACAGGGGTCAGTAGCCATGAGAGGTTGGGGTAACCAGAGTCACCTGCAAATATCAAGGGATACCTATTAACCAAACACTAAGTCTTATGGCCAACACCATACCCATACACCAACATATACTGGGTGGGAACCATGGGCTCACCTATTAGCCACACCCGGTGCCTCTGGAGTTGAGCCATCACATATGGGATGCTGCTATTCCTCAGGATATAGGCATCATGCACAGACTCAGGATACTTTGCATTGACATTGGAGATGTACTGGTCCGCCAGACACACTATCTGCACATTCATCAAGTGAAAGCTCTTTTGATATCTGAAGACCTGTTCATTTTTCCAGGGGCGGGGGGACAAATGCAATATGTGTACCATCAATAGCCCTAACAATGTTGGGGATATGTCCCATTGCATAGAAGTCAGCATTCACCGTGGCCAAATCCTCCACCTGGGGGAAAACAATGTAGCTGCGCATGTGTTTAATCAGGGCAGACAGCACTCTGGTCAGCACTATTGAGAACATTGGCTGATACATTCCTGCTGTCCACGGTCACTTGGAAGGAGCCAGTTGCCAAGAAATGGAGCACAGATAGGACTTGCACAAGAGGGGGGATTCCAGTGGGCTGACGGATAGCAGAAATCAGGCCTGGCTCCAATTGGGCACACAGCTCTGTGACTGTGGCCCTGTCCAGTCTATAGGTGTGGATAATGTGCCCGTCTTCCATTGTTGCCGGGGATGTCTCCATCAGACGATATGACTGATACCTTTTTCTATGTTTGTTTTACTGCAGGTCAGTGCCCATCAGAAAAAGGGTATATGGCGTGCCATCGCCAAGGACATGCGGATCCTGGGGGTCTATGGCAGGCGGAGCACCCACTGTCGCAAACAGTGGGAGGACCTGAGACGCTGGGCAAGGAAGATGGCAGAGGCCCAGCTGGGGATGGCCTCCCAACGTGGAAGGGGTGTCCATCGAACCCTGACCCCCCCGATGGCCCGCATACTGGCGGTGGCCTATCTGCAGCCAGGTGGGCGCTTGAGGGCATCACAGCAGCCACAAGGGGATAAGTACAGTTTCCCAATATACTACTTGAGCTTGGTGGGGTGGTCTCCAGGTGGGGGATGTGAGCCTGTGGGTGTCCCTAGGCCAGACCGGACATTGCAGGGTAGGTCCCATGTTGGGCAGGGGCTGATGAACACCACCTCCTACCAAGCTAGAAGCCATCCACTACTGGGCAGGGGTCTGTGGGTGTCAGGTATGCTGCTATTGGAGTAGGTATTCCTGTCCATGGGCTGGTGACTAGCATTGTGACTGGTAGTGCTTTGCCTAGTGCGTATGGCTGTTACCTGTGTGTGTGTCATGTACGCCAACAGTGGTGTTGTTGCTGCCATTGACCAAGTATATCCTTTGTCTCTCCACCCCCCTTTTTGTTTTTTTAACCCTGTCCTGTCCTTATGTGCATTAGCATCATCTGGCGGAAGAGCAGAGGCACCAGCGACGGAGGGAGATGCATCCCACATGGCCCAGGAGGCCGAATCCACCGATGGTGAGGGCACCAGTAGGACGGAGGGCGAGGGGTGCACCAAGGGCGGAGACAGGAGGGGACAGTTTGGACACAGATACCTCCTCCAATGGAAGCTCCCTGACGGTGGCGGAACCCTCTGTGCCCACCTCAACTACAGGTACAGCCGCCACCCCCCATACTAGCACCGCCCTCCCAGCAGCCCGTCAGTGAGTTTCCCATGCCCCAGGCACCTCAGGCCCTGCCCCAGTAAGCCCTGCTACCCTGAGTGAGGAGGCTAGTGACCTCCTGCGATCCATCTCTGTTGGGCAGTCAACCATAGTGAATGCCATCCAGGAGCTGGCAGCCCATTCACAACAAACAAATGCATTCCTGGAGGGCATTCACTCTGGCATGGCAGCCCAACAGAGATTAAGCCAGGCTCTGACATCCTCCCTGATGGTCCCTGTATCTAGCCTCCCCCCTCCAACTTCCTCTAACTAGTCCCAGTACCATTCCCCTCAACCCCAACCTATCCCAAGCACACATTCAGACCAGCATGCACCCAGACAACACACAGGAGTGGCTCAGGCAAACACAATCACCACACATCATCCCACAGGTACTCACACAAACACCATCCAGATGCAGACATACCAACATACACTGCCTCCACTGTGTATCCACAGATACAAGAACAGTCACCCAGGCCCTCGTCAGCAGCAAACGTGACTACGGAAATGCCCTCTATGCAGGAGCCCGGCCAAACTCCTCAAATGACTGCAACGCATACAAAAACCTCCGCACACATGATCCTCGACGCACCCCGCCACAGCCACATCACTCCCCACCTGAAAGACCTGCACTGGCTCCCCGTCAACAAAAGGCTAACCTTCAAGCTCCTCACCCACGCACACAAGGTGCTCCACAACACCGGTCCAGCCTACCTCAACAGACGACTCACCTTCTACACCCCGTAGCCGCCAACTCCGCTCTCGCCACCGTCCCCCGCATCCAAAGAGCGACCACCGGAGGCAGATCTTTCTCCCACCTCACCACCAAGACCTGGAACACCCTTCCTTTTCTCCTACGACAGACCGAAGAACTGCTGACATTCAGGAAGCGCCTCAAAACCTGGCTATTTGAGCAGTAGCAGCACCCCCCCCCCTCAGCTCCTTGAGACCCTTACGGGTAGGTAGTGCGCTCTACAAATACATTGATTGATTGATTGATTGATTCTCGACTACCCCCATCACGCCTATCACTACACACCCCTCACTGGCAGTCACCACCCCCA